>NC_069695.1:17993868-18609795 GCF_023699985.2 Odocoileus virginianus | reverse complement strand
TTTGATGGACAATGTTATCATTTCCTTGAATCCACCTTCAAGTTTATAAATTATTTCATTGTTACTAAAGATAAGTGAGAGTTCATCTGTTTTGCAGAGGAATGTATGGAAATGAGGGCATGAATGACTGTTTTTAATTTCATGAAGAGGAGTACATTGCAACTATTAATTTGCATTGTAAATATTATCATTACAACAGAAATGATCCCTGGCAATCTTTAGAGAAAGGCTGAAGAAACAGTTTTAAAGAAAACTTTTATTTTCCTAAGCAGCATAAATCGAGATTTAATCTGATTATTTAGGTCAGTTTTTATAGATGAGATTTTATAAAGCCTTAGCAAAACCCATCCATCTTGCTAGTTATTCACCTGAAGAATATAGAAATGAAAATTTACTTCACTTTATGGATATTTCTTTAGGTTAGCTTCCTTTTTACTGCAGATCTTGTTTTTTTTAACAGCATTCAAGGACCAACTCTCCCACCTGTTAAAAATGATGCTACGTCATCCTCATATTTTATGTAAAACTCATCTTTAAAATAACCACTAGATGGCAATGAATCAGCATAAAAATGTAGGTCCTGCAGGAAGACACTCATTGTTAGTTCAAAGGGGCAAGAAGAGAAAGGAGATATTACTTAATACCCTCCTCTCCTTTGGTATCTACACAGCCTGGAAGGATCCTAGAATCCATCACCACCATTGAGGGTGGTTTGATGGGGCTGGTGAATAGGGATGTGGTAAGAAAGAGCAGAGAGAGGCCTCAGACAGAGTGGAATGAACATGGGAGATCCAGATTTGGGTCTTGGCTCCATCACGTGTGAGATACACAATCTTGGATGAATTGCTTAGCTTTGCTAAATGCAAGTTTCTCCATCATTAGAGCAGTAAAATCAGTACCTCATTCATGATCAAATGAGGTGCTCTGTGCACAGCACCGCACATGTGAAAGTCAGTGCCTGCTCTTCTAGGGCCATGATGTCTCATCTGAAACCCTTGGGGCCAGGTTTGTTTCAGAATTCAGAATTTTCACAGGATTTAATGGTGAAGCATAAATGATATATCTGTGCCCAGTGGCAGCATTCACAATGGAATATTTACATCTTTGTAGGAAAATATGTTCATACTATATGGGATAAGTAATCTACCCAATTACTCACTGTCACCAATGAGTTGGAAAAATGCTTGATTTGGGGGGCTTTGGGGGTTTTGGAATTTTAGATAATGGACTCAGGATCTGAACCATCCATTTATAAAGCATCTCTAATGGTCTTATATCCTTGCTACAGAGCCTGCTGACAGAACATTCTGAGTGAGGGTTGGTAAGAATTGTTGAGCTGATTCTTCTTATTTCTATAGAGTTGACACCTGGGTAAACTATTATGCCAACTACTCTCTCTATGTAGGTATACACAGTATCTTGAATAACCTATAAGGGAAAAGAATCAATATCTATTTATATATCTACAAATCTGAATCACTGTGCTATACACCTGAAACTAACACAACATTGTAAGTCACCTGTAGTTCAACAGCAACAACAAAAAAAATGACTGTTTTCAGAACTTGCATCTAACAAAATGACAACATAAAAAGCAGGAAAAAATACATAATTTTCTGTACCCAAGCATTTGAACTCTTGGTGAAGAAAAGAAAAGCTTATGTTAAAGCAGACATTAAGAGTTCAAAATTAGAATGATAGCTTTTACCAAGTAAAGTTATATTTTACATCTCTCTTCCTGGCAAGCTTCATTGTAAAAGCTTTGATAGAGGCATCATAGCGTGTTCCAGGAAAGATGTCACCTAAAAGATATGGGAATCTTGTTTTGGGGAAATGGTCTGTTCTGAGTGTGTCACACTTAAATATCACCATAATGTGTTTTTTAAAAAATGTTTTCGATCATTTCGTTTGTGCTTATGTAGCCTCTGCTCTTAGATTGTCACCACCACAAGGGGCAGAGACCAGCCTTTCTCCTGTTTTTCTTTCTTTGTAATTCCTGGGAAGCTTATAAGTTATATAGGATTGTATTTGAAGAAGATGTTAGATAAATGCTGACTTCCCCAGTTCTAAATAGGAAAGATTCTTCCATTATAATTCAGATATTCTCGGGGACACATTTGGGAGTTACATTAACTCTTTCAGAAAACAAATATATCATCTGTAACCCAGGAACAGAAAGTGACCTTAATGGTTTGAAGGAGGTGGAGTCAGAGCTTATAAAATGAACAAACCTGCCCAAATAGAGTCTGGAGAAGGAATTCTCCTGTATTTTGTGCACATAAGGTCTAAAATGAAAATTAACACTAAATAGCAATTGCATAAGTTGAACAATTTCCACTACTTTTTATCAAGGTTAGTCGCACAGGGAGCCCACAGTGCTCTGTATAAAGCTGCCTGGACCTTTCTGAATAAGAAAAGTTGGGTCCTGTTGACACTCTTTGCTGGGAACAACAGGACTCCATTGGTGCGGGGTGACACCAGTGAGAGGACAAGAAACGAACTGTGGATTTTCCTGGGTTTAAAGTCTCAGCTGATCCCCAGGAACCCAGAGATTCCTTACGGGGCAGCGATGGCCCTTCACTATGTTCTCAACCTACCTCCTCTCAGCATCTTCTCCCCACTGGTAAACCACTTTGGGATATTTACTCAAAGTCCTAGGATTTTCTTAAACTCTGTCTCTGAGTTTTTCCTTGCCCCTGAATATCCTTTGTCCGTCTCATACCTATCCCCTCTTCTCTACTGTGTGTGTGAGTCGCCCAGTTGTGTCTGACTGTTTGCAAGCTTATAGACTGTAGCTCACCAGGCTCCTCTGTCCATGGGATTTTTCCAGGCAAGAATACTGGAGTGGGTTGCCATTTCCTTGTCCAGGGGAATCTTCCTGACGCAGGGATCAAACCCGGGTCTTTCACATTGCAGGCAGACTCTTTACCATCTGAGCCACCAGGGAAGCCCTTTGTCTCTGCGAGCAATACTCCACTCCTTCTTCAAGATCTAGAGCAAATAACCACTACCCTGGGAGATCTCCTGGGGCTGCCAAGGCACACATTATTTTAAAATATCGTTCTATATGACTTAACTGCCTGTTTACGCAAATGAGTTTGAGGGAGGGAGTGTTTTTACTTATCTTTCCATCCTAGTACTGAACATAGTACTTGGAAATTCATGGACGTTGATTGTTGGCTGTATTGATAAAAAGTTGAGTCAAGCATGGTCCAGCTCACTAGCATAAAACCTGCAATGAGTGGTTAAATTGTAAGACCCTCCCTCTGTTTTCCTGTTCTACTCTTGGAGTCCTAATCTGCAGATGAGGAAAGTGGGACCCGCTCAAGATCAAGCAGCTAGTTAAGTAGCAGAGTGTCCCACTGTCCATGAGTGCTTTCCACGGCTCTGCCTCCTACAGACATAAAGACACAGAGATCACTTCAATGTGGCATGTCCACATCCCCATGTGGTACCACTTAATGGTTTTCCAAGTGACTCTGACTAAATATAAAACACGGCATGCTTGTCTTTCTTCTTTCTCTCAACTGGGTAAGTCAATATTCTAGAGGGAATTCTTTAGGCATGTGAAAGAATTATTAAAGGAAGTTTAGTTTGCGAAATCTCAGTGGGGATGGACTGTCTCCGAGGTTTTGCCTTACAAGGTTTGTGCAGTCCTGACAGCCATGTTTTAAGAGATGGACTGATGGCAGACCAGTGAATGAATGAGTTCCTTGATCTGCAGGAATGCAAGAGCATCTCTAGATTCTGAACCACATTTATGTCAGGGATGCATATTTAAGTCTTTCTGTGTTTTTCCATCAGTTTCAAAGGGAACTATACAAATAAATACATCTGTTTAAAAATTTTTTGATTGTGCAAACATAACAGAAAATATCACATGTCTCATCCATTTGGGTGATTAGGTTAGTTTTCCTGCTGGAGCTTGGATTATATATCTTATGTCTGACTTGGTAAAGGTCCAACTTTGTAGTTCGTCACGCTTTTTGCCATATTCAATTCTCTAGTTACTTTGCAAGGATTTTTCAAAATGACTTTTTCAAAAAGTCAGCCAACAGGCACATAGTTAATATAAACAAAGATTTCATTGTGTTTCTTAGATGGATAAATTTTGTTCTCCATATGGTTTATCACTCTTGAAATGATTATTTGAAAATCTGTAATATTTTCCTATTATTATTCTTAAGTCTTTAATCTTTTAACTAATTGCTATTAGTAGTTTCTTTTTTGAGTGCTTTATTTACAATATTTTTTTTCATACCTTTAACATATTTTATATTGGGAAATTCCAAATATGTTCAAAAGTAGAGATAATAATCCATCAGTCATTAATCACCTAGCTTCAGTAATTATCATCTCATGGCTAACCTTTTTTTTTTTTTTTTCTGTGCTCCCACCCAATACCTACCCACTCTGATTTATTTTGAAGCAAGTTTCAGATCTCATGTCATATTATCTGTGAGTATTTCTCCATGTATCTTAAAACAACAACAACAACAAGGACTTCCCTTTTTAAACACAATCACACTATCAATAACTGCCACCTTCCCCCCATCCTGCCAAAGAGTAATTCTGCATTATTATCAAATTCCCAGCTAATATTCACATTCCCCTAATTGAACTATTCAGAACTTCCCAGGTTGTGCTAGTGGTAAAGAACCCACTGGCCAATGTAGGAGACAGTAAGAAAGGAGGGTTCAATCCCTGGGTCAGGAAGATTCCCTGGAGGAAGACATGGGAACCCACCCCAGTATTCTTGCGTGAGAATCCCCTGGACAGAAGAGCCTGGTGGGCTATAGTCCATAGGATCGTAGAAAGTAGGACATAACTGAAGCAACTTAGCACACACACAATTGTTCTACTTAATGGTTTTTGTAGTTTGTTTCTTTGAATCAGGATCCAGATAAGGTTCACACAGAAGAGTTGACTTGACTTGAGTGAGTGAGTGAGTGAAAGTTGCTCAGTTGTGTCCAACTCTTTGCAACCTCATGAACTGTACAGTCCATGGAATTCTCCAGGCCAGAGTACTGGAGTGGGTAACCTTTCCCTTCTCCAGGGGATCTTCCCAACCCAGGGATCGAACCCTAAGACTTGACTTAGCAGTTATTCAAATCTCTGTTTATAAGCTCCCCACTTCCCAACCCTTATCTCATGAACAGGGTTGTTAGTCCAGAACAGTTTCCCACTGTGTGGATTTGCTGATTACATCCTTGTGGTGTCAATCAACAGGTTTGTCCCTCCATCACCTGTACTTCCAGTAAAATGGTAGTTTTACCTAGATTCTTGATTGGGTTTCAGTTATTTTCTTTCTTTTCTCCCCAAGAGTTCTTCATAGATTATCCTACTTACTTCCACCAAGAACTAGATACTGTCTGGTTGACTCTATTTAGTGTTTACTGTTCTGACATCATTGCCTGGACCCTTGGAAAGATAGGATATATGCTTGATTCTCTCCTTTCAATGACAAGCACAATGAGTTGACTTGCTAATATCCTCAGAGGTAACCAAACACTAACATAGTTGATACATTTCAATGCTCTGCATTGTGATACTTATCGATGTCCTGTTCTTATCCAATGGGAGCTTATTTAATTAGGACACTGATTCCTTTTGGTGTGATCCTAGTTGTATTTGATAGGTTTTTTTTTTAATAGTTTGAAAAGATATTCAGATCTCTATTTCTTTTTAAAGTATATAATTCAGTATATTTAGTATATTCACAGTGTTATGCAACCATGATGTCTCTCTAGTTTCAAAACTTGTCATCGCCCCAAGAACACTCTGTACCAGTTAAATGGCCACTCATCACCCCCTAAACTTTCTAGCCTCTAATGACCACTAATCTGCTTCTTATCTCTATGGCTGTCCTTATTCTGGATATTCCATATAAGTGGAAATACACATTATGGAGCTTTTATGTCTGGCCTCTTGCACTTAGCATAATGTTTTTCAGGTTTATGTATGTTGCGGCATCTATCAAAACTTTATTCCTTTGTGTGACTGAATAACAATTCAGTGTATGGATATGCCACATCTTGTTTATCCTTTCATCTGCTGATGACTTTTTGTTTGTTTCTACTTTTGGCTATTATGAAGAGTGGGGCTGTGAATATATGAGTACAACTATTTGTCTGCATACATATTTTCAATCCCCCTGAAGAGTGGAATCGCTGGCACGTGTGTGTGCTCAGTCACGTCTAACTCCTTTCAACCCTGTGGACTGTAGCCCACCAGGTTCCTCTGTCCATGGAATTTTCCAGACAAGAAAACTGGAGCAGGTTGCCATTTCCTACTCCAAGGGAACTTACGGACCCAGGGATCGAGCGTCTCCTGTATTGAAGGGCAGATTTTTACCCCTGAGCCACCTGGGAATCACTGAGTCATATGATAATTCTATGCTTGACTTTTTGAGAAAATGCCCAACCATTTTTCACAACTGTGTCATTTTACATTCCTACCAGTTATGTACAGGTTTTCCAATTTCTTCACATCCTTGCCAACACTTGTAATTTTCCATGTTTTTTTCAAATATAGCCATCCTAATGCATGTGAAAAATATACTTAAAATTATATGTACTTTATATTACAACCTAGTAATCACACACAAAGAAAAATAACTAAAATAAAAGCTTCACAAAATAATACAGTACCTTGATATTTTCTAGGGCTTTCCTGGCGGCTCAGATAGTGAAGAATCCACCTGCAATGCAGGAGACCCAGTCCTAGCCTTTGGTCGGGACGATCCCCTGAAGAAGAAAATGGCAACCCTCTCCAGTATTCTTGCCTGGGGAATCTCATGGACAGAGGAGCCTGGCAGGTTGCAGTCCATGGGGGCATAAAGAGTAGGATACCACTGAATGACTAAACTTTCACTTTGGTATTTTCCATTTTATCAGAGCATAATTTATCTTATTTTTCTTTAAAAATGCTGGTTACCACTCACTACACTGATGTCATTATCCACTAAAGTGTTGTCATCCACAGTTTCAAAATCATTGCTCAGTTTGGGTGTACAAATCTTCCTAGGGGCTCTTTTGTATTTGTATGAAAAATGGAGTACTTTTTATGAGTACTAGATGACACCTTACTATACAGCAAAGAATACCATAATATAATATAATTACATTATAATTAATGTAAAACAGCAAAGCATGCTGAATATCTCAGAGTTACTGAAGACTGCTGGTCCAAAGGTTGGAAAGCCAAGGTTCACTCCAACTGTGAAGTTTGCATCTGAAACACCTTTCCTGAGATTCATTTTTGCAGCCAGTAAATAAAGGTATTAATGGACAGCGCACCCAGCAGGAGACTCGCAATGTAGATTGGGTAATAGCATAATTGATGGGCTTGTAGTTTGTAAACAGTGAAATGTTGTCAACAGTGGCTTGTTACTTAAGTGTGTCCACAGGAGCCTGCCTGCAGTGCTCTAGTCAATAATAGTCAATAAATAGTAACAGCTCATTGATCAGCCATGGGCCCGGCAGGGTTCAAAGCCCTCCGTCTGTACTAGTCTTCATAACTGCCCCCCAGGGAAGTCCTGGTGACATCAGGCCCCTTGTACAAATAAGGAAATCCAGGTATCAGTTAACCTGGTAACAAGTAACTTCACCAGAATTCCATTTTTAGTTAGTGGCAGAATTAGGTTCAAACCCAGAAACTCTGGTTCTAGTGCCTGAATGCTAAGTACTATGAAAGTGAAAGTGTGAGTTGCTCAGTTGTGTCTGACTCTTTGTGACCCCATGGACTGTAGCCCGCCAGGCTCCTCTGTCCATGGAATTCTCCAGGCAAGAATACTGGAATGGATTGCCATTCCCTTCTCCAGAGGATCCTCTCAACCCAGGAATCAAATCCAGGTCTCCTGCATTGGAAGCAGATTCTTTACCATCTGAGACACCAGGGAACTGTCATACAGTATATCTCTATTAAGTACTATAGTGTATCACTCTTTAAATCAGAAATCGGCATTTTATATTAGTACGTCTAAGCATGTATAATGTTTTCTGTAACATCAAGTATTAATATCTTTGCAAATTATTATAAATGCTTATTTGAGAAAAATCAGGGAAGAAAAAGATGTACTTTTGTTTTTGCACATTTTTGTGGAAACATTGTCATCAGCAGGTCACTGCCGGGATCAGATGTCAACTTTGAAGCTTATAGATTAACAGAAAGTTTTCTGGTGTGTGTGTGTGTGTGTGTGTGTGTGTGTGTGTGTAACAGAGACACAGCAGGAATAAAGATGCGGTTGTCCAGGTGTGTGTGTGTGTGTGTGTGTGTGTGTGTGTGTGTGTGTAACAGAGATACAGCAGGAATAAAGGTGCGGTTGTCCAGGAATAGAAAGGAAACTCAAGGAGAGAGGAGACCAGGCTTAGCTGTCGGTGTCACAGCCTCCGAGCCCTGCCCTACTGACCCCAAGCAGGCATAAACATCCCCCATCCCTGGGAATGCTGCTCCTGGCCTGGCATTGTGAAGGCCTGTCCAGCCTGTGGGGCAGAGATAAGCCTAAATCTAGCCTCTGATTCCGGACATGAGCCGAAGCTTCTATGGGCAGAAGAGATATGGTTTTCAGCTGCAGTGGCTCGGAAACTAAGAGTCTCTTGCTTTCATTTATTATCCAGATCAGTTTGGTTGAAGAGTCCCTGTAAGTGAATGTAAAAGGCAGCAGGAACTTGCTAACGGAGAGGTGAGCCGCAAAACCTTGTGTTTCAGGCCAGAGACTAAGTCCTCGCTAGGAGACGCTGTGTGTATACAAAGGGGGGCTTCTCCCCGCTCTGTCCCCCCAGAGGAAGATCTTTCTTCTGAGTGCCGCTCTGGGATGCTGCCCGAAACCCATGTTTCTAAAGAATTCTGTTGCCAGATTGAGCAACAGCCAGGCTCCTTTTTGGAACTGGGTGAACCGGCCTAATCAGAAACAGGTCCATCTCCTCCGCCAGCCAGTTCTGCTGGGGCCAGGGGGAAAGCCCTGACTCCAGGCTCCCACGCGCTGCCTGGCGACCGTCAGAGGGTGCTTCGTTTTGCCATCACTGGAAAAGCCTCCACGTCCGCATAAGCGAAAAAAGATGGCGTTGGCTTACAAAACTCTGTACCGCCTATGTGTCGAGCGGATGGTTTTTAAAGGCTCCTCTCTCTGATGATTAATGCAGAATGCTGTCCCGCTGACAAATTCAGAGGCTCTTGTGCCGCCACTCAAGTGCAGCGCCTGGCCTTCGTGACCCGGCTGCTGGCAGGGTGTCCATCTCTTGAGAGCGAAGAGAGAATCCTCTGAACTCATCCTGTGAACCTCTCTGTGGGCTTCAGAATCCCTGGGTCTGAACAGAAAAGGTTCAGAACACCTTCCCTGGCTAGGAAACTCTTGCACGGCGGGCGGACAAAAGTTGCCAGTCCCACTTCACAGATACCCGGAATTCATAAAACCTGAGGACTTCTCTCACTCAACTTTCAACTGAAAGTTCAAACACAACAACAGAGGCTCACAGAGAGATGGATCAGGACCCGGCACCAGAAGTAGCTATGTGTCATGAATTCCTCCGAAACTCCATCATTTTGCAGACCTCTGACAACCTATGGGTCTGTGTTCTGTGGTTCATACTCGTTGACGTCACAGCATGAAGTCGCAGATTGTTCCAAGATGAATGAAAAGCTCAAATGGGCTGGCTTATGTGAACAGTTCATTCTAGATCCTTCTTTTTTTATTTTTATTTTTTAGTATTTCTTCCTATTTTTTTACTCTCTAGCATATCTACTAAAGGAAGCATGGAAAGAAAAAAGGCTGGTGGGAAAATCATATCAAGTGATAATGACACGTCCTGGTGGAAAAAGTTCTGGGGCAAACAGATTCAGGGTTTAACTGTTAAGCTAACACAAGATTACCTATCCTAACAAGATTTAAGCATCTTGTTTTTCTAAATGCTCTTTCATTGGTGTTAAAACAGGGGGAAATATGACATCTAACCTTTTTTTCCTGAGAAAATAATCACCATCCTCCACACTTTGCCAACAAAAATCCTTTTTTTGTTTTTTCCATTTATTACAGGAGTTACAGTATCTGTGACTTGGGAAAACCACCACTCTAGCTGGGGTGTTTGGTTTCGTCTTTGGCCCTTGGCCTTTTTGTGCATGAGAGATGTGTCCACATGTAAGTATGTGTGTTTGTGTGTGTGTTGTATGTGTGTGTGTGTGTGTTAATTTAAGCTGAGGACCCTGAGATGTAAGAAATCACCATTGCTTGCAGGGAATGCATTCTTCATCTTTATTCTCCAAATCTTTCATAGTTTTGTGTTTTTCATTAATGACAAATATCATATGATATCACTTACATGTGGAATCTTAAAAATTGATCCATATGAACTTATGTAGAAACAGAAATAGATCCACAGACATAGGAAACAAACTATGGTTTCCAACATAGAAGGAGAGAAGAGATAAATTAGAAGTTTGGGATGAACAGATACACACTACTATATACAAAGTAGAGAAACAACAAGGACCTACTGTGTAGCACAGGAAACTGTACTTAATATCTTGTAATAAATAATAATGAAAGAAATCTGAAAACCATTATATATGTGTGTATATAACTAAACCACTTTGCTGTACTCTTAGAACTAACACAGCATTGTAAATCAACCATGTGTGTGCTCAGTCACTCAGTTGTGTCCGACTCTGTGCTTCTGTAGACTGTAGTCCACCAGGCTCCTCTGTCCATGGAGTTCTCCAGGCAACAGTACTGGAATGGGTTGCCATTTCCTTCTCCAGGAGATCTTCCATCAACTATACTCCAATTAAATAACAAATAAATAATAAAGTACCAACAATCTATTATTTTTAGAAAATTGTTTGGATTTGTTCATTGGAAGTTTGGATCTATTTAAAAAACCACCAGAACCATCCTGTGTTTTCACTGGTGGCTGACTGCTCTTTGTAGAGCCCTGTGGAATATTTTCATGCTATCACACAGGGGAACAGGGTGGATTCTGTTTTCTGTGCCTAAAAATCTCTATCTCCTCTTCCCAGAAGCAGGAATACAAATGAAGTTCCATGTCCTTCTGGTTGAACACTTAATGGAATTTTTTTTTTTAATATGACTTTTGTGTATGGAAATAGACATATACACACAAACAAATGAATACAAGTAAAACTGAAGAAATCTAAGTGAAATCAGCAGATCGTATCTGTTTCAACTTCCTGGTTGTGATATTATGCCATCGTTTTATGAGATGTTGCCTTTGGGATAAACAGTAATAATTGTAGGGGACCCCTCTGTAATATTTCTTAAAATTGAATGTGAATGTATATCTCAAAGTTTCACTAATTACAAAAGATTTAGAAAAGTAACAAGAGAAGAAATCCACATATTACTTTAAAAAGATACTCAACATTTGTATTTTAAAAGTAATTAAAAGTATTTAAAATACAAAGTGGTCTTTTAAAAATATTTATTTTGTAAATTATTCATTACAGCACCTGAAAAATGTAAGAAAACAGACACAGTGTACTTCAGTTTGTTAGTTCAGAGCTTAAAAATATTTTTTGGTTGATTAAACCAACAAACTAAATTCTAGTGAAAAATATGAAGGGAAGTTTTTGGTTGTGTTTGTGTAGTTTAATGCATTTTATTCTCACGGACAGCATCTAGGTAAAACTGATAATTTTGTAACTTTGGATGGAAAAAATATTGGGATTAGATGAATGCATTTGCCATAATTGCTTTTAAAAAGAGCCTTTCCTTTTTGCAAAAACAATATGTTTGCTTTTCAGGGGTGAGAGGCAGTTTTTAAGAATGATTGTAATGCTTCAGAATAAAATGTGAGTTTGAGATGAAAAGAAACAGTTACACATTTAACCAACTATGTTGGCTATTGCAGAGGATGAAGAGGTTGGACTTCCGCGGTGGCTCAGACAGTAAAACATCTGCCTACAATGTGGAAGACCTGGGTTCAATCCTTGGTTCGGGAAGATCTCCTGGAGAAGGAAATGGCAACCTACTCCAATATTCTTGCCTGGAAAATCCCATGGATGGAGGAGCCTGGTAGGCTACAGTCCATGGGGTAGCGAAGAGTCTGACATGGTTGAGTGACTTCACTTTCACTTTCTTTCTTTATATAGATCTGTCTGTCAAACTCATCAGTTTACTTAGATGATACTTTAAAATTACTTTATTTTGGGATAAAGGAATTATATATGTGTGTATATATGTACACATACACGCACACACATATTATTATGTAAGATGCACTTGAAAGAAATAAAACAGAGAGATCGTATGAGACCCCTCCCTCAGTTTCCCCTAAGGATGGCATTTTGCCTAACAAAGAACAATGTCACGACTTTAAATGGACATTGATACAATCTGCTGACTTTATTAGCCAATGATGCTTTTTAAAGCTAATAAAGCTATAGTTTGAAGGTTACCGAATTAGCAGATGACTATCAACATACTTTCCAAAAGAACACACCCTACACCTCCTTGCATTAGCTATTTCTAAAGTTTCATTCTAATTTTACAGGTTCAGAGGCTTTTTTTTCCTTAGTCTTGCTCTTCCTACCTTTGGCTTGTTCTCAGCTTTAAAAAAAAAAATGATCACATGCCATTATAGAAACAAAAGACTTTAGATATTTTCTATTTGTTTATGCCAGTATCAAGCTGAGAGAGGGATTATTTGTAGCGACATTGTTAGAGACCAGACTTCACAGAAGAGGAATAATTAAATCCCTAGTGAAAGTTATTTTACCACCTAACAGCTTCTCAAAGACTTGGGGATTTATTAAATCCATCCTACAGCAGAGCAAATCTACACGGATGACCTGAACTTGAGATTTGATTCTGATGTGCTATTTTGTAGGGTTTGGAGAAAGCAGTGGTGTTGAAGGAAAAGGGTTTCCCTTGAGAATGAAGTATTTTCCTTAAGAAAATGGTTTGGAGCAGAAGACTGGATTTCATTTCCATCCAATTCAGATTGGCCTCTAAGAAGCAGTCCCAGGTGATGGTGGCTCTCCACATGACCACCTGATCCCTTAGTCAGAGAGAACGTGGCACTTGGCGGTGTTAAGTGGAAAAAACACAGACAAGAGGGGAAGGGACAGGGTGGAGAGGTAAGAAAGGACTCACTTCAAGTGAGTGCAGTGGTAAACCTTGAAGGGTTTCAAGCGGAAGTGGTGTAGTGACCTGGGTTGTGTCGTGATGAATGGGAGGGGGCAGGAGAAGAGAATGGACAGGGGTGTCAGCCTGGAATCAGTTGCAGCAGTCCAACTGAGAGGTGCTGGCTGGGCTGATGTGATGTCAGTGGAGGTGGGGGAGGAAAAGTGGCCAAATCTGGGATACATTTTGGGGGTCAAACCTCTTCAATGTGGTGATAGAATGAATGATAGAATAATAGAAGGTGATGTTAAAACGTGTCTCTGGGTTTCTTATGAGAAGGATGAGGGGGAGGGGGAAATGAAGTGCCCTTAAAGAGACAGAAATGAAGACAAAAGGAAGGACTCATTCTGGTGGGAAAAATCAGAGTTCAGCTTTGAGACGCCCAAGGGAACAGCCCCGTGGAGACTTCCAAGTCCAAAGCTACAAGAGAAGCAAGGAATGAAGTCCATGTCAAAGAGGAAACTAGGGAGAGAGGGAGGGCTAGATTGCCACCTTACCCAAAGACAAGCCCCCTTTCATAGGTCTGGGGGGAGGGGGCGTGCCGAGTGGGGGTGGGGAAGAAGAGAGGGTGCATAATGTCCGGACTTCTTTGTTCAAGGTAGGACAAAACTGTCTCAGCTCCAGGGCTTCCTGTAGGAGAGACACTAACATTACAGTTCAACTCCTTCCTTTGCCCTGATTTTCCTTCACTCCTCGCTGTGTTGATCTTGGGAACACCTCTCAATAAATTCCTAGTACACAATCTCAGGACACAAACCAGAGAGAATCTTAATCTTGCCCAAGAGACCTACAGCAAATCTCTTATAAATCATGATCTGAAACAAAATGTGATTCCAAAGAATTCATGTGCTTTAAGTTACAATTTTGGGTATCTGCTGAAAGAAATCATTCAAAATGTCATCTATAAGCTCACCAAAATTAGAGGTGAGATGGGGTGGGGGGGAGGTTCAAGAGGAAGGGGATGTCTGTGTACTTAGGGCTGATTCACCCTGTTGTAGGGCAGAAGCCAAGACAATATTGTAAAGCAATTATCCTCCAATTAAAAATTAAAAAATAAAAACAATGTCACCTATGAGCTCATCAAAATTATATAGAGTTAATTCAAATTTTGATCATTGTACTAGAGGATAGGACATTACATTTATTAAGCATTACACTTGTAATGGGCTTTCCTGGTGGCTCAGACAGTAAAGAATCTGCCTGCAATGCAGGAGACCTGGATTTGATCCCTGGGTCAAGTAGATCCCCTGGAGAAGGGAATGGCAACCCACTCCAGTATTCTTGCCTGAAGAATTCCATGGACAGAGGAGCCTGGTGGGCGATATTCCATGGGGTTCTCAAAGAGTCAGATACGACTGAGTGACTAGTACTTTTACTCACTTTTCACACTTATGACAATTATTTCATTGTATGTTCACTGATTTTTTCTGACACATCTTTCTACTAATAAGTAAAAAACACAATAAGAAAATTGTTAGCTTATTATATAATACCCTGATGGAAATTTTAGTATAATTGAATTTCTGTTTTCCCTTGAGACACAAATACTATGAATGTTTCATAGATTATGTAAATGCAACAGTGAAAACCATTTGCAAGTCACGCCATTTAATGTGTCTGGGGAAAAATATTTTAACCTCCTTTCCTACAGAGAGAAGCAAAAAAGACATAGACCTTGTTGGAATGGAAAAGGTGGGGTTTTGTGATCTCTCTCAAGAATAGGTTTGGAGTGGGGGTACAATATGGAAGTGAACTTCTTCTCCTTCTGATGTGAGAGTAAAAAAACAGTAAGAATGAAGGCTGGCTTGGGGCAGAACCAGATGCATGTTATTAATACAAATCCAACCTTTGGTCAAATGGTGTCCTCAGCCTTGTTCCATCTACTCAAGGTTGTGCACACCACATCTAGGTCACGACTTTCCCAAGGCTTAAAGCGCTCATGTGGTTGGTGATTGCTTCTGATTCCAAAACTAACTAATGAACTGAGATGAACATGAGAACCATGCCCCCCCCCCACTCCCCAAATAAGTTCTATCCAATTTGATAAGCAAATCATGTTTTTATCCTGTTGGAGGGAGGGGGGTTTAACTTCCAAACTGCTGAAGGGCAGGCTGTTTGTTAATTTCGTAAAAAGGAATCCAGCACTAAACTATTTTTAAGCTTTATTTGGTTTAAGTTTCGCATGAAAATAGGCACGTTTCTCATGAATTGATGCATTGTGTTTACAAGTTTCATCCTTGGAATGCAACCAGTTGAACTAGTTATTTTTAATCTAGAGAATGTCATGCAAAGCCCAATACTCAACTTAGTCATGCAAACAAAGGAGGCAAGCAAAATGCTCCCAAGTATGCTGACAATTTAGCTTTTCTCCTACAAAAGGCAACAACCTTTAACTTGAGAAAGAAGTCCCAGAGATCGTAAATACTGTTGCACAAACATAAGGCAGTGTTTGGTTTAAATAGTTACGTAGCTTATCAAAAGTTTTGTACCATCGACAGAGTTCCACTGTGCTCTAAACAAAAAAATCCATTGCTTTCTAGTCCTGGTTTCTTCCCTTCAAGTCATTAGAAAAAAATTAGGTAGCAGATTGAACACATTTCTACGGAGTAGCAGCAGAGAAGCTTATGGTGATGCCAAAGGAAATCTTGGAAATTCGTTGTTGGGGACCATTTTCCCTGATTAGAATAAAAAGCTTCAACATTTGGAAATTGGCTCTTGTTACCTAAAATTGTCATCATTGCTCAAAAATTTTCTGGCAGAGGGAATAGAGACAAAAAGTCAGTCTAATGAAAATTGGGTGGTAAAATTATGAGAGGGTTGAGATCAGCATTCTAACTCAGAGATAAAGTCTAGTACCTGCGTGTATATGTGTGTGTTAATGACCAAGGGCAACACTTTTTTTTTTAACTCCTTTTTTTAAATTGAGGTATAGTTTGGGCTTCCCAGGTAGCGCTAGTGGTAAAGAACCTGCCAATGCAAGAGACACGAGACGCAGGTCAAATCCCTGGATTGGGAAGATCCCCCCAGAGGAGGGCATGGCAACCCACTCCAGTATTCTTGCCTGGAGAATCCCATGGACAGAGGAGCTGCCGGGCCACAGTATATAGGGTCACAAAGAATGGGACACAACTGAAGTGACTTAGCATGCACAGTTGATTTATGACATTGTGTTACTTTCTGCAGTAAAGTGATTCAGTTATACATATATAATATGTAATTCTTCTTCTATTCTTTTCTATTATGATTTATCACAGGATACTGAATATAGTTCTCTATGCTATACAATAGCACATGGTTTATACATGCATATATAATAGTTTGCATCTCTAAATCCCAAACTCCCAATCCACATCCCCAATCTTAAGGCTCTTAAGGGCTCTTCATGAGACATAAGATTCCAAAGTTCTCCTAAGCAAGAAAATGCACCTGAAATGCCTGACACATTGGCCAGAACAGGAAGTGGCCACAATTCGTGTCAGCCTCTGACTATCCATAGATGGAGATGTTGCCTGTATGCTGGGTGTCTATGGCAATCAGGCTGTGGAATATTCCAAGCTACCTGTTTGTCCCTGTAGTCGATACCACTCACAGACAGAAAATTAGCAGCTTGTTGGAGAATTCTACCTGCCTGTTATGGGTTGTGCTCAGAGATCATTTGGGAGTCTTGGAAGATGGGCTGAATCTCCCTAAATAAAGAAAGAGTTTGAAAATAATATAGGGCACCTGGAGGAGAAAGGGTGTGAGCTTATTCCATGTGGGCGGCAAAAGACAATGATGACTAATTCGAGCTTTGCTCGTCCTTGGCTGAGAGCAGTGTTTATTCAAAGTTGGATCTAGAGTGAAAGAGGGTATAGGTGTACATAAAATGTGATAAGAAGAGCTTTCTTATAAGAGATTGATTTTTCATCTCAAATCCATTACCAGGTGTATGCCCACACAAGAATACACAGAAATTTCTGCCCCAACCAGTTGCAAATATAAAAAGGAAATGAAAACAGATCATGTCTGTCTTAGAAAAGTCCTTTTCCTTATTACTTTTGTTGTTTAGATTATGAATTTCAATAAATGTGAAGTGCATTCCTAAGTCCAGAAGTCAGTTTTAAAAAGTTGTTTATCTGGGCTTCCCTGGTGACTCAAATGGTAAAGAATTGACCTGCAATGCAGGAGACTTGGATTCTGTGCCTGGGTAGGGAAGACCCCCTGGAAAAGGAAATGGCTACGCACTCCAGTATTCTTGCCTAGAGAATTCCATGGACAGAGAAGCCTAGCAGGCTATAGTCCATGGGGTCACAAAGAGTCAAACATGACTGAGTTGTTTATCTAGTGTCCGTAAAGATCTTATTATTCTAGAACTCAATTTATTCTGCTCTTGAATTTGCAAGTGAGTAAACTGTGAACCACAGAGATGGAGTTGATCTAAGTAGGAAGAGCATCTAAAATTATTTAGTGGTACAGAGGAAATTAGATCTTGGCCCACTCGACCCTCATTCAGCTCTGTTCCTTTATCACCATCCTGCCATTCAGGAAGCCTGTAGCTCACTAAACTCTTTCATTCTGTGAAGACTGCATTGTCACGTGGAAGGACTGCTATATGGGCTAGAACAGTTCATTGAATTTGGGCATCTAAAGTGGATTTTCTTTTGGGACTTCACCAGTGGTCCAGAGGCTAAGACTCCAGGCTCCCAGTGCAGGGGGCCCGACTTCCATCCCCGGTCAGGGAACTAGCTCCTGCATGCCTCAATGAAAGCTGAAGATCCCATGTGCCACAACTAAGACCTGACATCGCCAAATAAATAAATATTTTAAGAGTAAATAATTAAAATGGACTTTCTTTGGATGCAGGAAAGCCATCAACATGTATATACATTTCCTTCATTGATTAAGTCTATCAACACTCACATTAACACCATCAGTCAGAGCCCCATGATGACACTGAAGTCTATGGCACTCTCTCCAGACCAGTTAACCCACATTTTGGTATCTCTGGTAGAAGAAGGAAACTGAGACTTCAAAGCTTCGAAAAAGGAAGTGAAAGTCACCTTTCCCCTTATCCACAAGGAGCCTCAAGTACTGACACTGCAGTCTATTTGGCAAGAGTGAAAACAAACAGCACTGTATCTCCGTGGTTCCTTCTGCCCACACGGTCAGAACAATGGAACTTGCACCAACCTGCTCCATAGAGAGGCACCTTCTCAGAAGTTCTCAGGTGACATGTCTTATCTCCCTGGGGATCACTATTGTTTCTGAACAGGAAACACTGCAGGAAAGGCTCTCATGAACTGGAAGAAGGAGGCTCATTTTTAGAACCCAGGATATTCTTTTCTGAAGTTCAGGATTAGAAATCATCATAAAAAACATCAAAATCTGATGGAACTGATGACTTGCTTCAAGCTGACGCATAACTGTCACCACTGTCTTATCCCGCCCACGTGGAAGAAGCCCACACCACTTCTCCTCCATGTTGGCCTAGAGTGTTTTCAAACTTGTCCTTTAGGGAGATTCTGCCCAGCTTCCAAGAATCCCAGGTGATCTCTGAGCACAACCCAGGACAGGCTGGTAGAAGAGTTCTCCAGCAAGCGTCTAAGTTTCTGTCTGTGAGCGGTATTGACTCCAAGAGCCATCAGGTAACAAAGAACTCTGCTTGGAATTTTCTGCAGCTGCAGCCCCAGCCTGATCATCATAAATCCATCCTAGACCCCCGGCACATAGGCAACACCTCCATCCCTGTAGAGTCAGACACTGACACGTACCGAGTTCTCTTCCTCTTCTGGCCAATGTGTCAGGCATTTCATGTACGTTTGTTTGCTCAGTCCCCATAACAACATCATGTATTAGGCAATATCATTAAGCTCCATTTTCTGGCAAGTTTAGGTAACCTGCCCCAAACCACTGGAAGCTTTGCATCTGACTCAGATGCTATGGTCTTAACTACTTGGCATATTGTCATTGGTGCTGAGGGTCACAATCTCCTGATAGGTGACTCACTGAGAGTATTTTAACTTTTACCTTAGAGGAAGTCTTTGAATCTTCTGCTGAAAAGCTCGCTTCATGTTGTTTCCAGACAAAGTCACAAAAGCACACAAGGTGAAACTCAAGTTGAGCAAAGCAAAGAATGTGAGCTAGTGCTTGAAAAGCGGAGAGGCGACAGAAGCGATAATTGTAGCCCAATGAGAAAGTGAAAGTGTTAGTCGCTCAGTTGTGTCCCACTCTTTGTGACCCCAAGGATCATAGCCTCTGTCCATAGGATTCTCCAGGCAAGAATACTGGAGTGGGTAGCCATTCCCTTCTCCAAGGGATCTAACCAACCCAGAGATCAAAACCAAATCTCCCACATTGCAGGCAAATTCTTTACCACTGAGCCACCAGGGAAGCCCAGTATCTGGCCACTATTCCATGCAACATGTTCTGACCTTTGCTTTAATAAAATTTTTTTAGAATCATTTTAAAATTTATAAGCTAGGTAGTTGATTGGTGACAAAACATTTTTTTAAAGTCTTTGAAATGGTAAAACATTAAAAATAATATATTCAAGAGTAAGAAAGGCAATCCTCCCACATCCTGTTTAGTCTCCAGTATCCTCATTTGCAAAACACAAGGTTCTGTCTATATATACCTAATTTGGGCAGCCAAGTGATTGTCTTAGAAAACAGCTCTCAAAAAAAAAAAAAAAAAAGAAAGAAAGAAAGGAAAACAACTCTCAAAGTCAAGTCGACCCAGCTGCTGGTTTATAATTCTGCGATGATGCTCTGTTGGTGGATCACAACTTGCCAGGGAAACACAATGTAAGGGCATGGAGTGAAGAGCAAGAAAACTTGAAAATCAAGAAACCTCAATTTTCTTTCTTTTAAAGCATTGCTGAGAGATGAGAAGTGGGAACGGAAATTAACAATTACTATTATCTCAGTTAATGCCTTCAACAATCTTCAGAGGATTATTATATTCGTTCCCTAAGTAAAGAAGGGCTCAGAGGCTCAGAGAAGATGACTCACTTGCCCTCCTCACCATGATTCGGGGTGCAGGCTGGGACCTGGTGCTGACTCACAGTCGGCGCTGGGTCTCCTGCAGCCCACAGATGCAGGGGAATAAGTGCTCTTTAAAACAAGAAGGAAGTAGCATAGGTATACCTGTGGTGGATTGATGTTGATGTTTGGTAGAAACCAACACAATATTGGAGAGCAATTATCCTTCAATTAAAAATAAATAAATTTAATTATAAAAAAAAGAGTGACCACTAATGGATTTCTTTTTGGGTGATGAAAATATTCTGCAGTCACATAGTACTGTTGGTTGTCCATCTTTGTGCATATACTGTGCTGTGCTAAGTCACTTCAGTCATGTCCAACTCTGTGCAACCCTATGGACTGTAGCCCACCAGGCTCCTCAGTCCACAGGATTCTCCAGGCAAGAATACTGGAGTGGATTGCCATGCCCTTCTCCAGGGAACATACTGATGTGCATATACTGAACATCACTTAATTAAAAGGGTCAATGTTATGCTATGTGAAAAATAATGATAAATAGTAAATAAACACATAAACATTTTTAAAGACATGCATGTTTGTTGGACACCTTAGAATATTCTTATAAATTACTTGTTACTTCAGTGTAATAATTCCACTGATTCCACTGAAAACAAAAACCTTACAATCTCTATTCTTTGGTTGGATCATCAATCATCTAACTTTGTTTCTTTTTTCTCTGAAAAGAAGTAGAATAATAAGTCTAGACTACATGGGAGAGCATTGGTGCCTTATATGCTTCCTTTAGACCTAGGATCCTTCTTTTTTCCTTTTCAATAGACTATTTTTTAGAGCAATTTTAGGTTCACAACAAAGCTGAGTGAGGGGGACAAAGAGAGTTTCCATGTATCCCCTGCCTCCACACTTGCACAGCCTCCCCATCATCAATACCCCCCCCCCCACCCATCCCCACTCCAGATCAATGCATTAGTCAGTCAATGATACATCTTTATGACACTGACACATCTTTACCAAACAAAGTCCATACTATTAATCACTCAGTCGTGTCCGACTCTTTGTGACCCCATGGACTGTAGCCTACCAGGCTCCTCTTTCCATGAGATTTCCCAGGCAAGAGTACTGGAGTGGATTGCCATTTCCTCCTTCAGGGGATCTTCCCAACCCAGGGATAAAACTCCCATCTCCCACGTTGCAGGGTTTATCATCTGAGCTACCAGGGAAGCCCCTAACAAAGTCCACAGTTTTCATTAAAAAAAAAAAACATTGCACAATGTGAGAGTTGCAAGTTAAGTTTTATTTGGGGCAAAATAAGGATTGCAGGCTGGGAGACTGCACCTCAGATAACTCTGAAACTGCTCCAAAGAGGTTGTGGCAGTGGGGTGGGGCGGGGGAGGTCAGTATAGATGTGATTTTTGATGAAGGGGGAGTACATGCAATCAAGCACATATTTTCCAGAAGGTTTCTATTAGTCTCATGAAGCCTTTCCTAGTCACAAGCAACAGTGTCACCATGAAAGATTTTAGTGCTTTTCTAGATGGGGAGATACAAGAACTGGGCTCATAAAATCGGCTCCTGAGAACATCTAATTATCTGAAGAGTTGCTCTGCCAGTTTTTCCCCTGAGCACAGAGTGCCTCATTTCTGCTCTCCACTCTGAACTCCTTCAAGGAGTGTTGAAGGTCAGCAGCTGCAGCAGCACATGATGTAATCCTTCTAGAGGTAGATGGCAAGCACCCATGGCAAGGGCCAGTTTGTACTCAACAAGGTTAGGGCTCATTCTTAGAGCTGCACATTCAGTGAGTTTCAGCAAACGTGTAACAACATGTATCTGCAATTATAGTATCATACAGAGAACCATCCTCAGCCTGAAAATCTTCTGAGCTCCAGCTCATCCCTCCCCTCTAACCCTCCCCCATAGCAATCACTGATCTTTTAATTGTCTCCATCATTCTGCCTTTTCCAGAATGTGGTATACTTGGAATCATATAGTTTTTAGCCTTTCAGATTGGTTTCTTCTCCTAGCAATATGTATTGAAAGTTTCTCCATGACTTTTCATGGTTTAATAGTTCATTTCTTTGTAGTGCTGAATGATATTCCATTGCTTGGATGTATGAAGGGTGATTTTTCCATTCACTTGGACAGCAAGGACATCAAACCAGTCTATCCTAAAGGAATTCAACCCTAAATGTTTATTGGAAGGACTGATGCTGATGCTGAACCTCCAGTACTTTGGCCACCTGATGCAAAGAGCCGACTCATTAGAAAAGACCCTGGTGCTGAGAAAAATTGAAGTCAGGAGGAGAAAGGGATGACAGAGGATGAGATGATTGGATGGCATAACAGACTCAATGGAAGTGAGTTTGAGCAAACTCTGAGAGATGGTGTAGGACAGGGAAGCCTGGCGTGCTTCAGTCCACAGGGTCACAAAGAGTTGGACACAACTGAGTGACTGAACAACAACAACAATGACAACTAAAGGACATCTTGGTTGCTTCCTAGCTTTGGCCACTCTGAATGAAGTTGCTCTTAATGTCCATGTGCAGGTTTTCATGTGGACGTAATTCTCAACTCGTTTGGGTAAATACCAGGGAGCAAGATTGCTGGTTCACAGAGTAAGAGTATGCTTAGTTTGGTAAGAAAATGCTAAATCATATTCCAAGTTCCTGTTGCTTCATATCCTCCTGGGCATTTGGTGGTGTCAGTGTTCTGGATTATGGCCACCCTAATAGGTGTGGGAGGTGATGGAATTCCAGTTGAGTCTATTTCAAATCCTAAAAGATGATGCTATGAAAGTGCTGTACTCAATATGCCAGCAAATTTGGAAAACTCAGCAGTGGCCACAGGACTGGAAAAGGTCAGTTTTCATTCCAAGCCAAAAGAAAGACAATGCCAAAGAATGTTCAAACTACCATACAATTGTACTCCTCTCACAACCTAGCAAAGTAATGCTCAAAATTCTCCAAGCCAGTCTTCAACAGTACATGAACCATGAACTTCCAGATGTTCAAGCTGGATTTAGAAAAGGCAGAGGAACCAGAGAGCAAATTGCCAAAATCTGCTGGATCATAGAAAAAGCAAAAGAGTTCCAGAAAATCATCTACTTCTGCTTTATTAACTACACCAGAGGCTTTGACTGTGTGGATCACAACAAACTGTGGAAAATTCTGAACGAGATGGGAATTCCAGACCACCTGACCTGCCTCCTGAGAAACCTATATGCAGATCAAGAAGCAACAGTTAGAACTGGACATGGAACAACAGACTGGTTCCAAATTGGGAAAGGAGTACATCAAGGCTGTATATTGTCACCTGCTTATTTAACTTATATGCAGAATACATCATGAGAAGTGCTGGGCTGAATGAAGCACAAGCTGGAATCAAGATTGCCAGAAGAAATATCAATAACCTCAGATATGCAAATGACCCTTATGGCAGAAAGCAATGAGGAACTAAAGAGCCTCTTGGTGAAAGTGAAAGAGGAGAGTGAAAAAGTTGGCTTAAAACTCAACATTCAGAAAGCGAAGATCATGGCATCCAGTCCCATTACTTCATGGCAAGTAGATGGGGAAACAAGGGAAACAGTGAGATAATTTATTTTCTTGGGCTCCAAAATCACTGCAGATGGTGACTGCAGCCATGAAATTAAAGGACGCTTGCTCCTTGGAGGAAAAGCTATGACAAACCTAGACAGCAAATTAAAAAGCAGAGACATTACTTTGCCAACAAAGGTCCATCTAGTCAAAGCTATGGTTTTTCCAGTAGTCATGTATGGATGTGAGAGTTGGACTATAAAGAAAGCTGAGCACTGAAGAATTGATGCTTTTGAACTGTGGTGTTGGAGAAGACTCTTGAGAGTCTCTTGGACTACAAGGAGATCCAACCAGTCCATCCTAAAGGAAATCAGTCCTGAGTGTTCATTGGAAAGACTGATGCTGAAGCTGAAACTCCAATACTTTGACCACCTGATGTGAAGAACTGACTCATTGGAAAAGACCCTGATGCTGGGAAAGATTGAAGGCAGGAGGAGAAGGGGACGACAGAGGATAAGATGGTTGGATGGCATCACCAACTTGGTGGACATGAGTTTGAGTACGAACGAGGAGTTGGTGATGGACAGGGAAGTCCGGCGTGCCGCAGTCCATGGAGTCACAAAGAGTCGAACACAGCTGAGCAACTGAACTGAACTGAACTGAGTAGGTATGAAGGGGTGGCTCATTGTTTTAATTTGCATTTCCCTGATGACATATGAGGGGAGCATTTTTCATATGATTATTTGCCATCTTTGTTTCTTCTTTGTTGAGATGTCTTTTCAGGTCTTCTGTCCACTTTCCCATCAAGTTGTTCATTTTCTTATTGCTGTGCTTTATGAATTCTTTTATATTTTGGATAATAATCCGTTATCAGATGTGTCTTTGTAAATATTTTCTTCCTGTCTGTGGCTTACCTTGTCATTCTCTTGACAATGTCTTTCATGGAGTAGATGTTTTAAATTTTAATGAGATCTAGCTTATCAATTATTTCTTTCATGGATCATGCCTTTGATGTTGTGTCTAAAAAGTTTAGGATCTTTTCTGAATAACAAATCATGTATTTGTGACAGTCAAAATTCATTCATGCAGTGGGTCGTAAGAGGATTAAATCAGAAAGTATAATTTGGAAGAGTTTTTTAGGCCCTTGCAAGAAATTGGTTTTAATTTAGATGAGACATTAAATATGAATTGATGGAAAGTGAATATTTATAACCCTTCTTTCGCGAGTTTCAGAAAACTGGCAGCGCTGCCTCCCACTTCATTAGGTCTCCTGAGTCAGAGGCAAAGGTGTCCTGAATTATCCAGCAGATCATCACACAGAGACCAGAACTCAGATATCATATTTCACGCAGCCCCTTCAGCAGCAGTGGGAAGGCCAAACGACAACCTTGTCTGGACGTTTGACAGATTGAGAATTTTCCTTGCCACGGACATTTAAGCATGTGATAGGTTGGTCTCCCTCTTAGCTGGTCATGCAGAAAGTGGCCTCGCTCCACTTCTAATAGACGCGCTATAGGCTGCAGGGAATGAGTCACTGCGGAGAAACAATGCCACAGAAAGGCTTTGGACAGCATAATCCTCCGAAGCAGGGAAAGCTGTGCCTGTCCCCACAGACCTGCCCATAAAGTCTTAGTTCATGTGCCCTCCACTCTCACTAAAGAACACCTATCTTTAGGAAACCATCACACAATGGGGCAAGAAATGAAATCCTGAAGGGTATGAAACATTCATGTGATAGGAATTTCTGTTAACAAGAACCAGTTCAACATTCCTAGTATTAAATGTTGTTGCTCAATTGCTAAGTTGTGTCTAACTCTGCCACCTCATGGACTGCAGCACACCAGGCTCTCCTGTCCTCCACTGTCTCCCGAAGTTTGCCCAAACTCACATCCATTAAGTCGGTGATGACATCCAACCTTGTCATCCTCTGTCTTCCTCCTGCCCTCCAACTTTCCCAGTATCAGGGTCTTTTCCAAGGAGTCGGCTCTTCATATCAGGTGGCCAAGGTGTTGGAGCTTCAGCTTTAGGATCAGTCCTTCCAGTGAGTATTCCAGGTTGATTTTCTTTAGGGTTGACTAGTCTGGTTTCCTTATGGTCTTTACAGTTGAATATCAAACAGCAACAAAAGGGACTTTCCTGGTGGTCCAGTGGTTAAGAATTCGCTTTGCCATGCAGAGGATGTGGGTTCAATCCCTGGTTGGGGAACTGAGATCCCACATGGCATGGCCAACAAAGCCTGTGCCCTAACTACAGAGGCCACCTGCCACGACTGGAGAGCCCTGATGCAATGGAAGGTCTGGCATGGTGCAGTGAAGATCCCGCATGCTGCAACTAAGGCCTGATGCTGCCAAACAAATTAATATTTTTAAAAAGCAGCAACAAAATACGGAACCAACGGAAAAAGTGAAATGAACCCTCAATATACCATGTATTAACTTTCTAATCCTCATGCCTTGCGACTGTGGCCTCTCTCAGCTACCCATCTTAAATCTCTTCTCCTTCCCCTCTTCCTATTTGATTTGTGGATAAAAGCCAAAATCCACTTACAATTTTGAAATTCCAAGATAATGCCTCTGATCTACTCATGTGGATCATATGCTCATATAATCTATTAACATCCACATGATGGAAATTATCTCCAATCTACTTCTGTGGGACACTCTACAACACTGGTCTCCTTTTTCTGAAATAATTACAGTAGTATCCTTTAGAATCACCCTGTCCGACCTTCTTTCCTACCTCACCATATTTTTAACATTTTCACTCCATTTCCTGGGCCGGTACCTCTACGTGCCCGTCCCCACACAGCTTGGGTTCCACTCCAAGTTACTCAGGCTCTCTAGGCCTGAGTTCTGTGAAATGAAATATTTCCTGCCATATCAGTCAGCAAGAAATGTCACAGCCATCAGCCATTTCGGGGCTCCACATGTGAATGAGGGCTCCCAAAGGGGAATGCAATGCCTGCGACCCAGCAGATGCCATCACCCGCCACGGTGACTGCTGAGGAGCTTGGGTGGGGTGGGGAGGGATACAGGAAGCAGCCATTGGCCACAGCTGCCACCTCTTATGGTGAACAAGAAATTAAGGATCTAAACAATCACAAAACAGGATTTGGCCCCAGATAGCTGAGGCGCATATGAAAGAAATGAATTCAGTGAGCCCAGAGGCTCCATATATAGCAGAATACTGAATTCCTTAGCTTGATATCTGGTTTTCCTTACTTAATAATAATCTCTGATGTTCAGACTGCCCGCCCCCTTTGTTGCAGACTTGTACGTAGCCTGACTCCCTCTCCCACCTCCTCCGAGCAGCTTTCACAGGGCTACTGAGATGTTGTCTGCCAGGCTCGGAGTCCTTAACAGTCCCATCAAATGAAATAACTCTCTGCTTTCAGGTTGTGACTAATTTTTTAGGAGACAGTTTCTACTTCTATAAAATGGAGGGAAAAAAATAGTACTAACAGCTAGTTCATGGGTCATTAGGATTAACAGTTACATTATAGCTAACAATTACTGAACATTTGCTATGTCAGACATAGCCCTGTGTGTTTTACCTAGATCGTCTGGTTTATTCTCTTAACTGTAGAATTTACCTCTGAGATAAAGGTTATTATTATCCCTTTTCACACCCAGAAAAGTGACTTTTAGAGAGGTGAGCTAACTTACCCTAAAACAGCCAGCTAGGAAATGCTGCAGCTAGGTTTGAATTCAAGAAGCCGGGCTCTCTGGCTTTTCTTCATGTTTTCGCTCATTATATTCCCATCATGAAGCTGTATTCATCAAATCTGTAGCAGGGTTTTTGGCACACAGCGCTGCTTGCTGCGTAAATGTTTATGGTTATCTTCTTCTTCCTTAACTTTATTCTGTTTTTTTAGAATTCAACCCAGGCAGCCAGAATGGAGGACCACCCAAATGCTGTGGGTTTTCCTGGCCCCTCTGGGCCATCATGGCATCCTGGGCACTCCTGGGAGTAAGGTCTTCTCGTGGGAGACTAACCTCCTGGTTTACCTGCCTCTCCCACTGGCCAGTCCCTTCATTGAAAATAGAGAGCATCTCTCTGCTCTCCACCCTGACTGCCTGACACAGATTAGGAATTCAGTGGACACCTGATGAAAGAGGGAACATGTGAATGTCTGGGGAATGAAGCAACTCTCTTTCTTTGATCTCTCCTGCAGCCAGTGGTTCCCTCCACATTTTTCTTTGAAGTAAACCTTTGCCTGAGCACATCTCTGCCTCCTCTTGTAGTGATCAGAGGTGATATTAGAAGTAATAAAGACAAAGACATCTGTGATCATATCTTTTTCTAACCAACTGCAAACAAACTCCTCAAGATTTAACCAGTAAAGCTCTATAAGTTTTTTTAAATTATCATTCTTTTAAAAAAAAAGAAAACCGAAACTGATGTTTGAATGACTTATTTTCATAATGTTAATGAAAACAGAATAGATTGCTTCAAATGTTTTGTCTAAAACACAGATGAGACATCTCTGGAGGTCCAGCGGCTAAGATTCCACGCTCCTAACACAGGGGACATGGGTTTGATCCCAGCTTAGGGAACTAAGATCCCACATGCTGGACCTAAAAATAAATAAATAAAACATGAATAGGGTTTCCCTGGTGGCTCAGTGGTAAAGAATCCGCCTGCCAATGCAGGAGACCCAGATTCCATCCCTGATCTGGGGAGATCCCACATGCCTTGGAGCAATTAAGCCCGTGCTCTACAAGTATTGATCCTGTCTCTAGAGCCCGGGAGCTGTAATGCTGAGCACATGTGCCCAAACTACTGAAGCCTGAGCACACTGGAGCCCGTGCGCCACAGAAAGAGAAGCCCCTGACCACAACTGGATGCTCATGCACCGCAACTAGAGAGTAGGCATGCTTGCCACAACTAGAGAAAAGCCCGCCCAGCAACAAAGACACAGCACTGCCAAATAAATAAATAAAATGCTTTAAAAATAATTAAAAAAACAAAACTTAAATACATTTCTGAAGGTTCATCATCTGTGTCTATGCAGAATCAGGGTAGGGTACTTCTTCAATGAGATGGGGATCATTTGTATTATGTGATTTGCAGTTGCCAGTTAGGATCCTGGCATGTCCTAAGAGTCTAATTTTACATCATCTTTTAGGAAGAACTGGGAGAACTGTGTTTCTAGCAGACAGAGTTGAGGACTGTCATATTCGCCCAACTCCTTACAGTTTTGTGGAGACATTTCTGAGAAATGCATAACTCGATAGGTTTATTATTAGTTCAGTTAGTCATTCTGATGCATGACACCTCTGAGCTGAGTGGGAGTTGAGATTATAAAAAATGATTCAGTGAGTCCTAGTGCAGGCAAGTCACAAAACCCAGTCTCGGTCAGCATGTTTTTGCCTCCTTTCAGTCAGCAGTCACCTACCATATCCCTATGAGCATCTGCATCATCTCCATCACCTCTGGGTTCTGGGATCACTACCCACCAGCCACCACTGACTGCCCAGTGGTCTGCAGTCACCTACCTAGATCCCAGCAGGCATGCAAGAAAGACAATTTTAGAACTTCCATTTATGGTTACCTTAATACTTTTTAAGTTCAATTTTTGTATATACTTAAAATTTGCATATACAAGTTTTATATATACTTAATTTTGTATATACTCAAATTTTGTATATACTTTAAAATACATATAATATATTCAGAGAGAAATACATGGTTATAGCTTATACATATATACACATGTATTGGAGATGCTCAAGACATTTTATCAGTGGGATAATTGTTCAGTCGCTCAGTCATGTCCGACTATTTGCGACCCCATTGACTACAACACGTCAGGCTTCCCAGTTCTTCACCATCTCCCAGAGCTTGCTCAAACTCATGTCCATCAAGTCAGTGATGCCATCCAACCATCTCATCCTCTGTTGTCCCCTTCTCTTCCTGCCTTCAGTCTTTCCCAGAATCAGGGTCTTTTCTAAGAGTCAGCTCTTCACATCAGGTGGCCAAAGTATTGGAGTTTCAGCTTCAACATCAGTCCTTCCAATGAACACTCGGGACTGATTTCCTTTAGGATTGACTGGTTGGATCTCCTTGCAGCCCAAGGGACTCTTCAAGAGTCTTCTCCAACACCACAGTTCAAAAGCATCAGTTCTTTGACACTCAGCCTTCTTTATGATCCAGCTATCACATGCATACATGACTACTGGAAAAACCATAGCTTTGACTAGATGGACTTTTGTCAGCAAAGTAATGTCTCTGCTATTTAATATACTGTCTAGGTTTGTCGTAACTTTTCTTCCAAGGAGCAAGCATCTTTTAATTTCATGGCTGCAGTCACGATCTGCAGAGATTTTGGAGCCCAGGAAAATAAAGTCTGCCACTGTTTCCATTGTTTTTCCATCTATTTGCCATGAAGTTATGGGACTGAATGCCATGATCTTTGTTTTTTGAATGCTGAGTTTTAAGTTAGCTCTTTCACTCTCCTCTTTCACTTTCATCAAAACTCTTTAGTTCCTCTTCACTTTCTGCCATAAGGGTGGTGTCATCTGCATATTGGAGGCTATCAACATTTCTCCCAGCAATCTTGATTCCAGCTTGTGCTTCATCCAGTCCAGTATTTCACATAATATACTCTGCATATAAGTTAAATAAGCAGGGTGACAATATACAGCCTTGATGTACTCCTTTCCCAATTCGGAAGCAGTCTGTTGTTCCATGTCCAGTTCTAACTGTTGCTTCTTGACCTGCATATATGTTTCTCAGGAGGCAGGTCAGGTGGTCTGGTATTCCCAAGATGAAGAATTTTCCACAGTTTCTTGTGATCTACACCGTCAAAGAGTGCACCCCAATAAAAAAAAAAGAAGGAAAAGAACTGGTTTTAAAGAATAAAGGATGCATGAGAAACTAGTGGTCAGCCAGAGAAACCCAGATGGTTTTGACTGGCTAGATGTTGTCGACTTTAAAAAGTCATCACCTAGAGCTAAGAGTCGTGTTCTATTTGGTGGAAATTTTTAGGACTTCAAGCCCAGGAGACAGCATCTCAAGGGACCCTGAGAGAACTGCTCTGACGAGGAGTGGCGGTAGAAGTCAGGTTATATAGAAGATAGTCTGAACGTCAAAGATTATTTTTAATTAAGGAAAACCAGAAATCTCAAGTTAAGGAATTTAGTGCTTTTCTATGTACAGGAAGATGCAAGAATCTGGGCTCACGGAAATCATTCCTTTCATGTGCCTTTCAGCTATCTGGGGCCAACTTTGTGCATTTTTTTCACATCCCCCAGCTCCTCAATGCTCCCTAAGGAGTGGCTCTAGCTTGACGGCTGTCAGACAGCAGACATTGTTCTTTCTGGGCACCCTCCACACTTAGAAATTCACATTTGGAGGGCCGGAATTGCTGATGGCTGTGACATCCTTGTTTATTGATATGGCAGGAAACACTCCATTTCTCAATGGGATGTGTATGCTCCCCTGCCCCCACCCCCACCCTTTATAGGCTGGGGCAGAGTGCAGACCTTGGCAAGAAGAAGCTCTGTGAGATATGGTGAGGGGATCCCATCCATGGCTGGCAGAAGCAGGGAGTTGGAGGACTGAGGAGACTTTAGTTTCAGTCCTTCTAATAGGTGATTCAGCTATAATTTAAGTCCTTGAAAAGAGGAAAGAAGTTGCCCTTAGAAAATTTTGACAGATTATGTATGGGAAAAGCAAATCTCTATTTTGGGTACCATTTTCTTCATGAAAGTTCCCAAGCTTAATCTTTTCAGAAAATCTCCCATATTGCCATGACACAGCAGTACATGTTGCAAAGAGAATAGATGAACTTGAAGAGCCAAATCCTTTTGTAATAATAAGTTTGAAGCTCTTTATCTTTTGGTTTCCCAGGTGGCACTAGGGGTAAAGAACCCACCTGCCAGTGCAGGAAACCTAAGAGACACGGATTTGATTCTGTGATTGGGAAGATCCCTAGAGGAGGAACTAGTACCCACTCCAATATTCTTGCCTGAAGAATCCAGTGGACAGAGGAACCTGGCGGGTTACAGTCCATAGGGTCACAGAGTCGGACATGACTGAAGTGACTTAGCACGCACCTCTATTTGATGTAAGGAGAGGGTGGTGATGGCTTCCCAGCAAGCCCTAGGGAGGTGAAAACTCTGGCTGTTTTCAGATTCATATCCTAGAGCTTACAGGAGGACTTACACCTAATGACATTTTATATGAGGGGGAGAGTAGCTGGGAGGACCTCCGCTACCCCCACCCTGTGGCATTGTCGAATAGGATGGAGCAAACTGAATAGTATGTCCTTGGGTGCATTTGTTTTCCCATTGTCTTCAGAAGTGGTTGGAAAACTAGTTAATTGGCATATCAGTTATTCTCCCTTAAGATGCAGGCTCTTAGCTACGGATGTATCCCTTTCCTTTTATGTGGTCACTTAACTTTGCTTGAGATTTTATTGCTGAATGCAAACATTATTGAGTGAAAGTCTTTACTTGATCCTTATTTTTCCATTTAAATAAGAAAATCTGGTGGTTTTGGTGGTTAGGACTTTGCCTTCCAGTGTAGAGGGTGGAGGTTCCATCTCTGGCCGTGGGGCTAAGATCCCACATGCCTCACAGCCAAAAAAACCAAAACATAAAACAGAAGCAATACTTCAACCAATTCAATAAAAGCTAAAAGAAAAAAAAAAAACAGCTTGATAAGAAAATCTGAAAGTTTTTTTTTTTTAAGTAAAAGATTTTTGTCCAGAGGGGAAGTACCTAGATATATGAAACTGGCTTTTTATTTTAAAGTATTTTTTTTCAAAGATGGTCCAGTGTCCCAAGGCCAGATACTTTGAACTTTGTTTCCAGTATCAAGCAGGAAGGAAATCTGCAATTTAACCCTGAGTAAGAGTAAGGTTATGCAGTTTTAGAAGTTTTGAATTGGGATCAGGGCTAAATAGGAATTATAGACCATAGAAACATTCATCTCAAACGTTAGGGGAAAACTCTCAAGTAGAGAAGAGAGAGACAGGCTAGAATAAAGTACAATTTCCTCCCAATGTATTGGGCTATCAAAGTCATTTAACATGAAATGGTTAGGTATCTGATCATAATTAGAGCAATTCACTGCTAGGAAGGTTGTAATATAGTTTAGGACACTGAGTAAAAGAGTCTTGGTTTACTACCATGCAAAGAAAAATTTAGAAAGCCTGGCAGCATTTCCAGTCCATTAAATTTACATTTGAGGAACAGATGAAGAGGAAAATGTTAACACAGAAAAGGCCAGGGCTACAAATTTACTGTGTGGGTTCACTTGGCTTTCTGTCTGTCAGGATCCTCTGTTTTGAAGGGATGATGGTAAGCTGCTATCACTTCAAATAAAAGAAGATTCATCACTAAGGTTCTAATAAATGCCTTTGAAATGCATCGGGGAAACCACTCTTTTATTTATTTTCGTATCCTTAAGAAAAAATATGATTTCAAAACAAAAGCCCAGTGCCCATGGCGTGGTGTGACCGAATGAGAAGGAAACACAGTCTGTTTAACTTTCAGGCTGTGGTGGGGGTTTAGTCGCTGAGTTGCGTCTGACTTTCAACCCCATGGGCTGCAGCCTGCCAGGCTCCTCTGTCCATGGGATTCTCCAGGCAAGAATACTGGAGTGGGTTGCCGTTTCCTTCTCCAGGGGATCTTCCCGACCCAGGGATTGAACCCACGTCTTCTGCATTGGCAGGTGGGTTCTTTACCAACTGAGCTACCAGGGAAGTTCTAACATTTCAGTCTAGTCTGCTTTTAAGAGCGCAGGAGTGTTTTGTGGAAACCACAGTTGTGGAGGCTTTGGGGAGAAATGGCTAGAAGTGATGAGGAGTCCACGCACCTTTCACCTGAACTGTAGATTTTAGTTTATGCTCCTCCATTTCCTCGGGCTTTGATCTTTCCTCCACACCTTCTGAACATCATTTTGTTTTGGGGAATGAGCTGTGTGCTTTGGCTTCAGCTACTCAACAGGCTATCCTGGTGGCTCAGACGTGAGGAATCTGCCTGCAATGTAGGAGACCAGGGTTGGATCCCAGGAGAAGGAAATGGCAAACCACTCCTGTATTCTTACCCGAAGAATCCCAAGGACAAGGGAGCCTTGTGGGCTATAGTCTATGGTGTCAAAAGAGCAGGACATGACTGAGCAATTAGCACACTTATTTACTCAACAGGCAGATGGAGGGATGCAAGCAGCTCCCAGCAGAAATGGCTCCATGCTTTCTGAGTGCAACGTGCAACACCCAAATAAGAAGGCCACTGTTCATGGCAGGACGACTCTAGAGGTGCTACGTTGTTTTTCTTGTTTTTAATTGTTTATTTCTTGACTGCACCCTGTGGCAAGCAGGATCTTAATCCCCAGATCAGAGATCAAACCCATCCCCCTACCCTAGCACTACCCCCAGCAATATAAGCACAGAGTTCCAACCAGTGGACTGCCAGAGATGTCCCCAGGTGGTACAATGTTTCCTCATCCTCCTCCATAATCTATGGGCAATTTTATGGCCACAAACCACATTTGAAACTTCTAAGCTTCTTTCCACATCAATGTTAGAAGCTCCACTCTTTGGCCACTCCTAGAAATAGGTGTTTTCTTGTCATTCACAACTCTAAACAGGCCAGCCTTACAGGGACAGACGCTAGGATAGGACAGTCCTCTCTGAATGACAGTGGTGAAGAACAAAGAAAGGCAGGAAAAGGGGAAAACAATAAAACGTGATTAAAGATTGAGTAGGCAGTGTGGTGATCGTTGGGGAGAAATGGCTAGAAGTGATGAGGCAGTCCACACACCTTTCACCTGAACTCTAGATTTTAGTTTATGCTCCTCCATTTGCTAAGGCTTTGATCTTTCCTCCACACAATGTTCTTCTGCCAAAACGAAAGACATCACCAGGTGGAACCACACCCCAGGGACATGTCAGTATTCCTTCCATATTCAGCCTTTACAGAAACCCAGGGTGTCTGCTGACAAACCAACATAGCTATGTGTCCTTACTGAACCTCTCCCAGAGCCAGCCTTGCTCCTTTCTTCCTCACTCAGCAAATAGTTGAGTATATTACGTGGCGATGTGCCAGCTACAGGAAGGGTCCTGTGCCCTAGTATCAAATGAAAGGGGACCTATTCAGCCCATCTTATCGCCCTCTGATGCTCCAGATCATGGGGTGAGATGGGCACGTCCTTGTCGGACACAGTCACAGCTGGACAGTTGAAACTTTGGATGGTCAGAGCCCGAAAGCCTGGGCTCCTTCTACCCCGACTTCCTCCTTCATCCCTACCTCCAGGCAAGTCGGCCATCACAGTAGTCCATTCCCACTGCCTAAGTCTCCCCCACATCCACCTTCTCCCCTCTGCAGCTAGACTGAAGACTCCCCTTGGTCTAGACTCTTACATCGGCTCCCTGGAATATTTCACTATCTGCAATCTGGTTCCCTGCATCACCCCCCACCACCACTTTTCTCCCATCTGCCCTGCACACTGCTGCAAAAGCACCTCTCACCAGCACAGATTGAGAAGGCATTTCTCTCTGCTTTCCTACTTTATCCTTCAATGGCTCAATTTATCAATCCAGGAGTAGCTATGACCACCAGCCAACGTTCACCACGCTGCCTACTCAATCTTTAATCACATTTTATTGTTTCCCCCTTTTCCTGCCTTTCTTTATTCTATTCTGTCTACTGGGAATTCCAACATCACCTCATCTGAAAAGCCTTCCTGTAACTGGCCCACCCTGACTTAGTGCCTGGCCTCCAATCTCCCAGGGCCCCTGTGCAGACCTCAATTATAGTACTTAGCACATTGGGCTGTAAATCTCCCGACTATTACTCTGTGAGATCCTTCAGATGGAGAACTTTCTATGCCAGGCTCACGATAGAGCTCCTGGTAAAGAGAAGTATTCAGCATATGTATGTTGGCTTAATAAAGAAATCACCACATTCAATTTCTTAATTAAAAATTTCCAAAACTTAGGGTGCATCACTAATTATCTTTTTATTTTCATTTTCTATTATTTAATATTTTTCTTTTCTCTCTCTTTTTTAAAAACTGCTTTGTTACGTGGGTTTGAGATCTTAATCCTTCTTTGACGTTTGGGGAATTTGTGTCTGTCCTAGGACTCCGCACTTACTCAGCCCCAGCAGCTTACCAGCTACGGGAATCAATCTCACACTGAGAACACACTAAAGATCCATTAGTCACTTTCTGAGTAAATAATTACTCCTGGAAATGTCGTCATTCTGGAATCCACTTCTCAGTGGACATAAGAGTGTAAGCGAATCTGAAAAAGCAGCTTTCTTTGGCTTGAACATAGAAAGGAGAGGTGACGGTGCAGGAAGGCGGAGGGTTCTTGGGCTGTTGACTCATTAGTATAGACGTCGCTTCAGACAAAGGGAACACTCACGAGCCGGAAGAAAAAAACAAGGTTATTATCATGAAATGCGTGAAAGGAATTCCAAATAGAACAGGATTCTGTTGTATTTTCTATACAGTTATCTTGGCTCCTAATGTAACTTCACAGTTGGGCTATGAAAAACTACACTTGGCCTTGGTCTTGAACGGTTAATAAGACTCTGATTTTCAAAGCTGAACAGTTCAAATGCATTCAATTGAAATAAAATACTATAGACTAATGGCTTTTTTTGCAGAGTTCCTTGCACTATTTGTGTGTGTGTGTATATATATATATATATTTGTATGTGTATATATATATTTGTATGTGTATATATATATATATTTGTATGTGTATATATATATATTTGTATGTGTATATATATATATATATATATATATATATATATATTTGTATGTGTATATATATATATAGGGCTTCCCTGGTGGCTCAGATGTAAAGTATCTGCCTGCAATGCAAGACACCCAGGTTCAATCCTTGGGTTGGGAAGATCCCCTGGAGGAGGACATGGCAACCCACTCCAGTATTCTTGCCTGGAGAATCCCGTGGATAGAGAAGCCTGGTGGGCTACAGTCCATGGAGTTGCAAAGAGTCGGACACTACTGAGCGTCTAACAGTTTCACTTTGATATATATACATATATATATGCTTTCTCAATGGACGATATTATCCAAGAATAGTTGGATGCTTACTGTGACTGGCTGTTGTTTAATCTTATCCTGTTAACCCACAAGCATCTCTCTTTCTGCCCACCTCTGTTAGAGGAGGTGTGGTGAGAGGGGCTGGTGCTCACAGATGAGTAACAAGAGATATTCTCTGGCTCTCTCAGGTTCTAAACGCCAGCAGTTTGCTGAACACTGCTCGGCTCAGGTGCCTCACAAGCACCGATGTGCGCCAGGAACAGGCCTGCCTTGGGGAACCTCCGGAAGCACACGTGCCAGAGCAAGTGAAGAGCATGGAGGGGAGGGATGGAGTGGAACCATTTTCTGCACATGGGAACTGGACTTGGTGACTAACCCACTGCAATCCTCTGTCTATGGGTGTCCGACAGGCAGAAATAAGTCAGTCCCGTCCCTCACCCAAGAGGTCAGCCTCTTCTTGGATTCCCAGGCATGCAGGACTGTGTCTTGCCCTGTCCCATGTCCCATGTTCACACAGTTGAACCATGCATTCCTTCATTTGATTAATGAGCAGGTGTTCAGAACTTGGTATCTGATACCATTTACAATCTCCCAGCATAAGTCTTTCCCAGATGGCTCAGGGGCTTCCCTTGTGGCTCAGTTGGTAAAGAATCCACCTGCAATGCAGGAGACCTGGGTTTGATCCCTGCGTTGGGAAGATCCCCTGGAGAAAAGAAAGGCTACCTACTCCAGTATTCTGGCCTGGAGAATTCCACGGACTGTATAGTCCACAGGGTCTCAAAGAGTCTGACACAACTGAGTGACTTTCACTTTCACTTTTACAGTGATAAAGAATCTGCCTGCCAATGCAGAAGATGCAGGAGACCTCGGTTCAACCCCTGCATTGGGAAGATCCTTTGGAGAAAGAATGGAAACCCACTCCAGTATTCTTGCCTGGGAAATCCCATGGACAGTGGAACCTGGTGTGCTTCGGCCCATGGGGCCGCAGAGAGTCAGGCAACACTTAATGACAAAGGGCAAAAAACAAAGCATAAGTTCACCCTAGCCCCTGCCTCTCCATGCCTTCGGTGTGCGTGTCTGAGTGTGTGCAGAGGTGTGTGTGTCATGTAAGCAAACACAGGGGTGTTATGACACAGCTTTGGAGCAACTAAACAGAGTTCTCAAGGCCATTCAAACTCCTATCTTCAGGAAAGAGGATTTCCTCTACAAATAGGTAACCAAAACAAATCTGAACTCCCAGAGCTCCATGTGCCTAAAGCAGGAGGCAGCAACTTAGGTAAAAATTCAACCAGTTACCATGTGCTTCTGTTTCCTTAGGGATGTGTGCTCCGGAAGAGAAAACATTAGCATCCTATCCATCAAAGTAGAGAACACATTGTTTAATCTCTTTCCCTAGAAGTTTCAGGAATTTCCATTCTATCCTGCGGGAACTGAAACATCCTTCAGAGATAATCTACTTTGTGTTTCATCTTCTATCTTATCTGCCATACATTCCGTAGGCATATGCTTGTGCTAAGAAAGAGATCTTTATTTATGTACAATGATATTGTTTGAAAATCAACAACCTGGCATCAGTTGACAATCCCTCTCAGTTAAAAATAGTTGTCACCAGAAAACCCTAATGTTTCATAACATCTAGAAGCTGTGAGTATATGGTTATCAAATGGCTGGGTTGCAGAAACTAATGACCCGTGTGTCTGATTTGATATATGTCAGGGCGATGACTGGCATTCCCTCAATCATGTGTTCATCTGAGTTATTCACCTTTGCACTGACAAGACAGATGTTGTGTTATAACTGTGGATTTGGGGAATAGTGAAGGAAATGGCAACCCACTCCAGTATTCTTGTCTGGGAAACCCCATGGACAAAGGAGCTTGGTGGCTAGTCTATGGCGTTGCAAAGAGTTGGAGAACACTTGGCAAGAGTCGATGAAGAGAAAGAATGGAGACTTTCCTGGTGAGTCGAGAAGGGACTCCATACTCCCAAAGCAGGGTGTGCAGGTTTGATCCCTGGTGGGGGACCTGAGATCCCACATGCTCAACCAAGAGTTCACATGTCACAACTAAGACCCAGTGCAACCAAATAAATAAATTAAAAAAAAAAAAGGTTAGTACCAACACACTATGACCACATATCTCTGAGAATTCAGGAGAAGGAACTAGGGGTGTAAATAAAGGAACGTTGGTGTAAATAAAGAATAGAGAGCATGGGGTTAATTAGAGCAGAAAATCTCTGTGCACTTTGTGGATATGCACCTAGCTAGGGATAGGGTTTGGGTGAGAATTCAGGGAAACAGACAGACAGCCCAAAATTCTGGGTATGGATTACATTCCGCTGACTAGTGCCTGTTATTTATCATCATTAACTAAACAATACCACTCATTAGAGGCTGTTAGTTTCAAAATAAGAACTCCTTTTAAAAAAGTATTCAAGTTAGAAATTCTAAAAATCTGTATTATGCATTATTAAAGACTCTAAATATTATAGGTTTATTTTCCTCAGACCGTGGAAACTTTCTGAGGATGCTATAGGGCATATTTGAGCTATTTCAAATCCTAAAAGATGATGTGAAAGTGCTACACTCAGTATGCCAGCAAATTTGGAAACTCAGCAGTGGCCACAGGACTGGAAAAGGTGAATTTTCATTCCAGTCCCAAAGAAGGGCAATGCCAAAGAATGTTCAAACTACTACATGGTTGCACTCATCTCACACATTAGCAAAGTAATGCTCAAAATTCTCCAAGTTAGGCTTCAACAGTACATGAACTGTGAACTTCCAGATGTTCAAGCTGGATTTAGAAAAGGCAGAGGAACCAGAGAGCAAATTGCCAAAATCTGTTGGATCATTGAAAAAACCAGAGAGTTCCAGAAAAACATCTACTTCTGCTTTATTGACTATGCCAAAGCTTTGACTCTGTGGATCACAACAAACTGTGGAAAATCCTTAAAGAGATGGGAATATCAGACCACCTTACCTCCCTGCTGAGAAATCTGTATGCAGTTCAAGAAGCAACAAGCAACAGTTAGAACCGGACATGGAACAACAGACTGGTTCCAAATTGGGAAAGGAGTACATCAAGACTGTATATTGTCACCCTGCTTGTTTAACTTCTATGCAGAGTACATCATGCAAAATGCTGGGCTGGATGAAGCACAAGCTGGAATTAAGACTGCTGGGAGAAATATCAATAACCTCAGATATGCAGATGATACCACCCTTATGGCAGAAACTGAAGAGAACCCAAAGAGCCTCTTGATGAAACTGAAAGAGAAGAGTGAAAAAGCTGGCTTAAAACTCAGCATTCAAAACACGAAGATCATGGCATCCAGTCCCATCACTCCATGGCAAATAGACAGAAAAACAATGGATATGGTAATAGACTTTATTTTCTAGGACTCCAAAATTACTGTGGATGGTGCCTGCAGCCATGAAATTAAAAGACACTTGCTCCTTGGAAGAAAAGCTATGACAAACCTAGACAGCATATTAAAAAGCAGAGACATTACTTTGCCAACAAATGTCCATCTAGTCAAAGCTGTAGTTTTTCCAGTAGTCATGTATGGATGTGAGAGTTGGACTATAAAGAAAGCTGAAGTGAAGTTGCTCAGTGCAACTCTTTGCGATCCCATGGACTCTATTCCTACCAGGCTCCTTCGTCCATGGAATTTTCCAGGAAAGAGTTGCCTGGCAAGGGTTGCCATTTCCTTCTCCAGGGACTCTTCCTGACTTGGGAATCAAATCCAGGTCTCCTGCATTGCAGGCAGACTCTTTACCCTCTGAGGCACCAGGGAAAGAAAGGTGAATGCTGAAGAATTGATTCTTTTGGATTGTGGTGTTGGAGAAAACTTTTGAGAGTCCCTTGGACTGCTAGGAGATCAAACCAGTCAATTCTAAAGGAAATCACTCCTGAATATTCATTGGAAGGACTGACGCTGATGTTGAAACTCCAATACTTTGGCCATCTGATGTGAAGAACTGACTCACTGAAAAAGACCGTGATGCTGGGAAAGATTAAAGGCGGGAGAAGGGGACAACAAAGGATGAGACAGTTGGATGGCATCACTGATTTGATATACATGAGTTTGAGCAAGCTCCAGGAGTTGGTCATGGACAGGGAAGCCTGGTGTGCTGCAGTCCATGGGGTCACAAAGAGTCGGACATTACTGAGAAACTCAGCATGCATGCACATGTGTGTACATATATAATATATACCATATATTGGTTCTGTTTCTCTGCAGAAAATGACTGATACACCCAGTAATATTTTTAATATTTGCTTTATTTTAATTATTTGTTTGACTGCTCCAGGTCTTTGTTGTGACATGTGGGATCTCAGTTCCCCGACCAGGGATGGAACCCTGGCCCCCGGCATTGGGAGCGTGGTGTCTTTGCCACTCAAAAAGCAGGAAAGTCCCTATAATCTTTTTCACCCGTTTTAATGTCTTACGTTTTTCTCTCACCACAGTGCAGGGATGGATGTGAACGGATAGAAAGGTATGGAGGAGAGACCCTACATGCCTTTTGTCACCATGGATACCAAGGGGGATGGAACTTCAGATGTGGAAGTGGAGGCATCACCTCTTTTAGATGATGTTCAGTGACCAGCAGGTCCAGGGCAGCTCCCGACCTCTCCCTTTCAGGCTTCAGGATTAAAAGAGCCAAGTCTCTCTGCCTAAGGGTCCAAACAGCCTCTGGCTCTTTGAACACTGCAAGCTTTATCACTGTTTGCACCTTGCTCAAGGTCAAACAAGGGCTGTGAGTTCTTTTATCAGAGATGCTTCTTGACCAATAAAGACTGAAGGCAAGACAATGAAGAAGTGGGCTTGATGCAGGAGAGGAGTACCTACTTGGCATTTATCTGCAAGGTTATAGGAAATGCTCTAATTTGGTTTCTTATGGAGGTCACAGCAATCCTACAAGGTGAGGAGCATCAGCCCCCAGGTTTCAGGGGAAGAAACTGACATATGCAGTTGTTTTCCAGGACAAGGTTTAGGGAGGCAGGGTTTGAACTCCAGGCTTTGTGCTCAGATGGGGAGTCAGGAATTGAGGCTTTTGAACTGTAGTGCTGGAGAAGACTCATGAGAGTCCCTGGGACAGAAAGATCAAACCAGTCAGTCTTAAACGAAATCAACCCTGAATATGCATTGGAAGGACTGATGCTGAAGCTGAAGCTCCAATACTTTGGCCACCTGATGCAAAGAGCAGACTCGACTCATTGGAAAAGACCCTGATGCTGGGAAAGACTGAGGGCAGGAAGAGAAGGGGACAACAGAGGATGAGATGGTTGGGTGGCATCACCGACTCAATGGACATGAGTTTGAGTGAACTCCAGGAGATAGTGAAGGACAGAGGAGCCTGGCATGCTGCAGTCTGTGGGGTCAGAAACATTCAGACATGACTGAGCAATTGAACAACAAGGGAGCCAGGGAATGAGAGCAGAGTTGGCCTTGGGCCAAGGCATGGTCAGGACTGTGAGTGTCGGGGCTGGAGGTAGGCGTGATGAGGGCAGGTGACAGGTGTGCAAGACTCTACTCTGACCTTGGCTCTGGTGCGAGGATGCTGCTTGAGGGGTGTCTAGGTGTGGTTTCATCATGAGGGCGGGCAAGTGGGTTGATGAATCAGTAGATTCCCACTATGCTGCCCACAGCCCCAGGGCAAGTTGCTTCATTTCACTGAGCTCCTGTTACCTTATCTATGAAACTACAATGGGTTTGGGCAAGAATACTCAAGGCACTCAAAGCCAGTGCTCTGGGACAACCCAGAGGGATGGGGTGGGGAGGGAGATGGGAGAGGGGTTCAGGATAGGGGGACACATTTACACCCATGGCTGATTCATGTCGATGTATGTCGAAAACCACCACAATATTGTAAATGAATTAGCCGGCAATTAAAATAAGTTAATTAATTTTTAAAAAAATCCCCAGGTCTTTTCTAGCATTACTGTGTGACTCTAAGAAACTCAGAAGATGATTGAGAATAGCACTGTGCTGTTGAAATCAGCTGGTTACAATCACTAGAACAAATTTACGAAAAATAAAAAGCAAATTCCTCCAAAGAGGACCTCAAATCCTATTTGATAAGTCTGCCAAATATCTCTGCCTTGTTGAATGCGATCCTCCTCAGCATTTACTCATCCTAGGTTAATAAACATGAATGTTTATGGTGCTTTTTTGATACAGTTCCTTGTTAAGCTTCTTAAGGGTGTCTTTGACATTGGTCCTCTGTGTGACTGCAAGGCAAAGAGGTAGCACTGGACACTCTGGATGGTGCGGACCTGGGGGTTATTTACAGTCGAGCTGTCTCCTTCGGTTACTGGTGACCTTGCCCTGTCACTCCAAGTTTGCTCAGACTTTCACCTTCACTGTTGATGATAGCTCAGCTGGAGGCTCTGAATGCAAACCTGCAGGTGAGCTGAAAATGAAAGTCAGCCAAGAGGTGAGGTCAGCGCTTGAGAAACCCGGGACTGGATCTGTGCCGGGTTTTCGTTTCCAGGAGGAAAGCCTCTGGTGGGGCTGGCCGATCTCACCTGGAGCGAATGTCCCAGCCTATCCCCATCTCACCCCCACCTTCCCAAGCAGCATCCGTCTCCATCCTCTGACTCCAGCCCTCAAACATTGAGGAAGGGTACCTGGTCAGTATATAAATTGATGAACTAGAAGCGACAAGGAAATCCTTTCTAAGGCCTTCCCTAAGCCCTAACCTTCTCCTAACCTACAGTCCCCAGGCATTTACAAAAATGTGAGTCTTAGAAGGTGAGCCCAATATCAAACAAAAACCTAAAGATCCATCCATTCATCCAGTGACCATCTAGGGAGCAGCTAATCTGCTGAAATCATGGGTATGAACCTGAGTCTCCTGCATGGGCAGGTGGATTCTTTACCACTGAGCCACCAGGGAAGCCCAGAGATGTTTTTTAGTAAGATAAGTGAAGTGTTATAGGACACTCTTATTCTGATAGGGATACTGTGATATAGAGAGAAAAAACGATGCTTCCTGAGGTGGATGCACTTTGGGGACTACCCTGGGGTAGTTTTGTGGGTGGCCCCCAGGTCAGCGCAGGGTCCACACCATCGTCCATCAGGAGAGACGCAGGGGGCCTGGTACAGGTGCACGTGGGGGTGGATTTGGTCCAAGGAGCACACAGAAGCAGCTCTGCCCTAATTCCTTCCACATTTTCAAACCAGAAGCAAGCTCACCTGCTGTGAGGCAAAGCCAGGAGACAGGACCAAAATTAAGTAAAATAAGGTCCTTGCTTTCACAGGGTCACTGTTGCAGGCATGAGGCACACCTGCAAACAGGCTCACTGTCACAGGAGGATGCGCTGTGGGCTTCAGCAGAGGAAAGCCGAGGACACAGGAGAGTTTGCAGAGCCAGGGCGGGCAGGGCCGGCAGGGTCCCCGGGGCAAGGGAGACGTGGAGCTGAGACTGAGTGGGGGTGGCCATGTGGGGACGGCTGAGGCTCAGAGAGCCCAGTGAAAGAATACAGCACTCCACTGGGGTTCATGTCCTGTGCTGGGAAGGTGGGCGCAAGCTCCAGGCCAGGGATGGCTGCCTGGCTCTGCATCCATGCAGTGGCATTTGCCCCAGATGGGGCCACATATTTCTAGTCTGTCTACTTGGAAGGGAGCCTCTTGCTTGTTCTAGTTGGTATAACATGCTTACAGGCCGGACTTCCCTGGCAGTCCAGTGGATAAGACTTTGCCTTCCAGTGCAGGGGCTGTGGGTTTGAGCCCTGGTCAGGAAACTAAGGTCTCACAGGCAGTGGAGCCAAAAGAAACCCCAGGAAACAGATGTAATACTGTAACAAACCAAATAAAGACTTTTAAAATTCTTTATAAAAAATTCAATATACTGCTTACAGGTTGGGAGAACTCAGTGACATGTCATTGACCTTTCAGTACCCTGCAGAGTATTTCCTCTAAGAGCTGCAAACAGTTGTCCTGAGAACTGTAGGGAAGAAACGACCCACTGAACAGGTGTAACGGAGGCAGCCAAGGTCTGCAGCGAGCTGGCCCATCATGGACAGGGCCCTGCATCCAGGGCAGCTCAGAGATCAGAGCGGAGGAAGCTAGATTTGAGATGGACATGGGGAGGCAGCCTGGCTCCCTGGGAGCTGGGACAGGAGGCCACCCCAGCTTCTCTTGGCTCTGGCTGGGTCTGCCTCCTGGGAGGCTGGGAGAGGTTTCAGGCTCAAAGCATAAATGCAAGGTCACCCTGTCTCTGCTTGACCCCTGCAGACCTGTGGCATCCTTCAGACTTGCTCATGGATGCAGTGGTCAGATGGGATGACTTAAAGGAACCAGCGCTGCACTGTCAAATCCATGGGGTCACACAGAACATGGAGCACATGGAAGATGCTCCATAAATGTCTGTGGAGTGAATGGGGGGACGAGGAGTGAACAGTGGCCGGGCTGAGTGCACCCCTACAGGACACAGCCGAGAGCAGGAGTGCAGGTGGGAGCAAGGGGCAGAGAGCCATGGATCAGGACAGGACGACTAATGTTCCAGAAATTCTAAAGGACTGTTTATTGTTGTCAATATTACCTGCACATTCTGCCTAGAGGGAGTATTGCTTGGAAAGCAGCGATTACACTGAAAGCCAGCGCATAATTAAGTTGTTTAGAGCTTGGGAAGTTGGTTCTCTGACTAATTAAACTTTATGCATCTAGCTGTTCACTGAACATTATTCTAATACCACACCATGAATGTTATCACCTCATGGACTGTGCACACCATTAGATGGGCATTAGTACTCACAGGGGATATTTTATGATATGTGCTGATAGACTCCCAAGGTTGATGAACCTGAAACATGTGTGAATCCCACATAAAATAAACCTGTCCCAGCTTGTGCACGTTTCTGCATTCACCGTGAGAATGGTAACACATCTCTTTTGCACAACACATCAAACTCAACAAGTACTGTGAGACCGTCATCTTTTTTATCAGCATCAGAAATGCCAAAAAAATAGAACTATTAACATAGACTGTGTAGCTGTTGAAAGTAAGTAGTTTTACAACTCCAGCTGGGGAATACCCTTCAGCCAAAATTCTGGGACAATCCTGAAAATTTCGGATCAGTTTGTCAATGTCATTTAAGAAAGACTTTTTGAGGATTTGTATGTTTTAGAGAACTGATAGCCACCAGATAATATGTAAGAGTAAGCTCAGTTGTGTCCGACTCTTTGCGACCTCATGTACTGTAGCTCGCCAGGCTCCTCTGTCCACGGAATTCTCCAGGCAAGAATACTGGAATGGATTGCCATGCCTTTCTCCAGGGGATCTCCCAATCCAGAGATCAAACTCAGGTGTCCTGCACTGCAGGCAGATTCTTTATCATCTGAGCCACAAGGGAAGCCCATGTAAGGGTTATGACAGTCCTTTAAAGAAGTAAAACAAAAGGTACTACGTATTTTTAAATGTCAAGCATGTATGCTAAACAAAATAGGTATAACCTACAAACATGAGCCCAATGATATGTCCCTTCAGAATACAGGCAGGGACACAGTTTCCTGTCCATCCTGTCGCTCAGTCAGTTGTGTCTCTTTGTGACCCCATGGACTTATACAGTCCATGGAATTCTGCAGGCCATAATACTGAAGTGGGTAACCATTCCCTTCTCCAGATCTTCCCAACCTGGGATCGAACCCAGGTCTTCTGCATTGCAGGCAGACTCTTTAGCAGCTGAGCCACCAAGGAAGCCATCCCTTAGATGTCCATATTTAGAGATTGGTACTATGGTTGGCATATTGGCCGCTTTCTTCTCCATGCAAACATTTCCTCGGAGAAGCACTAAAAAGGAAAACTCTGGGAACCTGTATAAACACCTCTCCTGCATGCAGCTCAGTCCAATGCTCCCTTAAGGCAAAAAAAAAAAAAAAAAAAAATCATTATTTTTCCACCCATCAAATTCTCTGTTATATGGTTACTATCATATCAGTTGAGGTTACCAAGGAAGTTTGAATAACTGAATAATAATATAGTTTATAAAATACAATGAAGAGTCTTCAGAAGAGCTTGTAATAGTTTCCAGCTAAAGGCTGGGAATTAAAGAAACTTCCTTGGAATAGTCTAATACCCCTGAGAGTGACAGCTTGGTGGTCACCTGGTGAACACTTCAAGGGACATTCTCATAGCATCACAGAGAGGACAGGGTGATGCTGCTGAGTTTGCAATCATCATCCGCACTTTATCTGCATTTTTGTTTTTAGTTCTCTGAAATCTCCAAAGTACAAATTTCCTGAGGGCAAGATTTATTTTTAAAATATCAGGACTGTAGTTAGAAAATAGATTTGGCATGTCAAAATCATAACATGGTAGTTTGGGTTGGCCAGAATCTTGTCTTCCTTTTAAAAAAGCATTTTTGAGTGACAAGCTAACACAAAAACGTAAAATGCTTTGTAAACATGGCATCGTGAAATCGGAGTAACTGGATCTCCTGGCTGCAGAAACTTCCTTCGGAGCCTTCCAAAGCCTCACCAATCAGAGAAGCCGTGGTCATGGGGCAGCGGGGTTTAAATCTCTGAAAGGAAAAGTGACGGTCACCAAAACCTAGGTGAAATTGAGGATGGAAAGGAATCATCAGGTAGAGTAAAAGGGAACTGAAAGCCTGTTTATTGAGCACTTACTCTGTACCAGTGGCTTTGTACAGCTTGCCTTCCTTTGTCATTGTTGTTCAGTTGCTAAGTCGACTCCGACCCTTTTTGACCCCACGGACTGCGACCCCATGGACCGCAGCACACCAGACAACTGTGTTCTCCAGTATCTCCCAGAGTTCGCTAAAACAAAACCAAAAGCAGGTCTCAGCCTTCTTCCAGCAACATGTCTAAAGGCAACCAGAGTCCTAGAAAGACTGCTGACTTAATTTGAGCCTATTTAGTTCTTTAGAGAATCTGAAAGACACAAGAATTTGAAAGAACAAATATATCTAAAGATTGAACCACAGGACTGTTTGGAATTTGTTAGTGTGGCAAAAAAAAAAAAAAAAAAAGGAGGGGAATTCCATGGGCAGAGGAGCCTGGTAGGCTACAGTCCATGGAGTCACAAAGAGTTGGACAGGACTTAGCGCTTGAGCATTGAAGAAAACACACGCACACACACACACACACACACACACACACACACACACACACATACAACAAAACAGCTTGGTAGCTTCCCCTGTGCCTGAATATACAGCAGTGGACTTTCTTAGATTGATCCCCACCACTTGCCCACTGTGGAAGACTGGGAAACCAGAGCCCCCAAAGTGTCACCATGAAAAACTTTTTGTTTTCATATTACACAGAAAAGAAAACAGCATCTGAAGTTACTATAGATAAGGCTCAGTCTCTGTTTTGGAGAGCAGATTTGGTCAATAGACCGAGATACTCAACACATTTCTCCATGGATTCTAGAGTTTTCTGTTGGCCAACTTTCAAGCTCTGATTTCAACAGGGAAGTGAGGAGAAACAATTTCAACTTTTAAATTTTGTTTATTCAACCAGGCTCAGGAAAGGGGTTAGTAGGCAACTTGACATTTACAGTTTAACTGCTCATTGTGTTAACAATAACCCTATTGTTTTCGAGAATTACTGCAACTGCTTAGCTTCTAATCCTTGCTTTCCCCCCCAGACTATTTTCTCTTTCTATCTATGGAGACATGATACTGATTCCTCTCAAGATTCAGTTGCCCCAGACTCACGGAGGACAAACCAAAAGTGTCCTCTTACGAAGTCTTTAGAAATATTTTGATGATCTTACGGTGGTTTCCTCTGATCAAAAGACTGAGGAGATGGGGTTAGGGAAAGGGAAGTAAATAGGACTCAAACATCAACCAGAACAGTTGTGAGGGTGAGGGGAGGCAGCCATGCTGGCCCCTCCCGTGGAGGGGGCCACGGGAGGGATGAGTGTTCCTCCCATCAGCCCAGGAATGTGGCTACCAGAATACCCCCATCCCCTCGCCTGGCTGGGTAACTGAGATGTCCCTAACCCCCCAGAATGGTCCCCAAGAGACTCGGCAACAAGCAGTGCCGTGTTTTTCCATAGGCAATGAGAAAGACTGGCAAGGAGAAGCCACTTAAGTACACAGCATTCCTGCGGGGCCCGGCGCTTCCTGGCCAGCCTCCTGGGGAGCAGCTGCTCAGCCACCTGCCAGCTGGGGGCTTAACCAGACGCCCTTGCTTCCGGCGCGTCCAGAGGTGACAAGAGAGCAGTTCCCAGGGGCTCAGCGCCAACATAGGAACAACAGAGAAGGAGAGGAGGAGAGCAGACCGTGGACAGCTAAGGCCACCGTGGAGCTCCTGACAGTCTTCCGATATTGGTTCTTCTTCTTTTTTTCTTTTTTAAAAAAATTTTTTTTATTGGACTTCCTGGGTGGTGCAGTGGTAAAGAATCTGCCTGCCGATGCAGGGGACATAGTTTTGATCCCCGGATAGGGAAGATCCCCTGGAGTAGGAAATGGCAACCTACTCCAGTATTCCTGCTTGGAAAATTCCATGGACAGCGGAGCCAAGGGGGCTGCAGTCCATAGCTGACATGAGAGCTGAGCACACATGCCATGCCATGCCATAAATTTATTTATTATATTTGCAGCACACCAAATCTTCGCTGTGTCATGCAGGATCTTTCCTTGCGGCTCACTCTCTAGTTGTGATGCACACAAATACATGTCTATTGAGTCTGTGATGCTATCTAACTATCTCATCCTCTATCATCCCCTTCTCTTTTTGCCCTCAATCTTTCCCAGCATCAGGGGGCTTTTCCAATGAGTCAGCTCTTTGTATCAGGTGGCCAAAGTATTTCAGTCTCAGCATCCGTCCTTCCAATGAATAATCAGGGTTGATTTCCTTTAGGATTGACTGGTTTGATCTCCTTGCAGTTCAAGGGACTCTCAAGAGTCTTCTCCAGCAGCACAATTCAAAAGCATTAATTCTTCGGTGCTCAGCCTTCTTTATGGATCAACTCTCACATTCATACATCATTACTGCAAAAACCATAGCTGTGTCTATGTGAACCTTTGCTGGCAAAGTGATGTCTCTGCTTTAAAATATGTTGCCTAGGATTGTCGCAGCTTTCCATAGTTTCTCCATACTTCATGCTTCACCTTAAAATTCCCACTGCGGTAAATAAACACAACAGATGGGGTAGCCATGTTGACTTTCCTCAGGGGAATTGATTCCCACTGGCCTGTTCTCTCTGTACATTGCCCCCCTCACATCTTTCGAGATGAGAGAATGGCTTCACCCGTGGTTTTCCTGTTTGAGGTTCTGGTATCTGCTCCTCTCCGCTGAAAAACAGACAAGATGATCAAACCAGACAAACTAAATCTCATGGCCATTGATTTTTGTTGAACTCACTTTAATCTTGGTCTTACTAAATCATCCATTTTCAAAAGATTTTACCATTTTTATGTCAAAAGATTTAGTGACTCGAGTAATCATTTGGGTCCAGGTGATTTCTTATACAGTAAAGATGAAAACACATTCAATATAATGAACCAAAATGATCTTAATACCCTTTCTCTTGGCAGCTACAGGGCCCAGATCATGATCTATGTGCTTTCCATGTAGGTAAACAAGAAAGTATTAGGATCATGGCTGGTAGCAATCTATTCTAAGTGCTTACCCTCAAGCGATTTTTCACAAGAAATATTCAATTCGATTGCCAAAGGAAATGAGAAACCAGGGTTCTTACTCAAAATTGAAGGCATTGTACAATGGTTTACTTAACATTTTTCAAGACACAATCTACATATCTTTTTGGTTAGGGAATATGCGAATTAACCAGGGCTTCCCTGGTGCCTCAGAAGATAAAGAATCTGTCTGCTTTGCAGGAGATCCAGGTTTTATCCCTGGGTCAGGAAGACCTCTGGAGGAGGAAATGGCAACCCACTCCAGTATTCTTGCCTGGAGAATTCCATGATCAGAGGAGCTTGGTGATATACAGTCCAAGGGATTGCAAAGAGTTGGACACAGCGAAGCAACTAATACAACAAATGCAAATCCCCCAAGAAGAAAGGGGCACGGCACAAAAAGAACCCATATGGATGTCTGTTTCAATCAAATTGCATGGTTTCCAAGGTGGCAATGTGTTCGTGGCAGGCTTCCCATCTTTCTGCTCATTGCTCCTCTGCACAGTTCCAATTGCCTCCCAGGTTTCCAAGCTTCCCACAGAACTGACTTCTTGAACAACTGCCTCCTCTCCTTGTCCTTTTCTTCGGCTCCACTCTGTTCTCACCTTCCCATGCCACCCAGCTCTACTCAGGAGCTCCCAACAGAAGGTCCTAATCTTATAATAAACATTGAGCATAACTCAGGCTACAGCAGTGACTTCATTCCTTAGACTTTTGAAATAGCTATTGTCTCAGTTTTGGTCCCTCCAAAAGTCAACACCCTGCCCTCCCCACCCTAAAGATCACAATTAGATTGCATGTGGGAAGTGATTCCAGGAGACATCAGCAGAGAAGTGGAGAATTAAGACAGAAAATGAAAAGAAGCAAGTGAAGTTTCATCAACAAACAAATTACCATTGTAAAAATATAAGTGATGACTGTTTAATGTGGCTCCCAGATTAAACCCAAAAGGAGTTACATCTGGGGGTGAGGGGCCTAAGATATTTATACACCAGCTCCCACCAGTCATTCAGTCATTTCTAAAAAATCAATTAATTTATTTGTTTTTGGTCTTGCTGGGTCTTCGTTGCTGTGTGGGCTTTTCTATAGCTGTGGCACGTGAGGGCTGTTCTCTAGTTACATTGCAAGGGCTTCTCACTGCAGTTCCTTCTCTCGTTGTGGAGCACGTGGGCTCTAGAGCACGTGCTCAATAGTTGTGATGCATGGATTTAGTTGCTCACAGCATGTGGGATCTTCCTGGATCAGGGATTGAAGCCGTTGGTAGGTAGATTCTTTACCACTGAGCCACCAAGGAAGCCCAGTCATCAATTATTAATTTCCATCATTTCTAGCCTTTCATGTGAGGCTGGCAAAGTGGGTTCCTTTAATTGTAAAGAGAGTCCCTTGGACTGAAAGGAGATCAAACCAGTCCATCTTAAAGGAAATCAGTCCTGAATATTTATTGGAAGGACTGATGCTGAAGCTAAGGCTCTAATACTTTGGCCACCCGATGCAGAGAACTGACTCATTGGAAAACAGTCTGCTACTAGGAAAGATTGAAGGCAGGAGAAGGGGACGACAGAGGATAAGATGGTTGGATGGCATCACTGACTCGATGGACATGAGTCTGAGCAAGCTCTGGGAGTTGGTGATGGTCAGGGAAGCCTGGCATGCTGCAGTCCATGGGGTGGCAAAGAGTTGGACACGACTGAGCAACTGAACTGAACTGAGCCAAACTTAGGCTAGGAAATCCAGGTGCTTGAAGCTGGGAGTCCAGCAAGTGTCTACTGAGATTGTAGGTCAAGGACACTTGGGCAGAACATGGCAGGGTCTGCTCCAAACACTGTGGTACTTACTTGCATGAGTCTGTTCCTCCAGGGGCGCTTCTTACACCAGCCAGTGATGGCAAATAGACTTCATTTAGCACGCCAGCTCCAATCAGCAACTAGTGGTTTTGTAGAGAAAGATTCTGCAGTTATGTTAAAGGTCAGGAGGAGAGAGAGAGGCTGTGGTTGACCAGAGACCTCTCTTGGGAAAGAATTGGATAAAGTCTGGTGATGTCTTGCCTCATGTTTGTGGTTCTGAATCCTGGAACTACTCCTGAAACCAAGGGGCAGGGGCACAACCAAGTCCACAGGGTCCACAGGAAAATGCCAGGGGAGGTGTAGATGGCTGGTCAAGACTGCTGCAAGAACCCTGTCATATCAGAGTCCCATGGTCCCTGTATATCCCAAATACACCAATATATTTGTGTGTATATATATATGTACATATATATATATATAATTATTTTCCTTCTTTTTTCTTTTTAGGAGGATTGATTGAAATTTCAAGGACTTGGGTATCAGTAGAAGAGGAATGATGGGCTTCCTGGTGGCTCAGCAGTAAAGATTCTGCCTGCAGTATAGGAAATATAAGAGACACATGTTTGATCCCTGGGTTGGGAAGATCCCCTGGAGAAGGAAATGGCAACCCACGTCAGTATTTTTGTCCTGGAGAATCCCATGGACAGAGGAGCCTGGCGGGCTACAGTCCATGGGGTCACAAAGAGTCAGACATGACTTAAGCAACTTAGCATGCATGCCGAGGGGGAATGAGGGTCACACCAGTTACCCCTGAATCTCAGTGCCTCTCACGTCAAGCCACCTAAGAGACACCCCCCCCCATGCCCCCCGGGGCAGAGTCTGCACCCATAGGTACCAGGTGCTTCCCACTCTGCCTGCGTGAGCATGCAGGCAGGGCTGGGCAGGGAGGAAAGCCCAGCTTCCTCTGGGCCACTTTACTTTACACAAAGCAAATTTCTGAAGAAATTGAGTATAAATATTTTTAATTTGGGTCATATTTTCAACTGACTTTTCATTTCAACAAAGAGAAATTAGTCCCCAGACCACGAAAGAATATGGTAAACCATTCACAATACTGCATTTACACAAAAATATGATGAACTATTTTAACACAACCAATTAAGTGAAATAATGGGATAACGTAGAGCAGAGATCACCATAAGCTGAATAAAAAGGAAAAAGATTCATTTAATTGAAGCAGTTCTCAGGATTTACATGCAAATATTTCTCTTTTTTGGGCTTCCCTGCTAGCTCAGCAGTAAAGAGTCTGCCTGCCATGCAGGAGACCCAGATTCGATCCCTGGGTTGGGAAGATCCCCTGGAGGAGGAAATGGCAACCCACACTAGTATTCATGCCTGGAGAATGCCATGGACAGAGGAGCCTGGCAGGCTACAGTGTGTTGGGTTGCAAAGAGTCAGACATGACTGAAATGACTTAACACGCAGGCATCCTACAGATTGCTTCATATCCCAAGGGTATGTGTAGCTAAATTTGAGATGCTCCCACCAACGAAACCAAGGCAGGACTAGAGGCAGTGAGCTCAGCCCAGGGATGTTAACCATCAGAGAAGTCAGCCCTTCTCTAAAGCAGTCCACTCACATGTGCAAATTTACTATCATGGGTGTCAATTTAAAGGGACATCCTTTCAATAAGGATATGGCACCTGCGGTGACATTGGCACTGATGGTCAGGGCCTGTCCCATCCTTGCTGAGTGACAGTGATGGCAGAGGGAGAGAGCAGAAAGCAGGGGCAGAACACGATGGGGATTGCCCTCTGATGTACAGAACCACTTCACAAAATATTCATTTCATTTCTCTCTCTTAACCTCTGCAGGACTCAAAGCAAAGACTGAGGAATGTATAAGTGAGGACAAGGAGTGATTAACTGTAAAGTTAGAGTTCTGCCTTTTCCCAGCAATGATCTCATACCTTGGACACTTGCCTGATTGGCTTCCATTCCTTTTTTTCTATTTTTCAACCTTTTCTCCTTAATCTGCCCTTTCTCTGTGAGGAGTTCATGCCGTGGCTAGCCAAGCGAGGAGAAAGAAGTGGAGGTGGAGAAGGTTATGTCCCTCTAGAAGGATCCATGGATCTAACTTTCTTTTGCCTTTAAAAACTGCACCTGGATTTGCAAACCATTCCAAGTTTGTGAAGTTTTCCGTTGACAGTCGTAACATCTGATGTCATGTGGTAAACATAAGCTAGTAGCAAATGTTAACAACTTAATGGAAGCCTAGAGGCTGTGATTTCAACTAACTAAATAGAAAGAAAGGGGAAGGTGGAGACAGAACAGGATTCCTTGGGGGTCAGCAGTGACATGATAAACCTGTGAAAAGGCTTGCTTCCATCTAAGAATTATCCAAGAGAGAGCTATAGTTTGGGCCAATAGATATAAAGATTTGAAAAAATAGATTAAGTTGAAATTCTTTACTTAAAATGGAATAAATCGCACTTGACATTTGGAAACGGCTGTTTCGGCAAAGATAAAGGCGCTAAGGTTTCCAAAAGTAAGGGTGAGATAAAATGTGGAGGGTTCTTGAGATTTTTGAAGTACAATTTAGAAACTTGGAGCAAAAACTCAGTTTCTTGGAAGATGCTTGGTGAAGAAAATATTTCTCTTGGCATGATGTGCTTCATTTTTCTTAGGGAAAAACTAGAAGAAAAGAAAAGGCTGAGGAGTTTGTATAAATGGGGCAGAGGCTGAAATTAAAAAAAACAATAAACAGTCCAAACTCATTTCTTTTTAGCTTCAACAAAATGGGAAGGAGCAAGCAAAAAAAAAGAGAGAGAGAGAGAGAGAAATAATCTGATCAGAAATTATTTTAAAGCAAAAACCCTATGAATTCTAATCAAAGGGATTCTGTGAGGGTTTGATTTCATAAATTAATATCCTTCCCAATAGAATGGAAACTGAGCGAATCCATCAAAATCTGAACCAAAGAACAGAAGATGCCCGCCTATGTGAAAATGGCTGGCTGTTTCCCGTTCATGTTTTCCATGTCTACAGAAGTGGGAACCTGTTTGTCAGGTTTCAGCCCGAGCACTTTATTCTCTAGAATAAAACTGAAAACCTAACACTGGAGGTTCATCACAGGAACTCTGTCAGAACTTCCACTACAGTGGTTGGAACCAGCAATTCCAGTCAGCTTCACAGAGTTTCAGGATATAGTCTGGTTTTTAAAGTCTTTTTATTTGACTTGAGACTGAGCGTTCATTTCTTCCTTGTTAAGTTGAAAAATGAAATGGTGCCATATCACAGGATTATAGATATTATAGGGTGTTAAATTTTCTCAGACAAATCTCTCTCTCTTCAGTTTAAACTTGAATCCCAACATACTTATTATTTTAATTTGGGGAGTCTCCAACTCTGGTGATTTTCTGAGCTCTGCTTCAACCACCGCACCCTTCTGAAGAGCTTCGAACAGCTATATCTGACCACAACATCCATCTAGACTGAAACACGCATCAAAAACATGCTTTGATGTTCGTAAACACACAGCCATCAAATGAAACATTGCACACAGTGAACCTGCTGTCTGTCTTTGCAGACAGATAAATAAAACTTTAATTATTGAGAGGCTGAGGAATAAGAAACTGCAAATAACTGAACGTTTTTCTGTATACAGAGCAGAAACCCAAGGGCAAGAAAATACAAGAATTTTGAGAATTTAGTTAAAAGATCATTTCCATTTCATGCTTCAAGCTTTGTACACATTCAGGTCATCTTACTTCCTATTTAGGGCTTCCCTGATAGCTCAGTTGGTAAAGAATCCACCTGCAATGCAGGAGATCCCAGTTCGATTCCTGGGTTGGGAAGATCCGCTGGAAAAGGGGTAGGCTACCCACTCCAGTATTCTTGGGCTTCCTTTGTGGCTCAGCTGGTAAAGAATCTGTCTGCAATATGGAAGACCTGGGTTCAGTCCCTAGGTTAGGAAGATCCTCTGGAGAAGGGAAAGGCTACCCACTCCAGTATTCTGGCCTGGAGAATTCCATGGACTACAGTCCAGTTCAGTACAGTCGCTCAGTCGTGTCCGACTCTTTGCGATCCCATGGACTGCAGGACACCAGGCCTCCCTGTCCATCACCAACTACAGTCCAAGGGGTCACAAAATGTCAGACACTGCTTTCTATTTAGAGCTGAGTTTTAAGCATTGCTCACCTCTGTTTATCCACAGATGTCAGGCCCAAATCCTCTCTCAATTAGTACTCTCAGATATCTCCGTGAACTCAGTACCATCATCACAGGTTCAATCTCCAGTTTGATGCCAGGGCAATGTAACTCCTCAGGTGACTTGCTCTGTGAGCAGCCAGTAAAAAAGGAATGGACCACATCAAGGCTTCTCATTTTTAAAAGGACTTTTTTTACAAATGTAAAAATAACACCTTCAACATGTCATCTATCAAGAAAAGTTCTTGAGCTCTCTTTTCTGAAATTAATATGAATATAATATAAAAGTATAACATCAAATTTGCATCCAATATTTAAAAAGAGAAAATAAGGGGAATTATCCTGTGATCCAATGGCTAGGATTCCACCCTTTCACTGCCTAGTGCCTGGGTTTGATCCCGGGTTGTGGGACTAAGATCCTGCAAGTCACACAGCACAGTAAAAAAAAACAGAAAAGAAAATATATATTTAATATAAACAAATTCAGTGTTATAATTTTATATGTGCAAAAATGTAAAGCATACCCATTATGACTATGCCTTGAAACTCAGGAATATGAAAGAGACAAGCAGTCTTCAGCTAAACGACCAGCCGAAGAAACAAACAAGAAGAAATAAAATAAAAGATAAAAAGGAAAAAGAAATCTACACTAAAGTAGAATGCATTTGCAGACCCTGTCTTCTAAGACATTCAAGTAATGATTTCTTCAGGAATATATCAGCAATAAATCCCTCTAATTTCTGTTGATTTCCTTGTGAAATACTTGGGTAGGTCAAATACTGACATGATCACTTAGAAGCACGCTGCCCTATCTAAGATTTTTCTTCTCTAACTCATTGATGGGAAGGTTTGGAATCTACTAACAAGAGACATAATGTCAGAAAATATTCCACTTGATCTCAGCATATTCCTTCCAGAAGCTTCCAACTGCTAGGAGATTTGCATGGCAGAGGTAGCTAAGGACAACAAGAGTTTCTAGTGGTTTTGTTTACCATGAATGACGCTGGGCAGGAGATGAAGAGGTGACAGGTAAGTCCGTTGAAATCTCATTAGACGTGCTCTGCGACCAGGGGTATTCATATCATCTGTTCTGAACTCCAGCTGCTACAGTTCAACAGTTTGAAATGAAACATCCCTGTGCTTCGAATGTTCTATCAAATTTCCATGATGAGATGGGTCCTTTCAAAGGTTCCGCCTGCGTCCTATGACTTTTTCAATTGTCAGGATGCCCGGGTTTCATCAGTTAAGTTCCACTGTATTAAAGATCAGGAGCAGAAAATCTTTTCTTTAAAATATTTTAAAGATATATTTAATTATCAACGAGGAGTGACCTTGGGAACAGTTCGGATGAACACACAGTGTTTGTTGTCATGCTGACAGACTCTGGGTGTTCTGTTCCAGCCAGCCTGTTGTGGGGTACTGTGGTGAGCCATGGGAAGTACTATTTATTTGCCTTTATTTGACCTGTGTGGAATGTAGGGTGGGGGTGGAGGGGGTCTCAGTGAGAGAGCAAGCTTTTAACTGTGGTAATGCAAGTAAGCCAATTTTTGAAATGACTTCTTTGGACTTAAGGTCAAATTCAATTTGCTGTATTGTTTTTCTTTTCAATAAAATGCTTGGGAAATCTGTCCTGAAGCAGAAAGCAGACTGTGAACTTTCTTCATTGAGCAGTGAGTGGTTTTGGGGCAGTGAAGTGTCTTTCATCTTTGGAAATGATTCCTAATAGATATGATTCTTAAAATTGTGCTCTTATATCAATTTTTCTCAAAATCTTTCAATAGATTTAGCCAACTTAATTTTTACTCTAGAGAAAAATAGATATGACAAGTGTTATTATTAATATTGATTTAGCAGGATGATCCCCATAACCAAAATCACTGTGATTAAATGAAACCATGATGAAAAGTCAACTCCTTTGGTCTTTAGTGCCATTAAATTCCACTTACATTGCTTCCATTTTTTTGTTACTGGGGCAGTTTTGACGCTGCTTGTGGTTGAAGAAAGTCTCATATTGGAGCTGACAAAGCTCTATAAAAAGAGCAACTTTAAATATTGTGGATCAAAGTAACAAAAATCCTAACTTTGTTTCATATAACCTCCAATTTGTCCCTATAGAAATGCCTTCATTTGCATTAGAAAGATAGAAGAAAATCTTCTATCTTTATTTTATTTTCATCATTTCCATAACCTTCCCAAAGAGACTATAACTTACCATCACTGTTAGTTTACACTTTCTGAAAACAGGGAATGATTACAATGCCAGTTTTTTTGTCATCCTCTTTTCTGGCATATTGTCCTACAGATCACTGAGTCTCTTTTTTTTTTTTTTCAAGAATTTTCTCTACTCTCTGGATTTCATTTTATGTTGATTCTATTCTTCAAGTTCATTGACCTTTTCTTTTGTGGTGTCAAATCTGCTATTAACCCTATCTAGTTATTTTCTAAAAAATTTTTTTTCCTCAGAACTTCGAATGAATAGTTTCATCTACACCTAGCATTTAGTGTTACTAATTAGAAGATTGGTGCTAAGCTTCTCAGTCTCAGCTAATGGACTCTCCTCTCAGTCCATTTTGGACTAGAATAGTGCCTGGCAGTGGGAGGCGCTAATAATGTAATGGCAGATTGGTGAATAAATAAATAAGCAAATGACTGCTTTTTCCAATTTTTACCCTAATATCCCCTGGATTAGAACTTCTCTGAGACCCTGGTGACAATCTTTTAGGTTCTATTCTGTTTATTAAACCAATTCTATTCTCTCTGAGATCAGTTACTAGGATTATTCACCTTAGTATATTACTTGTTTTTAGTTTTCCTTAAAGATCTGATTCTTCTTAGTAATGGCTTATTGCTTCAGGTAGCTTTCTCTTTTTGCTCCTCTGTAAATTTTATTCCTTTTACTTACATCCTCCATATAGTCCTTAATATTTCTGGGCCACTGATGGTACTCTTACAGCTGCACACTGATAAAAATACCTTTTTGGTAATTTCAGAGGGAGCTCGGTAGACAGCAATGTGGACATAAATGTTCTGTCCGCCATGTTGAATAGGAAACCTTGGCTGTAGTTCTCAAACCTGATCAGTTCATTCATAATACTTCCAATTTGTCTACTTCACTTTTTACTCGAGGACATATCTTAATGTGATATGTACTGCTCAGGGATTGTTGAGTGAAATCTGTTTCTCCTCATAAATATTCTTGTTTCTTTTCATGAGCTTTTAGGATGAAGCAGAACCAAAAACCAGACAACAAAGGAAACCTTTTGTTAATTGAACAGATGTCTTTCTGTCTTGAGGCGCATGTTTATAAACTGTGAGGCATCAGCATTCTACCAGTGCAATCTTCCACTTTGAGACATCATTGAAACTTTTTAATATTAACTACTTGAGTGTGTTTTCTGCTTTTGTCTTATCTTTTCATCCTAAATATGAGGAAAACACCAAGTGACATTTGAAGAGAACCATGACAAGTTTATAGAAAGAAAATATGGCATCATTTTATGTTCTTTTAGTTTCTATTTCCTTGTGTTGATCTTATTTTTATATCCTTTGAAGATTGAATTAACTATGTCCTCTGAACTCTGGGATTCCTACCAGATGAGCTATGTAATTAACCCGCAAGCCTTCTTAGAACATTTAGGATGAATAAATCATCCCAGAAATTAAGCTGGCAGATTAAAAGTGATTTTTGGTATCAAAATTTTTGGACCAAAAATATTTTCAGTTGATAAATAACATTGCGAAACAGTTAAACCTACAGTTGATTATCTGAGCTTTTATAGTTTCCCAATGTAGTGAGTGCAAATATGATCCAAAAGGATGACAGAAACCGGAAAGCACCTCAAGTTTGATGGACAATATATGCAATAATTCTGTACCCTTTTAAATGATTCAAAATCAAAGTTAAATGAATACACTCTACAAATACATTTGGTCCGGTATTTATTTAGTATAAAAAAGAATAAATACAGTCTAAAGAATATATTTTATTTCCATTTTTTGTTAATCTCTATATTTCTTATTGAAATGGTACATTCTGCATTAGAATGAACCCCTTTGGATTACTGTGAAATATATGGAGATGCCAAAACTTCATCCTGGCTTGAAGTGACAGCATAGTCCACAGCTCTTGTTCTTGAAGAGTTATTTCCATTTATGTTTCTTTCATCTCTGTGAATTTTTGTGAATTCTTTTCCTGCATGAACGTATTATTCCCTAACGAGGACATTACCATTTTTCTCTCTCCTTACCTAAAGGCTGTTAAAACCCACTAAGCTACTTAATTATTTAGTTAAGAGAAAACACCCTAATTGGAAAGTATTCTCCTTCTGTGGCCAATTTTAGAATTCAGAGCTTCATAGCTACAGCTTAAGAGAAATTTGCCAAAAGAACCTCAAGGTTCTAATTATAAGGATATATAATTTACATAGATTTACATATACATTTCAATTTTTTGAGAACTGGAGTGCAAACTGATAAGGATAATTGCTGGAGTATTTTAAGATTTTTCCCCTGTGATCGACCTAAATACGTCATTTATTTCAAAAAGGTATATTAGTTTGTTCTAATGAAAACTGTCTCAAATAGACATAAATATTATTACTTAACATTCACAAGACTACCTGGAATAATTATTTAATGGTGAGGATTGTAGTTTGGTGGGTCTATAGTCATCTGGACACAAAATCATATGGGGGGATCTCCCAGATTAGGGTTCAGTTACTCTGGAGGGAGGCGTGGACCTCTTGAGTCTTTTCAAAGCCTCGTGAGTCGCCCTTCTGAGCAGCTGGGTAGAGTAAGCAACTGATGTGAAGCATATCACATATCATTTTACAAATGCTACAACAGAAAATCACAACTGAGTTGTCATTAACAAACTTCAACAGGGGCAACGTAGTGAGCATTTTTTAAATTAATAATCCCCTTGGATTATGGACGTGAGTTTGAGCAAATTCTGGGAGATAGTGAGGGATAGGGGAGTCTGATGTGTTGCAGTCCATGGGGTTGCGAAGGGTCAGACGCAACTTAGCAACTGAAAAACAAGCTATCCGAAGTGATTAGGAAGAAATTCCCATAAATTTTAATACTGTTTTATGCCTGATATGCTTTTGTGCAAAATCTGCATAAATTCCTCTACATCACCAGGTACGTTCAGTTCAGTTCAGTCCCTCAGTCATGTCTGACTCTTTGTGACCCCATGGACTGCAGCACGCCAGGCTTCCCTGTCCATCACCAGCTCCCAGAGCTTACTCAAACTCATGTCCATTGAGTCAGTAATATCATCCAACCATTTCATCCTCTGGCATCCACTTCTCCTGCCTTCAGTCTTTCCCAGCACCAGGGTCTTTTCCAATGAGTCAGTTCTTCACATCAGGTGGCCAAAGTATTGGAGTTTCAGCTTCAGCATCAGTCCTTCCAATGAATATTCAGGACTGATTTCCTTTAGGATGGACTGGTTGGATGCCAGTTACACTCAATGTTACTTCTGTACACAAATGATAAGGTGTATATTTAGTATCAAGCTAACCAAGCCTAATGCTAAGGAATAGCTTCCTAACTCTGTGTCTTTTCACTGAATAAGGTGTATATTTAGTATCAAGCTAACCAAGTCTAATGCTAAGGAATAGCTTCCTAACTCTGTGTCTTTTCACTGAATAGAGTGTATATTTAGTATCAAGCTAACCAAGCCTAATGCTAAGGAATAGCTTCCTAACTCTGTGTCTTTTCACTGTTTTCACTGGTCTGAAATCTGTAGTAATACCTGGTATTAATCACAATCACAAAGTCAATTTTTTTCAATATTAACATTTCTAATCACTAATGATAAACTATCATACATAAGGTTACACCTGGCAGTCCCAGGACATCCACGAGGAACATGTATGTCCAATAGTCTAACTCTGGAAAGAAAATTTGGGGCATTTTATGTTGGTTCTATAAATATAGATTCATCTTGATCTAAGAAAGAAAAATGCACTAAGTCTATAACATTTGAGCTTGTATTACATACTCATATTCAGGTGATCACAGCATAGTTTCTTCATGGACTTGAGTATGTGTTCTTTTCAAAGTCACTGACAAGAGTCAACTGATGACAATAAAGAGCTGCTCTGAAAATTAAAGACATGCACATAAACAAGAAATCACAGAATTACACTTAATACCTCTTGACAAGATTAAATATCTAACTCTTTCAGGTAAATAAGGAGAAATCTTATATTCTTTTGATAAAGAAAATAAAAATTTCATAACAAGCATGTTCAGTGGATTTGTTATGTGTTTAAAACTTCTGAAAGCTTTAAAAATGGCTGAGATCAAACAAGTTAATGACAGTTACTAAGAAATTGTTTGAAAATATAGTAACTTTAGGGGAGAGTTCAGATGTTCTTCTAATGTTCCTATTTTTGCCCCATTATGACTTAAAAAATTTCCTTCACAAATGATATCAGGGAAGAAACAGTGAAATAGTTCCCCTTGTGTGCAAGCCAGCTAGTTAGCCACATCTACTGAACACCAGGTGGCTAATGGTACCCAAAGAGGTTAATTTTGCCAGCATCAAGCTGCTTGCCTATATGATCATTTTGGGACCAAATTTTGCATCTGCAAGTGGACAAATTAGGAATATAAATTGGAAGTTTATACTGTGTAAAAATCACCCTAAATTGTAGAAACTAAATTTTTTATTTCGATGTGTATCCAGACCTTACTTTCATAGATATAAAATTACTGAATTAAGACAAAATGTGTCCATAAAAGCCAACTTGGCATGTCATCACTTCGCACATGTGACTCTAATATCAGTGACCTTTGGGGAGTGCATTCTTAGAATTAAATTATCTCTTCATTTTATGTAGCATTTCCTGAAAGACATTCCATGAAATTTTAGAACATCATACATGGAAAGCAGAAAGTAAGAGAGAAAAAGGAGATTTGGTTCTGAAAGCTTGTGAAATAACGTCTTTAGTTTTAAAACAGGGTGCATTAAAAAAATTAAAAAATTATAAAAACAAAATAAAAAAAAAACCACGGTGCATTTAAAACCCTTCTTTTATTGAGACTGGTGGTATGTTCCAGTAAAAGACTATTTTCCAGGTTTCTTTGTAAACAAGTCATGTCCAACTCTTTTGAGACCCCATGGACTGTAGACTGACAGCTTCTTCTGTCTATGGGATTTCCCAGGTAAGAATACTGTAGTGCCATTTCCTTCTCCAGGGATCATCCTGATCCAGGCATCAAACCTGCATCTCCTGCATTGGCAGCCAGATTCTTTACCATCTGAGCCACCAGGGAAACCCTATAACAAGGTACTACCTTGTAATAAGCACTGGTCAACAGAAATAAGATAGAAATTTGGATATGATGTCCAGGTAGAGTGTTAGAGGAAGCTGGTCCTCTTTTTGCCTTCATTCCTTCTGCCTTGGCCAGCAGACATGATGGCTGAAGCTTCAGCAACCTTATGATGCTCTCGAGGACAGAAGTAATAAGCAAAAGATTCAGTTAGAAACAAAATGGGCTCTGAGGAATTTGTGGAACTGTTCACCTGGCCCCTGTTTGCCTGTCTCAACTTTCATGGTGTGACAACAATTTTATAAGAGAACAATGCTTATACAACTGTTGTTTGAGGTTTTCTTTTGTATGCAGCCTAAACTAATTCTAGGTGCTACTGCCAGCAGAGAAGAGGCATGACCTCTGTGGCCACCTGCAGTGTCCCCATCCCTAGAAATCCCTAGAATTTCCAGCCATCAGCAAAGAGGAGGGACGAAAGCCACTGGAAGAAGCAAATAGCCTAGCACAGTAAGTTGGTCCTGATCTATTGGTTGGTCTCGTTGATTTCAGCAGAGAATGTCTCCAGGCAGGACACTATGTCCTTGAGCACTGTGGACATCTCAAAAGTAAGTAAATCTTTAGACTGAATTCATAAAAATCATTTCAGCCAATCAGCATGGTTTAAGTGAAAGTGAAAGTCATTCAGTCATGTGTGAATCTTTGCGACCCGATGGACTACACACTTCGTGGAATTCTCCAGGCCAGAATACTGGAGTGGGTAGCCTTTCCCTTCTCCAGGGGATCTTCCCAACCCAGGGATCGAACCCAGGTCTCCTCCATTGCAGGCAGATTCTTTACCAGCTGAGCCACCAGGAAAGCCCAAGAATACTGGAGTGGGTAGCCTATCCATTCTCCAGGGGATCTTCCCAACCCAGGAATCAAACCAGGGTCTCCTGCATTGCAGGCAGATTCTTTACCAACTGAGCTAATGGTTTAAAGAATAGAGTATTAAACCAATAGTCAAGAAATTGGGGTCCCAGCAAGTTTCCAATGTAACTGACTCTAGGGAAATCATTTCTGTTTTCTGAGCAGTAAGTGAATTACTCTACTGCTGTCATGAAGGTGAGTCTTTAATGTGATCCTTGTTTTCTCTCCAGTGATGGTCCAACTGTGACTCCAGGTGAAGGTGACCCAAAGATAGTGGGAAGGTCAAAAAGCCCTAGGCAGAAGGCAAACCAAACAAACTAAAATTATGATTTTATATAATAGTCTCTGCTGATTGTATATAATTTTATGTACTATTATACACAAAGGTGGATTGAGGATGGTAAAAGAAACTACATAAAACTGATTTCAGAGCAGATTCTGTTGCAATAGAGCAATAATAAAGAAGCAGCTGTAATGCCCAAGCTTCTCTTTTTTTTCCTCCTTCAACATATTTATTCTGTGTCTAGGTATAGCCTGAAAGTGAAAGTGTTAGTTGCTCAGTCATGTCCAACTCTTTATGACCCCTTTGACTGTAGCTTGCCTCTCGTGTCCATGGGATTCTCCAGGCAAGAATACTAGAGTGGGTTGCCATTTCCTTCTCCAGGGCATCTAACCAACCCAGGGATCGAACCTGGGTCTCCTGCATTGCAGGCACATTCTTTCATCTGAGCCACCAAGGAAACCCGAGGTATATAGCATAGTATCTGCATTAGATTGTGAGAGCGGACACAGTTCCTTCCCCTCCTTACACGTCTGCCCGGCATTCTTCTGCTGCCTCTGTCTCCCCACCTGGCAGCCAGCCCCTAGAAGCCAGCTGCCCACAGACACACAGGTGAGACCAGTCAAGGCCAGAAGGACCATCTAGATGCACCCAAACTGCTGACTCACAGCACCCATGAACTGAACAAATAGTTGTTCTCTTAAGTCACTCATTTCTGGGGGTGTTTGTTATTCAGCCACAGCTAAATGATACTTACTCCTGTGACTATCTGAAACTAAATTTCCTTTTTTTTTTTTCCTTTCCTCAAATGTAGAAAAAAAATAAGGAGACTTTTCAGGACAACGTTTTCCCCATAAACTATCCTGTGCGCGGCAGGAAAACAATGCAAGGGATGAAGGTCTCTTCTGTGTTCACCTTAAGGCCATCAAACCAACAGTGTAGTTACTTTGTGCTGAAGCAAATGCCTAGACATCACTGTATACTGCCTTTCTTTAAAATGAGATTTCATTATTTTTTAATGCCTTGGTCGTTTTTGCCAGAAGAAGGCAAATCTGATGTGAACTGACTATATTAGAGGTACCTGGGCTGGGAGGTCTGAGTGAGGCTTCATCCAGTCCCTGCCCTGTGAAGGGTTTCCCTGGTATCTCAGAGGTAAAGAATCTGCTCGTGATTTGGGAGACCTGGGTTCAATCCCTGGGTCAGGAAGATTCCCTGGAGAAAGCGAATGGCTACGCACTCCAGTATTCTTGCCTGGAGAAGCTGCAGTCCATGGGTCACAAAGAGTCATATATGACTGAGCGACTAACACCACCCTATGAAACGGAAGGTCTCCATTGCCTAGTCCTGGGCTCCTGATACAGGCTCACTCCTCCCTGCTCTTCCCTGCTCCATGCAGGAAAATAGCAGCCTGCTTTCATTTGCAAGCTTCAAAATTAATTTTGAAATAATGTGTTTGTCCTCCCATGAAATCTTTGAGGTTTTTGTGGGTAAGTGCAGATATTGGCTAATTCAATAATCTGTTTTCTGATGTCCCACCTCATTCTGCAGAGTTCTGACTGCAGTGGCCGCAGGGGTCTTGTTTTACAAGTCGACAGATTAGGAGCCCTGCTCAGCATGTAAACTTAGTGGTATTATACAAAAACTCCTTAAGCATCCATCTCATGCTTGTCACCATGCCTGGATTCACTCCATCAGCTCATTATTTCTTCTGATCTTAAAGGTTTTTTGATGTTTAAGAGTTCCTCGTTAAGAGATAAACCTCCCTGGTATCATCGCCACTTAGCACATCTGCAGGAATTAACTGATAACATCCTTGTAGGATGGAGGACAGGTCCTGAGAAAGCTAGGCAGTATCATTTCAGGGACTTCACCAAGTATTTGGGGCCCTCTCATTTTTAGCTTTAAAATGTTTCTTTGGAAGCCTCTGCTGATCATTCGCTATGGCCTCCAAATCTCTCACACTCAGCAGATGACGACTGACTTGCGTTCTTTGAGATGCTAATGTTCACTCATTACTACTTTGGTAGCAGGTTTATTTCACTGTTGAGTTTTGTTCAGGTCAAAGAATTTCATAAGAACTCTTAGAGGTCATCTCTTCTGTTTCTCCCTCCATCCTGATTTTATAAACCAGAAAGGAGGATCAAAGAGGTCAAGTGACCTCCCTGGGCTCTGAGACTCTCTCCCACCACCCAGCTTCCAGGTTCTTCTTCTGAAATACACACACACACACACACACACACACACCCAAGGGTCCTGGGATTTGGAGGAGTCTTGCTTGGGATTAAAATTAAAAGATAATTGCTTCCTGGAAGAAAAGCTATGACAAACCTATACAGCATATTAAAAAGCAAAGACATCACTTTGCTGGCAGAGGTCCATCTAGTCAAAGTTATGGTTTTTCCAGTAGTCATGTATGGATGTGAGAGTTGGGCCACAAAGAAGGCTGAGCACCAAAGAATTGATGCTTTTGAACTGTGGTATTGGAAAAGACTCTTGAGAGTCCCTCGGACTGCAAGGTCAAACCAGTCAATTCTAAAGGAAATCAACCCAGAACATTCGTTGGAATTATTGATGCTGAAGCTGAAGTTCCAATATTTTCACTACCTAATGATGAAGAGCCAACTCAGGAATAGACCCTGATGCTGGAAAAGATTGAAGGTGGGAGGAGAAGGGGATGACAGAGGACGAGATGGTTGGATGGCATCACTGACTCAATGGACATGAGTCTGAGCAAGCTCCAAGAGATGGTGAAGGATAGGGGAGCCTGGGTGCTGCAGTCCATGGGCTCACAAAGAGTCAGACACGACTTAGCAAGTGAACAACAAACAACAAGAAGCTTGGGATTAAAGGGAGAAAGGAGAGAAAGAGAGGGAAGAAATAGAAAAAAGGAAGGAAAGAAAATACATTTCAGTGGGGAAAGGCATTAGGAGTACAGATGTTTGCCAGATCTTCAACCCCTCAAATCTGATGGAGACCACCTTTCTGAGTAATCACAACACCACCAGGAGGTCATGGTGGGATGGGCTTTGTACTCTGGTTACAGACTTGTCAGGTTATGGCAAATGGAGTAATACTTTGAAAGAACAATGATTTCATAATATAGAATAAAGCTCAAATTTCTTAGTGTGGCATTCAGATTCCTCCAGAACAAGACTATGATATCACCCATTTTTTTTCCTTCCAGCTTTATTGAGATATAATTGTCATCATTTGTGTCCAATTCTTCACAATCCCATGGACTGTTGCTTGCTGGGTTCCTCCGTCCACAGGATTCTCCAGGGAAGAATACTGGAGTGGGTAGCCATTCCCTCCCCAACCCAAGGATTGAACTCGGGTCTTCTGCATTGGCAGGAGGATTCTTTACCATCTCAGCTACTAGGGAAGCCCCATAATTGTCATATAATACAGTTTCAGTTCAAAATGTGCCGTGTAATGATTTGACTTATATACACCATGAAATAGTTATCCCAATACGTTTCGTGAAAATCCCTCATCTCCTGTAGATACAATATCACCTTTTAATCCCCCACTAAACCTCCACACATCATATTCCACCCATGGACACCCCATGGGCTACTTACTGCCACAGTGGATGCTGTTCCTACTCATATCAAGTGTCCTCCCTCCTTTGCTCTGCTGGGCGACTTTCTTTCCTTCCTAAAGCCCTCACCACTTCTGTGAGTACTTCCAGGCTCCTAAAATGCTCCAGGAGGAGTATATTGCTTTGTTTTCTTTTTATGTGTTCTCCGAATTCTTTGTTCCTTTGTGCAGTGCTTGTGAAAATAAACTATGGTTGGTCACATTCTCGTCTCTCTTTCTCCCTTCTTGAGTTTGCCAGGTCCTCCTGGAATAAGAGCGTAGAGGCTGCCAGATATTCAATAAATATTTGTTAAAGGTTAATGCTTATGACTTGGCTGCTTCGGGTGATGTTTACGTTTCTGTCTGCCACATCTACTCAGGGTTCAGGAGGTTACTTCTCCTGGCCAGGCTAATCAAAGGCATGAGACTAGGTGGTCTGTGCCTGGTAAAGTCACAGATCATTAAACTTTATCCCCAGCATTCAGTGAGCTGTTGAATAAGCCAGGCATTCCTTCTGTTGTCATTCTCTGTATTGACTCCTTGAACTGGACCCAGTGGATCTGGAAGATACTTATCCAGGCAGGGGTGGGGGTGGGGGTTGGAAACCAACATGTTAGCATCCTAACTGAAGCTTTCTTTGACTTACTCTTATTTGTTTATTTGCTGGTTGGGAAAATTATTTTTACTAAGGTCAAACTAAAATAGAAAGTTTTGTTCGTGTTGGAATTCGGATGACAAACCACTATAATAATAGCGGTCCCTTTGATGCTAGCAAAATAAGTCATAGATATGTTCACGTGATATTACACATGTAGCAGATATCTTTTATGCTACTTCAGAATTACAGGAGGTAGTGATTAGTTGGTCCATTTTTAAATAATTATTATTTATATAATTTTAATGGCTACTTTCCATTTATGATTATTACAAAATACTGGCCACATTCCTTCTGTTGTACAATATATCCTTGAGCCCATGTTACTCCCAATAGTTTATACCTTCCTCCCCGCACCCCTAAATTGCTCCTCCTCCCACCTCCTCACTAGTCACCACTAATTTGTTCTCTATATCAACAAGTCTGTTTCTTTTTTAATTATTTTTGCTAACTTATTGTCCAATTTATTTTTACATGTTGGAGTTTTCCTCATTCTTTGCAGAGAAGAGGGGATTTTGATCTTCGGTACGAAACTGTAGGTTCTTATAGGTAATATTTGTTTGTTTCCTGGACGGATCCTAACACTGTTTTGCAAAAACAAACAATTTAGGAGTACAGATGGATATTAATCTGAGAGCTTTTGTCTTTGTGTGTACACTTGCACTGACATTTAGAGCTAGGCTTGGGGACAGGGAAAGAAGAATAATGAATAAATATTCCTTAATGAAGGACACTGGACCCCAATGTGACCGCTGACCTCCTTAGCTTCCTGTTCTCTTCAGTCGTCATGGGTCAGAGACCAACAATTCTGTTCCTGAGCCTTTCCTGACTTTTATATGCCCCCTCCTCTCTCAAAGCTTAAAGTCTGCATCAAAGTGTTTTCAGGGTTATTATCTTCTTGATTGGGCTTAGTCACATGAAAGCAAAGGAGAAACAGGTAATCCTCTTCCACGTTCTCTGGGGTCTAATTATCATCAGGCATCTCTTAGATGTAATCATTAAAACTATGTGCACTCACACGTGTACACACAAGCACACGTGAAAGAAAGTGTTTCAGTAAGGTGCAAATATGAGCATACACTTTTGTGTCGAATTTCCAAGCAATTTTCTAAAGTGTTAGAGCTTTGAACCAAGAAATATAATATGGACCTAAAGATAACTTTGTGTTGATATATATCTTAAATTGATTTGCCAAGCTTTAATTTCAAGTATAAAAATGAGGAACATACTGTAATTTAAAACTAGTATGAAAACTAGTTACAGAATATTGGCCACATTCCTTCTGTTGTACAATATATCCTTGAGCCCATGTTACTCCCAATAGTTTATACCTTCCTCCCCGCACCCCTAAATTGCTCCTCCTCCCACCTCCTCACTAGTCACCACTAATTTGTTCTCTATATCAACAAGTCTGTTTCTTTTTTAATTATTTTCGCTAACTTACTGTCCAATTCACAACATGAAATAGATGGACATAATATATGCTTTTAATGATGGCTTCAACTATGTATCACATATTCAGAATACATGTAGTTTAGATAATCTGCCATTATTATCATGCAACATGGCAGAAATGTGACGTTATAACAGTCCTGAAGTCACAATAGGTTATTTTCTAGACTGTTGGCTATTGAGAGAGATAGCTACTATGCAGTCTCATTTAAATCCTACCTTATCACCACCAGGGAAATTTTATTATTCCCACTTTATAGATGAGGAAACAAAGGCTCAGAGAACTTGAAAGTAATTTGCTCCAGATTACAAACTGGCAAATCAATTTGAACTCAGTTGTATCTGGTTCCAAAGCTCCTGTAGGTACAAATATGTTATCATACTATCTCCTCCAATAGGTATTGTTCGTTCTTATTTAGAACCTTCCTTCTCACTTCCAGACCCTATGAACAAAGCTAAAACAGTGTATGAAGAGAGATGGGTCTGAGGACATTTAGTTGAGCATGGACTTCATAAGCTAAATGTACGTTGTTTTTACACGCACCCCTATGTTCAGAGCAGCACTATTTACAGTACACAAGACATGGGAACAACCTAAGTGTCCATCAACAGATGAATGGATAAAGAAGATATCGCATGTAAATACAATAGGATACTATTCAGCCAAAAAAATGAAATAATGCCATTTGCAGCAGCAAGGATAGACCTAGAGGGAATCATACTGAATGAAGTAAGTCACAAAGAGAAAACCAAATACCATATGATATCACTAATAGGTGGAATCTAAAATATGACCACAAATGAACTTATCTACAAAACAGAAACAGACTCACAGACATAGAAAACAGACGTATGGTTACCAAGCAGGGGTAGGGGAGTGTGGAATAGGGAGGCGCCAGGGAGGGATGGACTAGAAGTTAGATGAAAATTATTATATACAGGATAGATAAATAACAAAGTCCTACTGTGTAGCACAAGGAACTATATTCAGCATCCTGTAACAAACCAGAATGGAAAAGAAAAAAAATTTAAGGTACTTTACCTTTGATACTATGTCTTAAAGAAAAAAATCTTAAGAGATAAGTAGGTAGGTTCAAAATAATATATTTATTGCCAAGACTTATACTAAACCTTCTTTGCTCCTGTATGAACTGTTATCATAATCTCCTCACTGATCTTTGTGTATCAGTCACTTCATCTCTGATCTGTTTTATATTCTGCCTCCAGGAAAATATTCACAAAAATATGATGCTCTTCTCTTCAAAAACCAATGGTTTCAAAGTTCAGCTCTCTTATCCCTCTGAATGACTAGAGTATGCTATTTCTACTACTCACGTGATACTTAACTCATACCCTCTTGTGATTTAGCAATAGGTACACAATTTATATTCCTTTACAGAATGTAAGCATTTTAAGGGTGAGCCCTTAAGTATGCAGCCAAAGTAAACACTTCGTAAATAATTATCAGATTAGGAATTTTCCACTAGGCAGCAGACAGTGCATTATTTTGGTTCTGTGTCTGGCTCTTCCAGCGAGCTCAACTCAGTCCTGCTCTTCATTCCTGAGAAACTCAAAAACCTGCCACCATCTCATCTTAGTAATCTGCCCAGCTCTCCCTCCCTCCTTTATTTCAATCCTCTGTTCTTTGGTCTTTTCTTTTGGCTTTGCTCCCTAGCCACTAAATCCTACTTCCGAGTACACTGGATCGGTCGACACATTTAAGCTCCAAATATTATTCTCCAACTCTGATTCTGGGTATCTTGTCTTGGAACCAGCCATTGTCAACTGTCTTATAACTTGAGCCAATAATTGTAGGTATTCCTTCCTGCACAATCTGGCTCAGGGAGCTGACACTTGAGCCAGTCTCCTTGAATTCCTGCCAGGGAACATAGATTGAACACATTGTCTGGAAAACTTATTATCCACTAGGTACCTGGTGGATTAACAGATGGGAAATCACTGGGCTTCTCAGACAACAAAGCGAGGGTTGATTGGAAAGCCTTTGAGAGCCATGCCTCCTTAAACTGAAGGGGATGAGAGAAAAATAGGACCCGAAGCGTAATAGAAAGAGCCTTAGCTCCAGAATCCAGATGCAGAGCCTCCATCTCTTAGGACAGTCGGGTGCAGGTAATGGTGTCTGATGTGTCCCTTGAGGGCCGTGGAAAGAAACCATCAAATGAGAAGATGAGTATGAAAGTTCTTTGCTAACCATAAATGTTAAAAGCTGGAACTAACAGGGACGCTTCTCTTAGGCTGTTTCCCATGTGGAAAATGAGGATGTTGAAGGGAGCATCCCCAACCTACCAGGGCTACAAGACATAGGCTCATGTCTCTCCACACCTGAGAGAGCTTCCAGTCCTGTGTCTTTACCCAGGGACCGTCTGGAGGTTACTGTTTCTTCTGAGGATTCACTGATGCAGGAACCAGAGGACAAAGTCACTGGGCCGGAGGTGAGGGATCAATCGTAGCTATTTTCTCCTCTGCCTCTGTGCCCGCTGCCCAGTCCCCTGGAAGAGCTGGTCTCCACACGTCCTGGAGGGGCTATGCCCCCAGACCTAAAGGGCAGGGAAGGTAGGCCCTCCTTGGGGTGGTCTGGAGTTGAGAAGCTTGCCCATAAAGTATTTGCCCCTTTTACGCTCCAATAGAACATAGGGGTTTCAAATAACATCTTGCCTGTGCCCCTCACAATGGAGCAGCAGCTGTGTTTCCTGGAAAAGCTCTGGCCAGCTCTGTCATGTCCGTCTTACATCTGCTTTCTCTCCTTCCCTGCCTCACTTTCTTTCTTCCCTCTCACTCGTTACCCTGAGGTGACACTCTCAGATGCTAGTGGTAAAGAATCCGCCTGCCAATGCAGGAGATACAAGAGACTCGGGTTCAGTCCCTGGCTTGGGAAGATCCCCTGGGTAAAGAAAAGGCAACCCACTTTAGTATTCTTGCCTGGGAAATACCATGGACAAAGGAGCCTGGTGGGCCTCAGTCCATGGGGTCAACAAATAACTGGACACGACTGAGCACATATGCACATATATTGATATTACAAAATGGCCCCTATAAGAAGTTTACTTAATATCCACCACCAGACATAATTACAAACATGTTTTCCCCTTGTGATGAGAGCTTTTCAGACCTACTCTCATAGCAACCTTCAAGTATACCATAGAGGATTGTCACCATGCTGTACATTACATCCCCAGGGTTTATTTATCTTGTAGTTGGAAGTTCCTGCCTTTTGTACCCATGTACTTTGCTCTGAATGTGTGCAGACCAAGGAGTTTCTATAGCAGGATCCACCTGAAGGTAGAGAATATATCCTTGGGTCACACAGAGCTAGAGTAATTTGGTGGAAATGAATGCAATTAACGTTGAGATTTGCAGGGATTTGTGTAATCATTTGTAGAGTCTTAGAAAGCTAAAACTATGTGAGTGGTCGATGAAGTGTCTGTACTTTGAGTCTGAACACTGAAAAATCGCAGCGTGAGAGGGAGAAAGGACCCCCAGAATCAGTATTCAGCCCCAAGGCATGTGGTTATCGGTGGGGAGGAGGAACCAGCTGGAGTCAAGTCACGAACACAGAGGGAAGTCTGGCTAGAACTCTGAGGCCCCATTCCTTCGCTACACTTAGTGAAGTGTTTTAGCAAAAATCAGTACCAGACCCACATCACACGACAGCTTTTGTTTGGAAGTAAGTGTTTGTTTGAGCCGTATACACTTTATCCCATGAGATTATTTTAGTCATTCTCATTTCTCACTTTTTAGCCCTTTTAAATTCCTAGGAAAAGATCTTGTTCATATAGGCTGAATGATAACCATCAGAAACTGGAGGACCTGTCTAGCAATTGTAGTCATTCTTTGAGGTGAAGGCCAGGGGAGACCTAGGGGAGACAAACACAGAGTCCTTGGCCTAGAAGTGCTTTGATGGAGAGCACTGGGCAGAGAGTTGTTGGACTAAGCATGCTATTCTCCTCCCCAAAGGCAGAGAGGAAGAAAGTACTCAGGACAAGGTTGTTTGTAGAAACTCACAGTTGGAGCTAACGAGGAAAAGGGAGAAAGCATTCAGCATACAAAGATAGTTGAGCAAAATATAGACATGGTGGCAGATTGCCCAAGAGGAAAACTGTCATGAGGAGCCAGTCAGGATTAAGCTATGGAGCTCCTTCTTTGCAAATGTATAATCCAAAAGATGCTATGTAGAAGCAAGCTGAGGATAATTCGATAAGGATGGTGGTGGTTTGCAGGGTCAAGGGCGTCCAACAAGGTGATTGTGTGTGACAGCTCACATGTTCCCATCATTGCTGACCTAACTTCATTCTTTCAGGAACAACTGATGTGAAATCTGACACCCCCAACAGTAAGTAACATCCTTCATAGAATGGTTCTCAAATAAGACTTAGATTGAAAATGCCTTTGATTATACACGTCTAATCAGGTTCCTGATTTACCTGTGGTGAAATAGCAAACTTGGTCAATGCATCCTTCAAGTTTACCTCCTGAGGTTTTCTCTAGTAAAGCAAACCTTTCTTCTTTTCCTTAGGCGGGGCTATTGATCAGGAGAGTGTCTTTGCAGGGTACCGCCTCTAGGCAGAGCCCAAGCTCACATCTAAAGGAAGGAATTTATAGCTTCTCTACATTTGGGAAGACGCAAAAGTCTGGGCTCACTGAAACCATTCCTTTGATATGTGCCTGAGCTCTCTGGGGCCAGTATCCTGTTCTTTCCCATCCTGAGTCCCCTCGGGGCTCACCATTAGGGGCCCCGGTGACTATTGGCTACAACTGCAACACCCTTTGTTTACTCATTTGTCAGGCAATATCTTTCATTCAGAGCCTTGATCATCTCTTCCCCTTCTATTAACTCACATATATTTAGGGGGCACCCAGTGCAAAGCTTGTGTAACCTTAGTTCGCCAATCAGGAATCGAACCCAAGCTGTCAGCAGTGTGAGCACAGAGTCCTAACCACTGAGCCACCAGGGAGTTCCCTATGTTGATTTAAAAAATATTCACAACCTAAAACCTGAGAGTTATGTTTTACTTGGTGAGAATGTTTAGGCCTTCAAGCCCAGGAGGTAACAACTCAAGTAACCAAGCGAGAACTGCTCCGAGGAGGCGAGGGGAGGAGTCAGGTATATATATACAAGATTTGCAACAAGGAGCAGGTAGTCTGAACATCAAAAGATTATTGTTAATTTAAAAAAAACAAAACAGATCTCTCAAGTTAAGGAATTTAGCGCTTTACTATGTATGGGAAGATGCAAGGGTCTGGGCTCACTTAAATCATTGCTTTCATGTGCATCTCAGTTATCCAGGTCCAAAATCCTGAGTTTTTCCACATCCTGAGCTCCGCTGGGGCTCACCATAGGGATGGCTGGAGCCTGATGGCTGCTAGATGGTAGGTGTTCTTCTCCTTCCTGAGTTTCCTCAGGGTTCACCAACTCACACTGGAAGGCTACAATCACCGATGACTGTGACATCCCTGATGACTGTGATACCCTTGTTTACTGATATGGCAGGAGATACTCCATTTCTCATATATATATATGTATATATATTCTTAATCTTCTTCATTTTATTCAAAGAAGCAGAGTACATACATTGAAATAAATGCCTTATAGGAAGAACTTCCTTCAACTAGGTTGGGATCTACAGGACTCCATGGGCCAGGCTCTGGGATGGAATTAGACATGCGAGCTGTCACCCTGTGATATAGTCAGCCCTTTTTAGGGCCTAAAAGCACCATTTTAAGGGGCTCAGTTCTCTACTGTGTCAAGTCTCATTTGGTGAGCTGGAACCACTTAGGAAACAACTTTCTTATTTTGGGCAGATCCCCAGGAAATTAGATCATTAACATCAAAGTGTTGTATACTAAATTGCTATATTGCCAAAAACCCATAATAAGTAGAGACGAAAAAAAAAAAGCCCAAAGAAATGTGCTAGTTATTATGCCATCTCTTCTGTATTCCTAATTATCACAACAAATTGCTAAACCCTTAGAAACCCTCCTTATAGCTGTCTCGGCACTACAGAAAAGAGAAAATTTGTAGTTAGAGCAAAGAATCCCTAGTTTAAGGTTAATGTAAACCAGGATTTTAAAACTCCTATCATTTCAACAGTACTTAACTAATAAAGAGTTCTGACTTGGAATTGTGCACCCCTCGGGGGGGCTGTAGGTTTCAGACACCATCTTAAGCAGAATTGGATCTCTTCTTGATGGTTTTCTCTGCTCCTCTTTTCAGGTATGTTTCCCAGGAGCCTCGGGGAACATTAACAGTCCCCAAACAGATGGGCTTCCGCTTTATGTGTTCCCCTCTTCTCGGGTAGGAAAAGCACAGCTGCATGAAGCAATTTTGTGTAAAAGATTTTCTAAATACACCCGCCGCTTTTCATCTGCTCTTCAGCAGGGAGCTGGAACCTGGGAGCCGGAACCTGGGAGCCGCAGGCTCCTAGCCGGTTAAGGACTAAGCACATCTATTCTACTTGGATCTTTATCTCTTCGGTGGCACAGACATGCTTATTAGCAATCATGCCTATCTTCAGGAACATTTTATTCCATCCATTCCCTGGCTGGCTTTCAGGAGCCTTCAGCATTAATCAGGGGTCGGCTAAGTATTGTAACAAACATCCCCAGATCTCAGCATCTTTGTGGAATACAAATTCTCATTTCCCACTCAAACCACATTCAGTGTGCGGTGGGATCTGGGGTTGGGCCTGGGGGCGGGTTGCCGGAGTCCTTCCGTCTTCCACCCACTTTCTGTCCTTGGTGTCCTCTCCTTTGGTTGCAGGGACGTTGTGGGGGAAGCTTTGCTGGGTCAGGCCTGTAGGCGGCACCCTTCATTCTGCTCAAGTTAAGGTCATGAGGAGACATCCGTGTACAGGTGGTAGAGTTGAGATGGGTGCTCTGGCAGACAGCCCAGGAGAGCAAGGAATCAGGACTTGGAGAGAACACGACAGTCTCTCTCTCCTATTTTGTTGTCCCCACTTTTCCATTTTCGTCGTATTAGCAGTTTTTGACCAATAGGCTGTTTGCTCAGGATTTACCCCAGTAAGCAATTTGCTCAGTGTGGATCTTGGATTCCATGTTCGCAGAAGTCTCTGCCTTCACCACCAGTACCTGCCATCACTTGTGAATCACATAACGTTCTGTTTGTTTGTTTCTCTCAAATCAGTTCACAGCCAGATTTCAGCCATCTCCATCAGAGGAACAACTCCCGTGCCTCTAGGGGTCAAGGAGGTGAGGCCAAGAGTGCCTCCAGATGGGTGTTAACAGGAAGTGATTCTTGAGGCTGTGATGGAAACAGGAGGTGCATCTCCAGGTTTCTATGAGCTGCTCTGTGGCCCCTACCAGTTGTTGCCAAGAAGGAGCATGGCCCTGGGGTTGTAAGACCATCCACTTGTTTAAGAGAAAAGGAAATCCAGGTTTTTCCAAAAAATGTCCTCATTTGGAAATGTTAGCCTAACTAAAAACTATCTTTAAATTTCTGAGCAGGCCATTCAAATGTATGTGAAGGCCAGACGTGGCTGGGAGGCTGCCATTTTGCAAGCTCTGTTTGAACTCTTCTGCCCTCGTGAGTAAGGACAGGGTTCAGAAAAAACCAGAGCAGTGAAGCCAGCCCTGCTGGCCTACCGGAGGAAGGCAAAAGGTGCCATCTGCCTCCTCAAAAGCCGGGGGTCGGGGTTTTAGGAACATTCATCTCTGCAAGGGTAATTAAGTCTTGGAATTCTACAGCTGGACACCTTGTTGTTTCTTTGCAAATGTTACAGATACCAAATGTAAAGATGTTGAAGTTCTTTCTTAAGGACAGAAGGAACAGGATGGTGTCTCTAAATTTGATGCTGCTTAGAAGGAAGTTGTGGAGTAGGAAATGGTAGCCTGCTCCAGTATTCTTGCCTGGAAAATTGCATGGACAGAGGAGCCTAGAGGCTACAGTCCATGGGGGTGCAAAAGATTCGGACATGGCTGAGCAACTGAGTACACACACACAGCAGGAAACTGCTGTGAGTTTGTGTGTGTTGTGGTATGTGTTGGTGTGTCTATGTACTGTGATGTGTGTGTTTGTGTATGTGCATGCATGTGTCTATGAGCATATATCAATGGAATTTGTCTATACTTAAAATAGCATATACTTTCAGCCAAATTAGCAAAAGTACTTTCTAATAGAAATAGTTCTCTAATGTTTTGTTTTTAAAATGTTGGTTAATGGGTGTGAAGAATGGTAGGGAGAAGGGCAGAGAATGAAAGGAGTGTGGTCAACAGTACAGTGAAAAATATTACCTGAGGAAACCACTCATCGGCCACAAATGGAGTCATAGGCATAGAAGAAAGAGACAGGGAAGGTGGATACACACGCCAGTGACCAGGGACTTCCCACTTCTCTAACCAACAAAGCCGAAGCCCGGCATCCTTCTTTAGGGAAAAAATAAGCCAGAAAAATCTCACTGAGCAGGAGGCTGCAAGAATGGCAATGCTGGGAATCTGGGCCCACAGTCTGGAATTTGCAGAGAGAAAAGGTTAAGGTACGGCTCAAAGCAAGTCTCAAATTAAAAGATAAAATTTAAAAAGATTCAAATAAATACACAGACCTTTAAGAGAACAGATATGAATTAAGAGAGGGTAACAGAGGAATGAACAGGAACTAGACATTAAGGCAACCAAGCACTATACAGTCATAAAATTTAAAATGTGTGTGTGTGTGTGTGTGTGTGTGTGTGTGTGTGTTTATGCACGTGTACTGATTGCTTCTAAAAGTCCTTGCTAGACATAACAAGACGTCGCCGGAGGTCTGACCTTTGTGCACTTTCCAGCCCGGTCTCGTCTTGCCCAGGAGTGACATCTGTTGTCACTCCTGTTGTCCAGAGCTCGGATTTCAAGCCTCCAACATGCTGCGTACGTTCAGTAACAGACGTAGGATTACTTGAGTTGGCTTAACATTATTTTACTTTTCTTCACTCACTAGAACGTCCCTTCAAACATCATTGATTATTGAAATTTTGCACATCTTATGTAACATGGAGAGGTTTTCTCCTGTAAATTTCTTTCTATGATATAGCTCTAATTTTACAAATTTTTTTTCCTTTTTTTTCAGTTGAGATACAATTGTCATATGATATTACATTACTTTCAGGTGTACAACATAGAGGAATCTTTCCTTTCCGAAGAAACTGGCCTGCCTTAACAATAAGGCTTTGTATTTTGTTACTAGCCGCATTCCAGAGTAACTCTTAAAGTGTTCTTACTTTTTTGAACCTTATTATTTTTATTTAAACATAATTTTTATGGCATATTATGAAACTTAGCATAGGCCTGGCCCCTGGGGACATGAACCTTCAACAATTAAAATGTAAGTCATCAGTTGTGATTTATTTAATTAATCTAAATTTAAGCAATTCAGTTTTCTTTTCTATAAATGAAGAGCAAAAGATTTTAAATCCCTATATACTTATGAAGACTTTAGAAATTGCTTGAATTTCATTAGATAATGATACAGATTTCTGGTAAACATAGAAGAACCTTATAATGGCAGGGATATGTACCCTAACATCCTCTGGGGATAAAAGACCAGAATTTTCATGAAACTGATTTATTTGGGACTGAATGCCACTGACCTTCTCTTTTTTTCCAGAAGTTCTCTTGCCTTTATTTTTCCAAGGCCAAAAAATCATAGATAATCTAAAACTTAAGGTAAAGTTTAAATTCCTTCAGGTATATGCCAAATTCAATCAAAATAAGTGAACTCTTCTTCAAGGAATAGACAATGGCAAGAAATGGAACTGAAACAGAATTCACTTCTTCGGGCCCATTAACTCTGTCAAGGAGAGCAGTGATACACTTAATGCCAAAGGTGGAGCTCTGCCTGTGGTTCCTTTTGTTTTGTTTTTTTTAATTGGAATATAATTGCTCTATAATGTTGTGATAGTTTCTGCTGTACAATAACATGAATGAACTCTAAGTATACCTATATCCCCTTCCTCTTGAGCCCCCCCTTCCACCCCACTTCCGTCCTACCCTTCTAGCTCATCACAGCACACCCAGATGAGCTCCCTGTGTGGTTCTAAATATTCCCCTTGGACAATGAAAATAATCTGGAGAGGAACTCTCTTAAGGCACCCAGGGTCTCCATGCAAATTTAGATTCCTCTTCACTTGCCATTTACGATTAAGAATAAAGCTAGGAGTCGCATATCCTCCAAAACCAAACTGCCACCACCAACCACAGCAAAAGAACAGCAGAACTGTATCAACACGAGGGGAAGGGACTTCCCGGGTGGTCCAGTGGTTAAGACTCCGAGATTTCATGGCAGGAGCGTGGTACGGATTCAATCCCTGGTCAGGAAGCTAAGATCCTGCGTGCCATGTGGTGGGGCCAGAAAAAAAAAGGAGGGGGGCAATAATGGGAGCTAACAGACAAAGAAGAACTGGCAAAACTCCAGTTGAAAGCAATCAAGTTGAGCAGACGCCCTCAGGCTCCCTCTGGTGCGTGTGCTGCTTACGTGTATCCTCACCTCTGTGCAGGTCACGTCTCCAGCCCACACAGGCAGCACAAGCGCAGGTTCAGATCAGAGACGAATCGTAGCCACTGATGATAGAACGAAACAAGTTTTGCGAATTAACTTTGGGGGAGTAGAAAACACACACCAGTGAAATTTCCACTTTATAGGAAATTCTTCCTAGATGGGAATTCTCCCTAAATATTTACCCACACTAGAAAAGAAATGTCAAAGCACTTGCCAAGAATGAGACCACTTGAGATTTTATCAATTTTCTTCACTAAGGTATTTGATTCAGGAATGCCTGAACTGCATTCAGTGTTGGTTTCTGGCTTATGTTTGACCTTTGGGTGTGTAAGGCGAAGAATGTCTGCTAATCACTTTTAGCCCCATAAAATCTGGCAGCTTAAAATGTTGACACTATTTTGGAGCCACGCACTCCGAAAGGATAAAGATTTTGTATAAATGTAACCCAGTGTCACAATAACTATTTTCATTATTACGGCTTAATATCTCACAACATAATATTGTAGTCATAGTTTAACAAGATGCTTCTCGTAGCCTGTGTGTGTGTGTGTGTGTGTGTGTGTGTGTGTGTGTGTCTGTGTGTGCGCGCGCGCGCACGCGCGCGATCAGTTGTCTCTGACTCTTTGCAACCCCGTGGACTATATCCCCCTAGGCTCCTCTGTCCATGAAGTTTTCCAGGCAAGAATACTGGAGTGGGTTGCCATTTCTTTCTCCATCTCTTAGCTTAATTCAGCAAAATGTTTAAGTATCATAGTGACAATTTAATGTAAATTCTTGAGATTGTTTGAAAACTCTTTGAATACTTAATGATTTCAAATTGGGGGGCTAAACAGTACCTGTTGGTATTATAGATATTTCCAAAGCTCTGAAAAATGGACCTTGTGTACCAGCTTTCTGGGTTTAAGACACCCTGACTATCCATCCTTTTTTAACCAAGGGGACACATTTACAGCCTAGGAAGGCTCAGCCTTTCAGCAGAGTTTGCTGCTGTGAGGAAGAAGAGGTCCAATTCTTGACAGGCCAACTCTGTCCAGGGTTGCAGACGCCATGGCAAAATCACCCTCAGTCTGCTGAGGAGGAAAATGTATGACTAAGGCATGTGGCATTGATGCAAACTGGTTTCAAGGACATTACTCTGTCTAATTCATTCCTGTATTCATCCATTCATTCCTTCATATCTTATTTCATGAGTTATTTATTGATACCCATGTATCTATTCTCTGTTCAGAATTGAAGACATAATTCTGAAGGGAAAAGAAAAGAAAAAGAAAGAGGAGGAAGACCAGAAGGAAGAGGATTATAAGAATAAGGATAAAAAGACAGCAAACAATTATTGAGAATTTATTACATGTCAAGTCTTGTACTGAGTGTGTTATTGCTGTCTATAGATGTATTATCTCATTGAAACCTCTTAATTCTTAGAGCAAATACTGTTATTAATATTTATTCCCATGTTTCAGATGAGAAAACAGATTTATTCAGGGAAGAAATGATCCCAGGCGAAACAACTAGTAAGCAGTGACATTGTTCTAAGACCAAAGACGCTCTGATTTAAGAGGCAACACTTTATTATGATCAAGAGCATGGTGTCTGGAAATAACTGCTAGGGTTCAAATTGTGGATCTGCCACTTACTGGCTGCATGACCTTCAGAAAGATTACCTGCCTCCCATGGGGTGGTTACAGAGATTAGATGCGTTCATCTATGCAAAGCAGCCAAAATAACGCATGGCACATAGCATGCACTGCAAAACTCAGGCACGTAATTATTGCTTGCCTGTTCTCATGGAGCATAGAGTCTAGCAGGGGGTCAAAATCAAGGGACAGGGGCTTCCCTGGTGGTTCAGTGGTTAAGACTTCACCTTCCAATCAGGGGGTGTGAGTTTGATTCCTGACCCAGGAGTTAAGATCCCACATGCCTTGCAGCCAAAAGTACCAAAACAAGAAACAGAAACAGTATGATAACAAATTCAACCAAAACTCCCAGAATCCAGACCAGGCATTTTAGGAAATGCTTCCTTGAGCAGGTGACACCAAAGTGAAAAGACTTGAAGAAGGAGAAGGAGAAATGAAACTAGCTCAGGGAGTTGGGACCTGTGCGCTGTGAAGGCTAATTATTTCTGAAAAACATGAAGTGTTTAAAAAAAATTAATTCAGGGAATTACTGCAAGTCTTTACCAAAGTTTTCCTGACTATCGTAGCAGAATATAGCACACTAGGAGCTTCCCAGATGTTGCTAATTTTAAAGAATCCGCCTGCCAAGGCAGAAGACACAGGAGACGTGGGTTTGATCCCTGGGTAAGGAAGATCTCCTAGAGGAGGAAATGGCAATCTACTCCAGTATTCTTGCCTGGAGAATCCCATGGTGGGCTACAGTTCCTGGGACTGCAAAGAGTCAGACATGACAGTGACTGAGCATGCACGTAGCACACTTGACAAAGAATAGTGTAAATGACATTTACACTAGATGCTAATGATTGGATCTGCAATTAACATTCGCATCAAGAATTTTAAAATTATTTTGATAGCTGTGCATTGATATTCAACACCATTCATATCTATGTATCAGAATACACAGGAAGGTCAGTTTTCTTACTCTTCTGTTGCCACTAGTCCTTTGCTGTCCTTCCCTATCTGTCCTCTCTGCTCCCCCATGGAGTTTCCCAGAGACAGTATTCATTAGGTTTTAAGTGCCTACTCCAAACCTCTGTGTCGTCTCAGTGCGTTCACAGCCTGGGTGATGGGAAGTAAGAGGAAACAGGTATTGTTCAGGAAACACATGACTGCCTAGTTTCTCTCTAGCCTGCTTTGAGGATGTAAGACTCACTCAGCACTCCCGCCCACCTGCTCTGCATGAGGCTGACTGCTCTTTGTCTCATCAATTTCTTACCTTTGGTCAGAACCTCTTAATGTCCAGACTGTAGTACTTCTACCCAGAGCAAAATGAATAATATAATATGATTTCAATCGAGGCTATGATGAGGTTAGCCTGATCCTAGATGTAAAAATCCAGACATGTAAAACCCATGTTTCTTCATATCTTAGCAAGAGAGGGTCTTGCACTTAATCACTTCATCTAGGGTTATGCAATTCACAAAAAAGCAAATCAAGAAAGATTTTGCTTTCCTTAGCCCTGGCGATGAATTCCTAACTGCTATAAGAAGAAAATGACAGCCCATTGCAGTATACTTGCCTGGAAAAATCCTATGGACAGGTGAGACTGTAGCTCATAGAGTAGCAAAGAGTTGGACATGGCTGAGTACGCATGAACACACATATTAGCCTTTATCTCTACCTTCTGTGATCGCAAGGAAAGGCTTGTGTGCCAAGTACAGACAGGATCCCTGTTTATTTTTCTTTATCTTTCTATGCTTTTGCTCATTAGAAAAAAAACTCACCCCAGTCATCTTTCTTTTAGTGGAACTAATAGCACACTTGCAAAATCACCGTATAATTTTGTGAGCTATATTTAAAAGCTGATTACATCCTACTTGACCAATTTTTTCCCCAAGAAACCTAGACATGTCTTGCAGTATAAATATGAGAATGCTCCAAGCCAAAACATATAATTGTTTTAGCTGTTTTTTCACTGGTAAATCACTGTGCACTGAAATTGTGGGGTTTTTTTTTTTATTGTATGTTTCATTTATTTAGTTATTTGCTTATTTATGTATTTAAATTTCTGGCTGCACCCTATAGCATATGGGACCTTAGTTCCCCCACCAGGGATCAAACCTTCACTCTCTTCATTAGAAGGTGGAGTCTTAGCCACTGGACTACCAGGGCGGTCCCTGAAATTGTGTTCTTTATTTCCATTCTTTTAACTCATAGAAATACAAGCAGTGAGAATAAAATCAAAATAACCTAGGAGGGTAGACACATGGATGATCTTTCTCCCCCCTGAATGTATAGAATTGCTACCCATGTTCTTCAGGACATGGATTTGGGGAGCATATAATAAATGCCATTAAGATGTCCAAATTGTACTTTGCCATCATCACTATTGCCCTTAGAAAGTACACTGATCCAACATGACATTGCCCTAGACTTCAATTTTCTGATCATGCTTGCTTTATAGCTGTGCCATTTCCTCTTGGGCTATCAAAATATCAACAGTCATTACTTCATGATATTTTTAGCTTGAGTTTTATGAGTTTTTGTGAATTTAAGGTTCTTAATCTATGGTAGAGTTCTAAGAGAAAGAATAGTGTACTGGACACCATTTGTGACTTCTATTTTAGTATTCAAGACTATTTTTTTCCCTGATTTTCATTGGTGATCTGAATAGTTGAAGTATTCCCATAAATGATGGATTTGCTACATGAGGCTACAGTATTTGCAATGGAAATCTCTGCCTGAGCGTAAGCAATTCTGAATGTATAAATATGTTTCCTATTAAGATAATCTGGCTGTCCATATCTTAGGCATACCAAGGCTAAAATTAATTCTAATTCTTCTTTGACATGAGTTTGACCAAAATCAAATGTTCTTGCTGTGAAAACATACCCCATATATAGCTTTCTTTTCACTTGATGCCAAGTGATTATTACCTTCTTTCTAAAATCTTTTACAGAGCTCATGTTACAGGAATATGGTTCTGGAAATACACAGCTCTTTATTTCTCAACACATATGAACCTGATTACAGCTAAAAACAAAGCACATATTTCAAGCAAATGAACAAAATGTGGAAGCATATGAACAAAAGAACGCTTGAATTATCGTGGCTATTCCATCAGTTTGTGATTAGAGCAAAATATTTCTAGTATAAAACATTTGTTGAACACATGCTTGGCACTCTTCCAAAATAGTTTCATAGAAAAACCAAGAGAATAAGAGCTCAAAGCACTTTTCAAGTCTTTAATATTGTTTCTGCTAAGGCTGTAAGAGAGAAATAATATAGAAATATCAAGTAATAATTAGCTATTTGATTATCATTTGATCTTTCATATGCTGAGAAAATTTTTAAATGTTTGGTAAAAATTCCCCAAATTAAAATCTGCTCCAAAATACAGGGACACTTCTAAAACATTATATATAGTCCATGGTAAAGGAGATTCTGTCACTAAATCTCTATGTCTCACTTTCTAGCCAATTGCTACTATTGAAACAAAATTAATCACTAAATCAATTAATCAGATAATTTTTTTCCAAAATAAAAGTAATTTCACTTTTTTCTGATTTTAATTTTAATTAATTGTAATATAATTACAATATATTCTCGTGGCTTTTATTTTGGTGAAATCCATGTCACAGAGCAATCAGGTAATTTAATTTTTAAACTTTTTTATTTTGTATTGGAGTATAGCTGACTATGGGCTTCTCCAGGTGGTGCTAGTGATAAAGAACCCACCTGCCGACACAGGAGAGAAAGATTCTGGGGTTCGATCCTTGGGTCTGGAAGATCCCTTGGAGGAGGGCATGGCAACCCACTCCAGTATTCTTGCCTGGGAAATTCCATGGGCAGAGAAGCCTGGTGAGCTACAGTCCATCTACACACGACTGAGCGACTGAGCAATCAACAGCCGATTAACAGTTGTGATAGTTTCAGGGAAACAGCAAAGGGACTCAGCGTATATCTACTTGTATCCATTCTCCCCCTCCCATCCAGGCTACCACAGAACATTGAGTAGAGTTTCATGTGCTATACAATAAGTCCTTGTTGGTTATCTATTTTAAAAACATTAGTTTGTACATGTCCACTCCAAACCTCCTAACTATCCCTTCCCCCAATCCAGCCCCCCAACCCCCTACAGTCATAAGTTCCTTCTCTAAGTCTGTAAGTCTCTTTCTGTTCTGTAAGTAAATTCATTTGTATCACTTTTTTTCCAATTCCACATATAAGCGATGTGCAACCCAGTTATTTTAACCTTGAGGAAGTTAAAAACTATATGAAGAAAGCAAACATCACTCCTAAGTCACACCACTCACTTTAGATCATTTACAGGACCATCTCTCTATGCATGTCTCTACATGTATATATGTATATATGTGTCTGGCTGTTTGTGACTTCATGGACAGTACAGACCATGGAATTCTCCAGGCCAGAATACTGGGGTGGGTAGCCTTTTCCTTCTCCAGGGAATCTTCCCAACCCAGGGATCGAACCCAGGTCTACCACATTGCAATCAGATTTTTTTTTTTTTTTTGATAGGTAAGAAGTGGATTTATTCAGATACAGAGAGAAGCACACTCCACAGAGTGTGAAATGTGGTGGCAAAATTTGGTGTGGTTAGTTTGTTTTTTTTTTTTTCATTTATTTTTATTAGTTGGAGGCCAATCACTCCACAATATTGTAGTGGGTTTTGTCATACATTGACACGAATCAGCCTGCAATCAGATTCTTTACCAACTGAGCCACAAGGGAAGCCTGTATACATATACAGGAGCATGCAATTTCAGATAAGGTGAATTTTATGTATTATTTCAAAATCTGCTTTTAAATCAAGGTGTCACATAGTTCTTTCCCTGTCTAAGGATGTAGATATACATCATTGGTCAAAGGATTACACAGCATTCAAATATTTAACCAGACCATAGTTTACTTAATCAATTCTGTATTAATGGAATTTTAGATTGCTTCTGGGATTTATTATTCAAAAAATGAAATGTGGTGGTGAACATCCTTGCACTTTTGTGAATCTGGCTACTTATCTTATGGGAAATACTTAGGAAATTCCTTATCTGTGCTGGAAACCTTTGGCTATACCTGAGCCGTGATTTTTCTTTTCTTGTGGAAAGTGGCACTGACTCTCATCATCATCTAGGATCTTAAGCAACCACTGCAAAGATCTGTGCGGCCCTTTCCAGAACAGAGTATATATGTTTACAAGGAGAAACAGAGCATCTAATGTTTCAGTTTCCCTCTGAAAAGCCCTTTTTTTGTTTACATGGATATAATTTTCCTTTGTATATGGTATTATATTGATCTTGGAGAAAAGAAAAAGATGCACTTCATCTGACATGGTTCAGTGGAATAATGCTGGCTTTGAGTGTGGTAGTCTCCTGAGAAAGACAGCCTTATATTTTAAGGAATTACATGTGAAGCAATAATGTTATGGTCAGTTAGACCTTTACTTCTCAGGAAGAAAGGGTTTTCTTTTCTCTGGGTCTTCTTGTTCATAAAAAATAAATCACATACTTGAATTGCTTGCTTTTACTTGCTTTAAAAATAAAGAGTGGAAAAAAAATGTGAAGAAAACATTTCCAAGATCATTGAGTAGCTTTAAAGACTAGAATGAAGGCTTTATGCTAAAGGGGTAAGTAGACACAATTATGCTGACTTGTTTTAAGAAGCTCCAAAGGGAAAAGAAAGCGATTACTCTGAGACTGATGTAGAAAAGCCAAGAATCATTTAGAGCTTCCAGAAAACCGAGACAAAATCAATAGGAAAAGGGGTTTTTGTTTATAAGGGAATTTAAAATTCAGAGGTAAGAGTCAAAAAGTCTCTGGAGCTCCCCAGCGAATTGCTAAGTGAGTGAATGAGTGAGATTTAGGTAGACAAAGGGGGAGGAGATGAGAGGGAAGGAGGTGTAATAAATATTGGGCAGTTTCAGTGAAAGAGGAAGCCACCAGTAATTCCTTCCAGTGGAAGGAACTTTATCATGGGAGACACTCATGAGTATTTTATTTTATTTTTTGTGGCTATGTTCCAATATTCAACCCTGAATACTCACTGGAAAGACTGATGCTGGGAAGCTCCAATACTTTGGCCACCTGATGCGAAGAGCTGACTCATTGGAAAGGACCCTGGGAAAGATTGAAGGCAAAAGGAGAAAGGGGTGGCAGAGGATGAAATGGTTAGATAGCATCACTGCCTTGATGGACATGAATTTGAGCAAACTCTGGGAGATAACGATGGATAGAAGAGCCTGGCGTGCTGTAGTCCATGGGGGTGCAAAGAATAAGGCATGACTTAGCAACTGAACAACAACAAAACAATGTTCCAATAAACAAAACAGATGGCAGGGGCACTGGATTAGCAGGGGGACCATATAGAGCCTACATCTGTGTCTAACCCAATCAAATTCATCTGCCCATCTGAAGGGCATCCTTCAGATGCAATCACCATCTCACTTCCATAGGCCTGTTCACAACTCAAATACCCCTTCTTTTCTGATCATGAAGTCTTACATATCTGTTTAAGTCTAATACTCTCTTTGGAAACTTCTTTCAATAATTTCACATAATTTCAATAAGCTTCTTTCAATAAGAATTTCAGTGATCCATTTTTTTCTCAAAATTTTAATAGACGTCACTTTCTTTGTTTTTTAATTCACTTAAGAAACACTTATTAAACAGTCACATACGTGTGTGCTCAGTTAAGTCTGACTCTTTCCTCCTCCAGGGAACCTTCCCAACCCAGGGATTAAACCCACATCTCCTGAGTCTCCTGCATTATCAGGCAGAATGTTTTACTACTGAGTCACCTAGGAAGCCCCAAACAATCACAAGCCAAAAGCTATAAAGTTATAAAGATGAACAGACACTGTAGAAATGACAAGTCTTATATAAATGGGGCAGAGGTGTGGATAGGAGTGGTGAGGGTAAGTTACAGTCACTTTACTTCATTAACTACATGTAATGAAAATATGAATACCACACTTATTCTTGGCCAATATGTTCAAGTTGTACCCAAATCTTGAGAAATTTAGAGTAATAAAGAATAACTACATTATAGACATATTTTTAAGAATTTTTCATCTTTTTTCCCTTCTTTCATTCAGGTCAGCTGAATTTTGCCCAATGTCCAGTGGAGGTCCTTGACCTCTAATTGAGGGTAGCCTCTGTCTATGACACTAGCGAGCTCTACAGAACATGTTGGCCTTATGTTGACCTCTGTTTTTGATTATTGAGTGATAAAATTAAGAGGAGTCTCTAAAAGTCACACAGATCTTCCATTTCTGCAAATTGCCAGCTAGATTATTTAGACCAACAACCCTGCTGAAAACAATGAAAATGAAGCTAGTAGCTTTCTCCAGGAAGAAATAGAATGGTGTTAAGATTGGCTCCTGGGGTTCTAGCAATGTTGTCTTTCTTGCTCTGAGGTTTCCTCTGTAATAATTACATCTCTTGACCTGGGTAGTGATTACTTGTTTTTGCATTATCCTTTATGTAAGTTTTATGTAACAGTAAAACATAAATTGAATTACTAAATAGAGCCTTCAACCTTCAGGCAGGTAGATTTTGCCCACTCCAGGTATATTTTCACTCTCCATGAATAGAAATATTCTCTTTCTTTAGAATCCAAAAGACACTTTGTCAAATACCATCTTTTATTGAAGTTAGTCATCTTATACATCAGGTTGAAATCTTCAGAACCCAAACTGAACATATTGAAGACTTCCCTGAAAATTTTTGTCTAGAACATTAAAGTTTATAAGATGACAGATTAAAATCATTTATAAAGAGAATACTCTTTAATGTTTCTATAATTTTGTTTTAGTAAAGATTCTTACCCTTCTCATACAATTTCTTTAAATCCTGCACTCAGTTCAGTTCAGTTCAGTAGCTCAGTTGTGTCCGACTTTTTGGGACCCCATGAACCACAGCACGCCAGGCCTCCCTGTCCATCACCAACTCCCGGAGTCCACCCAAACCCATGTCCATCGAGTCGATGATGCCATCCAACAATCTCATCCTCTGTCGTCCTTTTTTCCTCCTGCCCTCAATCTTTCCCAGCATCAGAGTCTTTTCCAATGAGTCAGCTCTTCGCATCAGGTGGCCAAATTATTGGAGCTTCAGCTTCAACATCAGTCCTTCCAATGAACACCCAGCACTGATCTCCTTTAGGATGGACTGGTTGGATCTCCTTGCAGTCCAAGGGACTCTCAAGAGTCTTCTCCAACAACACAGTTCAAAAGCATCAATTCTTCGGTGCTCAGCTTTCTTTATAGTCCAACTCTCACATCCATACATGACCACTGGAAAAACCATAGCCTTGACTAGACGAACCTTTGTTGGCAAAGTAATGTCTCTCTGATTTTTAATATGCTGTCTAGCTTGGTCATAACTTTCCTTCCAAGGAGTAAGCATCTTTTAATTTCATTGCTGCAATCACCTTCTGCAGTGATTTTGGAGCCCATAAAAATAAAGTCAGCCACTGTTTCCACTGTTTCCCCATCTATCTGCTATGAAGTGATGGAACTGGATGCCATGATCTTAGTTTTCTGAATGCTGGGCTTTCAGCCAACTTTTTCACTCTCCTCTTTCACTTTCATCAAGAGGCTCTTTAGTTCTTCTTCTCTGCCATAAGGGTGGTGTCATCTGCATATCTGAGGTTATTGATATTTCTCTTGGCAATCTTGATTCCAGCTTGTGCTTCCTACAGCCCAGCATTTCTCATGATGTACTCTGCATACAAGTTAAATAAGCAGGGTGACAATATACAGCCTTGACATACTCCTTTTTCTATTTGGAACCAGTCTTTTGTTCCATGTCCAGTTCTAACTGTTGCTTCTTGACCTGGATACAGACTTCTCAAGAGGCAGGTCAGGTGGTCTGGTGCCTATCTCTTTCAGAATTTTCCAGTTTGTTGTGATCCACACAGTCAAAGGCTTTGGCATAGTCAATAAAGCAGAAACAGATGCTTTTCTGGAACTCTCTTGCTTTCTCAATGATCCAGCAGATGTTGGCAATTTGATCTCTGGTTCCTCTGCCTTTTCTAAAGCCAGCTTGAACATCTGGAAGTTCATGGTTGACGTATTGCTGAAAACTTGTAAAGCTTGTAAGCATTACTTTCCTAGCGTGTGAGATGAGCGCAATTGTTCGGTAGTTTGAGCATTCTTTGGCATTGCCTTTCTTTGGGATTGGAATGAAAACTGACCTTTTCCAGTCCTGTGGCCACTGCTGAGTTTTCCAAATTTTTTGGCATATTGAGTGCAGCACTTTCATAGCATCATCTTTCAGGATTTGAAATAGCTCAACTGCAATTCCATCACATCCACTAGCTTGTTCATAGTGATGCTTCCTAAGGCCCACTTGACTTCATATTCCAGGATGTCTGGCTCTAGGTGAGTGATCACACCATTGTGATTATCTGGGTCATGAAGATCTTTTTTGTATAGTTCTTCTGTGTATTCTTGCCACCTTTTCTTAGTATCTTCTGCTTCTGGCAGTTCCCTACAATTTCTGTCTTTTATTGTGCCCATCTTTGCATGAAATGTTTCCTTGGTATCTCTAATTTTCTGGAAGAGATCTCTAGTCTTTCCCATTCTATTGTTTTCCTCTACTTCTTTGCATTGATCACTGAGGAAGGCTTTCTTATCTCTCCTTGCTATTCTTTGGAACTCTGAATTCAAATGGGTATATCTTTCCTTTTCCCCTTTGCTTTTCACTTCCCTTATTTTCACAGCTATTTGTAAGGCCTCCTCAGACAGCCATTTTGCTTTTTTGCATTTCTTTTTCTTGGGGATGGTCTTGATTCCTGTCTCCTGTACAATGTCACGAACTTCCATCCATAGTTCATCAGGCTCTCTGTCTATCAGATCTAGTCCCTTAAATCTATTTCTCACTCCCACTGTATAGTCATAAGGGATTTGATTTAGGTTATACCTGAATGGTCTAGTGGTTTTCTCCACTTTCTTCAATTTCAGTCTAAGTTTGGCAATAAGGAGTTCATGATCCGAGCCACAGTCAGCTCCCAATCTTGTTTCTGCTGACTGTATAGAGCTTCTCCATCTTTGGCTGCAAAGAATATAATCAATCTGATTTCTGTGTCAACCATCTGGTGATGTCCATGTGTAGAGTCTTCTTTTGTGTTGTTGGAAGAGAGTGTTTGCTATGACCAGTGCATTCTCTTGGCAGAACTCTATCAGCCTTTGCCCTGCTTCATTCTGCACTCCAAGGCTAAATTTGCCTGTTACTCCAGGTGTTTCTTGACTTCCTACTTTTGCACTCCATTCCCCTATTATGAAAAAGACATCTTTTTTGGGTGTTAGCTCTAGAAGGTCTTGTAGGTCTTCATAGAACTGTTCAACTTCAGCTTCTTCAGCGTTACTGATTGGGGCATAGACTGGAAGTTATAATTTCTGAAAATTTCTCATGAATCAAAAAGTAATGACATGGTTTTTAATAATTTCAATCAAAAGCTTGATTCTCAGCATCTACCCAAAAAAATATGTGGAGTAGGAACTCTTAACTTCATCATTATGGATAATCATTGTCATCAGAATAATTTCATCAACCACAGCTGAACTTTACTGAATACTGACTATGAGCAGACATCATACTAAGTACATAGAAGCATTATTTTATTTAGTACACACACAAATGCTGTGAGACAGGTAGTGGGTTTAGTCAGGTCTGTTTTTTAGACTAGTAAACTGAGAACCATAAAACTTAAGTATCTTTCCCAATATAAGACAGTTAATCAGCACTAAAGCTGAGATTCAAATTCAGATTTGTCTGAACCAAAGTCATAGCTCATAATCATTGTTCTACATCATATAGAAGTCATAAGCAAATTGATATTAAATCATTGGAGATCATATTAGATCCTTAAGAGAAATTTTGTTTTTCCCAAAAGATAAAATTGAAGTAAGATTAAAAAAATGATTGAAGTCTGATAGGCCATTTCTCATCTCTGTATTTTTTATGTCCCTGTATTCTCCAAGTCCACATTTTTCTTGAATCATTTGTTACTCCTGTTTTCCTTTTCATAATTATGATATTTTCTGGTCAGTAAGTCTTTCCCAGGACATAAATTAATGTTTCATTTCCAAATGAAATTGGAAATAACCACTTTGAAAAAATGAGAGATTTCTTTGAAGTATGAAAGTGGATTGAAGTGAAAGTGTTAGTCATTTAGTTGTGTCCAACTCTTGACAACCCCATAGACTGTAACCTGCCAGGCTCCTCTGTCCCTGAAATCCTCCAGTAAGGAATATTGTAATGGGTAGCCATTCCCTTTTTTAGGGAATCTTCCCAACCCAGGCATCGAACCCATGTCTCATGCATTGGCAGGTAGATTCTTTACCATCTGAGGCACCAAGGAAATGGAGTGTAGTACAGTAAGGCTGTCCAATAACTCTAATCTCTTAGGTAATATGGGTATATCCTGTCAAATTTTATTCTATTGAGACTAAGTTATTCAATTTCTGTCTAATCTTAAATTCAGTGGTCAGTCAGTCTTAAATTCAGCAACCAGAATTTACTTAATAATTTATGTAGAGAGTATGCTATAGTAATTGACCTATAAAAATTAGCCAATAGTTAGAAGAGGTAAAGTCAATATTGGATAAACAGAAGTGTTGAGCCATTTTACAAGTGTAACCTCAAAACAAAGCAACAGCCAAGGATGGGTGTGCCTGAGCCTGGAAGGAATGTTCCTGGGTGCCCCACACCCAGGGACCTTATCGTCCCCTGCTCAACACACAGGATAAAATACACACCAATGAGAAGCAATTCCTTTCAGACTGTAATCAACATTGTGCTCTTCATCATTCACACATGTGTGCTGAAATAAACAGAAAATGATCGATTCAGATTGAGAGAGAACACTGCAGCGGAAAACGGTAAGCCAAGACCCATGAAAGGTTCACACTTCTCTCTGGAAGTTCCTTGATATTCATCTCAAATTCATTTCATCCTCTGCGTATTGAAACATTTCCTGTTTGAGAAAACCATTCAAACCACATGCAAATAAAAAGCTGAGAAAGAAAAAGTGACATGTCCTTATTTGGAAAAAAAAAAAAAATCCAAACAACTCCTAGAAATGATTTAGAATGTTCTGAGATTGGTTTTCAGTTCTCTATCTGTAGTAAAATAAAAAGCTACATGAAAGTATCTTCACTAACGAAGTGAGAAAGTAAGATAATTTTTTAAAACCCTTGAAATAAAACACTCAGTAACCCATCTCTATGGAGTATTATATCCTATAAATGTATGTGTGCTTTGGTCTCTCTCCTTCAATAAACAGTTGCAAAAAATTATATAAAACAGTTAGGCAAGCTTCTCTCTTTGCAGAATCAGCAACACTAAACTTTAGCATTAGACCATGTTATCAATTATAACAGACAAAATAGGTCCTGTGAAAAATGACTTTTCTTCAAGGATAGTGACAGATACACCAAATCATTGCAGTTTCTCTGGGCACAGCTAAATTAAGAGACTATCATTAATCATTTTGAATTTGTTGAAATGCTTTTTATGTCAGGTAGGTACAGCACTGACCTATTATAGTTACTGCTATCACGCTCCTCTTTTTTGTGAACCAGATGTTCTCAGAAGAAGGCAGAATAGTGCTTGGTGTGAAAGAAATGAGTTTATCAGGCTGGTTGTGATAAATGAATCACATTGAAAGATATATACATTGAAAGATGTAAGATGAAAGATGTAATCACATTGAAAGATGTTAAGAGGCTGAAGCTTAAAATGTCTCCGGAAGGAAGAACAGGAGTTAAAAATAATGAACCCCCCAAAGAAGGAAGATTATTCACATTAATCCCTAATAGAGGGATATTATATTCAGCCTTGAAAAGGAAGGACATTCTAACAAGACTACCACATGGATGAAACTGGAGGATATGCTTGAGTGAAATAAACCAGTCATGCAAAGACAAATATTACATGATTCCATTTATATGAGGTGTCCAGAGTAGTCAATTCGTAGAGACAGAAAGTATAGTTGTGGTTGCCAAGAACTGAGTTGAGAGGGTGATTGGAAATTGTTACTTAATGAGTATAGAGCTTTGATTTTGCAAGATGCAAAACTTCTGGAATTCTGAAAGTTGGTTGTACGGTAGTGTGAACATACTTAACACTGCAGAGCTGTTCATTTAGAAACAAAGAGGCTGAATTTTATGTTAATTGTATTTTGCCACAATTAAAAATGTTTATTGTCTTATTGATTCTAATTGCTAATATTGTATTTTTTTAGAAGAAATCATAAACTCTTCATCCAAGTATATTTGATTCTCAGGATAATGCTGTTAGTTAGGGATTTATTATCTGTGTTCTTCAGTTGGAGAAAACAAAAGAGAAGAATGCTTAACTAGTTTAAAGTTACAGAGCGATTAAAGTGTCAGAACTGAGACTGAACCCCAGGTCACTTGTTTCTAAATATAGAGCTCTGGTTGCATATTTATAGATGTTCTATTCATATATGTGTATGTTATGTATATCCATCAATTGTTACCACAGTGACTCATTCAGTTCAATTTAAAGAATATTTATTTCTAATTTTTAAAAAATTTTATTGATGATAGTTATTTACAATGTTGTGTTAATTTCTTCTGTACAGAAAAGTGACTCAGTACATGTATATAAATACATATTTATTTTTTCATATTCTTTTCCATGATGGTTTATCATGGGATATTGAATATAGCTCCCTGTGCTAAACAATAGGACCTTGTTGTTTACTCATTCTACATACTCCTTATTCAATTCTTTATGATACCATCATTATTATCCCTAATGCTGTATTTAGTTTCTCAATAGTGTCTGGCTCTTTGTCACCCCACAGACTGTGGCCTGTCAGGCTCCTCTGTTCATGGGGATTCTCCAGGCAAGAATACTGGAGTGGGTTGCCATGCCATCCTCCAGGCGATCTTCCCAACCCAGGGATCGAAACCAGGTCTCCTGTATTGTAGGCAGATTATTTACCATCTGAGCCACCAGGGAAGCCAGGTTGAAATTCATCTGCCCAGTTTGTAAAGTTGAGACATGACAAAGCCAGGATTCAAAGCCAGGACTCCCAAGCCCTGATACTTAACCATCATGCCACTTGCCTTAAATTTTTACCTGGGAGCCATGTGGTTGTCACTTTTGTCAATGACTAAATAATAAGAATGCTTCTTTTTCCTCTGGCATACATTCTTCTCACCTTCCTCTGTTTCAACTTAGTTCTCTCCCTCTGCATCTATCATTGCTGGATAATATTTAACCTAAGAGGCAGAACCCAGTGGCAGTTCTCATTTTCTAAGAAACCTCATGGACTTGGGTACAATATTTCCCTTGTGTAAACTGGTATTTGATCTCAAGGCTCACTGCCAGTCTCCTATGCTACACTGACTCTGAAAGCTGAGAGTGATAAATTACCTGCTGCTTTAGCTTCTGTGCTTTAGAACACAATCATCCGTCTACATCCCACAATTTCTGTGTCATTGTCAGTGATACCTGATAATGTCTGTAATCTGATAAGGTGAAAGAGTCTCCCAGATGTCAAAATATATGTTGTGACACAGCTTTCTAAGTCCCTTATTGCATTCTCAAATACAACAGCACAGAAAAAGTTGAAGAGAACTGAACATAATATGTAGTCTGACTTCACTCAGTTCTTGATAGGGATTGAGTACTGGTCAACTTTTCAGGATTGCCAAGCTTTTGAAGAACTGCCAGGATGCAGTTCTTCTAACGGTTGCCAAATTCTTTTTTTGAGCTCTAGGAATGTACTTCAAAGATTCTTATGCTATTTTCTTCACATTTCCTGTGCCTTAGAACTATGTGCATTATAATTTGCCTTGAACTTACACACACAAAACTTTTCATTAGCTGACTCAGGGGTTTCTAATTAGGATTTGCATTTTCAATGTGAAGGTCATTATTTGAAATGGGTAATATTTTTCAATATAAAATATCCAGCATTGATTAGCACTGCAAGTGACCATGAACATTTGGTATAAGACGTGACAAAAGTGCTTGGCAGAGGTTGAACTCAGTACGGTTGTATCTTGGGGGTTGGTTCCAGGACCCCCTCAGATACCAAAATCACTGGATAGTGAAGTCCCTTATGTTAAACGGCATAATATTTGCACATAACCACATAACCTATACACATCCTCCCATATATTTAAAATCATCTCTAGATCATTTATAATACTTACAAATGTAGAAAATGAAAGTGTCAGTCATTCAGTTGTCCGACTGTGCCACCCCATGGACTGTGGCCCACCAGGCTCCTCTGTCCCTGAAATTCTCCAGGCATAAAATTCAACATTCAAAAAATGAAGATCATGGCATCTGGTTCCACCATTTCACGGCAAATAGATGGGGAAACAATGGAAACAGTGACAGACTATTTTCTTGGGCTGCAAAATCATTGCAGATGATGACTGCAGTCGTGAAATTAAAAGATGCTTGCTCCTTGGAAGAAAAGCTATAACAAACCTGGGCAGTGTATTTAAAAGCAGAGACATCATTTTGCCGACAAAGGTCTGTATAGTCAAAGCTATGGCTTTTCTACTAGTCATGTATGGATGTGAGAGTTGGACCATAAAGAAAACTGAGCGCCAAAGAATTGATGCTTTTGAATTGTGGTGTTGGAGAAGACTCTTGAGAGTACATGGACTGAAAAGAGATCAAACCAGTCAATCCTAAAGGAAACCAATTTTGAATATTCATTAGAAGCACTGATGCTGAAACTGATACTCCAATGCTTTGGCCACCTGATGAGAAGAGCCGACTTGTTAGAAAAGACCCTGATGCTGGGAAAGATTGAAGGCAAGAGAAAAAGGGGACAACAGAGGATGAGATGGTTGAATGGCATCACCAACCCAACAGACATGAGTTTGAGCAAGCTCCAGGAGTTCGTGAAGGACAGCAAAGCCTGGCGTGCTGCAATCCATGGCGTTGTGAAGAGTCGGGCACAACTGTGTGACTGAACAACAAGCTATTCCCTTCTCCATGGGATCTTCCCAACCCAAAGAATTGATCAAACCTGGGTCTCCTGCATTGCTGGCTGATTCTTTACCATCTGAGCCACCAGGGAAGTCCTATACAACATAAATGCTATGCTAATGGTTGTAAATACTTTAAAGTAAGTAATTATTGGTGCTCCACAAATTCAAATTTTGCTTCTGGGAGTTTTCTGAAAACTTTTTTCTAAATACTTCTAAAGGATGGTTGGTGGAAACCTCAGATGCAGAACTGGTCAATATGATATTAATTTCACTTCCCTGCATCTAGTTCTCTTTCTTCACAATCCTCCTTAAGTGGAGTAGGCCGCATCTACTATCCTTCAAACTATTGTTTATACATACGTGCCATATGCCATGCTCAGCTCCTTAGAGTATTTGTTTTTAATTCTTAAAACACATTTCCAACTTCTAAATACAGAAGCAAAACAAACATATAACCCCAGTTCTTATCAACTATTGCTTATCAATGCTAGACAGAATCAAGCATGCTAACCCCGCTTTCTTTTGAGGACACCTCATGTTCTTTAGAGGACGCCCTGCCCCAGGCCGAAGACACCCCACTCCATCTCCTGGTCACAAGAAGGGGAGTGTGTGACGGGTAATTTCTTGGTTGCTACTGCGCAGGCTGAGTCCGACATTTATCAGCTGAACCGCCAGAAGCTAGAGACGACGCTTCCTGTGCTTTAGGGCGTGTCACACGTCTCACCACGTTGACCCCGATGACAATACAACTGTGACAAGGTCCCAGAGGACTTTGCCCAGTATTTCCTGCCTAAGGAGATGGAAGGGCCCCAGAGAACCACGAAACTGCCCAGCCTGGTGGGGCCGCATAGTCCGAATATTCCATCAAAAGCAACAGGCGGGTGAGGGCTCAGAGAACTTGGGCTCCTGGACTCCTCAGACCTCAGACCCCCTCAGACCGGGGGCGGCCTGTAGAAGGGGGTGGCCCCGACTCAGGGGGAGGACCCGGGCCCTCGACGACCGTGGCCCAGTGCCCACGCCGCCATCCAGCCGTGCGCCTCCCCACCCACCGTGATTCCTTTCCCGTTTGTCCGTCCGCATTGTCCCTTACGCGAGTAGATGACCCTCGACCCCGCGACAGAGACCGGTCATCATGCGCTCTGGATCCGGGCTGTGGACCACAGACTGACTGGGCTCAAGGCCACGAGGCGTCCAGGTGAGATCCGGGGGTCAGGGTATGAAATCTGGGGCTTCCATAGACAGCACCCCCAAGTTCCAGCCTAGAGGAGGCTCTGCCAGCCAGAGGGAGGGCACGGGAGCCTGTTGTCCTTGTCCCCATCTTCAGAACCCTCTGGTGGCCTTTTCGGACACTGCTTTTCAAACTGGTCCAGGACCTTGTCTCACAACTAAAGATTACTGAGGACCTTTAAGAGCTTCTGTTCATCTGGGGTTTTATTTGTTAATATTTACTGTCAGAAATTAAAAAGGGGAAGTTTTTTACTTCAGTTTACTTAAAACTCAGTAATGAACTTCTTAATATGTTAACATGTTTGTGAAAAATAATTTCTACAAAACAGAGTGGCGTTATTTTTACATTTTTGCCAGTCACCTTACTGCATTGTCTCTTTCAACATTCCTTCTGTTGTGATATCACGTGTCATCTAGGCTTTAAATAACATGTTCGGGTGATGATGAAAATAGTTTTGGCTTTGCCAGCTGCCTGGAAGGGTCTTGGGGACCCCAGGGTTCTCGTTTGGGGAATCTCTGGATCACAGAATTGGGAGGTGCCACGTGACCTCCACAGTGAAACCCATCGGGATACTTGAGTTTAGCTGTGGCCTGTAACACCCACCTGGAGAGAAGGGGTCTTTGACAAATCACCTTTAGGTAATATTGTTATAGGGACACTAGTTGCATCCTGGGTGGCACTGGTGGTAAAGAATCTGCCTGCCAGTGCAGGAAATGCAAGAGACTCTGGTTTGATTCCTGGGTCCGGAAGGTCCCCTGGAGGAGGGCATGGCAGTCCACTCCAGTATTCTTGCCTGAAGAATGACATGGACAGAGGAGCCTGGCAGGCTACAGTCCAGGGTGTCACAAAGAGTCGGACGTGACTGAGTGACTGAGCACACAGGCAGGCTTCTAAGTTGCTTAGAATATCACTCTGAAACTCATTGTTGAGCTCTGTCCATTTGGACCTGTTATATCCCAATCTGTCACTTTGTCTTGTTCATTTTAATTCCAAATTACAACTCTAATTACAATCTAATACATTAGCTTTTTCATTGCTGCTTCCCTACTCCAAGTTTACCATCATTTTTGCCTCAGCTACCCAACAGCATTCATCTTCTCTGTCCTTCTTATGTTTTCTTGCTTTCATCTGCAGTCGTGATTCCCCTTAGCCATGTGAGGCAACATAATCCCAGGTTCCTGGAATTTTGATGTGCACATCTTGGGGAGAGAGGCCTTTCCTGCCTACCACAGTGTGGGAAAAAAATGTAAAGTGTTGAAGGAGAGGAGGTTAGAGAGGTGGTCTTAGGCCAGGTTATGAAAGGCTTGTAGGCTAGATTAAGGAATTTGGATGTTATTCCAAGTGAAATAGTCCTTGTAGGATTTCAGTATATGCAGTGAAGTGATCTGAATTGCGTGTTAAAAGAAACATTCTATTTGCCAAGCAGTCCCACTGCTGGGCATATACCCTGAGGGAATCATAATTGAAAAGGACACAGCACCCTAGTATTCACTGCAGCATTATTTACAATAGCTAGGACGTGGAAGAAACCTAGATGTCCATTGACAGATGAATGGATAAAGAAGTGGTACACGTATATGTGGAATATTACTCAGCCATAAAAACAGAGTTAGATTTCAAAAGGGAAGGGATGGCTGCAGGGAGACTGGCAGGAATATGTGAACTTGTCCAGGCAGGTTTTGTCAGATTAGGGTGATGGTAACCAAGGTGGAGAGAAGTGAATGATTATAGGATGTGTTTTGGAGATAGAAACTTGTTAGTATATATATGTGGGAGTTGAGTAAGGGGAAGAGAAGTATGAAAAGTAGTTCCTCATTTACTTAGATGGAGAAGACTAGAAGATGAGCAGATTTGAGGGGATGGGAAACCATGTTTATTTCCATTTGTTTGAGAGACCCATTTGGTATTCAGGTAGAGACATGAGGCAATTATATATGAATCTACATCTCAGTAGACAGATCAGATCCAGAGGTATGTATTTGAGATTCACAATACAGCAGGATTAAGGCCATGGGACAGGGTGACATCTCTTAAAGATGTAGACAGAAGAAAGCACAGCACTTAGGATCCAACCGTGTAGCTCCACTATTGAAAAGTGAAGCGAAAGAAGATAGCAAAGAAGACTGAGAAGGTGAGCCCAGAGATTGTTACCAGCTTTTTAAAGTGGAAGGCTGATGATCAGCCATGAATGCTAGTGAGAGATTGAATAACATGACAGAGAAGTGTGGTTTGGACTTACATTATGGTGGTCATTGCTGACCTTAAAAACAGGGTGAGTGGAGTGGTAGAGATGGGAAATTGGCCAAAGAGTGTCAAAGAGAAACAGGTGAGAAAATAGAGGTGGCTGTTACAGGCCGTTCTTCTGCATTCTAAGATGTGCTGCACTCTATCCCAATTTGGGGCCTTTGCACTCTATTTCTTCTGCCTCGTATCTCCTTCCTCTCTACTGCACGCTCCCCTACCACACCACTGGTCCTTCTTAACTCATCCACATACTTCGAATCTCGGCCCCTACATCATCTCCTCAGAAAGGACTTTCCTGATTATCCCAGTCTGTCTGCTTAGAGGGGGTCTTTCTGTCACAATTTTCTTCCCTAGTGCCCTTAACATTTAATAATTACACAGTTAGGAGTACTCCCCCCATAGATACATGCCAAACAGTGAGCTCCGTGAAGATGGGGCACTCTGGCACTTATTTTACCACTAGTATATAACCCAATCTGTAGCACAGAGTAGTTGCTCAACCTTCAACTCATCTGTTGACTCAGTGAATAAATTAAATTATCTTTTAATACTTTGGATGAGTGATATGGACCTGTTGTGTTTTATTTTTCCTGTAGTTCATTGTTTACATATGATGTTTGGCAGCCATTAATGAAATAATACAGAGCTTTGTCAGGAACACTTTGATTAGCAGCTAATAAACAGTTTGACCTGAAACAGCTAATAAACATTTGGCATGAACATCTTTTGCAACAAATTCTTGATGAAGAACTTCATAAGTCAACTCAGTTTTGACATTGAGAAGCTACATGCTGTCCCTAAAGGCTAGTGTTCCCGAAGGCTAACAAAAAGCTGTTCTGAAGGTTTGGATGCATTCTCTGTGTTTCCTATTACTTATTATCTATCTGGGTCATGTTGGGAGACCCCTTAAACTCTCTGAATGTCATTATCTGTAAAATGGGGGTCATTGCCCTTATTTTGCCCACCAAACAGTAGTCAAATGAAATAAGAGTATGTGAGAACTCTTTGAAAATTCTAAAGCACCATGAAAATCTAAAGTATTATTACCACTTTTTTGTCCAACTCCTATTACTGAAGTGGAAGAATGAAAATATCCTCTCTTGCTTTCCTCCCTTTTGAACTGAGTATCCTCTTGACAGAACTTACAGTAAGAGTAGATGGCATTAAACCTTTTATCACTTGTTCAGGAGCCAAGCTCTAATATTTTTGTTTGGATCCTGTTTGTACTGAAATGCATTATCTTTTCCCTTTGTGCATTTACCTCTCATGGGAAGAAAACAAGTCACTTGTAGACTTGGGATCTGTAAGCGTAAAATATGCCTTTCTTGTCTGCTCAGATATAGAGAATCTAAAAACATGAAACTTGAGATGTTTCTTCAGTGTGCTATGGGCTTTGAGGTGAAGAATTTGCAAAAGACCAATATTCCCCCCAAACAAAAATCTGTGTATCTGAAAATGCTTTTGTGCTATAAGAAATCTTCCTAATTTATCTACACAATATGCATAGTAAGTATGGAGTGATATTCACAAACCATACAGAAGAATCCATTTCACTATACCTGTCCCTTTCTAGGTGTGTGTCCATATTAATACCATTCTTAGTGCAGTGACCAGCGTCTTTATAAAAAGGGGAAATTTGAAGAATGACATACAGGAAAGATAAAACATGTGAAGGGGGAGGTGGAGATCAGGGTAATGGTTCTACAAGCCAAAGAATGACAGGTTGGCCATCAGCCCACCAGAAGCTAGGCAAGAAGGGTGGACAGATTTTCCCTCTCAGTCCTCAGGGGGAACCAACCCTGCTAAGACCCTTCACTTAGAACTGCTGGCCTCCAGAAACTTGAGACAATAAATTTCTGTTGGTCAAGTCACCCGGTTTGTCGTGCTTTGTTAACAGCAGCCTTAGCAAAGTAATACATCCACACTGGAAATGTGGATAATACATCCACATCCACACTGGAAAATGAGTGAGAGCAGCCAGACATATTCAAGGGGGCAACAACATAGGCAGGCATACAAAGAACATTGTCCTGTTCCTTTCTCTCACTGAAAGCCCACTGACCCTCCCAGGCTGCTCCAAAAGCCATTTCCACCACAAAGACTTCTGTTCAGAAATAGTTGCTTCTCCTTTTGTGCTCACAATGTAGGCAAGCATATGTCCCGCGTTCACCCTTTCCCTCTAACATTCATTCTGCGAGTGAAGCTAGATTATCTCACTTAAAATCACCCTTGTATCCTAGTTAAGTGTTCACCCCTGTCCCTTACCCATTCAATTCTGAGGATTTTGAGAGCCCAGGATGTCGTATACACTGGGGTGTTTCAGTTCCACCCCCTACCAGCTAACGAGGAATGCAGTGCTAGCCTGGAGCATACAGTGGATGTTCAGTAAATATTTGAGTATTCAAACTGATTTTCCCATCACTACTTCTTCATCTTAACTGCAATGTGAAAGAACCTTTCAGAGAGGGAGGAACTAGACCTAGTTGGATGACCAAAGGTAAGTACCTAAAATACTCTTTTCTGTTGTTGAGGTTTGTGGAAAGGGAACTGGTGGTCAAAAAGCTGCTGGGGGATAATAGAGGGTTCAAGGCTCAGAGGCCAGCAAACGAATGTTGTCCAGTTGAGGTAGAGGATGGGAGAACAATTCAGGGCTGGAGGTCTGAAGGCTGGTCAGGGTTGGAATCCTGGGTACCACAGTGAGAAGGAAGGTCAGGTTACGGAGCCCAGGTTACGGAGCCCAAACAGATTGGAGCTGGGGATTGTCTGGGCGTGGGGTAGGTTGGGAGGGAAATGATAGGGGAACCAAGGGGTGTCCAGCTACCAGTGGGAGCTGGAACTGGGACTACAGCAGGAGTGAACCTGAGCACTGGGTCCAAGTGGGTTTGATAACAGTATCTTTCAAAAGTCAGCACATGTGATAAATACAAATGAATGTATTTGAACATTAGTGCAGAATATTTGAAAATGGACTGATTCAAGAAGATGTACCATATGTGGTTGCTGTGGTTACAGAAATGATGATTAGAATAAGTCTGAGGTGATGGTCTTTTCTTTCTTTTAGTTTTTGTCATCTTTTCCCCTTGTCTGAATAGTGAACTGAAATACATTTTTATTATTATATTTTTGTCTTAAGAGTAGGAGAATTGATTTTCTATTTCTGAAAATGTTGATTAAATTATTGGTTGTCTATAGCCCTCAATGGAGTTTTCCCCCCATTGCTTAAAATTTCCCCTCCTGCTTTAAGATCTCCTTATAAGAAAATGTAAATTCCCCTTTTTTCATTTCACAAGACCAAGAGTATTGTTCCTTTGCTTGGGGATACCCTATATCTCTTTTAAAGGCTTTTGGAATTTTGCTCATCTTTTCCTATTCTTATAACAGCTATATGAATTGGACTTGCAAAAGCATTTTTTTCATTGGATACTTAGATTTAGCATAAGAATATTCATATCACTGATCCCTTAGGTTTAAATTAACTTCAACATATTTTTATTTTTAGACACGCTAGTTATCAAGGGAGATTCCTAGCTGGTACAGTAGGAGATACAGGTTTGATCCTTGGGTCCGGAAGATCCCCTGGAGGAGGAAATGGCAACCCATTCCATTTCTTGCCTGTAGAATCCTCTGGACAGAGGAGCCTGGTGGACTACAGATCCATGCAATCACAAAGAGATGGACACGACTTAGCAGCTGAACACCAACAAATTATCAAGGGTAGGGAATGCAGCACTAGAATGTGTACAGTTCAGCTGCAAAGTACAAGAGACTGCCCCAGTAATTGGGACATTTTCTCAAATTAATTGTAAAGTAGGCTAACCACAAAAATAAATTATCTAGCAGTATAACTGTCTCTCACATTATGTCTTCAAGTGTGTAGAACATAGGTTACATTTTTCAAAATTTCTGCTATGGTGTATTCACTGGCTTTTACATATGTCTCAATTGCGCATCTACTGGAAGTGGGCTATCTTTCCTCCTGTGTGGACCTCCAAAATTCTGTCTACAAGCAGTGTTCCTGTAATCTTCCAGGAGCTGCTAAGCTTTTAGCATGTAAAATGAGATGCACTTACCTTATTGAAAGAAAAAAAGCCAACAAACTTGCAACTCTGTTTTAAACTGATGAATCTTGGCCTTTATAATACATAGCAGATTGAGAACATTTTTTGTTGCCCCCTATTTTTGGTAAGTGAACAGTTAAGGATCCGTGAACCATTAGAAGTTGTATATTTACTTCAGTTTACTTATTCTTAAATTCCCTTTGACCCTTACTCTAAAGTCTGTTTCCTTTTATGTGGATTTTAAGAATATGTTCAAAGATAATCTTTTAAACTGCCATAAGCTTAAATTGATATGTTTAAAATATGGCCTTTAGCTCTAAAGGGAAAGGGAATTTGTATTTTGAGCTATAGCATAGTTGACATGTCAGAGGAGCTCAACAGAGAGGTGGCAGAATACAGTGGTTAAGCAACTTAAGCCTGGGTTCGAATCCCACCTCTGCTACTTACTAGCTGTGTGACCTGGGATAAATTATTTAATCTCTCTGCGCTTCAGTTTCTTCTTTAATGAAACTGTGGTGTTTCAGTATGTGGTAGCTTGTGATTGATTACCTTATAGGTTTATGATGTTAAATTAGTGTTTATAAAATAATGAGAACAGTATGGGCTTCCCAGGTGGCTCAGTGGTAAAGAATTTGCCTGCCAAACAAGAGGGGCAGGTTCAATCTGTAGGTCAGGAAGATCCCCTGGAGAAGGACCTGGCAACCCACTCCAGTATTCTTGCCTAAAGAATTCCACGGATAGAGGGGCTTGGTTGGGTCACAAAGGATTCAGACATGACTTAGCAACTAAACAACTTCAACAGCCTAGATTGTAGTAGGTTAAAATAAGCGTTAAGTAAAATTCTTCTCATAACTAGCAAAATATTTTTGACGAAATTTCAGCTGCGCATTTCTTTGGGTAAGTGTTACATTTATGTGGGTCCTTATGAAGAACTCTGAATCATGCCCCAGAGTCTGGTCAGTAGGAGATTATGAAAATAACTAAACCCATTTATTCTGAAGAGCTCTTTACATTCCCCACATCAGGTCAGACAGGGGCCAGCTGCTGCCGAGCCTTGCTGCTAGAGGTTTCCGGGTATTGCTCTGAATGGTGGGGGGAGACTCTGAATGAGGGGCAGTAGGAGGAGGAGATTTCATTTCTGCTTTTGTGACTCAGGAGTGAATCAGGGCATCAAGCAGTACTTCCCCTGAAGTCCTGTGATGTTGTTGGTATGTGTGAATATGTGGTGGGAAGGTGGATATGAAAAAAAGAGCTACTTCTGAAAAATAGCAGACAACACAACACAGAACTACACATTCAGCTATAAGGATAATCAGCAAGTTTGAGAAGCATGATAGGTTTAACAAAGAATTAATATTAGTTTTGATGTTAAATTGGTAGCTCTCGTCTTGGATAATATTAGCAAAATCTCTCACTCCACTGGATTTAACGGGCTAGTAGGGCTGACTGTTTGGGAATCTGCAGCTCCACAGCCCATGACGGCCACTTAGGGGGCGGGGGATGGGGCACAAATAGCATCAGCTACCCATGACAGTAAGATAGACCTGATAGGCTATGTGAATTCACTTCAGTTTATTTTCCTTAGCAAAACTCAATTTAATATACTCATTCTAGCACGTATTCTTGTAACAATGGAGCACCTCATAAGAACACAATAATACTTATTAGTCTCAGCATTGATATTTTGCCTCACTTGTAACTGCAACTTGATTAGTGCTTTCTTCTCTATAGTACTATAAAAAAAAATAAGGCTTATTTTGGAAATAATGATTAATGACTGGCATTGTAAAAATGTTTCATATCAAGTTAAAAATCCGATTTCATTCTACATGCCATTTTAGTTTCATAAACAATTGGGAATCTATCACTTAAATATTATCTTTGAAATAACCTGAATCTGAAAGTATGACTTGCTACTTATGACACTATTTAAAGGATTCATTCTATAAATCCTAGTTATAGGATGACTTGCAAAAAGCATTTAAAAGTTATTCTCAAGTATCTTCTTTGTATTTAACTGTTAATCTACTATATTATGACAAGAAGTATCTTCTGGCTTTTTTTTATTATGGAAAATCTCAAAGATGCACTAAATAGAATAATATAATGAAGAATTTCCTCTACCTTTCAACAATGATCAATCTGCTACTAATTATTCTTCATCTAATGACTTACCTATATCCCTTTCACCTCCATATTATTTTGGAGAAAATCCCGGATACCATGTAAATTCGTCTGTAAATATTTCTATATGTTTTTCTAAAACAAACACTACTTCTTAATGTTATCACAATACCATACCCCTTCAAATCTACAATAATTCCTATATTACCATCTTCGCACTATTTCTTTTTTAAAAGAAAACTTCTTACTTATTAAAGAAATCAAGTTTGTCTGGTAGTCCTATGGAGTCTCCCTTGGTCAGTGTATCATTGATTTTATCCCCATGGTGTCGTTTAACATACTCTTCTATTCGTTGTACTGGTTGGTAGTTACATCTAGATTGATCGGATATAGGTTATTTATTTATTTATTTTTGGCAAGACTATTTTATAGGCAGTATTGTTTATTTAGGTAAATACCTAAACATGTAGTATCTAGTGTTTTTCTTTGTTGGATATTAGTACCACTGATGATCAATGTCTTAGATTCATTATTTCACTAGAAGTTGTAAAGAAGTAGGATTTTTTATTAATTTTTATTGGGGTTTAGTGTCTTTACAATGTTGTGTTTGTATTCTCCAGGATTTTAATTATATTATTCCTTCCTCAGTGACTAGTTGAACTGCTCTTATAAGAAAAGATTCCCTCATCAATTTTTTTATTTCCCTGAGGTAAAGTTCCTAAAATAAAGGCAGGATAAATATTCATTTTTTTAAATGCAGCACTTTAATAAAGTGCTTGTGAAAGAAGCACTGTGAAGAATTGTGAGTTTTTTGGAATTCATTGATTTAAAGATATTGGACATGTTTCAGTGCATTGCAGTTATTATCCTTATTAATAATAAAGATAATATTGATATTGTTTCATCTTTGACAAGTGAGGGATTATCACTTGTTGGTTCCTGAGTCCATTTTTAGTAAGACTCAGTAGTTACTGATAGCTTCTAGTGTGATAACACTGCCATCAACAATTGATTACTAAAAATTATATTTTGACAATTTTTTGTCCTACTAGCATACCCACTAGGAATGTATAGTCAACTTGTTGGGCTATAAGATCACATGGAATAGCTCCTCAAAGAGAATTAGGCTTTGGAGTGAGTGCACATTAGGTTAGCTTGTTTTATTGTGCATTAAATTTTAAGGGGTTGATTTTATAATGCTTAATTTTCTTTTATAATTATGTGAAATGTGTATAAATACCAAATAAGGTGTATGCAGTGATTCTAGCTTCCTCCTCTATACCTTCTATCTATTTCCTCTTCCTATATATAACTATTTATATTTTAAAAGAATTTTTAATTTAAAAATTAGCTCTCATGGTAAACAATAAAATTAGCTAATTTGTATCACTTGATGGCTTCTGAAGAAGTAACACTACACATTGTATCACATGTAAAAGCCACCATGTACATGATATAAACTATTTTCCTTCACCTCAAAAAGTTTGTTTGTATCTCTTTGCAGTTATTCCATTTTTCCTGCTTCTGGTCCATGGTGACCATTGATGTGCTTTCTGTCACTATAGTTTGTCTTTTCTAGAATTTTATATAAGTGGAATCATACAAGACAACACAATTTTAAAATGAGCAGAGGAGCTGAATTGACATTTTTCCAAAGAGGAAATGCAGATGGTCAACAGGCAATATGAAAAGATACTCAACATCGTTAATTATCAGGAAAATGCAAATCAAAACCACAAATGAGAGATCACCTCATACTTGTCAGAATAGCTATCATCAAAAAAGAATACAAATAACAAATGTTGGCAAGGATGTGAAGAAAAAGGAACCCTTGTACACTAAATTGTAAATTGGGAATGTAAATTGGTGCAGCCACTGTGGAAAACAGTATGGTGGTCTCTCAAAAACTAAAATGAGAACTACCATATCACCCAGCAGTGCTACTCCTGGGTATATAGCTGGAAAAAAAAAAATCACACTAATTCAAAAAGATATTTGCACCCAAAGTTTCCAGCAGCATTATTGACAGTTGCCAAGATACGGAAACAACCTATGGATAAAGAAGTTGTGGTATTATATAGACAATGGACTACGACTTGGTCATAAAAAAGAATGAAATCTTGCCATTTGCAGCAACATGGATGGACTAGGAGGGCATGATGCTAAGTGAAGTAAGTCAGATAAAGACATGACATTAAATTACCTGTTCATGAAAAAGTGACCCTTGACTTGTTCATCCACCACATGATGTGTTGTGAAAAGGAAGGTATAAGAGGACTTGGTGATCTTGCCAGACCAAAGGTCAGGAAACATTTTCAAAGGGCCAGATTGTAATGTCTCAGGCTTGCAGAGACTGTGTGTATGATCTGTGTCACAGTTATTCAGTTCTCCTGTTACAGCAGGAGGGCAGCCATAGACGATATGGAAACAAATGAGCACGCCTCTGTTCCAAGAATCTTATCTACAAAAACAGGTGGCAATCTGGATTTGGCCCATGTGCCATGGTTTGCCTCTCCCTGAACTAAAAGATTGGGATTGGAGGGAAGATGAGATGTTAGAAACACAGAAGAGTCTAGGAAGTATAGTGGAAAAGTCAAAGCAGCACAATCCCTATTTTAGCATCCTCAAAGAGCAAACACTTCTAGCGTGGTGGTCCCCACTGTGTAAGTTTACAGAAATAGTATGTAAATCTTAGATCAGAATCCTTCTGACCTTTTATATTGAAAAACATGAGTTGTAGGAATCAGAAAAGAATGCTGATCTCATTTTGCCTTGCCCAAGCGGGAGCAGGAAAAGCTAAGTCTTCCAGAAACTTGGGTAATCTTAACCCAGTTACAAGCAGGCACCACCCTGTGCTGGAACTCTTGCAAAGGGGGAATTTTGATATTGGAAATCAGCCTCTTAGTGTGGTAATTAGCCAGGCTTGTCATTTTGATGGTTAAAGTTATAGAAAACTTAAAGGCTCCTCAAGCATTATGTAAAAGTCTGGTGAATTATTGAATAGATTTGAGAGCAAAAAGGTAAACCTCTTGATAAATTGAACAGGATGCCTCAATTGGGTCTTAAGGTAGATTAAATGGATTCTAAATATTCTTCAGACTTGCAGAATCTACAAATTAAGGCAGCTTCATAACAGAACTTATCAGAATGTTTGGCTTTGACCAACTGCTAAATAATAGAGAAGTTCAATTGTCTAGATGAGTCTTCATTTTGGTAACAGTACAAATCATTATTAATTATGTACTTTAAATAACCCATCAATCTGAATACAAATCTTTTTGACTCACAATGGTACTGACTATAAAAAATTCTTATAATCCTAAAAAACGGACTGTATGTCTCTGAAGGAAAAAGTCTAAGAATTATTAGTGAAGATGGCAACTCCCATCATGGAACCAATGATATTTCCATAATTATTGTTTTACAGAAGCGTTTAAGTCATTTATATAATTACTTTAAAATTTTTAGAATCCACTAGAGAGAAAAAACAAAGATTAGTTATTGAGCAGGATACTTATTGAGAATGTTAGTAGGAAGCAAATCGCCTATCAACAAGAAGAAAGCTTCATGATAATACTAAATGAAATTCTCTAAGGTAGCTCCATATATATGGTATATGCTTTTTGAAATACAGAGATAAATAACTTGGTCCTTCACAGTTTTTATTTTTTTTCTTATTAGTTTAATTTTTCAAGATAGAAGCAGCCATGAAACATGTTTTCCCTTGCTCACCAATTATTACTCAGTTTGCCTGGGCTTTGCTCTTTTTCTCAGTTCACTATTCTCAGCAAATACAATTGTCTTATGCAATAACATATTTAAGCTCTTCAGTAATCAGTGGTCTGTGACCTGGAACGTGATCTCTTGCTCAAACTATCCATTATTTTTGAAAGTTTGAATTTCAGCTCCTGGGCTTTCACCTAAAGATTGGGGTGAGGACGGGGGAAGGTAGGCTTGGTGGAGGCAAGATTTGAGCAAAGGGATAGAAAATGATTATGAATACTGTGTCCCAGTCACTGAAACTCTTTGCATACATGGTTTCATCTGAGGACGTCATAGTCCTGAGGAAATTGGAGGAATTATCACTGTTGGGTCTGATAAAACTCTATGATGTTTCAACGCGTTGGCCAGGACATCCAGTAAGATGTTGAATCTGTGTTCTATATTTCATTCAAAAATTAATTTGTTTATAAGTGTAATAAGTGATTATTTCATACCATTGCCCACATTTTCCTCTCCCTTCTCTTGCATCCCCCATACCCCCACCACAATTCAATGTATACCTCCACCACAAGCTAACAAAATGTACATACTTAGGAATTTCTTTGCATCATTTCAAATACAGCACTTCAAAGGAGATGAGATGAATCCGAATGGGTCCCAGGGCAGGGGGTGGTGATGGTGGTAGATGTGCGGTCTGTGAACACGGTAAGAGGGCCCAGTGGAAGAACCTTGTGCAGGAGTGGCCTGATTTGACAATGTAGGAGGTGGGTTTGGGGAGCCTAGACTGGTGAATAGGGAGAGTGGTGTGAAGACTCTTATAATGCCCACATCAAGAATTGTGAGGACTGCGTGGTAGAAAGGATGATGACATTGGCATGGATTTGAGAACGAGTCAACCATTATTACATGTGGACTGGAGGAAGAGGGGAGAGTCAACATGTCTTTAGATTTCTGGCGTGGATGACCAGGCAGATGATAATGCCCTCAACGAAGGCAGAGGACACATCCTGACTTATTAAACTAAAAAGTATTTTCAGCTTTCAGATTTAGGCATGAGGATTAATCTTAGAACTGTCCAATATAAATATAACAGGTCATACTTGTGAGGCACATATATAATTTTAAGTTTTATAGAAGCCACCTTAAATAAAATGAAACAGATGAAATTGTTTTTAATCATTTATTTAACCCAATGTATTAAAAATATTGTATTAATAATTTAAACTTTTAAGCAGTATAAGCATTATTAATTATCCTTTTACACTTTATTTTCATATGAAGTCTTCAAAATCCGATGTGTGCTTTATATTTACAGCACTTCTCAAACGCCCTCGTCACACATCAGATGGTCAGTGGTCACATGTGGCTACCGCACTGGGCAGTATAGCTCTAAAACATCCCAGTATGATTAGATGAAAGCATTCTTTTTCATGAAGAACCATATAGTTCTTGGAAATTGACTAATTAGTCAAGGTAAGTACAATATAGCTCAGAAAGAAGCCATTTAGCTTAACAAGAGAACAGATTATCAGATGCGGCACCTACTTTGAGTTCTAATACTAGAATTTGTGTGATCTTAGGTAAGTCAGTTTTTCTGCACCAGCGTCGATCTGAGATCAGGTGCCTTGTGCACGGTTTACTTTAGTATCTGTAAGTCGGTGCATTGGCTGCCTTGAGTTGCAGCTGGGATTCCCGTAATAGTAGTGGTAATGAAAATGACAGGCCTGCACCCGTGTGCCAGGCTCTGCGTCAAAGACGTCACACATGTCAGTTCCTCTCATTACCACAACCACCCTATGAAGTAGGTTGTACTCATGTTTATTCCATAGATAGGGAAACTAAAGAACAGAGAGGTTATCTAAAGAGATAATAGAGTTGGCAGTTTGCAAATTTGGGTTTAAAATGCATGTATTCTGGCTCTCAGGTCCTTGCCTTTAAGCATTGCACATACCATTTTCTTAAAAAGCAGTACATACATACAAAGGCTGTTATTTTATTTCAAACTTAAATCCTTTTCAAGCTCATAAAAAATAGTTTCAGAGCCCACACTAATGTTTCAGGTCAGCTTGAATAGCACAAATAATGTGCTATGTACATATTTATCCTTAAAAGCCACTTTTAATTGTGAAGAAAATAGAAAGTTAATTATTACCTTCTCTTTCCTGGTAGTAGACCTTAAAGCAAGCTCCTTTTGACTCCATAAGAAACAATAAAGGGCCAGTAGGTAGAGATACAAAATTGGACATTTCTCAATAGAGATAACTGTCCTCTATAAGAGTAAAAACAGAACTAACAAAAAAATAAAAATTGGACCAATTGTTCACTTTTCCTAGATGAAAGTGAGACAAAAGTAGTGCTATACTGATAAATATCTGACAACTGTCTCTCTGGAAAAGAATGTACAAGTTCTATATGTAAATTTTATATGTGATTTGTAAATAATAAATATAACTGTGCCCTTTATCATAAACTCTGTGTAGCCATTGATTCTCATAAAATACTTTTATTAATGTTTTTTCTTTTCTGAACCCTTGCATCTTTTGGTAATCTATGGCAACAACTGATGAATGAGTATAGTTTGGACATGAGTGTTGACTGATATTTGCATTTATGTTAACCAGAAAGACAGCAGTGAAACAAGACAGAGTGGAACATCTCTGTTTTGTAGATGAAGTGAGTCACTTTGCTGAATCTGGTGGATGAATATTTCCTCATGTTATTTGTGTTATTTGCAGTGTAATGGCTATGGATACTAAGCATAGTTTTAGGATTAAACTATATCGTGAAGTCTTTTTCCTTCATCTTTAAAATTTTAGGCAATCAACAAAATAATCAAGTCCTCTTTCACAGTAGTTTGCTGATTCCCTTTGTATAAAGACCCCCCCATCAAGGCCACTTTCAAGCAGCAGACATAATGTCCGGAAAGGAGAACTGGGAAGAGATTGTCAGTGGCACATCATTGTATTGTATTCCTACTATACAGGAACATTACATGTTAATAGCCTCAAAGGCAGAAAAAATAGTAAAATATAATAAAATAATTTGAAAGTATTTGCTACCTTTATGATTTATTTTAACTGTAAGTTTATATAACTCAATTTTTATAACAGCTCTAACAACTGATTCATGAAATTCCTAAAAATTTAATAATCATCTTTTATGAGTTGGTACTGATCGGCTCCAGCACACCACTGACACAAGAATGAGGACTTCAAATGCTGACGTAGAAAGGAGTGTGTGGAGGAAATCACTTCCCCCAGCCAAGAGACATAGGAGATTCAAAACCCCGAGATTGTACAGCCTGGAAAGATGATAGGGAATAGGAGCTGTAGCAGCATAAATAAGGATAGCCCATTTAGCATGCTCATCAAAAAGTAAAAGTCTTTGCCACTCTTTACCAGGATCTCGCCTTTAATAACCAGTCAGACTCCGTGTAGAGGGGCATATTTAACTTAGATTCTTATGGCAACATCAAAAGCATTTGTTGAGAATGACTAAACCCATGCATGCTCTGTAATAAGATATCTTACAATTTAGAACATGCAAAAGTAACTCTGAAGGAGGCAGAATGTGTTTTTATACAGGTGTCTGTTTCTTCTTTGGAAAGAAATTGATGACAGTGCTTTATCTCTCCTGATCAAATGGCTTTGCTGGCTCCAGCCACGTCTTCTGCTGGCTGCCCCAAATTGTTGCCACAACTCAAAATCTGTTCTGTCTTAAGATGTCCGCTTCTTGCTTCAAGGTCCTGGGTACAAAGCAAGGCCATTGCCTGTGCCTTTTTGCCCAAACCCTACCCTGAATTGTGAGACTTGACTTGTCTGCCCTAGGAGCGTGTGCAAGGCTGCAGCTCTTTGAGCCTTTTCTGAGGTTCTCCATGTGGGCAGTGTCTCTGCACTGGAATTTCACTGGGGAATGAGCATTCTTTTGCATCGCATCTGGGTTTTCTCAGTGTCTAACTGTAACGTGTTTTGGAAGAAAATCCCTTCTTGTCTGTTCTGAAAATAGATCCTCCATCACTGGGGCATTTCTGGGCAACACAAGTAAACATACCATATGAACCTTGCCCACCTCCCGAACACATGAAATACAAAGTGCCTGGGATCCTGTTACTTCTGATAGTGTGTGGGGTTTATGGAGTCAAGAAAATCGCCACTGTGAACCAGACCGTCCTTGGAGCTATCATTTTTAAATTTTAATTTTTAAAAAATCTGATAGACTATTTCTCTTCCTTCTTTGCATTTCTTGACTAGATTATCATATTACTATTTCTTTTCATAAAGCATTTTCCTCAACCTATTGATCACTTATATTGTCCTTTACCAATTGTTTTTCCTCAACTGGCATTTTATTTCTGCAGTTGAGCAGTAGCTTTTCTGTCCCTAGGCTTTGTTGATTGATTCTCACTTTAACCCCCACAGGCCCAATTTATGAGCATGAAATGTATTTATTCATAAAATTTCAAGATCAATCATTTGCAGAATTATAGGGCAGAAAAATCCCGGCTTCAATGCCTCCCTTTATAACACACCTTGAGATTATAAGGTTCTGGAGGCAGAGATTTTATCTCATTCATCTTCATGCAGTAGGTTTTACACTTCAAATACAGTCACAAGTCAGATGTACAAGAAGTGTACATCCATCCTTGAAATCAACTTCGCTGTCTACCACTTCAAAGACACTCAGTATCTTCTGACTGAAAGAAGTCTTTTTTAGGAAATGACTAAATTCAGAATTGAAGCTCAGTCAGTTCACATCACAGCTTCCCATCATGGTTCCTCTCTGTGGTGAAACTATCCTGGTTCTTCATCTCCTGCTTGATCCTGAGATTGTGTCTGGGTGCAGGGGGCTGTGTGCTGTCGCCCAGACTATTGCTCATCTACTTTACTCTTTGGTAGGGGAGCAAGGTGGCTGTCCATGTTGCCCTCACTGGTGGTGGAGCTTCATAGTCACTCTCTCCACACCCACAGTGCGTCATGAGCTCTGACATTTCCCCATGCTCCTTAACACTCCAACTCAGATCTCGCTGGTCCTGGGGGTCTCCTGTGGCTGGATCTATTTGACCCCTTAGATAGGGCTGTCAACCCTGAGGTCCTCTGCCACAAGGTCTCTCTTTTATAAGTTGATATGTTGCATTTTCATTTTTATTCAGTTCAAGAAACTTTCTTTTTCTGGCTCTGTGACATGTGGGCTGTAAGTTCCCCAACCCGGGATCAAACCCTCATGCTCTGCAGGGGAAGTGTGGAGTCTTCACCACTGGACTGCCGGGGAAGTCCCTGTCAGAAGGTCTTTTCATCTCAGCTATAGTGAGTCCGTTCTCGCTGGGGAGCATGGGAGATGACTGATCTCTGCCATGCCCTCCATGATGGTTTCTGGGAGGTGTGGGTGGTCTCGGGTTCTCTCTGGACTGCCTCATCCCACACTTTCAGGTGGGGATGGCACAGAAGCCTTTCCATCCTCCAGTATTCAAGCCTGTTGCTCATGCTACCCTGCACCCCAGGATTTAACTTGGGAAGGGGCTAATCAGGTAGCCCCTCTTGAGTATAATTCTCTTCTTTCTGTGATAGCCCCTCTTGAGTATAATTCTCTTCTTTCTGTGATATCTCTGAAGGTGAGATGATGACTTTTCGAGACCCTACTGTGTGGAAGCAGTGCTGCCCTTCTCTTTACATCACTGTCTGCAACTTTATAAAGTCTCCACATTCAGTCTCCCAAACTTTGGTTTCTGAGGTTAATAGGGAGCTTTTAGGATTTAGGAAACTCAAGTGCCAAGTTCTAGTCATGGAAGCCTGGTTCTCTTGACCAGGCTTATCTGGAATGTCCTTCCAGAGCCAATCTCCAGACAGAGTCTGAACTGCAAAAATTTAGCCATTTCTCTCTTCCAGCTGGAACAACTGGTGGGATGAGGCAGTCCAGAGAGAACCTGAGACCACCCACACCTCCCAGAAACCATCATGGAGGGCATGGCAGAGATCAGTCATCTCCCATGCTCCCCAGCGAGAACAGACTCACTATAGCTGAGATGAAAAGACCTTCTGACAGGGACTTCCCCGGCAGTCCAGTGGTTAAGACTCCACACTTCCCCTGCAGAGCATGAGGGTTTGATCCCGGGTTGGGGAACTTACAGCCCACAGTTTCTACACCTGCAAATGTAAAATGCAACGTGGAGCTGTTATCTTACTGGGACTTCCGCTAAAAAGTAGGGGAACCCAAGAGTCAAAGGAGAGCAGTGCCAATGGGCCTCAGAAGCAGAGAACAGGGCGCTGTGTAACGTGTACCCCTAGAGTTGTGTGTGTGATGCAGCTCTGTTAGATCAGCTTTAAAGACAGGGGCGGGTGGCTCAATTAAACACTAGTGTAGTAATCAAACTAATATTGAAGGGAGAGAGGACAAATCTGATCTCTGTGGACCATCCACTCGCCTTGAGGACACCTTGCACTTTTGTCTGTTCCTGATTCACCCACGAAGAATCCACACTAAAGCAATTTTAACTCTGGCTGAATAGGAAGAACATATATTAGGAAATACAAAAAAGAAAACATATGAGTAAATCTCATAGTGTTGTTTTACTATATTTGTATCCTCAGAAGCCAGAATGCTGTCTGGCATGTATCCTCTCAAGAAAGGTATACATTTATAAATTTATGTTTAGTTTATATGTAGCAAGATATATTAGGGTGTCTTTTCCATTCAAAACCCACAGCCTGGTGACTCCACCCAGCAGTGACCACAGTCCTCTTCTCCAGGGGGACGAGGAGGAGGGAACCAGCCAAGAGGGCAGTGGCTAGTTTGTCCTTTGTCTGCCAAGAACAGACTCCAATAAGAACGGGGAAGCTGTAGGGAAGAAAAATCATAAAAGAGGCAGAATCTCAATGCCTGCAGTTACCTGAAGGTAAATTGCCACTCATCAAATTACTTTCAGAATTGTATTTCATTTGGATCAGATTTGTGATCCATAGAGAACAGAAATTCATCTACTTTAGGAAATACACCCCTTTTCACCATTAACCGTTGAAATGAATTCAGAACAAAGGGTTGCTAGATCTTTGAAGCACTGCAGTTAAGGGTATAATAATTCTTTCTCAAGTATCTCATCATCTTCAGTCTCTTTTCAGTCACTTTGAGAGGATTTTTAAAAATAGCCAAGCTTCAAGTGACCATTTATTTCTACATGTGATGGCAACACGGACAGATACAATCAAGTTATCAGGTTCAAACTGATGTTCCATTCTTCCTCTGTAGCAGTGAACAAAACTGTTACTTGTTTATAGGGAACCAGACTTTCATGATTCTTGCATGTTGCATGCTAAGTCATTTCAGTCCTGTGTTTATGTGACCCCATGGATTGTAGCCCACCAAGCTCCTCTGTGGAATTTCCCACACAAGAATACTGGGGCTGGTTTCCATGCCCTCCTCCAGGCTGTCTTTTTGATCCAGGAATAGAACCCATGTCTCTTATGTCTCCTGCATTGGCAGGCGGGTTCTTTACCACCAGTGTCACCCGGGAAGCCCCATGATTCTTAGAACTCAACTTTCATCCCTAATCCTCAAGCTGTTTATAAACATGAACTTGTTTACTTCCACTCACCAAACACCACTCAGAATGAAGGAAATGGATGAAGTAGTGAATAATTGTAAATAGTGCAATCATTACTGCATACTGAGAGCCCACTCTGAGAAAATGTATATTTCCTCTTCATGTTGGGGGTTTAGAGGTGGTGCATTCCTAGCCCAAGTTCACAGTGTTTGTCTGGGCACTTAAGAGGCAGCATGGTGTTGTTGCTGAGTTCCTAGACCCAGGTAGAATCCTCAGTACATCTCTTTCTAGGTCTGTGGCCTTAGATGAGTTCACCTCGCTGGGCTCTCATTTCCCTTCTGCAAAGAGGAGAAGACGCTAACAGTGGTGCCACCACGTGGGGTTATTGTAAGTACTGAGTGAGCCCCAGAGTCTAGTGCAACACATGGCACCTACTGAATACCCTGTGAATGCCCGCTGTTGTCATTATTTTGTGGTTGCAAGTAATAAGAGTCCAACTCACACTAGCTCGAGCTGCAAAAAAAAGGGGCAGCATTTGCTTCAGAAGTGCCTTAGAAAAGAGGTTCAAAAGCTCCCCACGATCTTCGCTTCTCCCTGGCTTGAGGATAGAGCTGATCAGCTTTGTGGAAGCAAGTGGGCTGTGTGCAGCTTCAGGGCTGTATTATCCTCACAGAGAATGGAAAAATTCTTGTTTCGAAAATCTGGCAGAGGGCCCAGGGGAGTGACCCAGCTTTGGTCCTATTCTTGTCCCGCCCCCAGGCCTGGGTCATGTGACACAAACTGAGGAAGGGGACCCACGTGTGCCCCACCCAAACCCAGGGCCTGAGGAGGGTTCCTACGAGAAGACACTTAGAGTGGTTCTCAGGATCAGGAAGAAAGATGAATAAATATTAAGTGATGGAATTCCAGTTGAGCTATTTCAAATCCTAAAAGATGATGCTGTGAAAGTGTTACACTCAATATGTCAGCAAATATGGAAAACTCAGCAGTGGCCACAGGACTGGAAAAGGTCAGTTTTCATTCCAATCCCAAAGAAAGGCAATGTCAAAGAATGCTCAGACTACCTCACAATTGCGCTCATCTCACACACTAGTAAAGTAATGCTTAAAATTCTCCAAGCCAGGCTTCAGCAATACGTGAACCGAGAACTTCCAAATGTTCAAGCTGGTTTTAGAAAAGGCAGAGGAACCAGGGATCAAATTGCCAACATCCACTGGATCATCAAAAAAGCAAGAGAGTTCCAGAAAAACATCTATTTCTGTTTTATTGACTATGCCAAAGCCTTTGACTGTGTGGGTCACAACAAACTGTGGAAAATTCTGAAAGAGATGGGCATACCAGACCACCTGACCTGCCTCTTGAGAAGTCTGTATGCAGGTCAGGAAGCAACAGTTAGAACTGGACATGGAACAACAGACTGGTTCCAAATAGGAAAAGGAGTATGTCAAGGCTGTATATTGTCATCCTGCTTATTTAACTTACTTATATGCAGAGTACATCATGAGAAATGCTAGGCTGGAAGAAGCACAAGCTGGAATCAAGATTGCTGGGAGAAATATCAATAACTTCAGATATGCAGATGACACCACCCTTATGGCAGAAGGTGAAGAAGAACTAAAGAGCCTCTTGATGAAAGTGAAAGAGGAGAGTGAAAAAGTTGGCTGAAAGCTCAACATTTAGAAAACTAAGATCATGGCATCCAGTCCCATCACTTCATGGGAATTAGATGGGGAAACAGTGGAAACAGTGACAGACTTTATTTTTCTGGGCTCCAAAATCACTGCAGATGGTGATTGCAGCCATGAAATTAAAAGACGCTTACTCCTTGGAAGGAAAGTTATGACCAACCTAGACAGCATATTAAAAAGCAGAGACATTACTTTGCCAACAAAGGTCCATCTAGTCAAGGCTATGGTTTTTCCAGTGGTCGTGTATGGATGTGAGAGTTGGACTATAAAGTAAGCTGAGCACTGAAGAATTGATGCTTTTGAACTGTGGTGTTGGAGAAGACTCTTAAGAGTCCCTTGGACTGCAAGGAGATCCAACCAGTCCATCCTAAAGGAGATCAGTCCTGGGTGTTCATTGGAAGGACTGATGTTGAAGCTGAAGCTCCAATACTTTGGCCACCTGATGCGAAGAGCTGACTCATTGGAAAAGACCCTGATGCTGGGAAGGATTGAGGGCAGGAGGAGAAGGGGATGAGAGAGGATGAGATGGTTGGATGGCATCATTGACTCGATGGACATGGGTTTGAGTGGACTCCAGGAGTTGGTCATGGACACGGAGGCCTGATGTGTTGGGGTTCATGGGGTCGCAAAGAGTCGGACATGACTGAATGACTGAACTGAACTGAACCGAACTGAACTGATTCATATTGTCTCATGGCCAGCAGATGCCAGAGCAGAGCTCAGCACTGTCCTCTCCTATCAACACAAGTTTTATTACTACAGCTATTACTTAATTCAGCCTGACCCTCCTCTCTTCAAAGGCATTCTAGCAGGGCTGTATCCCACAACTGTAAGTACATATGTTACACAGCATTTAAGTCTCTATTTTTGTGGCCATTGAACTGTTCTCATATGACTTTGGAGTTCTCCTACTTTTCTGAGAAAGGCATAGGAGGGTAGTGGCCCTGTAATTTCATCTTATATTTGCTGTATAGAAAGTGAGAATGGAATAGACGAGGGCTTCTTATTCACAAGTAGCCATTTGAGTCTACTTTGTACCAGATGCTGTACTAAGTCTGCTAGCAGGCTTCTGAGAACCCAACCAGAAATGACCAATCCAAAATGCCAGTGTTGTGAGTCAAGACTTCCTCTTCGGAGGCCATGCCAGGATTCTAGCCTAGAGATGCCAAGGCAGTGGGCTGTCTGTGAGTTTTCTGAACTGGATGATAATAATAACTAGGGACTTCACTGAATAACGTTTCAGCTAATAAACATCAATTTCTTGCTATCTGCCTATGCCTGCTCAGTTTCAAAGAATTGTTCTGCTACATTCATAACCCTTTCTGCAGAAATATTTATGGTTTTTGGAGTATATTGAAATGTTTTTGCTATCTGACTAACAATGGTGGCTGGAGTTTATTGAATTCCCTTGGAAGCTCAAATAGGTACTGCCAACAAAGAGGAAGGTGAAATAACACTATCTTGGAATCCATGCATAATAAAAGGAGCATATGTTTATCAAACATGATGTGTGCAGTGATTCTGCACGATATCCTCTCTAAATCCTGGCCAACAACCCTGTGTGTTGAATACTGTCATCTCATTTTACAGATAAGAAAAATCAGATACCAAAGAGATTAAATAAAGGCTCCTAGTCCTATGGCACTAAATGGAAAAAAATAGGGATTACTGGCATGTCTGCCTTGCTTCAAACCTTGTAATTCAAACCTACATTTCAAATCTTGTAATTAAAATTACAGTTTCAATGATTCTTTTCCAGACCCATGTGGCTCTCTTCAGGTCATGTAAGTCGTAATGAACAATGTAGTCTGAGACCTATTTGAGGACAGACTCATCAATGTGAGTTTGAACCTTCCTGTTCTCATCACAGGTCCATTTGCTTGTTAACTTCAGGAAATAAGACCCCACCCCCTTATTTCCATGCTTCCTGAAGGTAAGTGTGCAACCTAAGCCAGTCTGATGCAATATTCTGAAACTCCGTATTCTGAGAAGAAGGAAGAAAGGATGGAAGAAAGTTTAAAATCGGCTCGTTTTACAAGAAGCACCGACTGAGGCAAGTCTGTCTTCTGTGTTCTCGTTCCTGCCCCAAGTCTTGTTCTTTAGCTTGACCGTCATAATCCTGTGATGTTCCCACGACCGTTCTAAAACATTCTTCCTTGTTTCAGAAGCAAATATTTTTGTGGTTTGCAACCAGAGAACTCTTGTAATAAATCTTCCCTCCCTGTTGGTGGCCCCACAGGCCACAGCTGTCCCCAGGCGTCTCACTGTTGTGCTTTTCTGTCACCAGCTCAGTGACAGCCTAGTGTCCTTACTCCATCCCTTTCCAGATCGGGTGGTCTGCACTGCCCAGGGCGCCTGCTAATGAGTTAGGTAAAGGGGAAGTGAAAGTCAGTCATGTCCGACTCTTTGCGACCCCAGGGATTACACAGCCCATGGAATTCTCCAGGCCAGAACACTGGAGTGGGTAGCCTTTCCCTTCTCCAGAGGATCTTTCCAGCCCAGGGATTGAACCCAGGTCTTCTGCACTGCAGGTGAATTCTTTACCATGGGCATGAGTCAGGTAACTTACCTGTAAGGATGAGCTAGTGGCAGATGAAGTCTTTCCTCAGCTTCCCCTCTGAGGCACTTATACAGTTTAGTAAACTAAATTTCTTCTCAACAGCTGTTTAAAATGCTTCTTGGACTTAGGATTCTGTTTGGAGCTTAGCATCTGGACAGTTATAATTGGCTTCCTTCTTTCCCAGACCAGTGTATACTCTTCTCTGCTGCTGCTGCTGCTGCTAAGACGCTTCAGTCGTGTCCGACTCTGCGCGACCCCATAGACGGCAGCCCACCAGGCTCCACCATCCCTGGGATTCTCCAGGCAAGGACACTGGAGTGGGTTGCCATTTCCTTCTCTAATGCATGAAAGTGAAAAGTGAAAGTGAAGTCGCCCAGTCGTGTGCAACTCTTCACGACCCCATGGACTGCAGCCGACCAGGCTCCTCCGTCCATGGGATTCTCCAGGCAACAGTACTGGAGTGGGGTACCACTGCCTTCTCCAATAGGAGGCCAAAAAGCACAGGAGATGTAGCCCAGGAGAGTTGAGAGAAGAACACACTATGGAGAACCCAGGAAGGACCATCTACAAGCCCAAGTATTAATACATCCTGGTTCTACCCTGTCAGGAACCTGCCGTGGATTTCCTGTCTGAACTCCTCACTGGGCATTCAGATCCCTCCAGGGCCTGGCCACTGTGTTCAGCCTTGTCTCTAGCGTTCTCTCCTTTACTCTTTTTTCTCCAGCAAAGCTAAACTAAAGCAGGCTTCCCTGATGGCTCAGACGGTAAAGAATCTGCTTGAAACTAAGGAGATTCAGATTCGATCCCTGGGTCGGGAAGATCCCTTGGAGAAGGGCATGGCAACCTATTCCAGTATTCTTGCCTGGAGAATCCCATGGACAGAGGAGCCTGGTGGACTACAGTCAGTGGGGTCGCAAAGAGTTGGACAGGACTGAGCGACTAGTGCTTTTCCCTGAATGTGCCAACTTGTTTCTTTTCTCTGTGCCTTTTTTTTTCAGTCTAATCTCTCTCTCTGGAATTGCCTTTCTTCTCATCCCCTCCAATCACCTACTCCTGAGCTGACCAGTTATGTATCTTTTAAGACCCATCTCTAGCATCACCTCCCTCCTCTGGGTTCTGTGAAGACCTGCTTCTCCAAGCCCCACTCTACCCCCTGCAGGGACTGTGCTTAGTGCTTAGTATTGTAGGTACCAGTGAGGTTGTAGGTTCTTATGATGGATGGATGGATAAATAAATAAAGCCTTTGTATAATTGCAAAACATGGTGCTGTAGAAAATATTTCATAGTGCAAACCTTTTTAGACCAAAGTTTCATGTCTGTTCGCTTCTCCCACCCTGCCTGGCTCTATTAGTAGTGATTCATTTCCAATCAATAATGATTCAGTTTATTTGTAGAAGTCACTTAAGCCACTCAGTTAAGTCATTCCCAGTGGCTCAGTTATGTCCATCCCATAAATAACACCAGTCTTGGCCTGGCTGACAGGCTCTCATAGTGACACAGGCTGCTTCATGTGATCACAAAACTGATCAGAGAATACAGAACAGCTGCTGAAGGAAAATAGGTCCTGATGTCTTTTTAAAAACAGATGCTTAAGAAAACAATAGGAAATTCAGAGTAGTCTAAAAATTGTGTGTCCTCTTGAGAGCATTCAGAAAATAAATCTGTATAATTAGTGCCAATAAGTTTTAAAAAATATTTCAGCATAGAAATTCAAGATTTATCAGCTGACTTAGTGACAAAGGATTAGTCATTACTTTTAAATACTTCTAAAATACTTGTTTCATTAAAGTATTTCCTCTTTATGTAAATGAAATTTTGCATTCAGTTCAGTTCAGTTCAGTCGCTCAGTTGTGTCCAACTCTTTGCGATCCCGTGGACTGCAGCACGCCAGGCTTCCCTGTCCATCACCAACCCTCAGAGCTTGCTCAAACTCATGTCCATGGAGTAGGTGATGCCATCCAATGATCTCATCCCTCTGTCGTTCCCTTCTCCTTCTGCCTTCAATCTTTCCCAGCGTCAGGGTCTTTTCCAGTGAGTCAGTTCTTCGGATCAGGTGGCCAGAGTACTGGAGTTTCAGCTTCAGCATCAGGCCTTCCAATGGATATTCAGGACTGATTTCCATTACTTTGCATTAATTCCCCCTACTTTTATCCAGTTTTTCTAGAGGATTTTGAGGAAGTGGTGAATGTGTGTGTAAGGTCGAGTTTTGACAGAATTAGCTTGTTTCTCTAGGTAGGTAAGAACTGTGCCTTCGTTTCTGGCAGTACAGCTCTATCGGCTCTGAAACCTCAGACCCTCTTGCTGGGAGACTGGCAGTCAGCATTGCAGGGACTCCTGTAGCCACAGCTGTCTTCCTGTTCTGGTGCTAAACGACCATCCCAGCAGCAGTTTTGCCAGATAAGCAGCCACAAGAGACACTTTCCTTTTGTCCATGACGAACTCCTGCATAAAGGCCCTGTGTCATCGACCTTCCTGGTGAGGTCGGCTCTGTAGGACTACGTACATGTTTCATAATCTTACTGCCTTGTCACTCATGCTCGGCACCCAGAGTTCGTGAGGGTTTTCCAGATCAGCCTCATTAATGTGAATTAAATCTGACTCATCCCACGGAATAGATTATGAAATACCTTTGGAATTCTGAAGAGAAGGCTGTTTAGTCTTGAAGGTAGAACGCAAATGATGCTTCTAGAAAGGCTGAGTTGGAGGACAGGTGACGGGGGGGTGGGGGGCAGGAGAGAGAAGGGATCCCACATCTGCTGAGCATCCGTGACAAGCTCAGAACCAGGCAGAACTGGTATTTGGCAGATGCTGTTTCATGTATCTGACTGTCTGTTAACTCTTGGAGGAGATTCCCCGCTTTTCAAATTAAGAAATTAAAACCGGGAAGAATTAATACGGAGAGTGAGTAGCAAATCCATAATCCAAACTCAGACTCAACTCTGTCTGACCCTCTTTGGTCGACCAGTCTTCCCCCTCTGTTTATGTGAAAGTGCAGATTCTTTGTGCACCTTAGATCACGTATGTCACTACCCTCTAGCGCCTCATACATGTGATTCCACTGACAGATTTACAAGGCAGCACAAAACAGTGAATTCTAAGAGCAGTTAGTAAACTATATATTGTATACATGTGCATGCGTGCATGCATGCTCAGTTGTGTCTGACTACCAGCCCATGAACCGCAGCCCTCCAGGTCCTCTGTCCTTGGGATTTCCCAGGCAAGAATACTAGAGTGGGTTGTGCAGCAAACAAGCATTTTCCCTCTACTATGGTCTCTAGTCTAAGTAAGCTGGAAATGCTATTCCTGTGTGCTGAATGGCCGCTGTCTACCATAAGGGCAATATATCAACCCAGTTCCCAGATAGAGAATCTTTCCCAGGGTCCCTGCTCACTCCAAGGGCAAATCAACGGTCACATTCTTGTGCGGTCATCCCTGGCCCAGTGGTTCCAGCAAGTCAAACATGTGACCGCTCGGTCCACAGTCCAGACTCTACTAGTTCCACAATCCCATATCTGTCACTCCGAAATCCAAAAAGCTCTCAGGTCTGGAAGCTTTTCCGTAACTCATTTTGAGTGTAAAACCCTGTTCAGACCTGGACTTACCTGGCGCAGAGCACCCGATCTGATGGGAGTTTTATCGCGTGTACTTCTTGCTCATGAGGGAGTCCTTGCACACAACTGTGGACGCGCTGCTGCTTATGCTCACCGGGCACCACCCAGATCTCGTGGGGCTACTTATCAGGCAGGGTCTGGGGTACTCGGCCCCGGCGGATGAGCAGAGTTTGATAAAGGACTGTCTGGAACAGTGTGTGGGTGGGTGAAGGGCCAGCACAGAAGCATGAGGGCAGGAGGGAGGGATTCTGTGATGAAGCAGGCTCTGGTACCGCCCTAGGTGTGAAGAGCCAGACAGAGGCAGAGTTTAGGAATCCAGCGAGAGAGCAGGGGAGGTCACAGTCAAGAGTTCTGGCCGGCAGCAGAACCGCAGAGGCGAGCCTGGGAAATATACACTCACCCTGGTTTTCCCCTCTCCCTCGACTCAATGGACATGGGTTTGGGTAGACTTCAGCAGTTGGTGATGGGCAGGGAGGCCTGGCGTGCTGTGGTTCATGGGGTCGCAAAGAGTCGGACACGACTGAGCGACTGAACTGAACTGAACTCAAGATCTTCTGCTGGTGCCTCTCTGATCGCACCCTACCTGATGCCAAAGGCAAGAGAGCTCATTGAGGCAGACCAGAAAGTAAGCTGTCGGCACCAGGAGGGGTGTGAGGGTGGCAAGTGGGTCTGAAGTGCAAAAGGTGAGTATCTTGTGCAGCGTATCCTGTAATGGGGCTTCCCTGGTGGCGCAGCGGTAAAGAACCCGCCTGCCAATGCCGGAGACGCAGGAGATGAGGGTTCGCTCCCTGTGTGTCGGGATGATCCCCTGAAGAAGAGCATGGCAACCCACTTCAGTCTTCCCGCCTGGAGAATCCCATGGACAGAGGAGCCTGGTGGGCTACAGTCCATAGGGTCACAAAGAAGTGGACACGACTGACAGCTGTGCATGCACACACGTATCCTATAATATCTAATACATGTGCCCCACCAGCTTTATGAAACCCAAAAACTCAAAAATGCTTATAGAGTCATCATTTATTAAGTCAACAGCACATACCCACATTCAAAAAATATTAATACATATAGGTGAAACTGTTTTTTCCCCCAGTTTTCAGTGCCTGTTCTTCAGGCGAGAATACTGGAGTAGGTAGCCATTCCCTTCTCCAGGGGATCTTCCTGACCCAAGGATCAAACCCAGGTCTCCTGCATTTCAGACAGATTCTTTACTATCTGAGCTACGAGGGAAGTCCCATAGAGACTTATGAACCACTTATAATAATCCCCTTGCTACCCTGAAAATTGGAACTCTTGCACTCAAGAGTGCTATCTCATTCACTGATTCATCAATTTCTGTGTTCACTTAGTTTTCGTTACTGAGTCAGAACTCTGCAAAACATGGGCTCTGGGATGTAGCAACAAAAATGTGACACTGGCATCTCTAACAGCTTACAACTTAGGAAAAACAACTTAGGAGAAGACACCGATTTGCTGTGGAATAGTAGTACCACCCTGGGTTAGCAAAGTTTCATCCAAAACCTACCTCGTTGCTGTGGGCTCCCCTCTGAGACGATCTCACGGCCAGGTCTGGGCTCAGTGGGGAGCACCCCTCTGTCCTGGTGGCTCCGTGTGATGAGGGTCCAGAACCGGGCATGTGCTCAGCGCACACACGATTCTGGCGGACTGTGCTTTCAGTGCATGGCAAGATGGGGCGGTTCCCACCACAGGAGCAGGAGCAGCGTCCTCAGGAGGGCAGGAGGAGAGGTTCCTTTGAATTTGGAACACCTGAGAAGACTTCTTGGGGGTGGGTGGGTGGTTTTAAGGATTTCCAGACAGGAAAAGGACAGGGAGGAGCAAAGTCAAGGCAAGAACTTGAGAAAGGCTGGTGTAAGTGGGCTGCGAGGACTTGGGAGTGAAAAAGCAGTAGGTGACCAAAACAGGAGAATGAGAACCTGTTCCGAGGGACTTGGACTTAATTCTACAGCAAGTGGGTTGCAACTGAGGGTTTTTGAAAAGGTGGGGGGGGGGTCTTGTGTTTAATGAAAATCATTCTTTGAATGTGGGGGAGGGTTGAAGGAGGGAAGATCACTGTCACCCAGGAAAGAGATGGCGACGCAAGAACAAAGACAGCAGTGATGATCATGGAAAGAAGGGCTGGCAGACATTTTGAGAAAGAAATGACAGCTGTGATCACTGTTTGGAGGGAGGAGCCAAAGTGACTTCAGGGTGTCTAAAATATGAATATTCAAGAGAAAGCAGAGGAAGCCCCTGAAATTAGCATCAGGGAGCACTCTGCCACATTGGACGTGAGTCATGGCCAAAATATTTTCAAGGACGTACACTGCAGGTATTTAAAATTGTGAGTTTGTTGTTCAGGAACAAGCAGAAAATGCCAAGGAGAAATTCCATGCCTGGGAAAGTTTCCGCTACTCTAATTCCTTAGGGTCATTCCAAAAATCAGAAAGCTGTAAAAGTCACACATTTTTTAAAAAGTTTAGTGTCAAAAATTATTTGGTGACAAATCTGACCTTGATAAATATAAGACTATTGGTAGACCTTATTTATTCCTCAGGGTCATTTATTTGCTGAAGAAATAATATATTTGAATACACTGGTGCTGTCCCAAACACCAGTCTAAATAAAATGGATTTATTTTGTTGTTTTAGACATTAAGTCATGTTCCACTCTTTGGGCCCCATGGACTGTAGCCGGGCAGGCTCCTCTGTCCGGGATTCTCCAGGCAAGAATACTGGAGTGGGTTGCCGTTTCCTCCTCCAGGGGATCTTCCAAACCCAGGAATTGAATCAGTGTTTCCTGCTTTACCTCTGAGCCACACAGGGAAGCCCCACTACCTACCTTACAGGATTGTTCAAAGAGCCAATGTATAGGATCAGTAAATGTTAGTCATTATTATCCCACCTTTTAATCAACCAAACATTTTCTAAAAAGCCATTTTGGATGATCGTTTGTTTTTGTCTTCCCAGTTTCTGAAAGGGCAGTGAAAACAAATGTCTCCCTTCTCCGTTAAAGTGAAGGAAGCAACAGAGAGAGAACCAGCATGTACAGAGGGTGAGATTACCGTCTGGTTGATGGATACAGAAACAGACCCTGAGAGGTTAAGTCTTAGCAGGACCCAGGTCACCCCTAAGTAAGGGTAACCTAGGTTCCCAGGGGAGAATAAGAGCCAGCAAGTCAAGCGCCTGGACAGGGTGGACCTTTCTGTAGGGTGAGAGGTTTTGCTTCTCTTTTTCATCGTTTAGAAAGAGTGTTCTTTAAAGATGCTTTTCAGAACCCAAATTACCGAATATGCCACCTTTACCCGCCTCCCTGCCGGGTCCCTGGACCCCTCTTCAATAAGCACCTCTGGGAAGAACATGCTCTCTTCGCCTAAGGATAGTGTGGTGAAATCGCTCAGTCCTGTCCGACTCCTTGCGACCCCGTGGACTGTAGCCCACCAGGCTCCTCCGTCCATGGGATTCTCCAGGCAAGAATACTGGAATGGGTTGCCATTTCCTTCTCCATGCCTAAGGATCAAGTCTAGTTTTCTGACATGCCGAAGGCAGTCTCTGGATTTGATGGGGATGGGGAGGAGGGCAGGGACGCGGGGCGAGGCAGAGTTTGGCGGCTGTGTGGCACCCAGGCTGAGGGAGGTGCTCAGCTGGTCGCAGGAGGGCGGTACCTGCCCCAGAGGCAATCAAGTCCCCTGTAACCGGACTAAGTAAACCGCAACGTAATCCGCTTCTTCAATTTTTGATGTGGATGCTTTAAATGAGAGTCCCATCTTCTCCCTCTCCTTCCCACGCTAGAGGCGGCCCCTCGGCCGCTCAGCGCGGGCTCCCAGGCGCGGTTTTTTTCTCGGCTCCAAGCTGCCGAGCAGGAAACGCTCCCGGCCGCGGGATAAGCCTCCCGCTGGAAGGGGTGGGGGCGGGGGCGAGAAAGGGAAAAAGGGAAAGAAACAAAAGCCAGAAAAACTTGACCCGAGCGGCCAGCGCGAGCCTCCGAGGATCGCGGCGGGCTTCCTGCTTCCCAGAAGCGGGGATCCCACACCCCAGCCACCCCCACGCCACCCCCGGGCCCCCGCCTCGCCCTCCCCGCCCCAGCCCCCGGGGCTGGTGGGCGTGGACTCGAATCCATGCTAATGGGCCGCGCGGCGGGCGGGGCGGCGAGCCCGCGCCCCTGACAGCCCGGCCGCGGGAGGAGCCCCGGCCCCGGGAGCCCGACGGCCGCGCCTCCCCGCCCCGCCGGGGACCGGGCCGGTGCGCTGGCCCATGCTGGTCCCCGCCTTTGTTCTCCGGCCGGAGCGGAGCCATGCGCGGCTGACGATGGAAGTGGAGGACTCGGGCGGCGTGGTGCTCACCGCCTACCACTCGTACGCGCGCCCCCCGCCGCCCAGCCCCGAGCCGCGCTGCGCGCCCCGGGCGACCGCCAGCCTCCCCGGCAGCAGGTACCCACATCGCCCACCCGGCACGGGTCTCCTGGGCTCGGGGGGGGGGGGGGGGTGGGTGGTTTCACAGGCAGCTGGGTTTTCCGCCAGAGCAGAGGACCACCAACGTCCGATTGTGGTTTCAAGTTTTGGTGGACGCGATGAGTGAGCCTGTGGTTCTTTGTATTGTCCTCTGAAGATGTTGGCCAGGAGAGGTTAGCAGAGTTATGTTCAGATACAACTTGCTGGTAATAGGCATATGCCTCATTTATGCCAGATTCATCTATTGAACTATTGGAGAATTTTTTTAAAAAGTGAAGCAGCAGCAGAAAATAGAAAAGAAAGTAAAATGTATTATCTTAAACCTGCGAACACTATGGAGAACTTTTTAGTAACATTTCACATTAGCTAAAACACAGATGGAGAGATTCTCCAAAAAGGAAATCTCCGTAGACCTTTAAAAACGATTTTACTTGTAGATTAAAAAAAAAAAACCCTTTTGAATGTATACATACATTGGTGTCACTGTTGTTTTATTGCTAATGTTGACTGTTTATAAATGCAGTTCTAATTTTCCTTTGGGTCAAAAGAGGTCTGAAAGCTTTTCACTATGTGCATTTTAGATTTTATAAATCAGGGATCTAGCTTAATTACTTTATTGGTGTTCATCTATTTGACGCAAGATCAAGGCTGGCAAGACTTCTGTTAAGTAAACCAATGTGAGACCCTTAGAAAGTTACCTTGGATGGTCAGATATGTTACACTAGTAAGTGAGATGGTTTGATGTCTCTGACACATGTTTAGGGGAAATAGTATTTGTTTAAATGTGACTATCTGCCGTGCATCCATTGAGCAATGGTTTTCTTTACTAGTGGGGAGTTTGAGTGGTGTGCTTTTCTGCATGTTTATTTTCAGTAATTTTTTTCTCTTGCTTTTATCTTTAGTTGTGATAAGGATTACTTGTTTCCTAATTTAATGGACTTGCAAGGCTTTCAGCAGATTGTGACTTTATTTCAAGAAGTATCCTCTTGGCTAGCATCCATGAGAAGAACAACTTGCCTTGGCATGAGACCTGGGCTGGGCTTGGCTAACAAAGAAAATATCATGTTTTCCAAAGAGAGCAGACTGAGTGAAATCTAATTTTTATATAAAGACAATGAGAAAATAACATTTTTTTCTTCCAGGTTTAAGAGCTGTGCACATTATTTTAAAGGCTAATTGAAGGTACAAACTAGTGTTTGTCTTTCGGGTATTTTCTTTTCTAAGCATGATGGTCGACTCGAATCTCTCAGATTATGAGTAACTAAATAGACATACTGGCGAGAGGTGGGGGTCCGGTGTGCGCACTGCTGGCTGGTCCTGGTGTGGCCACCCCCCGTCTGTAGCCCTATGCAGCTGTCTAAGAGCGGAGCCAGATCATGCCCTTTGGGCTATCCGAAATTATATCCCTTTCCAAAGCAGACTGGAGACGTTCCATCTGCTCAGCATGCGGTCTTCTGGGATAATAATACATGAGAGCAGGAGTTGCCTATCCCAGCTGGTGCTTTACCATACAGTTGCCAATTAGACTTACATTGCCCCAACTTTACATCTTTGGTGACTGCCCTGCACCCCCTGTGGGGGAACCTTTGTGCCCCTCACCCTCTGATGCAAGAGATAGATGACCCCTGCCCCCTGCAACCAAATTGTGAGAGAATAGCTCAGTTCCTCAGTTCTCAGTAACAGCAATCCAAAGGAGGTCCCTGTTCTTACAGGGAGCCCGAGGACACCATCAATCATGCGTCTGAAAACAGAAATAATCAGGCCTGAATTATTAACCTTTGGCTCACTAACTACTGATCAATACTCCCTTTCAAGCCAAGGAGCAAGAATGCATTGTTCCATTTGTGAAGAAAGCACTCTCTCTTTCAAGAGTACCCTCTCCTTGAAATTGCTTACATATGTGTAGCATATTTGTGCAGTAGTGACCAGGGTGGCGTTAGGAAGCATGGGCTATTGTATCTGACTTCCTGAGTATCAGCATTCTTTAGCTCTGGGTAGCGTAGTTTATTTCAGAGTAAGTCATCTGCTTATTCTCCAAGTCTATACTTCATCTAACTTTATGTGCTTTTGATTTTATTTTCTTTTGACCTATTTTTTTTTCCCCACTAAAATAGAGTTTTTCTCCCTTTCTCTTTCTCTCTCACTCTCTCTTCTATTCTCTTTTCTTCACTATTGTATCCTGAGTGCCCAGATCAGTGTCCAGCCACTGCAGGAGCTCAGTAAGTTAATGAATTTCTACCAAATGGCCAAGGTAAAATGGAAGCATTTTTAACAGCGTGAGTCAACCTATTTGCACCTACTATGTGCCAGAAACTCAGTAGGCGTTAGTGATACAACGATGAATGAAATGAAAGAGCCTGCCTTGAGAATGATGGACAGGGAGGCCTGGCGTGCTACGGTTCATGGGGTCGCAAAGAGTTGGACACGACTGAGTGACTGAACTGAACTGAACTGAGAATGTAGCCCTGTACCTTTCAGACCAGTAGGATTTTTAGGCAAAAGCTGCAAATAAGTGGCAATATTTCAAAATCAAGAGGCTTCAGATATGAACTTCCATTTCCCATTAAAAAAACCCCAAAGGATCCAACAACTCAGGCCTCCACAGGCTGAAGCTGAGTAGTGGCTTCTCCATTTCACACCTCTCCCTGTTACTCTTCAACACTAAAGATGGGTGACCACTGTAATTTCTTTTGGGGCCTGCCCGTTTTATTAAAGTATCCAGTATAAAGTACACTTGCCAGTTACTCAGGCTTGGGGTCAGACTGCCAGACTGTGTTCATCACTTACACCATTTCCCACCATGTGACCTTGGGGAGCCTGTTTCAGCTACTTAGACTCTTGTCTGACACCAAGGAAGCAACTGATTGATAATTGTTAGCTGTTTTATTACTGTTACCACTTCTAATCACAGTTGTTGATGTCAAGAGGAGTAAAATGTTTTTGATACCTATCTCCCATACTTACTCATGCAGGAGAGACTCAAGTACTAAGCATTTGTTGGGAGAGAAAAAGCAATTCCTTATTTCACAAACATCTATATTTACATTCTGTTGTAAGGACAAAAGAGAATGAAGGGTTAAAAATTCTCAGTTCTGTTAAAACAGATGGTTGGAATTGTCCTTAGAATCATGTGATTTTTAGGAAGCTCAGTTCCTAGACCTTTATTCAGAATTGAGAGTGAAATGTATGTTCAAAAAGATTTCACTTAGAAAATGAAAAGTAGCTGAAGATAAAGGTAGATATTTTGTTTTTCAAAGATTTCCTAAATTATATGCAAATAACATATACAACATTTTTTGGTGAAGGTACAGTTTAAATGACCATGAGTATTTCTGATGTTTTTCCAAAGATACCATAAACTTCCTGAAAGAGGACAAAAATAGACTAGGAAAAAGAGCCAGCTGTTCCTCAAAAACAAATAGAGAAGCTCCCCGAGGTTATCCTAGGAATTCTAATTCTACAGCAATGTTAAAACTTTTGTCCAGGGCATATTGTTTCCTAGTAGCATAACTGTTCATCCTAATGGGGATAATTTGATTAAATTGGAATTAGTGATGAATAGAGAGTAAATATTTTATTTGTGGAGAAGACTAACCACTTTTTGTGACATATTTATGGCGACTTTCCTGGAAAGAAATTATTTAATTATAAAAAGACATTTATTTCAAGGTGCCAACTCTCATTCAGTAAGTGTTAATGTAGGTCTGTGTGAGCTTACAAACATATACACAGGTACAGCAAATTCTGGAGCCTAGTAGGTATAATTTTCTAGAGGATTCAGAAAGAATAATGGAACTAGACTTCTTAGGAGAGAATAAGATATTTAGAGATCATTCCTCATGTGATAGTTGAAACTGGCGTGGGTGTCTCTGGTTTCTTTTTACAGCGGGGTCCTTGCTGATTGTAGGTGTCTCCATGTGTAGAGCTGTTGGAAAACATCTGGCACATTTCCTTTGATCATGTCATTTGGCTAAATATTTTGCCAGTTGCTCAGTCCATTTTTATCCTGCTCTGTTCTCCCTGATCATTAATCCTCAATGTATCTGGACAAATTCAGGGAACTTAGAGTGTTGTAGAATCATTTTCCTGTGGATGAAGATGCTAACTTCCCCTTAACCCTTTTTTTATTTTAATTTTTAAAAAATTAATTAATTTATTTTAATTGGAGGCTAATTACTTTACAATATTGTGGTGGTTTTGCCATCCGTCGACATGAATCCGCCACAAATGTACATGTGTCCTGTCATCGTGAACCCCCCTCCCACCTCCCTCCCCAACCCATCCCTCTAGGCTGTCCCAGAGCTCTGGCTTTGAGTGCCCCGCTTCATGCACGGAACTTGCACTGGTCATCTGTTTTGCATATGGTAATATGCATTACCATATGAGAATATCAGTACTAGTCTCCCAAATAATCCCACCCTCACCTTCTCCCACAGAGTCCAAAAGACTGTTCTTTACATCTGTGTCTCTTTTGCTGTCTTGCATATAGGGTAGTCGTTACCTTCTTTCTAAATTCCATATATATGTGTTAATATACTGTATTGGTGTTTCACTTTCTAACTTACCTCACTCTGTATAGTAGACTCCAGTTTTATCCATCTCATTAGAACTGTCCCTTAGTTTTGACATAACTTGAGACTTACAGAAAATTTGCAGAAGTGGTACAGAAAGTCCCCATGTAACATTTTCCAACTTCCCCTAAGATTAACAACTTGCAGAACTGTGTTCCATTATGAAAACCAAAAAATTAACTTTGCTGCAGTACTATTGGGTTTCTCAGATGACTCAGCGGTGAGGAACCGCCTGCCAGTTCAGGAGACTTGTGTTTACTCTCTGGGTCAGGAAGATCCCCTGGAGAAGGAAATGGCAACCCACTCCAGTATTCTTGCCTGGGAAATCCCATGGACAGAGGAGCTTGGCGGGCTACAGTCCATGGCGTCGAAAAGAGTTGGACATGACTGAGTGACTAAACAACAACAGTACTAGTAACTAAACTATAGATTTTATTCTGATTCCACAAGTATTTTCCACTAGAATTGGGATTTTTCTGTTGTAGGATTGAATCTGGGATCCTGTATTGCACTTAGTCATGACGCCCAAACCTCCTGCATAATCCACTACAGCCTGTTGTCTTTTGTGACCTTGGCACTTTAGGAGGACCAGTTGGTTGTCGTAGGCAGTCCCGCAGTTAGGATTGGTCTTATGTCTTCTCTTGATTGGATAGAAATTACGCATTTTGGGTGAGAATTCCACTGAATGATGTCAGACCTTTCTCAGTGCCTCATTTTGGGGGTTCATGATATCACTGTCTTGTCGGTGTTGGCTCTATCACCTTGTTAAGTGTTGTCTCCCAGATTTCCCTATGTAAATTAATCAGTATCTTGGGAGAATTTTTGACGGTGCTAACATCCTATTACTCCTCAAACTTTCTTCCTCTGGTTTTCATGTCCATATCTGGATCTTCCCAGTAACATTTATTACAGTGATGTTCTAATGATTTTCTATTTTTCTCATTCCTTCTACATTTGATTTATTTTACACACTATAAAATCTACATTCAGTATTCTCTCTAATCTTATTATAGGTGCCGTTTTTGCCCTTAAAAAGTCAACCAATATATTTTAACCTACTTTTTTTTTCAGCTTTGCTACAGCATACAATAAAAAGGGTTAGTTTTACCTGGTTTGAGTTTATGAAACCTATAATGATGAATTTCCTAATTTTCAAAGTACATTGTTTTTTGGAAGCAAACTTTTATTCCATGGTTAGTATAAAAGAGGCTTCCCAGGTGGTGCTAGTGGTAAAGAACCTTCCTGCCAATGCAGGAGATGTGAGATGTGGGTTTGATCCATGGGTCAGGAAGATCCCCTGGAGGAGGGCGTGGGCACCCACTCCAGTATTCTTGCCTGGAGAATCCAGTGGACAGAGAAGCCTGGCAGGCTTCAGTCCATGGGATCACAAAGAGTCAGACACGACTGAAGCAAAGTTGCTGAAGTAAATGCTGTGTTCGGAGAGAGTGGGTATTCGCGTCCACTTTGACTTGCTACCGAGGATGCTCTGATGGGAATCTTCTCCCCTTAGCAGTGTCCTGAGATGTCACTTGAATGTTTGCAGATGTGTCACAACGAAAATAAACATTCTAGTTTTCATATAATAAAAATTTCTTCTCAGTTCATCCTTCAACCAAGATATTTCACTTCCGAAATCATTTCCATTCTGTTTTCTCAATCTGTGGTCTCTTGATACCAGTTCTAGCCAAGAATAGAAGTAAAATGGTCTATAGAAAAGCAATGGAAGAGAATAAAATGTTTCTCAGAAGAAAATTTTGGCAATAAAGTTTACCCATTTAAACAATAGACTGTTTTGTTTTTGAGTCTCTTTGGATGAAAATAATGAGTCAAATGTATCTTCAAATAGTGCAGAAAAGAACTTTTCCTAAATGACTGTCACCATTAAGCCGAGAATTACAGTGCTATAGTATAGTCACTGACTGATGTGGAAGTTGTTTGCTTTAAAAGTGAATAGCCTAGAGTTGCATTGATGTGCATTTGAAGCTATCACAACATTGTTAGCTGACTGTACTCCAATATGAAGTTAAAGGATAAAAAAAGTAAATAGCCTATATTGGTGTATTGTTTTATAGCTTATGTAATTTAATTTAAATACTATTTATTGTTGCTGTTTTTTTCTTTATTTTCAGACAGATCTTAAAGCCTTTAGAGTACTTTTGTTCTTTCTAATATTGCTATTTTTAACATGTTTCATGATTTACTTTTGATTAGATAGTCAAGCTGGTTAGAACTGTGTAAAGAAGATGCTGTTCAAACGACTAAAATGTATAACCTAAGGAAAGATCTTGATAGCATTTATTTCCATTTCTTTGAGAATTTTTTGGTTTTCTTGTTTTCGTTCAGTATTTTGCTGTGTTCTGGTTACTTGAGTTAGTGAGTTTCGTATAATGTTCTGTCCTTTATAACATGGAATCCCATGCATCCATTGTTCTGAGAATATTAGCGGATGTGCATCAAAATATTAACATTGTGTCAGAAAACTTCTACTAGAGTGGAAACTAAAGAAAATAGTGGATTGTTTTTATTAAATATCATTTTCCTAAACATTCGCAGTTTATGACATATTCTTTGAGTATCAGATGTTTTACATCAGTCTTCAGTAAATGAATATTACAGATAAAACTGTCCGTTTGACATTCAGTGCCAAGTAATTCCAAGTGTGGGAGGACATATACTCATGTCAAGTTGAGAACCAGCTGTAGTGTCTTGTGTTGCTCTTAATAACGGATTAAACCTGTGCATTCCATTTCTGATCCCTTTGACAGATAGATGATGACTGCACACAAACACGTAATACCAAGGACAGGAAGCAGAAGGAGGAACTGGAAACCAGAGAGAGGAGTATGTAGTAGTTTTAAATTGTCCGACACCTGAGATCTATGTGTACTGTCTTAGTCATTCTAAGTTGTATATCTTTTATGTATAAGAGAGAAATCTTTATTCCTTTGTTAAATTTTCTGTTCAGTGGACCAGATTTGCTCTTGTAACTCTGTAATGTATAAGGAGATGAATTCCTTCGAAGTTTCCTGTTCAGTGTTTAGAAAACAATGGACATGCATTTGTCTTTATACAAAGACCTATCAACAGATTTATATTTTTATAGAGCTATAGAGAAACCTGACAGGTGTTTAGAACAAAAGGTTAAACTTAACTAAAATGCCATTTTAACTAATAATATGATGTTTGATCTCTTTCCTTCCCACTTTGCCCCGCCTTCATTACCAGACTGAAAAAAATCACAGAGTAGCTAAAGTTAACAGGTCAGCGGTTGGGACTGAACCCATATTTAAGTGGCTGGGGATATAAAGCAAAACAGAAGAGGATAAATGTAGTTAAAGAAGTAAGGACTAAACTTCCTTTCTGAAGATTTCCTTGACAGTAGTAACCAGAAGAGTTTTCACCTACCATAAAAATAATGATCATTTGGTAATTCATCACATGCTGTCCTGTGGTATCAATTCTTTTTTTCTTTTTTAAGTTTTCATTTTATTGATAGCTTACTGAGCTTGGCACGCACTGTTTCATTTAATCCTTCCCACAGTCCATTGACGTAGGAGGAAGCTGAGGCACAGAGAATCAGCCCAAGATCACACAGCAAGGTGATGACCATCTTTCCGAAACTGGTGCTTATAACCTGTTATTTAAATCTTGAAACATTATTTCGTATATTATGGATTTAGTGTTTTTCTGCTGCAGTTTGGTTATAGGTTTATTGAGAGCAAGGACAGCATTATCATATCCCCACTTAGCAATCAGCAATAGTAACTCTCCCACAGTAGATATTATGCTTAGTGTTGATTTAATAAAAATGTTAAAGCTATATTCTTGCCCTCTTGCAGTCTTATTTCAGTAACAGTATTTTAAAAATGGACAAGATGTGTTATAGAAGTCATTTAGCTTGACCATGGAAGTGAGATCCAAGCAATTTTGAGTTATAGGAGATATTCCCAGGGCTCTTTTTTTAGGCAGAAGGAAGGGAAGGCATTTTTTAATCCTTTAACCTGTAGGTTCATGTTCTTAGAATTTTTTCATTTTAGTTTTATCAGTTGTTTTCTCTAACTACTAAGACAGATTTCTATGGCTGAAAACATATTTTTCATTTTGTTCTTTCCATGTGATCTATAACATAGCCGTTCTTAACGCAGGTCAAGAAACAAGGCTCCATGAGAATTAACGGGGTTTTCCTTTTGTCTCTCCTGATATTTAGCTGTGGTTCATGGGGTCGCAAAGAGTTGGACACGACTGAGTGACTGAACTGAACAGAAATATTTAGTCAGATTTTCACTTTATCTTGACTCTGAAACCAACCAAGGGACAAGCAGCTCCTGGACCATGCCTTTGTGCCGACCAGTTCTGTTCTACATGTTGCTTGGAAACTTAGGATAAGTTCAGCTAGATTGTGCAGTCCAGTCTGGACTCCGGGCCATCCCTGGTCTCCTGTCTGCGTGAGCACAGTCCTTGTCCCTCAGTGACCTTGGAGCCACGGATGATGCTGAACCGAAATTGGGCTTCAAGGATTTCTGTTTAGAAAACAAACCCAGGGCCCATTGCAGTCTGGACTCGAATCTTCTGGAGAGGTCAGAGTCCACAGAGTGGCCTCCAGGCACTTGTGTTCATTTTCCAGGGTATTCATTTTGATCAGCTTTGTTTTTTGGAACACTGGAACTATTAAAGACTGGACGGTCATTTTAGTTACACATAAACAGTGTGGTCTGGGCTTCTCTGCCAACTGCCATGTCTTTAGAAGTGTTCTCTATTTTTAACTAGCCGAGTTGTTCAGAGTATATTACTAATACGCACTGAGCATCATGAAAAAAAAAGTAATGAGTGAGGACTAATCTCTGTGGTTCAGCTGGGAAGCAAAGAATGGAAAAGGGCCTTGCGGAATGCGTCAGGGCTCTGAGTTCGTCCTGCCGACCCCTGGTCACCCGCTCGCATTACTGCGGCACCTACGCTGGCCCAAGGCGTGGACAAATGTGTTCTGGGAGCAGTCAGGCCAACAGCAAGGAAAACAAGGAGGCGGGGGAAACCGGAGACCTGATGGGAAACCATTAAATGTCCAGAACTGGAGAAAAGGTGGTGACCGTCATGAGAGCGACCTTCCCTTAGTTTCCTTTCAAACACTATTACGACTCCCCACACTCGTTATCTCACCAGACGTAACTTGGAGAGTCTCGAAAACACACTCGCTGTGACTTTTCATTGGCATCTTAAAGAAAAACATTTGCTGACCTCAGTTGAGCAGGCAATTAAATGGGAAAAGCGCTGACTGTTAAGTTTCCGCAGATTCTGTTTTGAAAGAACAGATGATGCCTGGCCCCTGTGATTTTTAACATACCACGACTTCACTTCTCTCCTCCTCACTTAGAAAGCTCAGTGATTACAAGGTCCACTTGGCAAGTCTTTTGGTAAAATCAAAATTGTGCTTAGTTGCAGAAAGCCCCATGCCAGAGGACTCCCCCCTCTTCAGTTGCTGGAAGCTGGTAATTGGAAAAAGCAGGCCGCGCTCTGCTTGTTTAGAGCTGTGTCACCCTTTGTGGGGCAGTGAGTCAACACCAGCTAAAACAACGTGAGTCAACACCAGCTAAAACAACGTGAGTCATTGTTTAGAAGAAGCCCTGGAGAAGCTGATTTCAATTATACAGTCCTAAATAGACACGATACTACTCTTATCTAGACTCTGAAAAAGTTTTTATTGTGGAAGTTAAGGAGCATTAGCACCCATTCTCTTTAGAGTTCATGGAAGTATTAATACAATACTTAGCTACACAGAGGACTTTTGAAGGGGTGTTAAGAAGGAACTCTCTTCAGTTAATCTAAATTTTACACTGATTTCTTCTTTCTTCTGTCTTCCACTCCCCACCCCCACCTCTCTGCTCATACCCAGTTCAGACCATTACAGTTTTAATCTGGCTTCAGAGCTGTTGGGTTAAAAATCCATAAATTCACAGTTGTAGTCTTGTAACCGTTTGCTGCTTCTGTTCCAGGATCCCCCTGTCTTTATTTCTCTGGAGAGGAACTGATAGCTTAAAGGTGCACCATGATTGTGGGGCAGAGACACAGTTTGGAAAGCTAATGCACTGATCCAAGTAAAGACGATGAGCGTCTAGATGAGGATACGGATAGAAGGGAGTAATAGAGCCTGTGGGGAAAATAGCAATGAAGTTGGTGTGATTTGGTGATTAATGCATACAGAGGACTAGAAAAAACACTTGAGTTTTTGTTTTGGAGCGTTATGAACTGAGGCTTCCCTCGTAACTCAGCTGGTAAAGAGTCTGCCTGCAATGCACAGACCCTGGTTCGACTCCTGGGTTGGGAAGATCCCCTGGAAAAGGGATGGGCTCCCCACTCCAGGATTCTTGGGCTTCCCTGGTGGCTCAGCTGGGGAAGAATCTGCCTGCAGTGTGGGAAACCTGGGTTCCATCCCTGGGTTGGGAAGATCCCCTGGAGAAGGGAACGGCTACCCACTCCAGTATTCCGGCTTGGAGAATTCCATGAACTGTATAGTCCATGGGGTCACAAAGAACTGAAACTGAGAATTCTGATGGATGAGCAGAAAGTGAACAGGAGAGATTTAGCCTGTGAAATTTGGAACTCAGCTGATGTACCCAGCTCAGTTCAGTTCAGTTCAGTCACTAAGTCATGTCTGACTCTTTTCGACCCCGTGGACTGTAGCACACCAGGCTTCCCTGTCCCTCACTATCTCCCAGTTTGTTCAGACTCTTGTCCATTGAGTCGGTGATGCCATCCAACCATCTTGTCCTCTGTCATTCCCTTCTCCTCCTGCCTTTAATCTTTCCCAGCATCAGGGTCTTTTCCAGTGAATCGGCTCTTCACATCCGGTACCCAGCTGATAGTTGGCTATACAGGTTGGAAACCTGGGCAGGAGATCAAGGCTGAGAGTTCTAAGCTATTTACTCGTGGGAGACTTCAGCATTTGAGAGACAGTTAAAACTGGCACTTAATGAGATCTGGCAGGAGATTATAGCGTCTCTGTAGAGAGAGCAGTGTAGTGAAGGTGGAACCCAAGGAGCAGCGCCAGGTAGTGTGAGGCAGAGCTTTGGGGGCCTCTGATGGAGACTATTTGGGAACTTTCTGGAAGCCCAGGCATCAGACTCAGAGTGAGTGGACAGCTGTTTGAGGTATCTAAATGACCAGTAAGGTCAAAACTGAATATTGTCCGCAGGCTTTGTAGTGTAGATAACAATGGAGACCTTTGCTAGCCCAGTTCTGGTGGAAGTGAGAGGGGGAAGCCTGTTTGCTGCAGGTTGGAGGGTGGCTGAGGTCAGGAAGCAGAGGCGGCCAGGGGAACCTATTGTCAAAGCTTAGCTGTGGGAAGGTGGAAAGAGAGTAAGGCAGGACCAAGAGTGGAGCTTTTAAAATGAACTGAACATTGGCCCAAAGTCAGGAAAGAAACCTAGCACTTCTAAAATGTGAGACTTGAACGCACTTGAGCTCCTGCTTACAATCCCGTGATAACACTTTTGCGTGTAGGATGAGCCTTTATCACTAGGCCCACAGTGGTGTGTGTCAGCGCTTCTGGGAAGGGAACATTGTTTACTTCATGGCTGACTCTTTCACTGCCTTCCTCCTCCCCCGATAAAGAGCCTGACACTCAGTAGAGTCTTAACAAATTGCTGCTGGGTAAACCCTGTGGGGGCTGATCTGTGTAGATGTGGCCTCTCCTTGGGCCGAGGAGCTGTTAGGAAAGTCTTCCAAAATCTCAGCCTCGCTTCCTCTGTGAGGGCTGCCTCCCCCCCAAGCCACGTTGCTCACTTCCACCCCTGTGCCTGGTCTGCCTTTATACTCCTCTAGTATTACACTTATCCCGCTACTTAATAGGCTGAGCTGTAATGGACTTAATGTGGCTGACCTTTCTAAAGATGAAGAGGTTGTTGATGCCCTGGGCTAGGTCTTATTCATCTCAGGTCCCTGGCACATATATGCTTATTGAGTAAGTGAGCAATTAATTCATCAAATAATAGTGAAGGTATTTTAAATATATGATCATATTTTCATAATTGGCTATAATTTTTAGCCTAGAAGTATTCAAAATGTTGAACTGGTGTTGTATTGGGGAATATACCATCCTGATTTTGCATACTACCTGCTTTCCCAGAATCTACTAAACTAGCCTTTGGTCATAGGATAACATACTCTTTGGTGATATGCTATGAAGTAAAGATAGAAATCAAAGCTGGCAACAATTGTAAATGAGCATGCTTTGACACATAAAACTGAGAGCAGCATGGATAATTAAAAGAAGGTAAATATACCTTCCATTATTTTAAAAGATTAAATTTTGCTCAAGGGTCACTTCGCTTATTAAAACAAGAAGAATTTGAACTGATTTTTATAGTAAAAGCTACTGAGCCTTTTATTGAGCCTCTGTATGAGCTACTGAGCCTCTGTATGCCATATACAGTTCTGGGGCTGCAAAAATGGTTACTTGTCTTTCAGTGAGAATAGATGGATCAACAGGCATTTCAGTGGCATCTGAAGTACAGCTCGTTGAGGGTAGAAGTGATGTCTCTGTCTCTCTGTGTCCCAGCATTAGCCCCCAGGCCCAGAGTGGACATTCAGTATTTGAATGGTGGGAAGAAGGATGGAGGAAGATCAGATGAGGTACTCTGGGAAAGCAGAGAAGGTGTAACTAACACTTGGGGCTACACTGATGAGGATAAGAAGGGGTTAAGGAAGGCACCTGGGAGGGGTCATAGCTAGATTAAGTCTTAAAGAATGAGCCTGGGTTAGCAGGGGGAAGGAGACTGGAAGAGTGTTTTGTCAGGAGAACCAGTCTGAAAAAAAGGAACGGCACACGTAGCCACGGGTTGCTGGTGTGCTGAGGCTGGTTAGCAGGAGACCCGCCAGGGTGGGCAGTGACCACTCACTGTGCAGTCTGGGGAAGGTGATGGAGGCAGACTGAACTTGGTTACATGTCCAGTTTTCTCATTAGGGTAATGAAGGACTTCTACAGGCTGACCTCGAGGATCTCTCCTAATAGAAATTCTCTTTTTCTCTATGGTTAAGTTGGAAAGGAAGGCAATCAGGTAATCCTGGGTTTTTAACCAAAAACATGGATTCCGACCTGTCCTCATTTTTTAATAACATCTTTCCCTTTCTCCATTAACTTCTTATGCAGGTGATCTCTTGGGTACTTCCGTGGTCTGTGCAGGAAGCATGTATTGTTGTCTCATGTAATACCTTTGATTATTCTTAATTGGAGTTTGGTTCATTTCAGAGAAGCTACCAAAGTCAGAATGACCTATCAGTAAGGTATTGGTCTCTCATATTTTCTTTGAAAAATACAGCCTGTCCAATAAGCAGAACTGATTTTTCTTTTACAGATGATTGTAAGCTGGTAGTCCAGTTAATAGCTCCCCTGGTGGCTCAGACGGTAAAGAATCTGCCTGAAATGCAGGAGACCTGGGTTCAGTCTCTGGGTTGGGAAGATCCCCTGGAGAAGGAAATGGCAACCCACTCCAGTATTCTTGCCTGGAGAACCCCATGGACAGAGGAGCTTGGGGGGCTACAGTCCATGGGGTTGCAAAGAGTCGGACGCAACTAAGTGACTAACACACACACAGCCCAGTTAATAGGGGTGTTAGGTACTGTTGAAGACTGCCACAGCCTTTTATGATTTTTTATTCATATTTAAAACAGCATTTATTCATAACTTAATTTTTGAAAGATAAATTTTCTTAATATCATACTTCTATTTATATTGGCACAAAATTAGAATAAATTTGATATGATTTAAATAAAGCAAAGATTTCCAAGAAATATGTGAGCATGTTGTATGTTTTCTCTGTGTTTTTCAATAGTCCAGCAACACGTACATGCAATTTAAGAAGGAAAATATGTTTCAACTATTTCCTCATTTTCTGCTTTTTTTTTTTTTTTTTGTGAAAGACCAGGTCCCCCAGTTGAGATATCTGAGGACTTATTGCTAACACGTGCCTGTGAGAGAGATGGGCATGGAGGCCAAGAACCACCTCCTCCTGCCTTCTCCTTTCTCTTGTCACCTCAACCTCTTAACCACTCCTCTGGCGAGAAATTAATATAATGGCAATGATCCTAAAGATCTTCAAGATTTCTGAAGACATATCCTCAAAAAAGCTTTTATTTAGTGATAATAGTCACTTGAAAAAAGTGGAAGTGTTAAGTCACTCAATCATGTCTGACTCTTTGCAACTCCATGAACTGTAGCTCACCAAGGCTTCTCTGTCCATAGAATTCTCTAGGCAAAAATACTGGAGTGGCTACCCACTCCAGTATTAAATGTACTTACGTATTAAAGGTATTAATGCATTAAAAGTACTTAATACATTTAAAAAGTTGAGATATACTCAGTGTACAGTGAAATTCACAGTTGATGCAGCTAGTTGATTTTTAATCCATGTAACTACCATCCAAAGTTAAGATACAGAACATTTCCATCACTCTAAAAATGTCCTTCACACCCCACTTATATCCTGCCAGTTTCTGACTTCTACCACCATACAGTAGTATTGCCTATTCTTGGAAGTCATATAAACAGAACATTACAGTAGACACTGTTTTGTGTACTGCCTTCCTTTACTCAGAATAATGGTTTTTGAGATTCAAACACATCATTTCATTAGAGCTTGAAAGTGGTAAAAAGTGTATGTAGGCCTTTTGGTGGTTCCATTTTATTGTTTTAAGTGTTTGTCATCCAGCTGTCCTGCAGGCATTGGCTGTTGCATAAAGGAGAGGCTCAGGTGAGGGAGCAGGTTTAGATGAAAATTCGTCACAGGATCAGAATCTGGAGTCTCAACTCTGTTGTAGACCCAGGCAAAATTGGGAAGTAAGCACATTTGTTTTTGGCTCCTGCTCAATTTGCTTTGACTTCTGGAAATCAAACCAAGGGCTGGCTGAGAAAGAATGAGAGTTTTACATTTAGCAAACACATTAATTGATTTTAAACAGTGAGTATAATAAACACTTTTGTCCCAATAATTGTTTTAATGATGTGTGTGAGAAAAATAAATAAGAAAATTAACTAAGAAAATAGACCTCTAGAGTTTCTGTCCTTCAGTTCATTCATCCATTTATTGTTTCTTTGAATTTCTTTCTTAGCACTTGTCTTCTGAGTGTCTTCTCCTGAGGACACTGTGAAGGATCACAGCTAAACCAGATGGAGTTTCTGTGCTTGAGGGGCTTTTAAGGAAGCCTGAGGGCTTTGGGAACCATGTCTTGTTCAGCTTCATGCCTCCTGGAGAGGACATAGGCTTTAATTCTGAGGAATGGTGTTTTAGTTGGGCACGTGGGTATACTGGGTAATGTAGGCATACTGGTGTACCGTTAGGGTGTGGGGTAGAGAGGATGTACAAGGGGTCTCATAATCTAGCTTGGATGTACTGAGGAATTGGTGAGGGAAGTAGTGGAAATGTCTATACAAATATTTGCAAGATTTTATTTGCAGGGTGTGATTGGCTCAACGAGTGGTCAAAGATGTGTCAGTTGTTATGGCCAAACCAGTGAAAGTAAATTAATGAGAGTACCTCACCATGGGACGGTGCCTTCAACTCTGTATAGATTTCTTTCAAAATGAATGAAAACTAGTTTTGTGAAAATCAGACTGGAACATAAACTTAACTCTTTTGAAACTGTAGGAGAGTTTATTACCCACCCCCTACTCAGCCCCACCCCCTCGTAACCAAAATAACCCATATGAAATAGCTTATCCCGTGGGAGTAGCTGGCTTAATGGTAATCATAAGCATGTGCTGGAATCCGAGTACTTCAGCCAGAGTCCCATCCTTAGGCTTCACATTTAGCATAGCTGTTACCCCCGTTAGCTTGGCTTGTGGTTGGATGACACAGCTGGGTGTTGTGGATGACAGAATTTTCCTAGCATTGTGCACCAGAGCAATATAGGCAGGTGGGCAGAAGACTAGCTCAACACTAATGAAACCCTGACTGTCACATGCATTCTGGTAATTCCATGAAGGCAAAAATGTTGCTAATAACAGAGCAGATTTTGTAGGTCATCTCAAACTTGGTCAGCTGCAGTTAAGCCCGTGGCTGCTGGGGCAATGGAATGTACCCCTATTTGTTTTCGGAAGGTGGTGGAAGAGATCCAGTTACAGGTTTTCCATCTTCCTGGAATTATGCTACCCCTAGAATAGAATTCTCCACATACCCAAGTGTGATTAGACCTCAATTTTAGCAAGTATCCAATTAAATGAACCATTTACTGCATCAATACCTATTTTGGGGAACTATTTTATGTACAGAATATCTTTGTGTGTGTGTGTGTGTGTGTGTGTGTGTGTGTGTATGAATTTATTTAAGGCCAAATTACAAATTGTATTGTCAAAATTATCTGATGAACTACTGAAGCAAGATAATTTTTCACAAACAGCATGCATGGCAAATGCTATCTTTTAATTTAGAATTAATTGCAAAGATATAAAATGAGAACCAAAGGTGATGTATTTTATGTTTTCTTGATATCTCTAGTGTGGGGACCTGAGTGATATTTTTACATACCAAAACAAGAAGTTATTTTTTATCATGTAGTTCTTAGCTTTTTCACGTCCTAGAGCTCTTTGAGATGCTAATAAAAACCAGTGACCTCTATGAAAAGTACACATACGTATGCTGTGCAAGTTTGCATGCATTTTTCATGTGGTTCATGGACCACAGGTTAAGAAGATGTTGGTCAGATTATTCAGAATTTCCTCTCTATTTCCATCTAGGATATCTTTACATGTGTAGCTAGCACGACCATTTCATATACTTGGAGAAAGCCCTCATGATATCAAGTGTGCTTCCCAGGACCTAGAGATGAGCTCTGAACAAGTGCGGACAAGTTCAGTATAGCAACAGCTAGAATGCCTGCTGTTCTGTGTGTGTCCCCACAGGCCGGACACTTCCGGGTGGCATGGTCATGATGGCCAGTGTCTGGACTTGGGCATTTCTGGCTGATGTGAGAAAGTCGGTGGTGTAGAAGCTGGGAGTGTCTTGAGCTTATAGAATAATCCTTGTATGAAAGGGGTGTCTCTGTTCTCAGGGCTGAAAATGTTGGCAGTCAACATCTAATGAAAGTACTGAGTTTTAGCCACTTCTCAAGGAAGGTTTAGAGGGAGCAGAGATCTTTGAGTATTTTACATGTGAGGGGCGGGGATTGTATAACTGTTTTCTAATAGGAAGATGAGGGAAATTGTTTCGTTTGGGCTCTTTTTGGACCTTCATTCCCACACTCCAAGCCCGGTGTCCGGAGTGGGAGTTTCTGTGCTTTTTTTGGGTCCCTGTGCAAGCGTGCGCTCTGCATTTGAGACTGCTGGTCCCTAGTCTTGTATGCCAAGACAGACAGGAAGATGTTTGCTTATGCCAATGAAGCATTTCTGAGGTTGGAGTTAAAGCTCTGGTCCATCTCTGACCGATATAATTGTAACCACAAGGGAAAAAAAAAAGTTTGAGCTGAAAGCTAATTAGAGCAAACAAGTGACCTGGTCTGTTTGCACATTATCTATTCAGTAGCTGTACCACAGTGAAAATAGATTCAGGAAAGGTGAGCTGAAGTCAGGAGTTGCAAATTAGTAGCATGTCTTTGTAGGGAAGTTAGAAATGAAGGAGCCAAACAGATACTGTTCTCGCCTACAGTGATTCCCTGGCGGTGTGGTCTGACAGAATTCTGGACTGGGCAGATATTTCTCCTTATACAGGGTTTTCTATTGTGCCTTGATTACATACAGCCTGTTCATCAAGCAGTTTATAGCATATTTGAGGTCCCAGGAGTCCTTAGAAAACATCTAGCCTTATTTTTCCAATGGGGAAACAGATACTAAGCAGCTCAAGTCTCCCATATTCTAACATTTCTCTGCCATTTTTTATAGGAAGGACTCGTTATGTTTTCTCATATTGTCTTGTCGTTCCTTTCCATAGAACGTGCGGTATTCCAACAGGACACTCTGTCCACAGACTGTCCGATGACGTGTATGTAACCAGACACGGGTGTTCGTGGGATGTGTGGCATTCATTGATTTAGGACTGCAGCCCTTCTGAGGTCGTGGGACAGAAGGTGCATTTAGTGTAGTGTGGTTAGTCTGTCCTTTGAAAAGGAGTATTTTAATGCTGGAAGACATACAGTCATTTTGCACTGACAGGTTTTCTCATATTGTCAAGTGTAGGTAGCTTCAAGGATATACCCTTGGTGCTCATTTAAAGTTCAGTGAGGACCTCACAAAGGAAAAAGTGCTACCTTCAAAATGTGGTTTCTTTAAAAAATTTTAAATAACTTTTTTTTCCAGTTTTTTTGAGATATTATCAACACATAGCTCTGTGTAAATTTAGGGTGTCAGCAGAGTTATCCGACATTGTGAAATGATTATAATTAGTTAATATCCATGGCCTCATGTAGATACACAATAAGAAAAAGACAAAATGTATTTTCAAAACAATGGCCTTTGGCTCAATTCTCTTTCCTGGCTTTCTTCTTCTGTCTCCTGGACTTCTCTGTAGGAGGAGACAGCTTAATCTGTCCAGCCCGTGAAGGTACCATGCCCTCACCCATCTCTGGGCACTTCCTATAAAGCCAGCACAGCTGCCAGTGCTGTCTGTGGATTAAAACCCTGGGGGTTTCACTCCCAGGAAGTAGGTCCTGTTTGCCTCTCATTTTGCACGTTTAGAAACAGATGCAGAAGGTAAGTAATTTGCTGCAGTGAAGTAGAGCAGCCTCACTCCAAAACCTATGCTGCTGCTGCTTTTATATTTTTTTTAAATTGTGGTAAAATACACATATCCTGGACTTCCCAGGTGGCGCAGTGGCAGCAAAACCCACCTGTCAGTGCAGGAGCCACAAGAGACGTGGGTTCAATCCCTGGGTGGGGAAGATCCCCTGGAGTATGCCCACTCCAGTCTTCTTGCCTGGAGAACCCCATGGTCAGAGGCGCCTGGCGGGCTACGGTCCATGAGGCCACGAAGAGTCGGACACGACTGAGTGAGCACACGCGCGCACACACACCCCGCACACACACCCACAAAATATAGCAGAGCCCGTGCTTCTCCACCAGCATTCTCTGCTGCTTTCTGCACACCCGCGTCCCCTTACCTGAAGAGCCTCCTCCCCATCTCAGCGGCTTCAGTCCTGTCGTCCGTGGGGGCTGGGCCACAGCTTGTGTTGTCTAGAAACATCTGCCCTGATGCCCTTTTCTCTTCCTTCTCCTCCAGTCTGTATCCAGTTTCTCTCTGCTGGGCTCCTGGTGAAGCCGGGGCCTGTGCTGCCCTCAGGTCATTATTCCCGATGATAAAGATGCTGTGACTGCTCTGTAGCTGCCCCCACTGTGTGCAGCCCCCTGCGCGCTGGAGCCACCGTGCGGTCCTGTCTCCTCCCTGCCCAGCAGCATGCCTGTGGAGTGGGGGGGGGGGGGGGGGGGGCTGTACATGACTTTCCCCCCGCAAACTAGAAAGCAAGATAATCAACTCTAGTTTTAAATTTATCGTAGAAGGCAGTTTCTCACAACGAGGAAGAGAAAATGAAACACTGAAGAAGCACAAGGAAATGCTAATCAGGGTCAGGTTCCACATGATCAGTTGCTTATGCTTTCACTTTGTTAGATTTTCTCTCTTGTAAAGGAAAAAAAAAAAAAAAAATCCCTGGGCCGTGAAAGAAAAAGGAAATGCCTTTTGTTTTTCATACTGTAAAACTAGAGTGTCCATGACCTCATTTGAGGCAGTCGTTCTTGGACATAATGTTGTCTCCTTTAGTTAAAATGCAGCATCTAATTTAGGACTCTGTAACTAGGGATGATTCACAGGATATTAGAGGATATAATTTTAAAGACTGGGAAATGATGGCGATGAGGAACATACACAAAAATTGAGATTGTTGGTGCTGGGATGTTGAAAGGCAAAATGAGCCCTGCCAGCTGAGTCAACAAGAAACTTCAAACCGATGTTTACTGGGGTAAACCGATGTTACTTTACTGGGGTCTCTGAAGGATCTCCTGGTTCTCTCCTGGTGTGCCCCACCTGGAGATGGCCCTACCAGACCCTGCAGGGCCAGTGGTGGCTCCATCATAGTGGCTCCATACAGAGAAAACGAGAGTGCTGTCTCTGTGATGGTATAAACCGTGATACTAGGCATGTCATTTTCCTTTCTGATTTTAGATGACTTTCCTTTCCAATTGGCAGTTGCTAAGACAAGAGACCAATTTTTCTACTATAAGAAATGGCAAAGTCTCTTTTTTTTTTCAGAGGGTTTTTTTTTTTTTAATGTGAACCATTTTTAAAGTCTTTATTGAATTTGTTGCAATATTGCTTCTGTTTTTAAGTTTTAGATTTTTGGCCACAAGGCATGGGGGATTTCAGCAACCCCTACCAGGGATCAAACTTGCGCCCCCTCCATTGGAAAGCAAAATCTTAACTGCTGGACCACAATGGAAGTTCCACCCCTGCCGCCCAACCCCATTTTGAAGACATGCCTACAAATCTTTTAAAGAATTCCAGGCGTCTGGGAAGTCCAACTTCATAAAATAGTAATTAATTAGAAAGGAAGGAGCACTACATTTGTAGAACAGACCAATTTGATTATACTTTAACTATTAAATAGATTAATTTTCAGGGTGGTCATTCTTATTACATGCATTTAATTGATGTTAAATTGTTTTAAGAATTTAATTTTAACTCCCTTTGCAAACTGGCCAGGGCCCATTCTCCCTTGGTAGACTGGTGAGATTTCTACTCAGCTGTGCTTTTTACTAATCCTCATTTCTGTTCTGAGAGGAAAACGTGAGTGGGGCCAAATGGAATTCTTTCCCCTCCTGAATCGAATAACCACAGTTTCTGAAACTGTCTCAAAAGAATGTGAGTGTTATCATAAATCATTGGGTCCTCAGGCCCAAATTCAAGCTTCCCTGGTGGCTCAGATAGTGAAGAATCCACCTGCAATGCGGGAGACACTGGTTCGATCCCTGGGTTGGAAGATCCCCTGGAACAGGGCATGGCACCCACTCCAGTGTTCTTGCCTGGAGTATCATCATGGACAGAGGAGGCTGGCGGCTACAGTGTGTGGGGTCACAAAGAGTTGGACAGGACTGAGCGACTAAGCACAGCACAGCCCAGACCCAAAATCAGACAGTGAAGTGAAACAGACATTCTTATTTGTTGTGATTTCATCACTGGTATCACAGGTGAACCAAGGCCTAGAGATTAACTTTCAAATTGAGCTTGCGTCCGATCCTGTCTCTGGGCTTCCTAGAGTGCGCTAGTGGTAAAGACCCTGCCTGCTAATGCAGGAGACTTAAGAGACTAGGGTTCAATCCCTGGGTCGGAAGATCCCCTGGAGGAGGGCATGGCAACCCACTCCAGTATTCTTGCCTGGAGAATCCCATGGACAGAGGAGTCTGGTAAGCTACAGTCTATGGGGTCGCAAAGAGTCGGATGCGACTGAGCGACTTAGCCCGCTGATCCTGTGTGTCTCTGACTCCGTCTTTTCTCTCTGCGTCTGAAACCGTTCATGTCTTCAGTGAACACAGACCTCGTGCAGTGTAACACAGGTTCCTGGCTCAGCAGTTGCCGAGCCCCCTCCAGCCCTTGCAGCATGAGGATGTTGTCTAAACAGACGGGACTCTGCGTGGTGGGCTCTGGAAACTCCTCACCCGGTGCCAGGCCAGTTCTTAGCTGGAATCGCAGCGTGGTGGCTCCCAGGCTCTGCCTCCTCAGGGGAGGAGCACGGACAGGTGACCACGCCGTGGATTCTTCCTCCCAGCACGTCTTGATCATCTTGGCCACAATTCAGGAACGCAGAGGGCAGGCTCCTGCGAGGTGCCTCAGTAGCATCCCACCAGGACAAGCATTTATTTTCCCCTCTTTATATGCACACAATCATTCTGTCTGCTTTGTCTTTAAGTCACTGATGGAGGATGATTTTTTCTATTGTGATAAGCACTATGCATCGGAGTGTTAGGTGAAGGAAAAATAGAGCCTCAGGCCTCTCAATAAATCAGTAGCTTTTGTATCTTACAGAAGTCCCATTTAGTCAAGTAATTCTGCGTCGAGGCTGTAATTGGGGAGGGCACAGAGAAATAAGGGCCTTGTGGGTGTCCAGGTGCCCAGTGTGAAATGGTACCTGAGGGCTTATTTCGTAGTTTTTTTTTGAAGGAAAGTGTCCTTGAAAGAAGCTATTAAATGTTTCTGCATTCTTTCAATACAGTATCGAAGTTGTGAAAGGTTAAAGTAAGAAATTAATTTGATGTGAGAGTCACTGCTTGTGTCTAATTAAAAATAACTCTTCAGATTAGCCTTTCAAAAATTTTGTTTAGAGATTTCTGTTCTATCTAATGTAAAGTGACAGTAAGAGCAAGCATCGTGTTTTCAGTGAGATCAAATTGAAACCAAGTTCCTTTTTTTCTTCTCTGTCCCTTGTGTTTATTTGTGATTCTTAGGGATAATGCAGTCCTACGATTCACTCTATATCACACTGTGACTTTTCAGCTTATTCAGTAAATGCAGTCCATAGTTGGAAGAATGTAATGTATGAAACCTCACATAGTATGTGGTTTAGTTAGAGAGTGATCTTTAAAAACTACTTTTAGTAAATGAATGTTTTTAAGATAATTGAAAGGATGACATTTGGAAAAATGAAGTGGAATGATTTGAGGTGTCTTCTTTTTGTTGTTGTTTTAAAGCTTGAATTCTGATGGTCTTCCCAGAGCTGTGTCTTCTGCAAAACATTTCACCCCAAGCATACCGATTTTTGTCTAGGTAAATACTGTCTCTGTCCATAAAAGACAAAGAGTTTGCTGAAATTCCTGTAGGAGTGTTAATAGTAAAGCTGACACACACAGCGTACTCGTTTTTCATGATTAAGATTTGGTCAAAGTCTGGTCTACGTGTTAGTGAACATGTGCTTGTCTTAGGTATCACCTCAGTAGCTCTAAAATACATGATACAATTGATTCTCTGTTTGCAAGGACTCCAGCTTTGTTCTGGATATCTACTTATCACAAATAAGACCATTGTCATGACGGAGCAAGGTAACAGATAGTTAGGAAGAAATGTCTGTTTAAAACATTATTATAGGATGGAATGTATAATTTGTCTTTGACCATGTGACTCTGAAGCTGTGATTACTTTCCTTACATCTTTAATGAAATTCACTTCTACTAAATGTGATCTTCAAACCTTACAGCACTTTCTTCCAAAAAGATACCACACGTCCAAAGCAACTTTTATAGGGAAACCTCTAATGATACATCATTATCACGGTGAGATTAAACCTCTTTGGATAGTTGAGGCCATTTAGTGGAAATTCAAGATGAATATGGTTCAGTATTGGGTATCATAATCAAGGTGAATTTGAATGCTAAGATCTAAAGAACCCGTGCTGGCTCAGGAAGAGAGAACACTGTCAATGTTTAAGCCCTTAAGCAGGGCATGGTAGGCTATTGTCTCCATCATCCTGGTTCACACTGGCCTGGAACAACTTTCCTTTGGCTCCATGGTGACTTGTTATGACTGTACCTTCCAGCATCAGTGACTGTGTGGACCGAGGTTAGAGTAAAGTGGTGCAATCCAGTGCTTCAGGACACGGAACCGATCTTCTATGAATGGAGGGCAGGGCTCTCCTCCCTTTTTTCTGAAGATCCCAGTTGCCCAAGGATCTTCATAAACAGGTCAGTGAAGGCCAGGAGCTGGGAAGCTTTATCGTCAGCTGTTTCCCAAGGAGACTCTATCTGAGTGGATAATTTTGATCTAAATGTGGAGAGATCAGGAGTCCAAAGGTAAGTAATTTTTCAGAAGAATTATAAAGTGATAAGGAGACAGCATAGGCCTCCTAAGGCAATTGCTGAGTTGGGGGTGTTACTGGAAGCACAGTGTCAGAGAGTGAAACTGAATAGCTACTTATTTCTTAAAAGTGACAATGGAATCTTTAAGGACATAAGTGCCATTTGAATGGTCATCATAGATTGGGAAGTATTGGAGGAGGAAAGACAGTAACTTGGTCAAAGGGCCAGAGGGAAATGAAGTGTTTGAAGGTAGGAAGAGGCAGAAAAAAAGAGAAATGGGGAAGAGGACTACTGAGCTCATGATGGTAAAAATGACAAATTTTCGGATAAGGAAATGAAAGAATCAGAATTATTTAAACCAAGTGTAACACAGAACAGTTTTCATACAGACTCTGATTCTCAGAAGATGAATGTGAGATCATTTGAAATTCCCGTGGCGATGTACCAAATCTGTAAAATGTTTGAGATGGAAAGGTCAGCAGAACTCTTTCTTTTCTGAGCATATATGATGTTAAACTAGCGTTTATAGAGACAACTCTACGTGGCTTTAGGTGCCCAGAAAGTTTTAAAATTAGATATGTTTTGAATTGGGGAAGGAGGGTGTTTGTTTTGTATTGATTTTGCCTTTTAGAAGTTTTAGAGTTGATCAGTAATCCTAATTAATTTTATCAGTAGGAAAAACTAAGTGGAAGATTATTGTTAAATAGAAAGCATGGAGTTGGGACCATGAAACAAACAAACAAAAATGTACATGAAGATAAAAGAATCAGTACTAACAGTGAAAAGTGAACCAAGGGCTGGTTGTTGTTGGCATAGACCAATAGCTTCCAGAGTTGCTGAAAAGAATGACTTGAAAATTATATGAAAAGGAGATTGGCTCTGAATCTTGTGCAATTTGACTTGTGCCAGTTGCACTGGTTGTGCCTAAGTGAGATGACTGTGTACTTCATTGTCCAAAATGGGACACTTTTGAAAGTGAAAGCAAGTGCTGTCCGATCATGTCTGATCAGCAGGTATTGTTCAGTTGCTCAGTCATGTCTGACCCTTTGCGACCCCATGGACTGTGGCACGCCAGGCTTTCCTGTCCTTCACCATCTCCCTGAGCTTGCTCAAACTCCTGTCCATTGAGTCCATAATGCCATCCAGCCATCTCGTCCTTCGTTGTCTCCTTCTCCTCCTGCCTTCTATCTTTCCAGTATCAGGGTCTTTTCCAGTGAGCTGGCTCTTCGCATCAGGTGGCCAAAGTATCGGAGCTTCATCTTCAGCATCAGTCCTTCTAATGAATATTCAGGGTTGATTTCCTTTAGGATTGACTGGTTTGATCTCATTGCAGTCCAAGGGATTCTCAAGCATCTTCTCCAGCGTCACAGTTCGAAAGTATCAATTCTTTGGTGCTTAACCTTTATGGTCCAACTCTCACATCCACACACGACTACTGGAAAAACCATAGCTTCGACTCTATGGACCTTTGTCAGCAAAGTGATGTCTCTGCTTTTTAATATGCTGTCTAGGCTTGTCAAAGCTTTTCTTCCAAGGAGCAAGCGTCTTTTAATTTCATGGTTGCACTCACTGTCCACGGTGATTTTGGAGCCCAAGAGAAATAAAGTCTTTCACTGTTTACAGCAGGTATAAACTGGAATTTTTCTAAACAAGCCAGCACATATGGTCATCCTATGCCTGAGTCCAGATGCTCTGAAATGCATCCTGTGTTTTCTAAAATGAATATCATTCTGGGACAACATTTAAGTAGTTTTCCAATATTATCAAGAAACACAAAAATCAGTTAAATTAGTATATGTCTCAGTTATTGGGGTTCATATATTAGTTACAAAGGAATTGGTCCATTTTGGTCCTATGCCGGTTTCACTTGCAGCCTCTCCAGTATTGAAATGATCAACTCTGTTAGCATTTTGTTTTTTTTTTAAGTGGATTTCTTTCATTTTATTTATTCAATTAATCTGCTGAGCAGACTTTATATTTGTAGGTAAGAATAGAGAAAGACACCGAAAGGTTAATAGTTAAACTGAAGTCTCAGTGATGAGGTGACTCTCATCCTGAAGAGGGCTGAGGCATCCTGAACCTGGAGAGGTCCAGGTTTTTATTTATCCCAGATTGCTGGATCTTAATTCCCTGACCCGCAAGCAAACCCATAGCCCCGGAAGAGAGAGCGTGGAGTCCTAACCGCTGGACTTCCAGGGAATTCCCCTCTGTTAGCTTTGAAAGAACCAAGTCAGTGTTGAAGAGCATTTTCCTGGCTCTGCTACTGACTTCGGCAAGTTATTTGGCTCTTCAGCTGCTCAATTTCCTCATTGGGGATAATATTAATAGCAGAATTAATCTAGTAGACTTATCATGAGGATTAATGACATCACTGTAAGTAAAGACCTTGGAACAATGACTGCCACACAATAAGATTTATATATGAGTTAATTTCTTAATCTTAATCTTGCTAAATCGTGTGCTAAATTGCTTCAGTCATGTCCGACTCCTTGCAACACAATGGACCATAGCCCGCCAGGCTCCACTGTCCATGGAATTCTCCAGGCAAGAATACTGGGGTGGGTTGCCATTTCCTTCTCCAGGGGATTTTTCCCAACCCAGGGATGGAACCTGTGTCTCCTGTATTGCAGGCAGATTCTTTACCTGCTGAACTATACCCTATTCTCTGGTTAGAGGTACAGAATTTGCTTTAACATCTATTGCTTGCACTTTGTATAACCTCTTTTGTCCTTAGGTTTTCTAGACCTTAGGAATGGGGAGAATAATACCTTCTGGATACGCTGTCAAGATTTAATCAGGTGAAATGGGAACGACGTAACAGTGTTTGGCTCAACCTGGGCGCTCGATAAGTGTTTAGTGTTTTCCCTTTCCCTTCCAGAAGTCAGGTAAACATCAGCTAGTGATTGCATCTTCCTTGTAGGTCTTCGACTCAAAGAGAATACTTGAACAAGTATGATTTTTTTCGTCTTACAGATCGAGTTTCCAAGACAAGCTTCTGTAGACAGATGTCACATCCTTTGCTCATTCCAAGATGTGGGGGTTCATTAAGTTTTGCTTTTGAGACTGAATTGATTTCTTTGTCCTCTGGGTCCGGGAAGACAGGCAGCTTCGCTGGTCTCAGCTCCACCTTGCTTGCCTTTTAATGTTAACACCTCACTACACTGTTCACAGATGGGCTTGTTGCATTGGGAGCATGCTGCTGTATTACTGAAAATGCTCTTCATCCCAGCAAATAGCCTGCTACTGAGAAGCTCACAGACCTGTATTGTAGTACTGTTTCCTCATATCCTATTTTTCCTGATTCAGGTTAAAACCATACAGGCAAAAAATGTCATTCCCAGAAGTAAAAAAAAAAAACAAAAACCCAAAACTTGTAAAAATGTTAATTCCTGTAATGTGAAAGCAGAGGTAGTAACTGGCACATTGGGAAATTATTCTTCAGTTTTTACAGCATCAGAGCCTAGCTGTGCAATCCTGGGCAAGTTACATAACCTCTCTGCGCTTCTATTCTTGATCTGTAAAATGATGGAAGTAGTAGTTCAATCTCATTGGGTGGTACAGAGGATAAGATTAGTTAGTACATGTAAAGCACTTAAAATACCTAATCAGAACGTAGCAAACACCTAAAGGGTTTTGTTGTCATTATTTTAAGCCTGCATGACATCTTGATTGTACATATCTCCCTATGAAAAGTCTAGCCTGTTGTTTGACTTCCCAATATAAGAAATATAAACACTTGAGAAAAATAAAATGTTTCCTTTATTAGTGATCACTAATGATTAGAATTTAGAGACACAACCTCTTAGGTAAGGCACATAACTTGTTTGACTTGTAAGTGGAGAATTTTGTTTTATTTTTATTTGTTCTTCCTTGTTGGATTCATATGTGATTACATTTTTCTCACCAGCTGCATCCTTAGCAGAATTACTAAAAGGCTGTAGTTTACCACCCAAGCCCAAGAGCTATTGGAAATGGGCAATAAAATCAAGTTTTAATAGAAGTACAGCATAAAAGCAACAGTCATCCTGTGACTTCCTGCCCTCACTATGCAGTTGAGTTAGTAATCACTGGCACATAGCTGCTAATAGTCAAAGCTGGCTGTTCACGGCTTGCAGTAAACAAAAACTGTTTGCTCTCCTGGGCTCAAAGCACACTTCCTCTTGTCAATCATCTTGCTTCTTTCCTTCCTAGGAATCTACTCAGGACCCTTTGTGTTGTGACGGAAGCAATACTTTCACTTCCAAACTTTTTAATTATGAAAAGGAGATCTGTTGAGATCTAGACACATATTAAAACTTATTTTAAAACCTGCTTGTAATTAAGAGTATTAAATAATAATAATTTTGCTATAATTATGCAAATGCTATGACTTTGGCTGTATTCATTCACCCTTCATTTTCTCTTCCTGCTCTATCTGTAGCCATGCAGTATCTTTCAGGTTTTTAATTTTCATTGGCATAAGAACTTTTGAAGCTGAGGTTATCACACTGGTGAGGCTAGTTTTCATTTATCTATAAATGAATTACTACTATGTGAAAAGTATGATGAAATCATCAGTCAGTATTCAACATGAATATAGGTAGATTCCATTTTTTCTGCTGTCAATTTTCGTAGTTTGTGTCTTTCAAAGAATTTGTCCATTGCATGTAAGTTGTTGAATTTCTTGGGTTATAGTTGTTTATTGTTGTTGTTGTTGTTTTTGTTTAGTCTCTTAGTTGTGTCTGACTCTTTTGTGACCCCATGGACTGTAGCTCACCAGGCTCCTCTGTCCATGGGATTTTTCCAGCCAAGAATACTGGAGTGGGTTGCCATTTCCTCCTCCAGGGGCCCTTCCTGACCTAGGGATCAAACTTGTGTCTCCTGCATTGCAGGAGGATTCTTTAGCACCGAGTCACTGTGGAAACCCATAGTTGTTTATAGTATGCTGTTAATGTCCATTTTCTGTCTTGAGGATTTTTAGGGCCATCCTCTTTTTCTTTCCTAATACTGCTAATTTTTGTCTTTTCTCTTCTTGATAAAATAGCTATAAGTTTACCATTTCTGTTCATCTTTTCCCAATCCTAGCTTTTAAACAATTTTGCTCTTTCATCTGTTTAATCTTTCTTGCGTTAATTTTTGTTCATTCTTTTGCTCTTTCATCTGTTTAATCTTTCTTGCATTAATTTTTGTTCATTCTTATCTCAATTATTTCTTTGCTTTGATTTATTTTGGGCTTAATTTGTTCTTCTTTTACAAGCTTCCTAAGATAGAAGCTTAGGTCATTCATTATAGACCTGTCTTCCATTTTAATAACCATTTAATTCTATAAAATACCCTCTAAGGATTGCTTTAGCAGTATCCTACTAATATTGACATGTTGTAGTTTTCTTATTATTCAGTTAAAAATATTTTCTGATTTCCCTTGGGATTTCTTCTTTGATATATGGGTTTTTTAAAAGTGTGTCCTTTAACTTTCAATACTTAGGGATTTTCTAGATATTTTTCTTTTCTGATTTCTAAATGAATTCCTTTGTCATCAGAAAACATACTTTTGTATGTTTGTATGAGTTCCATCCTTCAGAATTTATAAAGCTTTGTTTTGTGATCTGGCATATTATTCATCTCGGTGATACTCCTGTAAACTTAAAGAGAATATATTTTGCTCTTTGGTAAGAGTATTCTAAAAGTATCCATTAAGTTGATTTGGTTGATGCAATTTAAGTTTTCTATTTTTCTTGATTTTCTGTCTTATTCTATGTGTTGTTGCTGAGCATGGAGTATTGAACTCTTCAACTGTTACTGGGATTTCAGTTCTAAAGTTTTTACTTCAACTATTTTGAAGCCTTCTGTTTCAGTGAATGCACATTTAGGATTGTCAGGATCTTCTTATGAATTTATTTAGCTTTTTATCTTCAAAAAATAGCTCTCTCTGTCCTTGGGCATCCCTTTGTCCTAAAATGTGGAAGTCATAGAGCTGTACTGTTCAGACATCCTTCCCCCAAAGTCGCACACTCAGTCCACAGGCCCGGCTGCCACACAGGCTGTGAAATGAGTTCATAAATTCATTTAATTTTCATCAGAGCCCTGGGAAGCAGATACTAGTATGATCTCTGTTTTATCCTTGAGAAAAGTGAGGCTTAGAGGGAAGAAGTTTCTGGAAGATCAAACAGCTTGGAAGTGACAAAGCCCTTGACCCTGTGTCCTTCCCTTCTCCTGCCTTGCACTCTTGACCTTTGGTGATCCTTTCTCTTTTACTGCATACTACCTTGTACTCGATGTTTCTGTACCTGTCTCACCAGTTTGTGAATTGATGGAGGATAAGAACCTTATGTCTTTAAAGCATTTAACGGAGTCCTTACCCACAGCCAGTTGAGAGGGAGGAAAGGAAGGAGAAATACTATCTTCTTCGTTTCTCATTTTGGAAAAGAAATAGCCCTAACCTCTTAGAATTAATTGCCATCAAAATGCATCCTTATCAATAAGATTAATCTTTCATTGTGACTTTGTTTTACTCATTCGAGTCAGCTGACAGGAAGTGTGCTGTCCTATAAAACAACACATGGCAGAAAGAAAATATTCATTATCGTTCTGTTGTCCAGTGTATTATACCTAGTAATGATATTCTTTGGGGTAATGTGTTCTGTGATATTTGCTCCTGTTAGTCATGCCTGTAAGTTCTTGTCCCTTACCGGATTGATTTTTGTGCTTTCTGTAGCATTAGATAAATGTTTATTGAAATGAGATATATAGTCTCAAATAATGATAGAAATAAGCGTAAGGAGACCCTGTAATCAGTAACTTGAAGTTTTCTTTTTATTCGTTAACCATACACAATGATATCTTGACTAAGTCTGTTAGTATTAATAACTAGGGCAATAAAACTGTTTTATAGAAAACAGCTAGCAGGGTACATCTGCTTCCCCAGGGAAGGGGGAGGGTGTTAGAACTTCTCCAAGAACTGCTTAAAGAGGTTCTTTCTTCATTAGATGAAGAAGAAACTTGAAGACCGGATGGTAGTTTCCACAGTTCACCCCCACTCCCCACAATCATGCATGTTTCTGGAGGCATTTAAGCCTCACTTGATAACCCTCAGTGTTGAACTCACAAGCTCCACGTAGACTGATATTTATCAGGCTGGAAACTACGGGTAAGGTGAGAAAGTCTTGTTGCTGGAAGCTGTCAAAAGTCGATTTAAAAACTTCTTTAAAATCATTAATTACTCAATTAAAAATTTCTCTAGCATGGGGGGGCGCCATGAGAGGAGGAGGGATGTAGAAAGCCTTAACATCAGTGTCTAAAATTCTAACTTAGAAAAACATAACAGACAGTTATTAAAGGTAATAAATTCTGTTTTTATTTGGTCGTGACTCTCTGTTCTTCAGAGATTCTTCTTCGCTGGCCAAAACCAGTAGAACTTTCAGGTTCAGTGATCACGAGGCGCTTCCTCATATTTTGAAACTAAAATGACTTCGTTCAAAACAAGCAACTTTAAATCTTGATATTCCACTTTTAATGCTTGTAGAAAGGCCTGTGGTAGGACAGCTCTTATTCTGTCTATAAAGCAGGAGCCAGAAAGAGTGCAGAGAAGGAAAGAGAAACTTGAAAGTGGGGTCCTATTTCTTAAGCAAAGCAAGAGAAACCCTTCGAAGAGGGAATTACGTTTCACATGACCTTTTGAGATTCAGGATCTTGCCTCTCGTGGTAATTTTATAGAATGAACAAATATCCACTCAAGTTGCTTTCTTCCTTACACGTAATAGATTAATGAGCAGCCATCAAAGAATTGATTTTTAGTCTCTAGTGACCTGAACTAGCCTGACCTGGATTCAGGCAATAATGTGAAGGCTCAAAACTAAATCTATTGTTCCAGGTCCCCATGACCCTCCTGTCTCCAGGCATGTTGTTATGTTATATTCAACATCAGTAGTCGGATCATAAGAGCCACAAGCGACCAAGTATCTCTAGCCTTCTTGTCTGGATGATGCTCTTAAAAAAAATCAATGAGTTCTCATCCAATCCCATCACCACCAAACTCCAACTTAAAGGGCAGCAAAAGAAAGAGAGTTTCCACTTTGAAAAAAAACAGGCTTGAAAACAGGAAGGATTTTAGGAACAAATTAAGCTAAACCTTTTCAGGGAAGTAATTCACATTGGATATTGTAACTAGTAGCAATGAGATAAGAAGTTTGTGGATATTAGTTACAGTATCCAATATGAATTAATTTGCTGAAAAGGTTTAGCTGAGTTTGTTCTTGAAATGGTTCCTCCATGAGTAAGAAGTTTGTGGGTTTCCCTGGTGCCTCAGATGGTAAGGAATCTGCCTGCAATGCAGGAGACCCAGGTTCGATCCCTGGGTAGAGAAGATCTCTGGAGAAGGGCATGGCAACCCACTCCAGTATTCTTGCCTGGAGAATTCCATGGACAGAGCTGCCTGGTGAGCTACAATCCACGGGGTTGTAGAGTCGAACATGGTAACACTTTAACTTCACTTCATTTCAAGAACCATCTTAATTATGTATTTAGAACTGGGTGACCTAACAAAACATACAGTCATATTTATCTGAAATGTTTTTCAGAGTTCCAACTTGTCTTAAAATTCTATCACATTGCATTTTTCCTGGGATGTTTTTCTATTAAAAAAAAAAAGTGGCTGTACATTCAATGATGTGATACATACTTGTTACAGGCTTACCATGTGTAGAGCTCTGTGCTTGATTTTGCCCGAAATGTTGCATTTATCTATTCATTTATTTAGCAGTTATTTATTGCATGTTACTATATGCTGGCATGCTGCGATTCATGGGGTTGCAAAGAGTTGACACAACTGAGCGACTGAACTGAACTGAACTGAACTGATGTGCCGGAAAGTGTTCTGGGTACTGGGGCTATTGTTAAAAACCAGCATTCCCAGTGAAGCCTTTGACTCTCTGGCAGCCTATGTGCCAGTGGGGAGGCAGTCAGCACACAGGCAAACAAATGCATATTTTGTGTAGTTTTGTATAGTTTATATTTTGTGTAATTTTGGAGAGAAGTGAGGAGAGATATTTGCTCTTGTTGTTGTTTAGTCGTCGAGTTGTGTCCAACTCTTTTGCGACCCCACGGACTGTAGCCCGCCAGGCTTCTCTCTTTTTATCCAGCTACTACTAATGTCTGTAACAGCCCCTGGGCACCTGGATGCCATGATGGAATGACCACATGCTCTGACTTTATTGGGCACAGTGTGGGGTCTTTTCCAATCATCTTACGCAGTCCTCACAAGCAGACATACAAAGCACGTGTTATTGATCCCACATATTCAGGCAAAGAAACTGAGACCCAGAGAGATTGGGTCGGTTTCTTTACTGAAGGCTAGTAAATGGTGACGGTTGTTTTGAATCAAACCCTTACTTTCTGACCATGAATCTCATGGTTTTTCTCTGCGTTTTACTTGATAGACATTGGATCAATCATCCACACAGTCTTTCCTTTCTACACTTCAGGTTAAGAAACTTTCAGGAGTTAGAACAACTTTTACCAGATCACAGCAGGTATAGGTTTTGATTTTGACTTTCCCAAAGTGCTTTTAATAAAGCCTCATGTCTACTTAGCGGAGAAGAGAAGGAAAGGGAAAAACCATTTCAAAAAATCACCCTTGCACACAGCACAGGTTTGTGTAAATCTCAGCCTTCTCGGGGCTGATTGCACTCTGCAGTCTTCATTCGGAAATGGATGAAAATTTGAGCCGGGACGCAAACAGGAAGGCTCATTGGTCTTGCAGGCACCACCTCTTTAAATAGCTCGCGTGCGCTGGGAATTGTTCTTCACTCCGAGGAGAGGCTCCCTCGCAGCCCTTTGTTTCTCTGGTCCGCAGAGCTGGAGGCAGCCGCGGGACAGATCCTGGCTCCCACGTGGAGAGAGAGGCAGAACTCTGCAGGTTTGGGCGGGGGAGTGGGGTGTGCAGTGGGCCGGAAGATGCCTCCCCACCCCTGGGCCATGAGGACACCCAGCCACAGAGATGTTTTGAGCGTCCATCTCCCTTGATAGCATTCATGACACTCTTAACCTGCTAAGAGGTAAGTTTCAGAGCACTTCCTCAATTAATATTTTGGACTATAGGCTAGGCTTCTTTCTGCTGACTGTCCTCCCCCCCCCCCCCCTTTCATTTATAAGAAGCAAGGAGAAAGCAGACAGTTGCTGTAACTTTTTTGTTTGTTTTAAATCCATTTTTCAGTGAATGCATGGGTGGGGCTCATAGTTTTTTTTTTTTTTTTTTTCATTAAATTATTGGTGCATAGTATTAAGTGACAGTAAGTGGTTAACTTTTTAACCTTTCACTGTTTTTGTTATGGTGTGAATGTAAGTTTCTAAAGCCCAAATATAGAAGGGAAGTAGGTACACCCTGTTACTAATTTGAGAAGACTGGTTAAAATGGGATCTTAATAGATGCTTAAAAATGAATGACTTGGAGGTGTTTTGCTTCCAGTTCCTGTTTTTGGCTGGGAGTGTTTAAACTGATCTAATCTTTCCAGATGATTATCTAATCTTAGAAACATCTGCTGAGGGAGACTCTATTACCCAAGCAAGCTCTTCCACCCTTTAATGGCATTAAAACATTTCTTTGGTGGGGCTACCAGTCTTTCCTCTGATTTCAGTGCTGGGGCAAATGGCGCCAAGGGGATATGGCTGAGTCTCTTGGCCTGGTTCATAGAGAAGACACGTGGGTGAGAAAGAGGTTCTCATTTTGTGTCTGCCCTGATCTGGTGTGGGGTTTGTGTGACTGCCTCTGTCCATTTCCTCTGATCTTTTCCTGCCCTCTTTCTGCTCTTTTCTTAGGCAGCTTCTTTGAGACATTGGTGCCTGGGTTAGAGTGTACACGCAACACCAAAAATTCATCTGATTAATCGCAAGCAGAGGGTCTACTTCAAGAAACACAAGTGCATGCTCTCCCCAGGAAGATTTCCATGGTCTGTTTACCTCGTTTCATGTTTAACTCTTAGAGCACTGTGATCCATACAGCCACGTGTCAAGGCTCCTTACTGCACTTCTGTTTTCTTTTTCTGCCTTTTCTTGTCCTCTGTGTTGTCTTTTGGGGGGAAGTGAAGAATCAGGAACGATGGTTTTGTTGTTTATTTGAAATCCATTTCCTTTGAATCAGATTAGAATCATTTGCTTCACTGTGTTCTGGGTTCTTTTTATTTAAGTAGCATCATCTTTATATTTTGCAAGTCTGTTTTTTTGTTGTTTTTAAATTGTTTTACTAGTGTATTTTGTCATCAAAAGTAAAGTCTACTTTGGCCTCATTGAGACTTCTTTTTAGATTAGATTGTGGTAAGAAAGCCTGCTTAACTGAAATACTGTCTTTGTTTGTTTTGCTTATTTATTTTTAGTTTTATCACAGATTTCAGGGGGTAGTAAGCATAACCAAGGTTCATGACAGGGGATAAATTTTCAGCATGATATCTAGGATTGTGGAAATAGCTTGATGCACTCATTTATTTGTGAAAATAAAGTTACATTTTTGTGCTTTGATGATTATTACTAAATAAAGAGTATGTAATTTTGAATCTTGAAAGTAGTAAGGAATTGGCTTTATATTTATAAATAGTTTTCAGTTTCACAGTTCTGTGGTTTCACTGTGACAGCCCCTCTAGTTCTGTATCTAATCACAGCCCTGCCCTCTCTGTATGTGTTCTATCTTTACAAAGTTGGTAACGCCCTGGTTAAACTCGAAGCCCAGGGATGAATTGAAGAGCAACTGTGCTAATCAAAGGCAAATTTAACAAGGTACAACTTCTCTTTAGATTTGAAAATATATAAACAAAGGACTTAATTTTTATGATCCTAAAGTTTTTTTAAAAAAAAATCAGATGGAAAACAGAATAACAACGCTTAGGTTACCCAAGCAAGCACAATTTTTGCAGATAAGGAATTCAGAAGGCAATGGGCATAAGAATGCAAGGCTCTAACAGCCAAGGTCCCAGCAGAAATCATCTGAAAGGTAATAAAATAGCTTAAAGGATGAGCTAAAAGGAAATCAGTGCCCCTCTGCAATAAGCTGAATGATGAAGTGAAGTACCAGATTTACTGGAAGGCCTCCTACTGACCTCAGCTGAGCTGAGTGCAGGAATGTGTTTCAAAGCCTGGTTAAACCCCCGGAGGTAGTGTTCTGAATCAGCCTTGCTGACGTCAACACAGACCCTGCCTGGAAATCTTCCAGAAGCAGGGAGTGAAGGCAGCTCAGTTGAGATGTGCACTATTGTTACAGGAAAAAGACACAGGAGGCAGAGTCCTGCCGTCTTGGGAGACAGAGCGCAAAAGCCTTTCAGCTCCCTCTGAAGGAGTTGTGCAACCTGAAGGTGAGACCGCTGACAGAGAAACCAGCGCTGACCATGGCCCCCAAGTGCTTGGCTAAACAGAAGGATGGAGGAGCGAGAGAAAGGGACTCGTTTCTTAGTGATAGAGAAGCCTGTGGATCATTGAAGGGGGAAAAACTATTGAGACCATGTGAGTGCTGATGAGATGGACTTCCATTGCTAGGCAACTTGAGTGATGAATTAATAATAAGCTTACAAAGCTCAGGTCCTAGACAGACTCAGGTCTTATAAGTGAGCAGGGTAAACAGGTCTTGTTTCTGTGAGCTATGAAGCTCCCTGTTACACACTGTCCGTTTATTAGATATAGACAAGTAAATGAACACAAAGACTTCAACTGGTTTTCTTTCTCTTATGAAAATAGGTAGTAAAATTGAGGTCAGATATGCAAAAGTCATCTCCTCCTTAAATGCAGTTCTCTGTTTTAGACTTTCCAGGAGTCCAGCAATCACTAGTTGGGACATGAGAAGTCCATTATTTTGCTTTAAAGGACAGAAGGTTCAGTATCCGTTATTTGTGTACTGAAGTGGTATTTAACTATCTGAAACTTCTGGAATAAGTAGGTGATAGTAGAGTTGTTTTCACCCTGTTTTTCTTCTTGTTCCATGAGTTGCAATGCTAATCCCAAAAAGTGCTTCCGTAAACTTGGACAGGAGTCCTAGAGTTATGGAGACAGGAACCCCATGCCAGTCCTGCCTGCTGAAGGTAGTTAGAAAGCCTGGTGTCAGGCATCCACAGGAGTGACAGGAATAGTCAGCCAGAGGCTTTGTAGCAATGTAACTGTAATTATCATGAGGCCAGCAGAGCGTGTGCGCGCTTCAGAAGATTCTTCTTGTGCATTAGCATGGTATGCATCAGTTGTCTCTCATTCTTTGACAACCTCAAATGATTCAGTAGGTATGAATATTTTGTGCTTCCCAGGTGGTGCTAGTGGTAAAGAACCTGCTTGCCAGTACAGGATACCTAAGAGACTTGGGTTCGATCTCTTGGATGGGAAGATTCCCTGGAGGAGGGCATGGCAACCCACTCCAGTGTTCTTGCCTAGAGAATCCCATAGACAGAGGAGCCTGGCGAGCTACAGTCCATAGGGTCCCAAGGAGTCAGACACAACTGAAGTGATTTAGCCTGCACACATGCATGAATATTTAAGTGTATTTTATTTCAAATATTCCAGGATTTATCACTTGACCCATCTCTGTTTGCTGCTGCTGTTGCTTCTGCTGTCCTCCTCTTTGTCCTTCTGACAAAACAAAAGGCCTAAAGCATAGCCTCCTTTTGATTTAGGCAAGTCTGTGGAGATCCCTTACCAGTAAGAGGTTGCAGCCCCTTCGAAGTGCATTCTAATCTATGAAATAGAACCCAGACATCAATATTAGATAATCCCATCCTAAACTTTTTCAGGAAGTAGTATAATTTCTAGAGTATCAGAAGGGTCTGAATGGGAGCTTCAATTTCAGCTTCAGTCCTTCCGATGAATATTCAGGGTTGATTTCTTTTAGGATTGACTGGTTTGATCTCCTGGAGTTTGATTGACTGGAGTCTCCAAGGGGCTCTCCAGAGGCTTCTCCAGCACCATAATTCGAAACCACATGCATCCTTGGAGCCTTCTACATGTCTCCAGTGCTTCCACAGCGTTTCCACATGTGGTGTGGCTTCTTGATGATGTCTGTTCATCCACCCTGCTCTGAATTTAGTCCTGGACATCAGTATCCTTCTCCCATGTGGTGCCCAGAGCAGAATTCCAGTTCTGCTGCATTCAGGACAACTGTCTCCCCTTTCTGTCTGTTCATCTATGGGACTTAAGACTCAATTATGTAGTTTTCTTGGCATCCATGTAATGGTCTTGGCTTGTACTGACCTTCCATTTGGCCAGCATCTCTTTGTCTTTTTCACATGCCGTCTACTCATGCCAGAAAGCAGTTGTCCTAAACATGTGCCGCTGAAGTTGCAGAACTTCGTTCTCATCCCTGTTAAGTTTCATCCTGTTAGCTTCAGTCCCTTAGTCCTGCCAATGGAGAATGTCTTGACTTTGGGATTTTTATCCCCAAATAACCTTTTATAGAAGTAAGGAAAATGATCTTCTGAGAGAAAAAAGTTTAATCTTTTAAAAAATTCTAATAACTCTTCCCAAAGACTGTCTTTGCTCATGTCACCTTGTTGAGGGAAACTTTAGAGGAGTTTCATGGCCTAGTGGTTAAAGGCCCAGAGCGCCTCTCTGTGGTCCCGGAAGGGCCTTCCCACTGTGCCTTCCGGTGCACCACTCGCCACGGTGGGCTCCTGTCCGCCCCATCCCGTTTCTGCACCTCGCTTGCTCTGCGGCTTTGTTCACCTGGGGCCCAGAATTCACACACGCCTCTCTCTGCCTGGCTGAATCCTGCATATCTTCTCCTTGAGGTCTTCCCTGAACTTTAATAGGGAGTCATCTCTCCTTCCTTTGAGTTCCTGAAGTGTTGTCCAAAACTCGTAGCATTTACTGAATTCTACTTTATGAGAGCAGAGTGGTGTGGTGGTGGAGAGCAGAGACCCCGAGAATGGACGGTCTGAGTGCTGTCCAGACTGAACCCCTTAGCAATGGTGTAATCACGGGCACAGGGGTGTTTCTCCCTAACCTTTGGCTGTTGCATCTGTAGAATGCAGACACTCTTACCTACCTCATAGGGTTGTCAGGAGAATTGAAACAGTTGGACACGACTGAAGTGACTTAGCAGCAGCAGCAGTACCTTTTAAAGCACTTTGGGTGGTGTCTGCTGCATAGTAACTGCTGATAATTGTTAGCTGTCTCTGTCGTTGTTTGTTTGTTCAGTTGCTGAGTCGTGTCTGACTCTTTGTGGCCCTATGGACTGCAGCATGCCAGGTTCCTCTGCCCTCCACTGTCTCCTGGACTTGCTCAAACTCATGTCCATTGAGTCAGGGATGCCATCCAACCATCTTACCCTCTGCCGTCCCCTTCTCCTCCTGCCTTCAATCTTTACCAGCATCAGAGTCTTTTCCAAGAAGTCGGCTCTTCCCATCAGGTGGCCAAAGTATTGGAGCTTCAGCTCCAGCATCAGTCCTTCCAGTGAATATTCAGGGTTATTTTCTTTTAGGATTGACTGGTTGGATCTCCTTACTGTCCAAGGGACTCTCAAGAGTCTTCTCCAGCACCATGGTTTGAAAGCATCAGTTCTTTGGTGCCCAGCCTTCTTTATGGTCCAGCTTTCACATCCATACATGACTACTGGAAATACCATAGCTTTGACTATACAGACTTTGTCAGCAAAGGGATGCTTCTCCTTTGTGGCTCAGATGGTAAAGAATCTGCCTGCAAGGAGGAAGACCTGGCTTCAGTCCTTGGGTCAAGAAGATCCCCTGGAGAAAGGAATGGCTACCCACTCCAGTATTCTTGCCTGGAGAATCCCATGGACAGAGGAGCCTGGCAGGTCAGGCTACAGTCCACAGGATCGCAAAGAGTCAGACAGGACTGAATGACTCACACTGTCACTTTCACTTCATCTAGGTTTGTCCCAGCTTTCCTTCCAAGGAGCAAGCATCTTTTAATTTCATGACAGCCAGTTTTACTGAAGAAGCTCAGAATAACTCATGAACATGATTTTTAAAAAATTTTCAAACCATGAATATCAGAGGAAATAGGTGTGAATCTGTGGAGACAGAATACTGGCGAGGAACAGCATTTTCCCACAGAGCCATTGTGAGATGGTCTCCAACTCGAGCCAGCACACAGATTTTTTTCCTGCTTGCAGTCAGATATCAGCCACCATTTTTATAAGCACTGTGCATGCTTATGGGTATCAGGGAGTGCAAGTAGTCTGGAGAAACATAGCCTCAATGTGATGAACTGCTTATCAACATTGTAATTAAAATACTTAATTACTCAAAGCCTAATTTTAATCTGTATGCCTGTAGGATCATGCCAGTTTGCATTTTGCTTTATATAGTGTGATAAAAGAAATTGCAAGACATTGTTTTCCTTTATTCCCTTGGGAAAAAACATCACGGTCGAGCAATGTCAGAAACTCATGCATTTAAAATCTTTTGGTGTCGTGGGGAGCAGCAGTCTTTAGGTAGATAACTCACTCTGACCTCGGTGTTTATTGAAGGACTCCCAAGAATCTTGTATTGGGTTAGGTAGTGTGGAGATGTTAAGAATTATAAGATGAACTCTCTATATTCAGATTTATTTGGAGATATAGCACATAGTAAGTAAAATAATAATGTACAGTGTATTATATGAAAGTTCTGTACTCGGTGAATTAGTAAGTCAGTGGTATAGACAAGTGGACATTCTAAGAGCCTCAACAGGGTAGTTATTAATTGCTACAAATCTGTTTCAGTTTTTTCCTCAAACTATCAAGACATTCTATAGACTGCAGAATACAAACCTTGAGGACATCATAAACCAACTAACACTAATGTATTTGTACAAAGTGTTTCTTCTTTGAAAATTTGCTGAACATTAACTAGTAGATATGGATATATCTGACAATGAGGAGGATTGTAATAGCTAACACATTTTCTTAATTCTGCTGGTAACATTGCAATATTGTTCTATTTTTTTGAGAGGAGGAAAAATTGGGTCTCAAAATGGACACATAGTGTATTATATGAGTAAGAGGTAAATCTGTGATTCAGTATACATCAATCCAAATGAAAAGCCCTGTTTCTTAACCACTGTATTCTCCTGTCTCTACTGATGCCTATTCAAGGGAATCTAAGAGCAGATCGTTATGGCCAAACCTTAGTGTATATGATTGGAGTGGGGCACAGAGATGAGTCTGAAACATGAGCTAAGGCAGGTTGTAAAGAAACTCTTATAAAAAACTAATGAGTTTGGAACATCCTGCCAATAGTAGAGAATGCCTCATCAACTGATGATTAACAAGAGAATAGCATCATGTAACTTTTGTTTTAGCAACTTAACTTTTGCAAGTGTATGTAAAGGATATTAAACTAGGAGAAAAAGTGAGAATTCCCTGGTGGTACAGTGGTTAGGACCCTGAGGGGGTCTGGGTTCAGTCCCTGGTTGAAGGATTAAGATCCTGTAAGCTGTGTGGTGTGGCCAGAAAAATGGGGGGAGAAATGATCTTGGGAGTCAAGATAGGTGGTGCAGTAGCCAAGATGTAGTCTAAATGTGTGCACTGGATATGCATCAACATCGAAGAAGATGGATTGAGAGATGTGTCTGAAGTAGACTCGCCCTGATTTATGGACCCATCCAGAATGGAGGGCAAAGAAGGGGAATATAATACAAATGGCATAGTATGTAGTGATGTCATTCCTAAAGTTGGGGGAAATGAGTGACTGCGGTTGGGAGGGGCTGAGTTCTGCACATGAGTTGCAGGTGAAGGAGAACATGTGTGTGCTTAGGTGCTCAGTCATGTCCGACTCTGTGACCCCACGGACTGTAGCCCACCAGTCTCCTCTGTCCATGGGGATTCTCCAGGCCAGAATACTGGAGTGAATTGCCATGCCCTCCTCCATGGGATCTTCCCAACCCAGGAATCGAGTTGGAGTCTCTTGCATTGTGGGCGGATTCTTTAACCATCTTGAGCCACCGGGGGAGCATACCAAAGGAGAACATACCAAAGAAAGATTTGACATCCTGAAAGGCCAGAGCTTAAGAGCAACCAGGCCAGAGATTAGTGGTCTTCAGCCTGTGAGTGTTGCCATGACAGTGGATAAGGTCATGGGGAGGAGCTGGGGATGCTATGAATAGAGAGATGCTGAAAGAGGATAAAGGATGCAAGCCAGGAAAGACACCACGGTTGAAGGTAAGACTCCCCTCAGCAGTGTACCGATCTGGTGGCTACATCGAGGACTCAGATTAGATGGAGGTACTTCCCAAACCTCAGTCAGCATGATTGCAAGTATCACAGCCATCCTGCAGGGGAGCTTCCTTAGACAGTGACTGAGCCATTGGCCGTTGATCTATACTAGTTTCACTTTCAGGGAACTGGCTCTGAATTTGGGGAACAGTTTGCTTTCTGTAAATTGACTAAGGGTTGGGATCATCTGGAGATATGTGTAACTCACTCACAAATTGGTTGTTAGATGTCCCAGCTTTTCTGTAGGACATTCGAAAATAAAGTTTGCATGATCTAGTTTTAAAATAAGTTAGCACGGTAATGAAATCCACATGAAATGATGAACGATTCTTTAATGAGTTCCACGTCCCTTCTCAAATGTCCTGGAAACTTTACTGGCAGCTTCCAGGTCCTGAAAATGTAAGAATGCTTGATTGCAGTGTGGCGTGCTCTCCCAGTAATGAGCAGTAACTGACCTAAAACTTGGTCATATCGTCCCTTCATAGACCACTGCTTAGCAAAGACCACTGCATGAGAAGCACTAATGCTGCAGGTAGCCTGCGGGGAAATACCCATGGGACAGGGCAAAGCCTTCTGGCTTCGAGGTCCTACTGCCCAGGTTCAAAATCTCAGACCTTCCCCTTACCAGCTCGGAATCCTCAGGCCAGCGATGGACTCTCCTTAAGCGTTTGTAAAGGAATTGCGACAGTTCCTATAATATTTGTCAGGGGCTTATTGAGGATGTTCAACAGGTATTTTACCCACTTTGGGCAAGAGAGTATTGTGTATAATTACTGGATGTAAGTGCATGCTGACTAGAGTTAGTTTCTCTCTTTTATTCTGTTTTAGTATGTTTGTGAGTCTTGTACTATCTGGGAATGCTCTAAGTTTCCTGAGTATAGTGCCGCTCCTACCTGATGGTCCTGTAAGTAATAGAGTCTCTGGTGTTAAGGGACATTAGCCTGTCACAGCAGTTCATTCTGACAGGTTTGGAAGACTATACTTTTTCAGGGTATCTCTCCCTTCCTCTTACAGAATCATCATTTCACATCTATAAGCAGAATGCTGGCCTAACTCTGCAGCTTAAGCAGCAGTCAGAAGCTATGAGGTGCTGGGCTGAAATTCTGTTATGGTACTTTTTTTTTTTCCAGTCCAGGTCCAAAGCTTGCTTCCCCGAATGTTCCAGTAGAAGTGTTTCCTTTAATGTCCATGACTTGGAATCATGCAGACATAAAGGGTCCATCCTGTTCAGTTCGCTTCAGTTCAGTTCAGTTGCTCAGTCATGCCCAACTCTTTTCAGCCCCAGGGACTGCACCACTCCAGGCTTCCCTGTCCATCACCAGCTCCTGGAGCCTACTCAGACTCAAGTCCATTGAGTCAGTGATGCCATCCAACCCTCTCATCCTCTGTCATCCCCTTCTCCTTCTGCCCTCAATCCTTCCCAGCATCAGGGTCTTTTCCAATGAGTCAGTTCTTCGCATCAGTGACCAAAGTATTGGAGTTTAAGCTTCAGCATCAGTCCTTTCAGTGAATATTCAGTACTGATTTCCTTTAGGATTGACTGGTTGGATCTCCTTGCAGTTCAAGGGACTCTCAAGAGTCTTCTTCAACACCACAGTTCAAAAGCATCAATTCTTCAGCACTCAACCTTTCTTTATAGACCACCTCTCACATCCATACATGACTACTGGAAAACCATAGCTTTGACCAGACGGAATTTTGTTGGTAAAGTAATTTCTCTGCTTTTTATTAAATGCTGTCTAGGTTGGTCATAGCTTTTCTTCCAAGGAGCAAATGTCTTTTAATTTCATAGGTGCAGTCATCATCTGCAGTGATTTTGGAGCCTAAAGAAATAAAGTCTGTCACTGTTTCCACTGTTTCCCCATCTGTTTGCCATGAAGTGATGGGACCAGATGCCATGATCTTAGTTTTTTGAATGATGAATTTTAAGCCAACTTCTTCACTCTCCTCTTTCACTTTCATCAAGAGGCTCTTTAGTTCTTCTTTGCTTTCTGCTATAAGGGTGGTGTCATCTGTGTATCTAAGGTTATTGGTATTTCTCTAGGCAATCTTGATTCCAGCTTGTGCTTCATCCAGCCCAGCATTTCTCATGATGTTCTCTGCATATAAGTTAAATAAGCAGGGTGACAATATACAGCCTTGTCCTACTTCTTTCCCAATTTGAAACCAGTCTGTTGTCCCATGTCCAGTTCTAACTGTTGCTTCCTGACCTGCATACAAATTTCTCAGGACGCAGGTCAGGTGGTTTGGTATTCCCATCTCTTGAAGAATTTTCCACCGTTTATTGGGATCCACACAGTCAGAAGCTTTGGCAAAGTCAATAAAGCAGAAATAGATGTTTTTCTGGAACTCGCTTGCTTTTTCAATGACCCAACAGATGTTGGTAATTTGATTTCTGGCTCCTCTGTCTTTTCTAAATCCAGCTTGAACATCTGGAAGTTCACGGTTCACGTACTGTAGTAGCCTGGCTTGGAGAATTTTGAACATTACTAGTGTGTGAGATGAGTACAATTGTGTGGCAGTTTGAGCATTCTTTGGTATTTCCTTTCCTTGGGATTGAAATGATAACTGACCTTTTCCAGGCCTGTGGCCACTGCTGAGTTTTCCAAATTTGCTGGCATATGGAGTGTAGCACTTTAATTGCATCATCTTTTAGGATTTGAAATAGCTCAACCGGAATTCCATCACCTCCACTAGCTTTGTTTGTAGTGTTGCTTCCTAAGGCCCACTTGACTTTGCATTCCAGGATGTCTGGCTCTAGGTGAGGGATCACACTATCGTGGTTATCTGGGTCATGAAGTTATTATTTTACAGTTCCTCTGTGTATTCTTGCCAACTCTTCTCAATATCTTCTGCTTCTGTTAGGTTCATACCATTTCTGTCATTTACTGTGCCCATCTTTGCATGAAATGTTACCTTGGTATCTCTTAATTTCTTGATGAGATCTCTAGTCTTGCCCTTTCTATTGTGTTGCTTTATTTCTTTGCACTGATCACCGAGGAAGGCTTTCTTATCTCTCCTTGCTATTCTTTGGAACTCTGCATTCAGATGGGTATAACTTTCCTTTTCTCCTTTGCCTTTCGCTTCTCTTCTTTTCTCAGCTATTTGTAAGGCCTCCTCAGACAACCATTTTGCCTTTTTGCATTGGGGGGGACATCCATTTTGCCTCTTGAATTTCTTTATCCTGTTAGTAGGCTGTTAAAAAAATCAAATGTAGTTTGGATGCAGGTATTATTGAAGGATGCACTGTGTATTCATATAGGTGAGTGAGTGAAAGTCGCTCAGTCATGTCTGACTCTGTGACCCCATGGACTGTACAGTCCGTGGAATTCTCCAGGCCAGAATACTGGAGTGGGCAACCTTTCCCTTCTCCAGGGGATCTTCCCAACCCAGGATCAAACTCAGGTCTTCCGCATTGCAGGCAGATTCTTTACCAGCTGAGCCAATCGTGTATCATGTTATCTGGGAAATTTCCGCAAATTGCAGTATTCAGATGGACATGGAAGCTCTACAAAGCAAACAGAAGTGTCCTCCTCGGGCTGCTGATCTGCGCTGTGGAATTTCCATGATAGAAAATGAGTAATAGTGCTGGCAAACTGGGCATTTTTAGGAATGGAAACCATTTATCACATTTTCTTGGATAGAGCAAGATTATGAGAATCTGTACCATTGCACAAGTTGGTTTTTGCCAACCGAGTATGAATACTGTGTTTATGTTCAGAGCTCTCCATGCTGTTCTTATCAGAGTTGCACAAAATTTCAGCATGTGGCTCCCAGGGTACAGTTATGCCAGGATCCCCAAACAGCTGTTTCATAAATAAGGTCTGCTATGGTGCTAGAGCAAAGGTCACATTCAGTCACAGAAATTTTTCTTGCTCTCGTGAAGCATTTTGATGAGATAAGGATTCCTCCTCATCAGGATGAGATGGTTGGACTGCATCACTGACTCAATGGACATGAGTTTGAACAAACTCTGGGAGATAGTGAAGGACAGGGAAGCCTGGCGTGCTGTAGTCCACGGGGTCGTGAAGAGTTGCACGCAGCTTAGCAACTGAACAAGTCCTTATCAAGAAAGATGTTTATTTAGGGATGAAAATCCATTAGTAGTGCCTCTGACAGTTATTTATCACTTCATAATTACTCTGGCCAGTGTGAATTTTTCTAACTACTCTCTGGCAGAAACGCAACCATCCCTCTACAAGAGAAAAGCCAGGGTGTCACTCTCAGGGAACTCAAAAGCCCCCAGCTTATGTAGAAGAGATCCCTAAGAACTGGGACAGTTCAGGAAGCCACAGCGGGAACACGAAGCTCCACTGAGAGACATTGTGAAGAAAAGGCAAGCAGAAGGGTCTGGTCTCGCTGGGGAGCCAGGAGCTGCCGAGCATGCAGCGTGTGTCACGGGACATGACCATGAGTGTCACCTCTCAGGCAGGACCTGGCAGCTTGAAAGGCAGGTGGTTCCAGGCAGTGCTGCTGCTCACAGCACCGGGGCTGGCCCTGCGAGACCCTCCCAGCTCTGAGTCAGAGCTCAGGTGGGACTGAGACGAAGGCCAGAGGGCCAGCCAGGATCTGCTTGTCCATTGCTGGCACAGGTCAGACCACGGGGCTGCACTTTCTGGATGGGATTTGACCTTCACTGACTATTCACATAGAACATCTAAGTGGTTGGAGGCTGAGAAAGATCAACCACTTGTAATGCATATGAACTTCATAGTCACAGGATATAGCGTTCATTATTCCTGGCAACACAGTTTGTATTCTAACTCCAAGCCCCCGTTTCTGACAGAGAGCAGAAGAAATGAATTGAGTCACGGCCACAGCCCATCCACCCCGTCTGATTTCGGGACAGGTTGCTTCTGGTTAAGGGCCAGGAATATTCGGGATCCTTCCCCTCCCTGCTGGTGCTATAAGCAGCGCCTCCGTAGGGGCGTCAGGGACCTTGGTTCTGGACTCCACTCCCCTCTCCTGACTTCCTGGGGCCCGGAGCTGACCCCTGACCCCAGTGGACTCAGAGCAGTGCTCCTGGGATGCAGGCGTGGATCTGTGGGCACAGGGCGGCTCCCACCTGGCTTCCTGGTCTAAACTACCTGCTGGGCATCGCCCGCCATCAGGACCTGTACCTCAAGCCAGGATTATCCTGTTAGACATAGAATCAGTCAGTCTCCTCTTTCCATCTCTCAGCTAAAATTGGCATCTTTCAGCAAGGCAGGGAACCCCTGAGTCCATCTGCCTTAGCCCCCTAGGCTCCGCTATCCAGATTCTTCTTGCCCTCTCACAGTCTCTGCATCTGCCTTCCTTAATGATTAAAGATGGGAAGCAGGGAGCAAGCATCCTCCAACAGCCTCCCAGATTTGCAGGAAGCCTTTGATCCCAACTCTCATCTGGTGCTTGGGGCCTTATTCTGGGGATTGGACGCATCGCGCAGCCTCTAACTGCATATAGTGCTTTTTTCTTAAGTCTTCCTTTTCCCCCAGTTTGCAGTGGGGTGGTAAAACAAACAAACAAAACTCGTTTTGCCAGTTCATATTTCTTTTCAAAACTATTTCTGTCTCTCATTTGAACTAAAGCCAAGAATTTGGAATCTTTATTTACTGGTTTTCTTTTTTTTTTTTTTTCCTCTTCTGACAATTCCCCCTGGGGCAAGTGGTAAACTAGCCACCTCATATCTCTTGGAATATGGACTTAGGGAAGGAGGTGGAGGTGGCGAAGAGGGGACGCTTTCGTCAACAGTATATCATAACATCCTGGCAAAGGGCAACCAGATCTGACTCATCAGTCGAGGTCCAGACTGGATTCTCACTTCCTTGGGAGCCCAGCCATCTCTGACTGCCCTCCACACTCGAGAACGACTGCTCTGCTTAGCACTGACCAGGATTGTATCACATCCCCCAGGGTTGTGAGGTGACACTGTCTTTTTATTGTGAAGGATGCAGGTTTTTTGCATGTTGAAAATCCAATTAATGAGGAGGTAGCTTTTCCCATTTTTTAGTGTTTTCCTGAGAGCCTTGATTAGAGCTCTCATGAGGAACCATGTGTGTATTCTCTGTGTGTGAGTATAGATGTATACACACACACATATATATATTTTTATCATATGTCTCTAACAAACTTCTGGTTGGATTTTTTTAGGAGCTAGCATTTATGATGCTTATTGTTTCTTATTTTCCTCAGGTCTGCTTTCTTCCCCAGATCTTGAAATTCCACCAGTGATATTGCATCTAACTTTTAAAAAGGGGTTGGAGGGTTATAGGCAAAGTATCTCTTAAGACTAGAGTGGAGGCTGGTCCGCTTGCCTGCCCCCAGCCCCAACCTGCTGGTCCTGTTTCTCTGAAGGATCCTGGGGCCTCGCTGTTCCTAACTCCCTGGGCTGGTCTTGTACTGACTTCCCAGGACTTCGTTTCTGCCCTTGCCTCAGGCAGTCAGCTTGTTTTTCTTTTATCTTTAAAGCTGCCCCTGTTTTCCAAGCCCCTTGAGAATCTTCTCCTCTTAAAGATTGCCTACAGAATCAGCACAGACTCTCGCAGTCTTTTCTCGTGTAGCCCCCTTAGACAAGTCCGGACTCCTGTTTTAAGAGTGTTTACTTTGAACCGCAGGAAGTAGTGACTTGCTAGATTGGTTGAAGTTCCTGTGTTCGCTGGCTCCCTGTGCTGATCACTCCGTCCTCTGTTCTTCGTTCTGGGTGGCTCTAGAAACTCATCCCCTGGCCCCCTGGTCCTTCAGTTGCGTCCAGCCAGTGGGAGGCAAGGGAGGGGATCAGAGGATGGGAAGGGAGTGAGGCTGGGATCTCCATTCTCTGTCCTTGTCCCTGGGAGATGCTTTAGCTCCTCCTTTCAAGATACCCAGGAACATATCGTTTTCCATGACGCTGGGCTATTGTTCCTATTCCAGCCTCGAAGTTCTTCGGTCCCAGTAAACTGCCTCTCCCTCCCTTTGCCCCTTTTGGTCTGGGGCTTGTGTTGGCGCATCCTCTTGGTTCCAAGTCCTAAGGTCCTTAATCTTCTCTTGTTGGCGTCCTTGAATGCTGCTCACATTAGGGCTGCTCAGTTAACCTGTTTGAATTTGCTTTTTCTACTTCTTGCCACGACCCCAGTTGAATTCATGAGTTACAGACATTCAGAGCACAGGTCTTGAGGCAGCCTTGCTGCTTGAGGTGTGTCTGAACTGTGGACCAGCGCATCTGTAACCGCCTGGGAGCTTGTTAGAAGACCAGGCTCTAGGATTCTGACTCAGACTTCCTGAATCAGAAGCTTCATTCTAGCAAGATTCCCAGGTGATTTATGTGCACCTTAGAAACTGGGAAGCCTTGCTCTAAAGATAAGTTCCTTCTCAGGAAGTAAGTGGCCAGGACCCCTGTTGGGTTGAGGCTTGTTACTCTGAATGTAGTCTCCTTCATTTCATTAGGGGGACAGTCAACAGCTCTCCTGGCTCCTCTTGTCCTGCTTCCAACCTCCGCATCCTGAGCAAAGCTCACATCCCTCTTATCCTCTTCTTACTTGTTTGTGGGTATTGCTCACATAGGGCTTCCCTAATGCTCAGTTGGTAAAGAATCTGCTTGCAATGCAGGAGAGGCAGGTTCAATCCCTGAGTCAGGAAGATCCCCTGGAGAAGGAAATGGCTACCCACCCAGTATTCTTTGGTCCACTCTCAGCCCATAGAATGTCAGTGGGAAATTCCATGGACAGAGGAGCCTGGTGGACTGCAGCCCATGGGGTTGCAAAGAGTCAGACACAACTTAGCGACTAAACCCCCGTCACCATTGGACACATTGTCAACCTTAGGTCCTGTCTAGGTGTTAAGAATACAAAGAATAAGATGACATCTCCTTGCTCTGAGCTGGATTTAGTGACGGAATGAAGACTTGTTCACAATCAGTGTGAAGACAGTAAGAGGTACATGTTTATAACAGAGACGGGAACAAAATGTGGTGGTAAAAAGGCCAAAGTATCAAAACTGCTGAATGTGAGGAAGTCTGTCTATACAGTTCTATGAAAAGCCTTGTGTTTTCCAATTTTAGTCACATTTGAAAGTCTTGAGGACAGATATCCAGTTGTAATTCCCTGTCCTCGGACTTCATCCTAATGTCACTTTTGACAAATAGCAGCGTCTCTCCCAGGACCAGCCAAGCAGTCTGCCGAGCCGGTCTTGTTTGTACCGAGGTGGCTGCTGAGCAGCGAATGCCCACAGCCAGCCAGATCCCTAAGGACATGAAGGAGACGATTTTTTTCTGAAAGGAAATTCACGAAGGAAAAACCAACTGATTACCTCCTAAGCTGTTTTTGGAATTAATTTCAGTGCTTGTTAAAGAATCTAAATCTCCCTTTCATACGGTTCTCACTGGAGTTCCTAATGAGGCCCTCATCCTTTGTCACCTGTAAGCAGCTCTCCCACTCAAGACTGCATAATTCATGTAAATAAAATAACACAGATGCCAAATTTTCCAAGCAGAATGGGGAGGGGGCGATTTTTATACCATTATGATTTTTCAAAATAAGAAGTATCGGCTTCGGACTATGAATATTGATCTAACCATTCATTCATTCATCCTTTCTTTTAAGAGGACCAGGTGTGTCACTCAACACACACTCATTACTTGTTAACAAGTTCATCTGTATCATTTTTCTGGATTCCACATATATAAGCAACATTATATGGTGTTTCTTTCCTGTTTCTGGCTTACTTAGCTCTGTAGAACAGTCTCTGTTTCCATCTGTGTCTCTGCAGATGGCATAATTTTGTTCCCTTTCGTGGTTCAGTAATATTTCATTGTATATAAGTACCACATCTTTTTTATCATTTCTTCTTTTGATGGACATTTAGGTTGCTTCCATGTCCTGACTTTGTAAGCAGTGCTTTAGTGAACATTGGGATGCATGTATGTTTTTGTATTGTGGTTTTCTCCAGGTGTACTCCCAGGAATGCGATTGCTGGGTCATATGGTACAAATTTCAGCAAGATCTTTTTTGACCCATTTCTTAGAGTAATGAAAATGAAAACAAACATAAACAAATGGGACCTAAACTTGAAAGCTTTTGCATAGCAAAGGAAACCAAAGAAGAAGAAAAGACAGTCTTCAAAATGGGAGAAAATATTTGCAAACAAAGCACCTGACAAGGAATATATACCAAAATATACCAACAGCTCATGAAGCTTAATTAAAAAAAAGAAATCCAATCAAAAACTGGACAGAAGACCTAAATAGACATTTCTTCAAAGAAGTCACACAGATGGCCAACAAACACATGAAAAGATGCTCAATATCACTAATTGTTAGAGAAATGCAAATCAAAACTACAGTGAAGTATATTACCTCACACCAGAGTGACCATCATCCAAAAATCTACAAACAGTAAATGCTAGAGAGGGTATGGAGAAAAGGAAACCCTCCTACACTGTTGGTGGGAATGTAAATTGATACAGCCATTCTGGAGAACTGTATGGAGGTTCCTTAAAAAAACTGAAAATAGAATTACCATTCGCAGGCTTCCCGGGTAGCCCTCGTGGTAAAGAACGTGCCCGCCAATGCAGGAGATATGAGACCTCTGAGTTTGATCCTAGGTTGGGAAGATCCCCTGGAGAAGGAAATGGCAACTCACTCCATTTCTTGCCTGGAGAATCTCATGGATAGAGGAGCCTGGCGGGCTACAGTCCAGTGTTGCACAGAGGTGGACATAACTGAAGCAACTTAGCACGCACGCATGTCACTTTTTAGGAAGGAGGTTAACAGTGAAAATAATTATGAAGGTATTCACTTCCTTCTGTGAGTCTGATCTGTAGCTGAGGAAAGATGTTTTCATGTACACAAGTGATTCTCAACAGTGGGAACTTTTAAAAAATATTGATACTGACGTCTGGGCCGCACCCCTTTGATTACGCTTCAGTTGATCTGGAATGTGGTCCGGGCTTTAAGATTGTAAAAGCTGGATGTGCAAAGTGATGGTACCGTGAATATTAATTTGGTGTCTTGGCTTCCCTAGTGGTTCCCGTAAGTGCTTTGCTTTACTACTCAGAGACACAGATTTAACCAACGTGTTAAGCACAACTCTCAAAGACCCATCTATTGTAAATACATAGGCACAAAGTATTATTTTAATGTAAAAGATTAGTTCATCTTTTCTAACACTTTCTACCAGTTATATCAATCTTTGATTGATCCAGCTGCCATTTCCTCCTAACTAACTTGACTTAGTATTCTTCTTTTGGCACATTCTGGTTCCTTCTACCTTTTGTCTTGTCAGAAACTTGGCTTCAGCTCCTGCAAGCCAGCTGGGTGTGTGAGGTGCTTGAAGATTTTCTTCCTGCAGCTTTTGGCGACTTACATTAATTTGGTCACTCGTCAAGTACTTCCTGCACACAAACCCAGCATCAGGGCTCAGAACACAAAGGTGACTAAAACACAGTGTTTTCCCAGGAAGAGGAACTCTTGCAGTCATTTCTCTCTTATACCGAGGGAGAAGTGCTAACACAGAGCATCCATAACGATATCTGGGAAGAGAGTTTGAGTGGCTGCTAACTCTGTGGGCAAAAGCTCCAGGCTGTAATGGCATTTCAATGGAGTCTTAAAGGATAAATGTGCTATTTGACCTGGCAGCAAAAGAGAAAAAGGACATGCTTGTCAGAGAAAAACAGCCTTGCAGAAAATGCCACAGTCCACAGTGTGTTCAAGCAGAAGTGGCAGGTTTCTGTTTGTTGGTGCGGAATTGCAGGGGACGAGGCTGAAAAAACAGACTTGGGAGAGCAGTTCTCTGATCTTTTCATGACATGCATTTGTTTCTTGACCTTTGCCCTGCTAGGGGAATAGTGGGAAGGGACAAATCTATGCTTTGAAAACCATCATCTCAATGCAGCATGGAAGATGGACGGAGGGGAAAATACCCAGGAAGGAAGGCTGTCAAATATAACGGGACGATGGTCCAGATGCTGTTGACAAGGCTTGAAAAGGATTTAAAGTAATTCCTTATAGGAAAAACATGGGCATGGTGGAAAATCATGAAGATAATGAAAAAAAAAAATGAAGGGGAAAATACAAATCATCTATACTCCTTTGCCCAGAGATAACCACCATTAGTGGATTCATTCCAGTCATTTTTCCCTGCATAATTTATATGGTTAAGATAATTTTAGATCCTGATTTTTCATTTAACGCTATGAGAAGCTGTCTTATTATAATAAAGACATTCCATTAGCATAACTTTAATGACTGCAAAATCACTTTTGGATGGTTGCACAATAAAAATACCAAACCAGTTCCTTAACTGATTACTTCCAAATTTTCTTAAATAACCTTCTATTTACCAATTTTGTGCATAAAGTTGTATAAATTAACCATTTTTATAAGCTATATAACTTAAGTAAAATTAATGAGTTAAGCAACACTTAACATTAAATCTTTAATGCTGCTTCCTGTATTTTAGAAAAAGTGCAAAAACATGTGCTCTGAATTTTAGACATATAGCCATTTGGCAAATAAGTGTTAGTCAAAGCTGTCAAAGTAAGCAGGGGACATAAGTCGTTTAGAAAGGGGTGAGGGTGCAAACGAAACTCGGGAGCACTGCAGCTTAGAGTTGGGTATAAAGAAGTCAGTAAAATAGAGTAAGAAAGGGGCTCAGGAGGGTCAGGAGATAGCTTGTCCAAGAAGCCAGGAATGATAGATTTTCCAGAGAAGAAACAATGGCTACAACCCTGGCTTTCAACCTTATCAGACAGATTTGTTCCATTTAGCATCCCATGATGAAATTTACCGATAATACACTCTGCTTGTGTAAGCAGTACCAAGCGTTAGTCACTCAGTCATGTCTGACTCTTTGCAACCCCATGAACTCTGTCACCCGCCAGGCTCCTCAGTCCATGGACTTCTCCAGGCAAGAATACTGGAGTGGGTAGCCATTCCCTTCTGCAGGCGAGTCTTCCCGACCCAGGGATTGCACCCTGGTCTCTCATGTTGCAGGCAGATTCTTTTTTTTTTGACAAGAAAAATTAAGAGACTCATTAAATAATGATGCACAACTGACCAGCAATCAGCAAAAATAATAAATAAACCTACCTTAGTTCAGTTCAGTCGCTTAGTCACGTCCGACTCTTTGCGACCCCATGGACTGCAGCACGCCAGGCCTCCCTGTCCATCACTAACTCCCGGAGTTTACTCAAACTCATCTCCATTGAGTCAGGGATGCCATCCAACCATCTCATCCTCTGTCATCCCCTTCTCCTCCCACCTTCAGTCTTTCCCAGCATTAGGGTCTTTTCAAATGAGTCAGTTCTTTGAATCAGGTGGCCAGAGTATTGGAGTTTCAGCTTCAGCATCAGTCCTTCCAATGAATATTCAGGACTCATTTCCTTTGGGATGGACTGACTGGATCTCCCTGCAGTCCAAGGGATTCTCAAGAGTCTTCTCCAACACCACAGTTTAAAAGCATCAATTCTTTGGCACTCAGCTTTCTTTATAGTCCAACTCTCACATCCATACATGACTACTGGAAAAGCCATAGCTTTGACAAGACAGACCTTTGTTGGCAAAGTAATGTCTCTGCTTTTTAATATGCTATCTGCTACTGCTACTGCTGCTGCTAAGTCACTTCAGTTGTGTCTGACTGTGCGACCCCATCCCTGGGATTCTCCAGGCAAGAACATTGGAGTGGGTTGCCATTTCCTTCTCCAACAGGCAGATTCTTTACCATCTGAGCCACCAGGGAACTTGTGCACATAATGTTAAACATCAACATGATGCTCCAACTGTGAGATAAAAAAAAATAAAAGGAAAGTATATTTTATACAACAAGTATTTCAATGCATAAATGTTGGGACATGACTCAAGCAGATGGCACTCTGAAGGAGTTGGATGGCTGCTCTGATGGGCAGAGTCAGCATGGATGGGGACCGTGCACATGGAAATCAGGCTGCCTGGACTTCCTGCTGCCTTGCTGCATAGGACTTGAATTTCTAGAACGGTGAATATTTGAACAAAGCAAATTACAGTTTTCCCTCCACTTATATTATAGTTGTGTTCCTAAAAAATTCTTTGTATGCAAAATACTTTGTATTAAGTATTTGTATTAAGCCTGGAACTGAATCAGGCTCTGAATCACTGAATCAGGTTGCAGTGATTACAAACGGGTGCCTCACCTGTGATCACTGTCCAGCAGGGCATTTGAAAGTCACATGTGACGCAGGATAGTTCTTTCTTGGTGCAGGACTGTCCACTGGATCGTAAGACTCCTAGCATTCCTGACCCTGCTGATTAAATACCAGAAGGCCCTTAGTTGTTTTGACAATAAAAATCTCTCCCACAGCATTCCAGGGCACTCCCTGCGGAGTGACAAAGAGTCCAAGCGAGAAGCATGGGTTCCCGGTGTCACATGCCCCTCACGCCCCTCCTTTGTCCTTAGAATTCTTTAGCTTTAAGAGTTTGGGCTAAGCAAGAGATGGAGGGGAATTAACGTGATGCGTGACCTCCACAGAATTCTTGGTTCTTCCCTCCTTAAATGATTATAGAGTTTTCCCCTGCCTTTTCTACGTAAATTTCCCCAATTCCTTCTTTCCTCACTGAATTGTAAGTTCTTGAGTTAATTCACCAGACGTACAGGTACTGCAGTTCCCCTTAGTATCCAGCCCGCATACAAACTAAATCTGTTCCTTAAAGCTGCTTCCAGACCAATGCTTATAATCACTTGGTTCAGATTTGTATTTTAAACATGAAGTAGAACATAATGAGGATCCTGAAAGAAACCCCTCAGTTATTCTGGGTGATCTGTGTGGCCTTTATAGTGATCATTTGGGTGCCAAAGCTTTCCTTGTTTCTTCCCAGGAGACTATTCTCCTTTGCTCTGTGACCTTGGGCAAGTCACTTAACATTGGCAGGTTCCATTTCGTCATGATTAGAATACATATGAGACATGATAAATGTGAAACTCTAAAATACTGTAAAGTGTAAGGTCCATAGTTGGTACAGGACTATGGCTGACTATAGAAGACTTTCGCATTTGGGAATAATAAGGATTTCTTATGCTCAAAATAAGGGCACTTGAAGAAACTTACTCCTCTAGTATTTCTTTGAAGTGTTATTTTAACCATTCAGACCATAGGTCCTCTTACATTTAACTCTTATTTCATGTTTAGTTTTTCCTCTTCTATCTTTTCATGCCTAAGGGCAACAGGCAAGTTTAGGGTGGATAGAAACAGTGTGGAAGAAAAGAATTAGACATAGGGCCCCGGTGGTTATGTTCTGAGTGGCAGGAGAATAAAGAATTGCAGTCAATTTTTAGGGAACCGTTTCAGGGTCTTTTCGTTCTCTCCTTTTTCACTCATCTCAACTGCACTTGAAGCGGCGCTGTGAATTGTGAAACACTGCATGTGTTTCTGGGCAGTGATACTGAAAAGACAGTAAGTTATCCTCAGTTTGCTTTCATCGGTAGAGGTTGTAAATTGGCTTCCAATTTGATCAGGGAGATCCATGAAGGTTAAGAGTAACCCAGGATGGCTCAGAAAATATAATTCACAATATAAATGGATGAACTTTAGGGTACATGGGTCTGTTTGAGTTGTGGTTTTCTCAAGATATATGCCCAGTAGTGGGCTTGCTGGGTCATATGGTGTAGTTAACATGTTTCATTTTTTTAAGGAACCTCCATACTGTTCTCTGTAGTGGCTGTATCAATTTGCATTCCCACCAACAGTGTAGGAGGATTCCCTTTTCTCCACAACCCTCTCCAGCATTTACTGTTTGTAGATTTTTGGTTGATGGCTATTCTGACTGTGTGGGATGATAGCTCACTATAGTTTTGATGTGGAATCTGGACAGATGTTACCAGTGAACCTATTTGTAGAGCAGCGGTAGAGGGACAGACATTGAGAACAGATTTGTGGACGCAGTGGGGACAGCAGAGGGTGGGGTGAATTGGGAGAATAGCAGTGATACATAGACACGACCATGTGTAAAGTAGATAGCTATTGGGAAGCGACTGCGTAGCGCGGGGAGCTCAACGGGATGGTCTGCGATGACCGAGAGGGATGGGATGGATGCCCAGCGTGGGAGGCAGACTCAGGAGGGAGGGGGTATATGTATATGTATAGCTGATTCACCTTGTTGTACAACAGAAACCAACACAACATTGTAAAGCAATTATCCTCCAATTAAAAAAAGAAAACTTGACACCTGAACTCACCCATCAACTATGAGTTTTTCCTGGATTCAAGTTTCGATTAAATCATTCCTGCAGTGGGTATGAAAGGGGAGAGAGCAGGGTTATCCATTGTAGATTTCAATGATGAAATGAAATATATGAATTCTTTATTCATTTACGGTTAAGAAAAATAAAAATATTGAATAGCAAACACTGTTAAGGTGTTTTTCCACTTCAACAATGTTTCTCTTTAAGAGAATGTGCAATGGGTTGCAGTCCTAAGCTTAAGATGTTGCAAAACAGATGCACAGAAGATGGACTGTGTTCAGATAACTGCCAGGTTGGGTCTATATTTTCGTTAGTTTATCTCACTGCCCATCATCACTACTCTTCTCCCAACCCCTTGGACCCTCCCCACAAAGTAAGTGTCATAGTAGACCAGCAAGTTTTGTTAGAACACATCTTTTTTGTTTTGTAATGTGGTAAGTAAATTGCAGGGAGTTTTGCTTGATGTTTCTGCCTGTCTTCAAACATGAGAAAAAAATGTCAGTCTTAAAAACTGACTCACCGGCCTTCAGCTGTAACAGGAAAATGAAGCAGCAGTTCTGTGAATTGCGGAGAGGTCTTGGAACTAACCAGCCCTGCCAGGAAAAGCTTGGTCCTCTGCTTTTGTTTTAGAGTCATTGTCTTCCTTAACTTGTGATACTGAAAATTCACAGTTTTCAGTTTTCTTTTATATTCTTTAGGTTCACTTTAAGGGCTAAAGTCTTTCTTTCCAGACCTTGCTTTTTGCTCATTCAACAGAAGAATTCAAACCTCTGAATTCTAATGTCACGTGAATGAATTTTTCAATTATGGCTTTTCCTGGATATATCAAGGAAGATTAAACAGGTTTAAACAGGCTTTCTGGAGAAATCAACTGAAGCATTGATATTCTATTCTCCCAGATTGCCATTGGAGTATTTTCCTGCACATTTGGGTTATTAAAAACTAGTTTTCTAAATCCAAGACTGGAACTTAGAGCACTTTTCTCTCTAGATGAATGGAACTTTATACAAAGATTCCATCTCAGAGTATGAAAAAAGCACAGGCGAGTTTTAGCAGGGCCTCCCGTTCTTCCTGGGGTCCAGCGAGGAGAATCAGGCATTAGAGCATCTCAGTGTGCTGGAGCACACAGCCCATGCCCCTGGGGAGAGGTTGGGGGAGTGGTGTGCCCGCAGCCTCGGTTCCCCAGGAAGCGGTCTGCTCTCCAAAGCTGGGGGAGGGAGAGGTGTCTCTTGGCTGTCTAAGGTGGCACACAGCTGCAGCCTGCACCCAGCATGTGTGATTTTGCTGTGGGCCAGGGGTCAGCGGCACACTTTCTGTAAGAAGTCAGTTGTAAATGCTTTCATCTTTGTGGTCAGTAGCAGCCCCTCCATGCCAAGTATTCACTGTCACTGCTGCACGGATGCAACTGCGGGCTGTACTTGACAGTAGGAGAGGCTGGGTGTAGTGGAGCTGTCCTTTGTCCACGTGTGGTTTAATGAGCCTCCTTCTTACTGGAAGACCTGGGTGTAGCCCGGGCCTTAAGGCAAGAGGGAGCATCTGGGGGCCTGGTTCCCATCTACATGAAGGGTGACCCGATACTTAGAGACTGGGCCTCCCAAAGCACTTGTGGTATACAGGCCACAGTGTGGGGCTTCCCAGGGAAAGTAAGTTACATTTCACTTGTGACATTGGAAGACTAGATTCACACTATAGCTCATGGCACAAGACGGACTGTCACAGTTAAGGCCTGTGTTTGGGGACAGTCAGGTAAACGGATGGATAGAAGTGCTTAACAAAATGTATAGAACATGCAAGGGTGAGATTCCCAGTCTTTCTTGAGTCTGAAGTGCATATACTCGTGCCCTGGTGGTGGCCAGCCAGGATCTACCGGCCGGAACTCACTGGAAAGAAGTTCTCATTAAATGGAAGCAGTCTGAACATGTGCACATGCACACACACACACGCGTGTATCTGCGTACATATAGAGATGCACACATATGCGTGCATTTGTTCAGAGAATATCGGGACTTTGTGGGATTGCCTTTCTCCATTACAGCTCTTCACCTTCCCTCCCTCTGTTCCTGATGGAGAAAAACAGAATTCTGTTGAGCTTGAACCCTGCCTCAAGCTCAAGATTGTGGGGAGAAATATCAATAACCTCAGATATGCAGATGACACCACCCTTATGGCAGAAAGTGAAAAGGAACTAAAGAGCCTCTTGATGAAAGTGAAAGAGGAGAGTGAAAAAGTTGGCTTAAAGCTCAACATTAGAAAACTAAGATCATGGCATCTGGTTCCATCACCTCATGGCAAATAAATGGGGAAACAGTGGAAACAGTGACAGACTTTATTTTTGGGGGGGTCTCCAAAGTCACTGCAGATGGTGACTGCAGCCATGAAATTAAAAGACACTTGCACCTTGGAAGGAAAGTTATGACCAACCTAGACAGCACATTAAAAAACATAGACATTACTTTGCCAACAAAGGTCTGTCTAGTCAGAGCTATGATTTTTCCAGTAGTCATGCATGGATGTAAGAGGTGGTCCATAAAGAAAGCTGAGCGGTGAAGAATTGATGCTTTTGAACTGTGGTGTTGAAGAAGACTCTTGAGAGTCCCTTGGACTGCAAGCAGATCCAACCAGTCAGTCCTAAAGGAAATCAGTCCTGAATATTCATTGGAAGGACTGATGCTGAAGCTGAAACTCCAATACTTTGGCCACCTGATGTGAAAAGCTGACTCATTGGAAAAGGCTCTGATGCTGGGAAAGACTGAAGGCGGGAGGAGAAGGGGACGACAGAGGATGAGATGGTTGGACGGCATCACTGACTCAATGGACGTGAGTTTGAGTAAACTCTGAGAGTTGGTGATGGACAGGGAGGCCTGGCGTGCTGCGATTCATGGGGTCGCAAAGAGTCAGATACAACTGAGCGACTGAACTGAACTGAATCCCACCTTCCTGCCTTATTGGCAGTTTTGCTCAGTCTCCTTGGCCCCTCCCTTAGAGATCTGTCTCTCCTTTACTTTTTTCTTTTTTTTTTATGAAATATAGCTGGTTACAATGTGTTAGTTTTTTGTTATAGCAAAATGATTCAATTATACATACATATATTCATTTTCATATCCTCTTTCATTATGGTTTATCACAGGATATTGAATATAGTTCCCTGTGCTATACAGTAGGACCTTATTATTTATCTATTTTGTATATAGTAGTATATATCTGCTAAATGTAGTCTCCCAGTTTATCCCTCCCCCCCCTTTCCGCTTTGGTAACCATAGATTTGGTTTCTATGTCTGTGAGTCTGTTTCTCTGTCATATTTTAGATTCCAGTTATAAGTGATGTCATGATATTTGTCATTCTCTGACTTTCTTTGCTTAGTATGATAATCTCTAGGTCCATCCATGTTGGTGCAAATGGCATTATTTTTTTCTTTTTTATGTGTGAATCTCTCCTTTTCTAAAAGCTTCCTGCTGTTTCCTTCAAAGATGCTCACAGTATCCTCATTCTAAATCAATAGCCACTTATTTGAGTACATTTCCTCATAACAACATGTTAGTCATTTTCTTCAGAAAAGTTAGGTGGTCACACAGGCTAAGAAATTCAGTAGCAGTCAGTTCACTGCACTTTTTAAATAATTAATCTGTTTCTTTTTCCCCTCTGAATTCTACTTATTTCAACTTTGTTGTCACTTTCCAAAACACCTCATCACAATATCCTGTAGGTCTTAACAAATGGGATGGGCAGGTTAACCTATTTAATGAAGTCCTATCAGATTTTCAGTGATTTAAGGAAGCAAAGCCCTAGCAAAGTTAGTCTAAAACTGCCAGTTTGTGCTTCTCCTTTTCATGTATGCACATATACACACACATTTCTGTGATTTCATGCTTCATTCAAAATTACAAGTTTAACAAATAACAAATGGGAAATGAGAAATAAGCCAGGGTGTCTGTTTGGTGCGGAGCTCTGGAAACATAATGGTAATAAACTAAGGTTTATTGAGGCAGACTTCAGAGTTTACCAGAGTAGGGTAGCATCTGTATGTCTGTGTCCGGTTAATATTCATTGGAAGTTAACAGACTCTAGGGGTCAGTTGGTCCCTGCCTGCTTGTTACTGTTCTGGCGTCAAGCAAGCCTGGCATTTCGAGGTCACCTATATCCACTTTCAAAATCCATCCTGCTTTGTGGAAGACAGCCTTTGTTTTTTCTTTGGCATCACTGTGGCCCACCTGAAGCAACACTTTAGACGTGGAAAAACCCAGATCACTCTGACGCTTTTGGAGTTTGTTCTCTGTTGCTCTGAGACTGGGAGAGAAAAGGTGGCCGTCGACACAGATGCCTGCCCTCCGGAGGTTCTTGTGGCCCAGGCATCTGCCTTTCTTCAGGATGTCAGCTGAGGCCAGAACCCTCCTGGCACGGGTCTCTGGGACGATACATGCCATGCAGGGACTCTGGATTTCCATGAAGTTCGTGTGGTCTTTCTTCCCCTCCCTCTCCCAAGCCTTCTGTTTCCTCTTCGCTTCCATAATAGCATAGCTTTGTTATCTCTCAGGAGCCGGCACTGCCTGGAACCGAGTTCTACAACTTGGAGGTCTGCAAGAGAAAGGAAATTAGAAAATAGTGATTAACTACAGATAATGGTTTTTTAAAAACTTTTTTTTTTTAATGCAAACTTGAGTTCAAAGGAAAAGCTTTAAATTTGGGAGGAAGAAGATAGGTACTTACTTTCCTTAAAGAAATTCAAAATTTTCTAGAACACATAAATTATAAAATGATACTTATAAAATAATTTTCTGCAATGTGTTCAATAAAACATCGACTTACAAAAGGATTTCCATGCGTACCCACCATTCATCCGCCTTTACTCACTTACTATTTACATCAGTGAAGCAGGCATCATGCGGGGACCTGTGATAGGTGAAAGATTGAGGGATGTCAAGATAAATCTGATATAATTTTTCATTTCAAGTTTAAAATCTAATAGCTGAAGTGAGTCCTATCTTCAAGTCAGTGTAACACAAGAAAGTAAGTGGCGTATGTTGGCAGATAATTTTCATCTGGTAAGATCAGGGACAATATCAGACACTATCAGAGATAGAATTATGTCAGTCTGTAAAACATCTCATTTTCCATTTGCAGCAACATAGATGGACCTAGAGAGTGTCAGGCTGGGTGAAGTAAGTCAGACCGAGATGGAGAAATATCCTATGACACCCCTTATATGTGGAAAAAGAAGTGATACAAATGAACTTACTTACAAAACAGAAAGAGACTCACAGACTTAGAGAATGGACTTATGGTTGCCAGGGGGGAAAGGATAGTTAGGGAGTTTGGGATGGGTCATGTACACACTACTATATTTAAAACGGACCACCAACAAGGCCTATTGTATAGCATATGGAACTCTGCCCATTGTGATGTGGCAGCCTGGATGGGAGGGGAGAGAAAAGAAAATCTCATTTTTCTCTTAACATTGTATAAAATTTCCTTTTTTGGTAAAGTGTTCAAATCTTTACCTCAGTTAAAAAATTCAGTTGTTTATTATTATTAATGAATTTTGAAAATCGTTAAATATTCTTGATACAAGTACCTTATCAGACATGTGATTTGCAAATATTTTCTTGTCATATGAATCTTTTTATTCTTTTTTTTTTTTTGGTGGTATAGTTGAAGAGCAAATTTTAACTCCAGTTTTATTTTATGAATTATGCTTTTGTGACCAAACCCAAGTAACAAAGGTTTTCTCTTATGTTATCTTCTAGAAGCATAAAGGTTTCTAAAGGTTTTAAAAACTTTTGGGTTTCCCATTTAGCTCTATGACCCATTTTAAGTTAATTTTTTGTGTATAGCGTAGAAGTTGTTTCTGTTTTCGTTTTTTGTGTATAGTGTAGAAGTTGTTTCTGTTTTTGTTTTTATTTATATTTGTTTTGATTATGGTTCTTGTTTGTTCCAGCACTATTTATTGAAAAGATTATTCTCTCCCTGTTGAATCCCTCTGCACCTTTGTTGAAAATGGATTGACATTATGTTTGTGGGTTTACTCTTGGACTCTCTTCTGTTTCATTGGTCTGTGTGCCTATTTGATGATAATGATAATACTATATATTGCTTTCACTGTAGTTCTACAAATCTTGAATGTAGGTGACAAGTGTTCTGATTTCCCTTTTCCCGTCGTTCTTTTGGCTATTTTAGGTTTTCTGTATTTCCATGTGAACTTTATAAAGCCTGTCAATTTCTACAGAGAAATCTGACTTTAATTTTGATTGAGATTGCAGTAAGTCTATAGATCAATTTGAGGAGAATTGACATCTTAAAGTATTGAAGCTTTAAATCCATGTCCAAGTCCTATTAATTATAACTAATACAACCTTTCCCATAATTAATTAATTCATTTTTCCTCAATGAATCAATGTAAGTCCCCATTTACAAACACTTAAGAAAGCTAATATTTTTGCTGAATTTATGATTTTAAAAGTTTGACTGGACACTGGCATTTTCCTCGAAGAATTCTATACTGGATACAAATGGGAAAGTGTGAGTCATTTAATAGACTTCAGAGATTAAATAGACTTCAGACAATAAATAGAGTTGTATCAGTTGTTTATTGAATAAGGAAGTCTAGGGATCAGTTGAGGTGGAGGTTCAACCTTTCTGCATTAGGCAAACCACATTCCCCTGAGAAGATAGCCTTTTTTGAGTCCATACATAGATGCTTTATGGGCCGGCATGTGCCCTAGTAGACTTCGATTTTATAGCTCTACTGAAATACAAATAACCTATTAAGCAAAAACTGGGTAATTTTTGCTTTACTGTAAGAGCTTTTGCAGGATTTCCTAGTGTCTCAGACAGTAAAGAATCCACCTGCAGTGCAGGAGACCCGGGTTCCATCCCTGGGTCAGGAAGATCCTCTGGAGAAGGGAATGACTACCCACTCCAGTATTCTTGCCTGGAGAATCTCATGGACGGAGGAGCCTGGTGGGCTCCGAATATAGTCCATGGGGTCATGAAGAGTCAGACACAACTGAGAGGCTACACACACACACACACACACACACGAGCTTTTGAATGGAAATTGGAAGCAGAAATGAAAACTCTCTTGCCCATTCAACAAAGAAAATAAAAGCCAAAATATTAAATGGCATCTTCTTTTTAAAGAAATGAAAGTAGATACAGTGAAATGCAAGACCTAATTCCTTTCTGTCATTTGTAATTTTTTTTAAGGGGATGAAAGCTCGGTGGATTTGCTCATAACAGAGTCTGTTCAGGAGATTATTGGGTATCATAATTAATCCCAGTCAGTGGTAAAGAAAGAGGGTAATGTTCTTAGAAAGTGAGTGAATAGTACGCCTTCGAGGAAGGAAGGCTTCCTGGCTGGTATACTCCTCTTGGAAAGGAAAAGCTTCACCTGGCTAAGATGACAGATGTTGAAATCCCTGTCCAACCCCAGTGGCATGAAGCATTGATCGCAGGCGTGTAGTTGGCTTGTCTGCTGTCAGGGATTAGATACTGAACTGCTGAGGACCTTCATCTCCGGTGCAGGGGGAGCTTCAGCGGTATTGGCTATGAGAGCCCCACCACATGAAGCTCACCACAAGCCAGCCAGTGTGAAAGTGAGACAATAACAGCTCTTGTCTTTCCAAAGCTCATGGTTAACATGGGCTTTCAGGTTACAGGTCTGTGCCTGTCATCCTGTGAGAGGTCTTTGAGGACCCTTGTCCTGACAGTTGTTTTTACAGCATTTAGAGAGTGTGAAGTGCTCTGACTGCTGGCTCTTGGATCTGCTCAAGGAATTTATCTGATGATGAAGAGTGTCTTGAGTAAATTGGACAGGGTGAGGTAGAAAGCTAATCCAAAATGCCTTCAGCTGGATGATGGTGGTGATGATTGCTAATAGCGATCATAATAAAAGCGTGACTGTAGAATTTATTGTAGCTCGACCTGGCTAGGATACTTGGAAATTGTCTTTACATGCCATAAGGAAATCTCAGTTAAATGGGAGTCTTAGCTTCTACTTCCTTGGATAGTTTTAAAATAGAATGAATTATTGACTCTATTCAATAAATTCTAATGTATTCTAATATACCAGCCAATAGATAATTTAAAATGTGACTTATGTTTAATATTGCTAATATATCCCTTTTCTATTGGCTATATAGCAGGTGTTTTTAATGTGTGTTAACTATCTATATTTTATATACATCTTAGTGTATTTGGTCTGCTATTCTTGTCAATATTATTAGTGAACTTTTAGAGAACCTTGCTTTTGGGTTTTTTTTTCAGTCTTTATTTTGTGGGACACTATTGCATATAGGTCTATGTGTTCTTTAATGAAAACTTTGACTCGGGACATAATTTCCAACATTTTTATGATAAAAATATAATCCACTTATTTTATCATGTGCTGTTTCAGGAGTACATTAAGAGGGCACAGAGGATGATCTCCAGTGTGAAAGTGTGAAGCTTTATTTTGTTTTAATTTGCTTGGTGAGTGGGTAAAGAATAAAGTGTAAATGAATCAGTAGGCGGGTGGTCATGGGGGAAAGAGCATGGAACGAGGCGTCAGGAGGCCAGGTTTGGAGTTCTTGTTGTTTGGTCGCGAAGTCGTGTCTGGCTCCTTGCAGCCCCATGGACTGTAGCACATCATGCTTCCCTGTCCTTGTAGTTCTCAGTAATTAGCTGTGTGATTTTGGAGAAGTTACTTGACCTCACTGAGCTTCATTTTTCTTATCTATAAAATGTGGTGTTTTATTGGCATTTCTCAGATTCCCTCTCAGCTCTCAAATCCTTGGATCCTCTGTTTCATTGGAAACCCTACTTATGGCTCTCCAATTCAAAGCTGTTTGTAGGGAAGTCAGGAAACAGTCGTCTTAAAGTTAGACAGTGAAAACAAATGGAACACAAAACAGTAACTGTTCAAATGGACCTTGTGGCATGAAAGCCATCATGATGTGAGTCTTAGTGTAGAGAAGTATACTGTGAAAGGAGAAAAATCTAAGAATGTTAATAATTATTCATCCAAAGGCCAGTCACTCCCATCAGAATGTAATAAATTGGATTTATGATCTGCTTTTCATTCTATACCAAAGAGGTTAAAGCGGAGCTGGTTCCAGGGCCCCACGAGGAAGAAGGCCAGTTCCACTTCAGGAAAAGCCTTGTCAGGAGGAACCGTAGAGCTCTTTAAGGCCCATCCACGTGGAGAAGGACTGGGTTGGACACCAGCCAGAGAGACTGCCTGATAATCCCAGAGATCCTGTGCGTGCCTCTGTCTGGCTATTATTGAATTTTTGGAGCTGGAAAGAGGCAAGACAAAAGAAATTAAAAAAACAGTACAAGGAGGCAGTAGAATAACGTTTTCTCCTTTCATGACTGAGTGTCAATGGCTGGGTAATAATTACAGAAAACAGAGACCAGAGGTGTGGGGGGGCACAGAGGTTGCTGGTCGTGTTCCGGCAGATCATCACAGCGCAGAGAGGCACACAGGGGTTGGAACACAAAGGCAGAGCCTCAGAGCACAGCAGAAGGGGGGGCTCATCTGTTAATCACTTTGAAAGTCAGACATAGCAATACAGCCACAGCAGCCTCCTCAAAAGTTTGTAATAAAGTGTACACTGCACTTCTGCAGTTTGGTGCTAAAAGATACAGGGTCTCTGCAGCTTTGTTATTATTATTGTTGTTCAGTTGCTAAGTCGTGTCTGACTCTTTGTGACCCCATGGACCGCAGCATGCCAGGCTCCTCTGTCTTCTTCTGTCTCCAAAGTTTGCTCAAATTCATGTCCATTGAGTCTGTGATGCTATCCAACCATCTTATTCTCTGTTACCCTCTTCTCCTCTTGTTCTTTAATGAAAACTTTGACTAGGGACATAATTTCCCAGCCTCAGGGTCTTTTCCAATGAGTTGGCTCTTCGTATCAGGTGGCCAAAGTATTGGAGCTTCAGCCTCAGCCGGACCTTTGTCAGCAAAGTGATGTCTCTGTTTTTTTAATACACTGTCTAGATTTGTCGTAGCTTTCCTTCCAAGAAGCAAGTGTTTTTTAATTTCAGGGCTGCAGTCACTGTCTGCAGTGATTTTGGAGCCCAAGAAGATAAAATCTGTCCTTGCTTCCACTTTTTCCACATCTATTTGCCATGAAGTGGTGGGACCAGATGCCATGATCTTAGTATTTTTTCATGTTGCATTTCAAGATAGCTTTTTCACTCTTCTCTTTCACCCTCATCAAGAGGGTTCCTCTTCACTTTCTGCCATTAGAGTGGTACCATCTGCATGTATGTAGCTTATTTTTGATATAAAAATACAGACTTTAAAAATTATTTATCCAGGTTACATGAAGAATAGTAATCTGAGAAGCACAAAGCAGACTTGTGACACATGTCACTGAATGGATAAAGGATAGATTTCTATTAGAGAACATGGGAGAGCTGCTTTTTGCTTGCATTCTGTTTTACAGAGTCTTTCCTGGACATCTGCTAATTTAATAAAAAAAAGAAATGAGCCTCTGAGCGATGATCAGGTGTCACTCATAATTTTAGCTTATCCTTATAGATAATATGATAGGGGTCACTTGTGTGATTGAGTGAGCTTCACCAAAATCAGTATATACCTCAACATCAATATATACCTCAAACTCATAAACCGCATGTTAGTTTTAAAACAGAAAATAATGTTCTTTATCTTTCTGGCTTACTTCACTCTGTATAATGGGGGGTTAATAAAAATAAATGAAAAATAAAATAAAACAGAAAATAGAAGGTTCACCTGCAGTGGTATCCTCTGCCTGCACAGCAGACATTTCAGCCTGTCTCTTGTTTAGATGATTATTGTTTGAGCAGATGTGACAGTTCCCGTCTGTGATTGTTATCCTTTGCTCAAAACAACCAGTAACTTTTGATAGAAGTAGCTTTCCTTCTTTCTAAACCCATGGACCTTTTCGAAAATTTGATTCTTTTTTTGCTTTTTCTGAAGTTTGCCTTTACTTTGAAATTCCCAAGTACTTTAAAAAACGATGTTATCTTTTTAGAGCAGTTTTAGTTTCACAGCAAAATTATGGGGAAGTACCAGAGATTTCCCATACGCTTCTTGCCGCCCCCCACATGCCCAGCCTCCCCCATTAAGAGCACCTCTACCGGAGTGGCTCATCTGTTACAGTTGATAAACCCGGTTTTATCAACCGGGAGAAGGAAATGGCAGCCCACTCTAGTATCCTTGCCTAGAGAATTCCATGGACAGAGGAGCCTCGTGGGCTACAGCCCATGGGGTCGCAAAGAGTCAGACACAACTTAACAACTACAACAACATGGTGTCATACGGAATAGTTTCCTTGCCCACAAATCCTCTGTATTCCATGTGTTCATCCCTCCTTTCCCGCCCCCCATTCCCCACTGTGGCCCCATCTGAGTCCCTTCCTTCATAAACACTGGGGTGCAGTGTGTAATCGTAGGAAGTTATTTCCTCATTGTCACTTTTCCCATTTCTAGCCCAGTGCCTGTCCTCAAAAGTGATATGTAGCTGCATAAGAATTTAATTGCTGCTCTGCACCTCAGTTGGTTAAAAAGAACTCTAGCTTGCAAAACCATTTCAAATATTCCATGCTGAGTGACTGAGATTTGTTTGCTGTTTTAAGCCTCCCCTCATCTACAAACACATTTTTCTGTATCTCGTTCTGCCAACAGAGAGGTTCAGGCAGACCTGTTTACCTTCTGAGGGAAAGACTTCATCAGCTTTCTCCTCACTCCTCTCAGAGAGCGGAGGAAGGGGGGAACAGAACAGAAAACGGGGCTGGCAGGCGGCGAAGGAGAGGCTGCCAGAATTGATAGCGAGAGACCGAGTCGGGGGCCAGAGAAAGAGCGGGCATCTCCTCTGTGCTCTCGCTTCTGTTAATCTGAAACCATAGCTTCTTTTTATCACCGTTGCCTTTCAAGTGCTTTCTCCAAGGCATCCAAGTTGAGCTTGTTTATAAGCGTATTAGAGTCCAAGGATATTGAGAAGCCAGGGCCTGAAAACAAGGTATTTGTCCTCTGTCTTTATCATCCTGGGTGGCCTCCCCAGGAAGCTGAGAGGGCAGACAGCTGCGTGACCCTGGCTGTGCCTAGCGTCTGTCCCAGAGAGTGAGAGGTTTCTCTTGCAGGAAGCCTGCTGCACAGGCCTCGGTGTGGTCAGCATCCAAGATGATGTCTCGAGATGGCCAGGCTGTGCCAGCACCAACATCACTCACTGACCATGATGAAGGGGGTTTCAGTCCTCTTCTTTCACAGAAAGAAGGGGAGATCCTTGATTTTGATACATTCTTCCTAAAATCTCTTGGACTGTGTTTGAATTGAGAGCAATGTAGATATATTCCCTGTATATCTAGGAAGGGATATCTTTAGCCAGATTGAAGTTTAACTCCACCATGCACTGGGGCTTTCCAGGGATTGCTAGTGGTAAAGAATCCACCTGCCAATGCAGAAGACACAAGAGATGTGGGTTTGACCCCTGGGTTGGGCAGATCCCTTGGAGAAGGGAATGGCTACCCACTCCAGTATTCTTGCCTGGAGAAGCCCATGGACAGAGGAAGCTGGCGGGCTATAGTCTGCAGGGCCACAGAGAGTCGTACATGACTGAGTGCACAGATAGTGCACCACAGTGTGCTGATCAAGACCAGACCAAGACATGAGGTTGGGCTTATAATTTGGCTACCCTTACAGTGGAAAACAGACGGGTTCCAAATAGGAAAAGGAGTACGTCAAGGCTGTATATTGTCACCCTGCTTATTTAACTGATATGCAGAGTACATCATGAGAAACGCTGGGCTGGAGGAAGCACAAGCTGGAATCAAGATTGCCAGGAGAAATATCAATAACCTCAGATATGCAGATGACACCACCCTTACGGCAGAAAGTGAAGAAGAACTAAAGAGCCTCTTGATGAAAGTGAAAGAGGAGAGTGAAAAAGTTGGCTGAAAGCTCAACATTCAGAAAACTAAGATCATGGCATCCAGTCCCATCACTTCACAGCAAATAGATGGGGAAACATTGGAAACAGTGGGTGACTTTATTTTTTGGGGCTCCAAAATCACTGCAGATGGTGATTGCAGCCATGAAATTAGAAGAAGCTTACTCCTTGGAAGGAAAGTTATGACCAACCTAGATAGCATATTAAAAAGCAGAGACATTCCTTTGCCAACAAAGGTCCGTCTAGTCAAGGCTATGAATTTTCCAGTAGTCATGTATGGATGTGAGAGTTGGACTATAAAGAAAGCTGAGCACTGAAGAATTGATGCTTTTGAACTGTTGTGTTGGAGAAGACTCTTGAGAGTCCCTTGGACTTCAAGGAGATCCAACCAGTCCATCCTAAAGGATCAGTCCTGGGTGTTCATTGGAGGGACTGATGTTGAAGCTGAAACTCCAGTACTTTGGCTACCTGATGCGATGAGCTGACTGTTTGGAAAAGACCCTGATACTGGGAAGGATTGAGGGCAGGAGGAGAAGGGGACGACAGAGGATGAGATGGTTGGATGGCATCACCGACTCAATGGACATGAGTTTGGGTAGGCTCCTGGAGTTGGTGATGGACGGGGAGGCCTGGCGTGCTGCAGTTCATGGGGTTGCAGAGTTGGACACAACTGAGTGACTGAACTGAACTGAACTGAACTGAACTCAAAGTGGAAGGTCATTATATTAGATCCCACTTTCCTTTAGGAGGCACATTACTGACTGACTAATCTTACTTGAATATTCCCCTGAGTGGGGTGGAGGTGGTGTCTCATCTCACCCCACCCCATATTACTCATTAAAGTATTCCTTCTACTTATATCAGTTAGAAATCATTTGGACTGCAAATAGTAATGACAACAACATAGAGTTGTTTTTTAAACTGGCTTATTTTTTCTCACATTGTTGGAAGTCCAGAGAATAAGCAGCCTCTGGGGTTATTTCTGAGATTCAATAATATCAAGGCTGATTAGTGCAGTTTCATAACCTTTCTCTCATGGTTGCAAGATGGCTGCTGAGTCACTAGTCATCTTGTCTGCATTCCAGTAAAGAAGAAGAAGGAAGAGAAAGGGATAGCAGCGAAATCAGGAAAACAAAAGATTACACTGAAACCATGGAAAGAGATTTTTCTTATGTGACTTGGCCAGAATTGTGTCAGGTGGTCACTCTGACCTAAGGGAGTTGGAGAAACCAGGCTTGGGAATGGTGTTGGATCAGAGATGAGTTCTGATAAGTGCAGTTTTATTTATTTCATTGTATTCCTAGTAACATTTTAGTGCCTTTTATAGCCTGATCGTAAACCTAGCCGTAGGAATGCCAATAAGTTAGTTAAATTATAGTAATAACACATGGGATTACTATGTGCCATGCATTTACTCAGTTAATCCTCATAATAATGCAGAGCGTGTATGTGATTCATATTCCATTTTACAGATTAGGAAATGCAGGCCCAGAGGCTCAGTAGCTTGCTCAAGGTTGAGAGCTTGCTCTAGGAAGTGGCAGAGTCTGCATTCAAACCTGAACCCACTGGGCTTTAGAGTTTTTCTCTAAATCGTCCTGAGGAGGTGGCATTTACATTAGGAGCTGAGTGACGAGAAGCATCTTGCCGTGGAAAGACAGAGAATGTTCCTGGCAGAAAAAAAACAGTAAGAGAAAATTCCCTAAGGGAAGGAAGACCTTGGCTGTTTTAGAGGAACTGAGAAGAGATTAGCAGGCCTGGTGCTTGCCAGGGGAGAGTGATAGAAAGTGAGATGGATCAGATGGTTGGGGACAGAAATGCCGGCCTCAAAGTCAGAGGCAAGAATTTGCATTTTGTGGTATTGGTGGTGGGATTCGTGTGTCTTCGCTTCAGTCGCCATAACCTTTTCCCTGTTGTATAATGAGACATGTAATACTTGCTTTGACTACTTCATGGGGTTCAGGTAAGGATCAAATGATGGAATGTGTGTGACAGTAAATTGTTCTGTGTGAAATTGTTTATAAAATTAGAGATAGTAAAGGCCACAGAGTAAGTATTTCTTAGCAAGAAGTTTGTCTTATAAATGCTCTGTGAATTACACTAAAAACAACTGAACTTGTGACTGGACAGAACAAACGGTTCATTAGCAAATGCAACGTTTAAAAAATACCTGATGTGTTTTACATGTTCTGTGGGAGTGCCGCTTCCAATTAGAACAGAGACTAGGTTATGGCTGATTATCTTTCTCACTGTTGCAAGGACAGAAGAGAGGATGCATGTAAAATCATATGTTTTAAGAGCTATAGTGGAGACCTCTGGACACAAAGACGTCTAAAGGAACTCAGTTCCAGGAGGGAAGAGATCTTCGTAGTGAGTGAGCAAAGCCCAAAAGTCACTTCTTCCCTTTGTATGTGTCTCTTCCTGAGTCTTTGCACTGCTGGGCAGACGATGACACCCGCCCAAATAGAGGGGCTTTAGGGGGAGAGGAGACACTATGGAGGTCGGAAGCTGTCAAAGGCTGAATTGCAGAGCTGGTTCTGCATGTCTGACAACTCTCTCCCTTGGGATTTTGCTCACAAAGGCTCTAAAGTAGACAGCAATTCCTGTAATCCCGTGGTGTTTATCCTAAAGCCCTCTTGAGAGAGGGACCTGTAATATACACAGGGCGGATCTCCTCAAAGCATTTGGAACCAGTGGTAACCTTAAACTGATTAAAATTACAGCTCAGCCCAGACCCACTTCAGCTCCTTAATGGATTGAAGTGATCTGTACCTCATTTCAGCCACCAGACAGAAGGCTTGCTCTTCTTGGGGAACTTACTATTTATTCCTGTTTCCTAGGGTTCTTTAAAACATAATGTCTGCCATACGACGAAAAATTGTGAGATTTGTAAACGAACAGGAGGATATAACCCATAAGCAATTGACTGTTTTTTGATCAATATTAGCAGATGCACTGATAGCAGTGATGTTGGCGCTAAGAGACAAAAACTTTAAATGACAACAATAAATATGTTAAAGAAGAGAGACAAAATGGGTAAAGGGTGAATAATAGCAACAGAGAAATAGAACCTTTAAAAAGAACCAGTTGGACATTCTTGATATGAAAAAACACAGTATCAGAATTGAAGCATTCCCCGGGTGGACGCAATAAGGACTGGACACATAGAAGAAAAGTGAATCTGAAGAGAGGATAGTAGAAATTCTCTAAACTGAAGCACAAAGGGTGAGGGTTGGGGAGAAGTAAAGCATATTGTGAAGGACACTTGGGACAATGTCAAATGGTTGTGTTATTGGAGTTCCAGAAGAAGAGAGAGAAATTGGGACAGAAAACATATTTGAACAAAAAATGGATAAGACTACCCCAAAACTGATGAAATACATACACCCATAGATTCAAGAAGCTCAGTAAACCTTAAGCAAAATAGTGAAAGTCTCTCAGTCATGTCCGACTCTTTGCAACCCCATGGACTATATAGTCCATGGAATTCTCCGGGCCAGAATACTGGAGTGGGTAGCCTTTCCCTTCTCTAAGGGATCTCCCAACCCAGGGATTGATCCCAGGTCTCCCACATTGCAGGTGGATTCTTTACCAACTGAGCCACAATACAGAATAAATAGAAATAAAATCACAATCTAGGCATTTCATAATTAAGCTTCTAAAAACAAAAGATAAAGAAAAATGTATTAAAATCAGTTAGAGAGGAAAAACATTATACTTAGAAGAATATCAATAAGGATTATAAATAATTTTCCATCAGAATCAAGAATACAGATAACAATGAAATGACAGCTTTAAAAGGATTATAAAGACAATAAAAACTGCCAGCCGAGTCCTCTGCCCAGTAATCATATTCATCCAAGATGAAAGTGAATGAAAGACACATTCAGAAAGAAATATGAGGGAATTTGTTGCCAGCAGATCCATAGTACAAGAAATGCTGAAGAAATACCAAAGGAGGTTGGCAAAACCGCCTAGAGTGATCTGTTATAGCTACATTGCCTTGTAGGGAGGATAAGGCACACCAGAAAGGATAAAGGTAAAAGTCTACTTGTTTAACTTTAAAAAAGTTGTTGACTTTTTTTGATTTATGTGAGCTTGATCTTGTGAAATTTATTAAAGTTCAGCATTTTATAAGTCAGTGTTTTTAAAAGGTGACAAAAAGTTATTTTCACTTACCATTTTCGTAAATGATTGAAAAATACTATAAGGATTTTATAATAACTTTTGTGGGATATAAATGTGAAGAAGTAATATATATGACAATAGTGGTATGATAAGGAATGAAGGGAGAATTACACTCACATGTTAGTTACATTGTTCTGACGTTGTAAAATACTAACTCAAGGCAGATAGTTATATAAGGTATTTCTTAAAAGATAATGGAGGAGAAATGGAATAATAATTTTTTAATTAATGACACTTTAACTTAATGGTAATTAACCATCCACTGAAAATCTAATTTTACACCTCATGGTGTTTTCCCAACAAAAGTTGCTATATAACACTGTGTAATGGTCGCATTCTGTTTTCCATATAATGTTTTCCTGGTATTGTTTTGGAGTAAAAAATTACAAACAGCTGATGAAGCTGAAGCTCTGTTTATCCTAATATGGTGAGGTATGAAGCTGTAAGTCTCCTCAAAGTGTTGGATGAGCTGGAACGTTGCAGTTATGTAATACTTCAGGACTGGAAGGTCACGGTCCCTACTCTACCCTGGGGTGAAAGGGAAGTATTCGGATCCCTCACCAAACAAGCGAGAACTCTTCCAAATGTGCTTATCCCAAAAATGCTGTCTGACTTCTTTGCCAAAAAAAACAGTTGACTGTTGCAATTAAAGGATTTTTGGGGTGGGTTGTCTCAGATGAGACCAGTGTGTTACGCAGATGTTCATGACCTGCATTTCACATCTAATCGCCCTGCTCTCAGCAGAAGTTTATGATGATCTCTTCTCTGAGATTCCACCAGTATTCCCTTTGCATGAGTAAGAAACTGTAGTAAATGAAAACAGTCCTTGCTAATCCTAAATACATATGTTCCTTATCATCTAAGATTCACTTAATAGTTCCCAGATTTCTCACTTCTTCACATACTTGCGGTGCTGAGGTATATCTGCGTGTTTGCTTAATTTCTAAGATAAATTATTCTATTCCATGCAGCCATTGAGATGGTATGTCTGTGTTGGCATGGAAGAGATATCTATGACATGGTTTTGAGTGGCGAAAACAAAGCATCTCGTAGAACAATATGATGTGATACAGATGGGAAAGACCTTCAGTTTCTGCCTTATAAATTGTGTGTTACTTAAACTTTTATCCTTATAATACACCATCTTATAAATTTTAAAAACAGGCTGTGTCTTATTAAGACTGTAAAATTTTTATGTCAGTCATACTTAATTTTTAAAGAATAAACCTAAAAAAAATCTGTTAGTTTTGGTAGCCCGTCAGGCTCCTCTGTCCATGGGATTTTCCAGGCAAGAATACTGGAGTGGGTTGCCATTTCCTTCTCCCTCCAAAAAAAATCTATAACTAGAGAAAGTTTGGGGCATCTATATATATTTTTTTCTGAACAGTGTACAGAGGGCAGTAGGGTTTGTGAGCAGTGGTAATCGAATACGGTTTCAAGAAGTAGATGTCTTATAATTCTATGAATTTGCTAATGGTTTTCAGTATTGGTCTTGATGCAAAAGGGAAAGACTTGACAGCCTAAAAGCAATATAGGAAGCAATAGCTGTCTTGATATCCTGTGTTGATTTCATATGCATTTCAATCACTAGAATGTCTCTGTCATGTCAAGCTATAAAGAACTCAGTGAAGAACTCTTATGACCTAGTTATCAAACAAAACTACCTCAAATTATTTTTATTACACAGCACAGAAGAAAAAAATTAAAGTGGATATCTTAGATTTTTCTGAAATGCTCTGAGTTTTGAAAATAAGTTGACTAACTCAGTGTAAACCTAGAACTGCTTCTAGTCAGGTACAATGTCAGGATCAATGATCTAATTCTGGAAATTTCTACTAAAGGTGATTGACGAATCTAGGACTCCAAGCAGAGCCAGCTTCCCCCCCGCCCTCTTGTGACATTTACAGAAGCTAACTTTTACTATATGTGTTTTGATTAATATAAGCAAATTCTTACTTTATGAGTGTGTAAAAGTCACAGAAAGTATTTTTGTGATAATTTCCACATGGCCACAAAGTCATTGTGAATTAGAGAGGGTGAAAAGGGTGGGGCCATCTGACTGGGGGTTACTCCCTCAAACCTCTCTCCGTCACACTAACACCTTCTCTCCATCAGTTTCAAACTTTTGTGTGATTCATCACATGAGACACTGGTTTCCATTGACCGATAGTTAATGCTTTTCTTTCCTCAGAAAGTCCATCCCTCGCTGCCGAAGAATCAACAGGATGCTCTCCAATGAGTCCCTTCAGTCCCCGGCGTTCAGCCGCTCCAACTCGCAAGCCTCCGTAGACAGTGCCTCCATGGAGGATTTCTGGCGGGAGATAGAAAGCATCAAAGAGAACAGCCTGGGCGCTCAGGAGGAACAGACACCTGCCGAGGCCAAGCCCCTGGATGGTGAGATGCCAGATTGGTCCCCGCCGTGCAGCCTTTGACATGCTGTCTTGTTCTGTTGGCAGGTAGACGTCCTTCCACGAGTAGCCTGACTAGTGAATCAATAGACTTTGGTGTGCCAGCTTCCTGCTCCCGCTCGTTTGTATCTGCTGCTCTGGCTCAGGGTGGCTTCTGCTCAGCGGGTGACACGACCTGAAGGGGGGCTGTCAACCATCCAGATTGATCCCTGACATATCACCGTTTAGGGAGGCCGTACCTGGCTGTGGATTAGAATCATGATTGTCTAGCAGATTGACTATTCTAATTTTGAGGTTTTTACATCTGCATACTTGACTACTAATTACCAAAGAAAGATACAGAAAAAAAAATTGCCAGCATAATTCTAGAGAAAAAAATATTTGACTTTGAAGCACTTACTAGTATTAATGTGTTTAGAGAATGGATAATCCATACTTCACAAGATAAATGCCATGTCAGATAGGTCAGTTATACTAGTTTCCAGTGAAATTAAACAAGGAGATTGAGGAACCAAAACAGTATTTGTGTTGTTGTTTAGTCTCTTGGTCATGTCCGATTCTTTGCGACCCCATGGACTGCATGCAGCACGCCAGGCTTCCCTGTCCTTCCCTATCTCCTGGAATTTGCTCTAACTCCTGTCCATTGAATCCATGATGCCATACAACCATCTTGTCCTCTGTTACCCCTTCTCCTCCTGCCCTCAATCTTTATTGCCCTTAATTTTCTAAAAGAGCAAAATTACTCACCTGAGATTAAAAGCATGGGACAAGGAGGACCTATTTTATAGCACAGTGAACTCTGCTCAATGTTACGTGGCAGCCTGGATGGGAGGGGGGTTTGGGGAAGAATGAATACATGGATGTACATGACTGAGTCCCTTTGCTGTCTACTTGAAATTGTTACAACATTGTTAATTGGCTATCAGTTCAATTCAGCTGCTCAGTCGTGTCCGACTCTTTGCGACCCCATGAATCACAGCACGCCAGGCCTCCCTGTTCATCACCAACTCCCGGAGTTTACTCAAACTCATGTCCATCGAGTCGGTGATGCCATCCAGCCATCTCATCCTCTGTCGTTCCTTTCTCCTCCTGCCGCCAATCCCTCCTAGCATTAGGGTCTTTTCCAATGAGTCAACTCTTTGCATGAGATGGCCAAAGTATTGGAGTTTCAGCTTCAGCATCAGTCCTTCCAATGAACACTCAGGACTGATCTCCTTTAGGATGGACTGGTTGGATCTCCTTGCAGTCCAAGGGACTCTCAGGAGTCTTCTCCAACACCACAGCTCTAAAGCATCAATTCTTCAGTGCTCAGCTTTCTTCACAGTCCAGCTCTCACATCCATACATGACCAATGGAAAAACCATAGCCTTGACTAGATGAACCTTTGTTGGTAAAGTAATGTCTCTGCTTTTTAATATGCTATCTAGGTTGGTCATAACTTTCCTTCCAAGGAGTAAGCATCTTAATTTCATGGCTGCAATCACCATCTGCAGTGATTTTGGAGCCCGAAAAATGAAGTCTGACACTGCTTCCACTGTTTCCCCATCTAATTCCCATGAAGTGATGGGACCAGATGGCATGATCTTAGTTTTCTGAATGTTGAGCTTTCAGCCAACTTTTTCACTCTCCTCTTTCACCTCCATCAAGAGGCTTTTTAGTTCCTCTTCACTTTCTGCCATAAGGGTGGTGTCATCTGCATATCTGAGGCTATTGATATTTCTCCCGGCAAACTTGATTCCAGCTTGTGCTTCTTCCAGCCCAGCGTTTCTCATGATGTACTCTGCATATAAGTTAAATAAGCAGGGTGACAATATACAGCCTTGACGTACTCCTTTTCCTATTTGGAACCAATCTGTTGGTCCATGTCCAGTTCTAACTGTTGTTTCCTGACCTGCATATAGGTTTCTCAAGAGGTGGGTCAGGTGGTCTGGTATTCCCATCTCTTTCAGAATTTTCCACAGTTTATTGTGATCCACACAGTCAAAGGCTTTGGTATAGTCAGTAAAGCAGAAATAGATGTTTTTCTGGAACTCTCTTGCTTTTTTGATGATCCAGCGGATGTTGGCAATTTGATCTCTGGTTCCTCTGCCTTTTCTAAAACCAGCTTGAACACCTGGAATTTCGTGGTTCACGTATTGCTGAAGCCTTGCTTGGAGAATTTTGAGCATTACTTTACTAGCATGTGAGATGAGTGCAATTGTGCAGTAGTTTGAACGTTCTTTGGGATTGCCTTTCTTTGGGATTGGAATGAAAACTGACCTTTTCCAGTCCTGTGGCCACTGCTGAGTTTTCCAAATTTTTTGGCATATTGAGTGCAGCACTTTCACAGCATCATCTTTTAGGATTTGAAATAGCTCAACTGGAATTCCATCACCTCCACTAGCTTTGTTTGTAGTGATGCTTTCAAAGGCCCACCTGATTTCACATTCCAGGATGTCTGGCTCTAGGTGACTGATCACACCATCTTGATTATCTGGGTCGTGAAGATCCTTTTTGTACAGTTCTTCTGTGTATTCTTGCCACCTCTTCTTAATATCTTCTGCTTCTGTTAGGTCCATACCATTTCTGTCCTTTATGGAACCCATCTTTGCATGAAATGTTCCCTTGGTCTAGTCCAGTACAAAATGGGCTTCCCTGGTGACTTGGATGGTAAAGAATCCTCCTGCAATGTGGGGGACCTGGGTTTGATCCCGGTGTTGGGAAGATCCCCTAGAGAAGAGATAGGCTACCCACTCCAATATTCTTGCCTGGAGAGTTCCATAGACAGAGGAGCCTGGCAAGCTACAGCCCACGGGATCGCAAAGAGTTGGACATGACTGCTAAACAGAGATATTGGATAAAGGACCCACTCTACTCCAGTATGACCTCATTTCAGCTTAGATCCTCATTACACCTGCAAAGACTCTATTTCCAAAGAAGTTTACATTCACCCGAATTGGTGGTTAGAACTTCCACGTATCTTCCAGGGACCCAGTTCGACCCATAATGGCAATATTCTGTTGTATGAATATGCCATAATTTGTCTGTTCATTTAACTGTTAGTGAACTTGTGGATTGTTAACAGCTTTGGCCATTATGAATAAGGCTGCTGTGAACAATTTTGTGAAAGTCTTTTGGTGGAGATGTATTTTTATTTCTCTTGGAAGTATGCATTTTTCATAGAATATGTGTAATTATGTACATAAGAAACTGCAACTCTTTTTCCAATGCAGCTGTACCATTTCACATTCCTCCCTGCAGTGTCTGACAGCAAGTCTAGTTGCTTCATGTCCTTGAACATTTTGATGCTTTAAGACTTTTACTTGAATGGTTCTAGCAACATGTGGAGGTATCTCACTGTGGTTGTAATTACATTTCACTGATGACTAATGATGTCAAACACTTTTTCTAGTGCTTATTCTCCTCCATCCCTCTATCTGGCTTTGTAAAATCTTTTGACTCTTTTTAAAAAATATCTTTCTATTATTGCCTTGTATGAATTCATCGTGTATTCTGGATTCGTCTTTTGTCGAATATATGTATTGCAAATACTTTCTCACCATCTGTGGCTTGCCTATTCATATTCTTAGTGGGTTTTTAAATTTTTGTTTATTTATGTTTTATTGGTAGAAGCAATTTTATTTCTGCTTATACTTTGGTTTCTCTTACTATCATATAAATCCTTTGCCTTTTGTTTTTTGAAAGTGCAAGGATTGATTGATTGATTGGTTTGGGGCTGCCCCGGATCATCGTTGCTGCACATAGGCTTTCTCTAGTTTCCGTAACTGGGGGCTCTTTTCTTGTTGCCGTAGCTTCTCTTGCAACAGAGCACAGGCTCTGGGGTGTGTGGGCTCAGCGTATGTGGCTCCCGGGTTCTGGAGCACAAGCTCAGTAGTTGCGGTACATGGGCTTAGGTGCTCCACAGCTTGTGGGATCATCCCAGGTTAGGGATCAAACCTGTATCCCCTGCATTGGCAGGTGGATTCTTAACCACTGGATCACCAGGAAAGTCCTTGTGGGATCTTCTAAATGGGTGTCTCTCTTTTGTTCTCGCTCCTCTCTCATTTTTCTCTTGTTTGTTCCTTGTGCAAAAGTACAATTGATTTTTGTAACCTGACCTTTTATTTCATTGTCTTTCTAAATTCACTTACCAGGAGTTGTCTACTACTAAATGTCTTACGATTTTCTAAATAAACAAAGAGATTTTGGGGGAATAGAGACAGTTTTTACTCTTTCCTTTCTGGCTTCTATGTTTTTATTTTTTTAATCTTGCCTTATCATACCAGTAAGGCCTCCGAATAAGTTGAATGAAAGTAAGTGATGACAGTTTATATCCTTGCTGTGATCCCGGTTTTGCAGGGGAAGGCTTCAATATTCACCACGAAAAATGGTTATAACTGTTAAGTTTTTATAGATGTTCTTTATCAATAGCCTTCTATTCCCATCATATTAGTTTCAGGTATACAACATAATGATTAGATATTTGAATACATATATGGTTGTGAAACAGTCACCAAAGTAAGTGTAGTTAATATCCATTGTCACACATCGTTACAAAATTGTTTTTCTTGTGGTAAGAACTTTGAAGATCCTACTCTCCTAACAATTTTCAAATACGCAATAGAGTGTTATTAAATATGGTCACCATGCTGTGCATTACATCCTCTTGACTTACTTATTTTGTAACTGGAAGTGTGTACCTTTTGACCATCTTTACCCATCTTGCCCACCCCGACTCCTTGCCTCTGCTGAGCATACTGTCTATTCTCCATATTTATGCTCTTGGGCTTTTTGCTTTGTTTTGTCCTTAAACTCCACGTGTAATGAGATTGTATGGTGTGTGGTGTTTGTCTTCCTCAGTCTCACTTACTTCACTTGGCATAATGTCCTCAGAGTCCAGGATGGTCTTCTTATATCGTTTACTGATATTTCTTACTCATTGATGTGTACAGACACAGATACACACGTCATCCAGTCACAGAATATTCTCACTTTCTTTTGGCACCTTCATTTTACAGAAGGAGAACTTGAAGCGGAGTGGTTGCAAGATGTGGGTTTATCAACCCTGATCTCGGGTGATGAGGAGGAAGATGGCAAAGCTTTGCTCTCTACTTTAACTCGAACCCAGGCAGCTGCAGTGAAGAAGAGATACAATACCTACACACAGACCTTGAGGAAAAAGAACAAGCAATCTGTCAGGGATGTCAGAGACATCTTCGGAGCCAGCGAATCTCCTGTAAGTAATGGACAGGGCTCAAAAGATATGTTTAGGGGAGCAGAGGAGAATATGGAAAAAATATCAGGACAGTTCATAGTCATCCTCTAGCTTTAAAAGAGAAAGCTGAAGCAGACAGCAACATGCAAGATTTTATAAACTTAAGTGACTATTTCTTATTTCCTATGCAGCAGGCTCCCTGCACACAAAATTTATTCCCTTCTTTTGAAGTTGGAGGATAACTTCTTTGGTAATGGAGTGCGTCTTTGTGGGAGGGTTCCAGGGAGCCTTTACTTAAATCTGAGTGCTGACTGGAAGCTCTGTGGACAGGCAACGCACTCCAAGCCTCATGAGCACGGCTGGGTGGTTTGCTTTAATTGGGGGTGGGGATGGGAGAGTGGTTAGGGTACCTTTATGTTCAAAGAAATTAAAATGGTAAAAAGTGAGATACAGCATTAATCAAGTGGGCCAGAGAATGATTCAAAAAAAATCAGGGGCACCTCACATGTTTTCTGAGCCATGGCTGGTTGAAATTCCACCTCACCCTTGGCGGTTCCAGGGCCACAGTTTTACTTGCAAGGCTGAGTCACGTCCTCCTATTTCTGCGGTCTTTCACTACCAATTCTGATCTACTTCATTCATCCGTTTATTGCATCATTGATGCAACAGATAATTATTGGATATGTCCTCTGTGCAATTCTTTTTTAAAAAAATATTTCCTTATCATTTATTTTTGGCTGTGTTGGGTCTTAGTGACAGTATGTAACTCTGAGTTGCAGTGCATGGTCTTTTTCTCTTGCTGAGGCGCACAGGACTCAGTAGTTGCAGCTCCTGGGCTTAGTTGCCCCCCAGCATGTGGGATTTTAGTTTCCCAACCAGGGATCGAACCCACCTTCCCTGCATTGGAAGGTGGATTCTTAACCCCTGGACCACCAGGGAAGTCCCTCTGTGCAATTCTTGTATCAGGTTCTATGCAGATAGGATTCATGGACCTCGGATTCATAAATAGGAAAAGGGGAACTTGATGCTCTGCTGCAGGCACCGAAAAAGTTGGCTAAGGCCAGTTAGTTAATCACTTTGATTTAGGTTTCTTATCTGCTTACTTGTGATATCAGTAATGACATAAACTAAAACTTCAAGGATATTGGGTAGCTGGCGTAACTGAAAACAGTCTCTAATTTGAAAACAGGTTGTGTGTCAGTCAAGTCTTCTCTTAGATACATTAACCAGAGTGGGGTGTTGCCAAAGCAGCTCACGTCTATAGAGTTAAGCTTTGCCTGTGTGTTTACAATATCCTGGAAGAATCCTGGCCTTTAGACCAGTCTTTGTTGTTGTTGTTGAGTCACTCAGTCACGTCCAACTCTTTGCAACCCTATGGACTGCAGCACACCAGGCTTCCCTGTCCTTCACTGTCTCCTGGAGTTTGTTCAAACTCATGTCCATTGAGTTGGTGAGCCCATCCAATCGTCTCATCTTCTGTCATCCCCTTCTGCTCCATCTGTCAATCTTTCCCAACATCAGGGTCTTTTCCAATGAGTTAGCTCTTCGCATCAGGTGGCCAAAGTATTGGAGCTTCAGCATCCGTCCTTCCAATGAATATTCAGGATTGATTTCCTTTAGGATTGAATGGTTTGCTCTCCTTGCTGTCCAAGGGAACCTCAAGAATCTTCTCCAGCACCACAGTTCGAAAGCATCAGTTTTTTGGCACTCAGCCTTCTTTATCCAATTCTTAGAACTGTCTGATGTAGTGGAAACGACCCATTTCTGTGCTCTCCAAAGTGATAGCCCCAGCCACATGTGGCATTAACACTTGAAACGTAGCTAGTGTAAGTAAGGAATGAAAATTTTAACTGTGTTTCATCATAATTGATTTAAACCTAAATTGTCACATATGGCTTGTAGCCAGTATATTGGTCACAGTTCTAGAATCTTCTGCCATGTATAATGAGTTATAGCAGAATGAGGGAAGGTATTCTGAGTTCTGTGCTGTTTGAACTTTCAGCCTGGTTGATACCTGTGTCTTCCTGGAAGGTGAGATTGTCTCCAGCTGGAACTGGGTACAGGCAATGCCTACAACTTGAGGCCAGGCTCCATACACACAAGTCCTGGACTAGATGCCTATCAAAGGAAAGGTTTGCCCTTCGGGTTTAAATTTCCAGTGTCATTTTCCAGTTATCACCCAGATATCTTGAGCGAGTACTAAGAACTTGGCCTACATGCATTCTTTCCCCGTTTCTGTTTCTGGCTACTTCAGACTAAGATTTTTTGTTTTCCCTTGCTGTCGTTGTTTTGTCGTGTCTGACTGTTTGTGACCCCATGCATTGCAGCACGCCAGGCTCCTCTGTCCTTCACCATCTCCTAGAGTTTGCTCCAATTCACGTCCCTTGAGTTGGTTGTGGTATCTGACCATCTCATCTTCTGCTACCCCCTTCTCCTTTTGCCTTCAGCCTTTCCCAGCATCAGGGTCTTTTCCAGTGAGCCGACTGTTTGCATCAGGTGGCCAAAGTATTGGAGCTTCATCATCAGTCCTTGCAATGAATATTCAGGGTTGATTTCCTTTAGGATTGACTGGTTTGATCATGCAGTCCAAGGGACTCTCAAGAGTCTTCTGCAGCACCAAAGTTCAAAAGCATCAATTCCTCTTGCCTGGCAAACTGCAAAATGTAGAAATAGCTGTAGCTTCTTTTGAATCCCCCAGCTACTCAAGAAAAATGCATAACTAACCTCTCTAGGTTTCCTAAAACTTTACACTGTAGCCACATAGAAACAGTGCTTCTCCTTTTACTTGGACCCCGAAGGGAATTATAATGTGGGCACTTTCCCACTGGGGCTCAGGTGTTATGGGCACTTTCCCACTGGGCCTCAAGTGTTATGAACAGTCTTGTTTTTCTTATTTTTCCATAGCATGTAAGTGCAGTAAACGGTTCAGTATTTAACTCCAGCAAAGGCAGAGAGATGACCACATTCCTGGTGGGCCAGGAGAGTGGCCCGGGGCCTTCCTCCTGTGCACCTCCTGCTTCTCTCCACCCAGTCTTGCTGCTGGAGCCCCAGCTCTAGAGATGGTGGGGAGTGAGGCAGGCCAAGTGGTCGCAGGTGGAAGAAGATAGTTAGTCTGTCACCATGGGGACAGTTAAGTTGAATCCTGAATACATTTAGCTGCTGCCTGCCCTTCTCCTAAATGGCTGTTGTCTTCTGAATTAGGTGATGCCTTCCTGCTCATTTAATTTTCATTCTGGAGATGTGCTTTTTCTTGATCGGCATCGACCTTCCACATGTTTTTCTCTTGCACCTTTTTTTTCAGGCCCAAGTTTTTCTCTAGCCTTATCAAACCATTCTTGCTTGCTTTTTATCTTCCAGGAACATCCAGCAATTTCTCTTCTACTAATGGAAATATTTCGTGGTTTCTAGATCTACTCTTTGAGAAAAGTAACTCTGACATGTTGAGTGATTTGCAGGGGCAGGAGAATATGCCATCTTGATCCAAGTTTCTTATGTCGATTTCTCAGTAGTATGTGTTTCTTCCAAAAAATGTGTTTTTTTCCTTATTATAAAAATAATGCATAGTCTTTAATGGAAATTTAGAAAATAGGGACAAGCAAGGAAAAACATGAGTATTTCCATGGGCCCAAATAAAATTTTGTGATTTAATTGACTAGTCAATAAGTATAATTTTCAGTGAAATTCTATTCTAAAAGAATAGACTATTTAAACCTTGTTTTAGTAGAACTCTTACACACTAAATCACAGATACTAAGTCAGCCTTTGGGTACATAGTGCAAGATCTCAAATCCATTTCATCATGAGCCCAAACAGAATTTTTCTAATATTCAGAAGCTGTGAATCAGTTATTACCTCCAGTAATACATTTCACTGAGCAAAACAGTCAGCCGAATCTATTTTCAATTTCATAACTGAAAAACAGTTAAAGGTGGGACTAACTCACAATTAACTGTATAAATATAAGCATGCAGTTCTTTTTGGAAAAAACATGATTATATCACATATATATGCTTGACTGCATGGCACGGAAAACCCAGGAGTTATACAAGTACAAATGAGGAAGCTGAAAGGAGGTGTTCCTTTGCTTTAGCGTAGATCAGGCTTCCTTCCTTCTTTGTATTGCGTCTTTCATGCATGGCCTTCATCCTTCTGCTTACCCAGGAGGCTGGGCCACTCCTGACAACCACATCCATGTTCCTGGCAGTTCCTGGTGCTTGTACTTCCTGACTGTCTCTCTCTGACTTCAGTTTCCCAGAAATCTTACTTGGTAGAATTACAGTTACCTCTCATGGCCTGGAAACATTATATGATCACTCGCAGCTACAAGAGAGCCTGGGAAATTAATACTTTCTAATTGTACACAAACATTGCTGGAAAAAAAAAAATCAAGACCCTATTAAGGAAGACAGGCAACTGGGTTTGGGGCAGGAGGTTAATTTACAGTGTCTTCCACAGAGACCAGTGTCTGTCACTGCACCTGGCGTGTGGTGAGGTCCCGGGACTGGCTGCCAAGTGGCCACATGCAGTGCTGGGTGCACAGGCAGTCGTATCTGTGGACGTCTCACCAAGTCTGGATGGACGTGCGCACTGGATGCATAATGCGTGATTGAATGCACTGTGACCCCTGGGAGAACGTGCCTGAATAAAAATGCTCTCTGTTTTTCTCAATAGCCAGATGATTTTTGTTGTGTCCCAGCTCCTCTTCTGGATGTGAGCCCAGATGAAGGAAGGATGCCAACGGTCCCCTGCAGAAATGGTCAGCTGGTAAGACAAAGAGAGGGGTGCGAGCACCCGGGGGTCAGGAGAAGTGGTTACTTCAAGGCAACCTGGAAAATTTTTGAAGGAAAAAAAAAAAAAACTTACTTATCTTGTAACAAGGAAGAAAAAAAGGGTCTCAGACTCAGGAATGAATGATTAAATAGTTAAATCCACAAACAACAACGTGGCCTCCTTGTACCTACAGTGACAAAAACAACCACAGCTGCGGCTGCCGGGAGTCAGGACTGGGGGAGGCCGTCAGCTGAGCCATTGTTCTCTCTGCCGAGTGCGCAGTGGAAAATTTTAGGCTACCTTCTTTGAATCCTTCAGAGTTAATTTAATTCTCACCATAAGAAATATTTTGACATTTCAGTTATTTTCTAAATGTAAATCTGTCGTGGGGACACAGCACTTCAGCCTCTGGAAAGTGTCACAGTAAGTGGGAAAAACACACAATCTCGCATAAGAGGTATACATGCTTCCCTAGAGCCCACTCACCCAGGTTAGTAGGTTCCAGAGTGCCGATCGGAGTTCAGAACTGCCTCTGAGGCTGTTTTAGCAAAAGGGATGACTCGCAAGCTGTAGTCTGTACCTCCTGGCATGAGGCTGGATCCTCTTACTGAGCACACCCTTCACCCTGGGAAGGACATGGGTTACTGACATCTGTCTCCACGTGGCCTCCTGGCAGCAAAAATCTACAGGGAGAGACTTGCTTCTCTTGTGCTTCCGTGTTTCCTTCTCCTTAGCTCTTTATTACCCTTCTCAGCAGAGGGAGACGGGTTCTGTGTTGGTTGAGGACTGACCCCGGTACCATTCTTGATCTGATGAAGATGATGGTGACAATGATGTTGAGATTCTCTGCAGTTTCCTTTCCCCTTACATGTGTCTTATGTGGGTCACTCTGTCTGCACTTTACAGGCCAGCCCCTTATCCCTTCCAGATTATCTCCATTTTCCCTTTTCTTCTTTTTCATTTCTTGCGTTAAATTCACTAAGTTCTTAAATTGTCTCTTACATTTCCCGTGTCTTTCTGTCCATTTGTTCTGTATGCCAGCAGATTTTGTCCACATCATCCTGTGGAAACCTATTTCTAATTTTTGTCAAGAGTGGTTATAATTGGGTCCCTGTTGATTTTTAAATTCAGCAATCATCCTGTTAATTCATAAGAACTCCTGCTTTTTGCACTGATTTACCCTTTCTTGTTATAGGCAGTCCTGAAGGATGATTGCAGTAGTCTCTCAAATCTCTCTGAAATTGTTACATCATCATAAGCCTTTTTCTCTTCCCTCGATTATCTCTTTCTCCCAGAATGTTTGCCATTATCTGTATGCTGCTTTTTTCCCCAAAATGTTGATTTTTCTCCATGGCCAACTTTTTTATAGTGATTTTTCTCCAGTGACTGATGATCGTTGGTGATTGGCTGGATTGCCTAGTTGGTGACTTTTAGGACATGTTTTTGCTGTGTGCTTTCTCTGCCATTATATAGATGTTTTCCCAAAGAGCTCTTTATTGACTAAGAGGGCTGACTTTGGGTCCTTTGTAAATCACTAAGGTGTGTGCACAGTCTGTGAAGGGATGTTATTTTAACAGCATACATGGATGAGTCTGTGCATGTGTGTATGTGTAGACATGTATACACACACAGATAAATACACGCATGCACACACCTTCAGTGCCAAAGGGAAGGTAACAGATGACATCATTCCCAGATAAAATTCATGTTTTCCTTTTACTTTCCCACCCATTTCTTTCATGAAGGTCCAGAGTGACCTGATATTGAGGTCTGTCGTGTTCCCAACACTCGGCCTCTTTCTTAGGCAGGTGGTTCACTTCATCCAGAAGGCTTTCCTTGGGTTTATGCCTGGCTTCTGCCTGCTGCTCAGTGTAAAGGGGGCTGTCAGGATGTCTTTGGCCCCTTCGCTGAGGAAACACTTGACACTGAATTTTCCTAGCTGTCACCCTGGAGCCTCTTCTGTCCTGTGTAATTTATCAGTCTTAAGTTTGGTTGTTCGTTTGTCTGTTTTTTGTGGATTTGCCAGCAGTGTTGTCTTATGCTCTTCTTAGGCTGAGAATTTCTCTGTGATTGTGAAGCAAATTATTTTTCACTTTCCAGGAATTTCTAACAATTTTTCATCTGTTAGGAGAATACTTTGTTGGTTTTCAGTGCCCTTTGGAGCTGTACTTACAAAAATACGCCCTTTCTCTATTGGGAGTGGTTCACTCTCTGTTCTCCATCCTGACCTAAGTTTTCTTGTACTGCTTTTTAGCATTGTTTCCACTTCCAAAGAGACATGTATTCTTCACGTGAATAGCATACATACACACTGGGGAAAAGTTAGAAAATACGGAAAAAGAAGTTTCTAAGGTCTCATGTGAAAGTTTATTTTATTAATACCCAGCATGTTTAATTTTGCAAAGCATTGTTTTAATCATGGATAGAATATTTGCATCTTATTTTGGGAAATTTACCATTGTATCACAAATGCTGCTAAAAAATCTTAGAGCACATACACAAGGCCTACAGAGCAGTGCGTTATAGTTGGAATAATCTCAAATACATTTGCTGCATAGTTCTGTAGTGAAAAATCAGAGCCTTTCCAAATCTCAGAGAATGGGAATGAAATATTTGGCTCAGTCATATGTATTTGTGAGATAATCGGCCTAATGTTTTTCTAGTTTCATAATTGAAAGAGCGCTGAATGCTCTTGCTTTTGATTTGTAAATCATTCCAAAATATAGTCATAAAGTCTGACTTTTAAGTAGCATAGTTTTATCAGTAAGCTTCCTGACTTAGACAATTAGAGGTTTGTTTTCCTTACAGAATAAGGACTCTGAGGCTGGTATGACTAATACCTCTCTCATGGACCTACTAATTTTTTAATCTTTCCAATGTGCTCCATGTAGCATGCAGGCTAATATTTAAAACTTGTGGGATGTCTGGGCATCACACGTGTCATGCCCACGTCCTGGAAGAAGCATCAGTCAGCTTGATTCTGTCCCTGTTAGCAAGAGAACGCTAGCCTTCCCAGCTGTTCTCCCTAGTAGCGTTTTAACCAAAATCACACTGGACCAAACCATCACAGGATCACAGTTAGTCCTTGTAGACAGACACACAGCATCCTATAGCAAGATCATGATATTCGTATGTTAGAGGAGAAAAGAAAAGCGAGTTTTGGCAGGCAGGTAGCAGTGTCTGCTTTTGAGACTCATTCCTGTTCTAGTGCATGACACTTATGAGGATCAGCATCCTTTCAGAGGAACTGGTGAATGCTCTTACCATTAAATTTTAGTCCTAAACTCTGTATCTGCACAGGGCTTTGCCTTTAAACCGATTCTAGTGTAATGTGTAATTGAGTAAACCATCACACTGGGAAAGATGTGCGTGCATGCTAAGTCACTTCAGTCATGTCCTCCTCTTTGAGACCCTGTGGACTGCAGCCCTGCAGGCTCCTCTGTCCATGGGGATTCTCTGGGCAAGAATACTGAAGTGGGTTGCCATGCCTTCCTCCAGGGGATCTTCTCAAGCCAGGGATCGAACCCACCTCTCTGACGTCTCCTCCATTGGCAGGCAGCTTCTTTATCACTTGCGCCACCTGGGAAGCCCTGATTGGGAAAGACGTGCCTGGATAAAAATGACTTCACTTCTCTCCTTAGCCAGGTGATACCTGTGACAGCCATGCTAGCGAGCTGGATGACGCCCAGGAGGGAAAAGCACTGCCAGGAATCATCAAAGCGAGTGGCCCCCTGGTAAGTGATAGAGGAGGACGGGGAGGGATGAGACAGGCAGCCGGTCTCAAGACAACTGCACTAAACCTCACCACAGGGCAGCATAATTAAGGTCGCTGGACACGCACGGCTGTCACACGCCGGTCTGCCTTTATTTGGAGGCAGCCCTTGAGCAGTAAGTGAGCCTGAGTTTAATAGTTACAGCCACAGATAACTACATGCTCTAGTAAAACAGACACAAAACCAGAAAACCAATGAGGGTACGCATTTCTTTATGACGGATTTAGTCCCTTTACATTTTTCTCATTTTAAAACATTCTCCTATGAGTGTTGGTTCCATTGGGTCCCAGGTCCCCTGGAAACGGATGTCAAGTCCTGGGCCAGCACCACGTGTTTCCCCAGTGCAGGCGAACACCGGGTACCTTACTTCTGAGTGCACTCTTCACCCCAGGTGTCCAGGGCTCCCTTCTCTCCCCCACCGCCTCATTTCCCCAGAGCCACTCCCCACCCCCCAGTTACCCGGAGCAGACATCAGGCAAGCCCTGGGAGAAAGATCCAGCATCTGTCAGTGTATAGACAAGGAAGGTTGCTTTATTCACGGTTTAGCCAGAGCCTTCTCTCACATCTGTTTTTACGTGTACTTCTATCCTGAGCTATCTTTTCTCTCCCTTGGTGAAACTTGTATTCTCCATTTTGTCTTTACCTTTTCCATCCTCACATTCCCTCCCCTAAGGACTTTAGAGGAGGGAATGCTGCATCCCAGAAGGTTCCCTCCTCTCTGCTGAGACAGTATGGGTGGTGTGACTTTTTTCTTTTTTTCAGTTATGTTTATTGATGCTACTAGGTTTTAGGAAAGAAAGGCTTGGTCATCTGAAGAGTCCATATAATATTTCATGATTGTCCAACATCTTGGTTTTGCAATAAACTACCTACAATAAAGGAATTGTCTATTATAATATATATAATTGCCTATTGTCTATATATTATATGAGGTTGAGTCTTGACTCTAAATCATAAGTGCCACTAAGTCTAAGCCTTTACAAAAGATTTATTTACAAAAAGGCTTACAACCCAATCTACAATCCTCACTAACTACAAATCATTCGTATAGATAAGAGAAAACATTTTCCTTATGTGTAGTTGACACAAATGAATTAGTCATTTGAGGTGTTAGTTAATTCAGAAGGCAAAGTAGTCGGCCTGGTTTAGTTCCAGTGCCTTAAGTAAAAATCAAATAGCTACATTTGCTATTGATTTATAATTCACTGCAAAATACAATCATACCATCTGTTAAAAATGATCATTTACATCTGTGTTTGCTTTATAGAAAAGAAAATCTATGCAACCTTGATTTAAACAAGTAGGAGTTTGTTTTAATCACAAAGAAGCAACTAATGGTGGGTAAACCAAACTGGTACAACTACAGTGCAGTGCAGTGCCAACTTTGGACCGAACTTATGACTTTTTTCTTCCATGCTGCCACCATAGCATGTGGATTTAATCCTTAAATTCACAAGATGGTCAGCAAGCACGTATTAGATGGTTCTTGCTTTGCTTGAATTGAATTTCAATATCCTAAATTTTCTCCCATGTTACTCTCTTTTGCTCAGATTTCTTCATCTTTATGTTCCAGGTTAGTAATTTTTTTCTTGGTCATGATTCTGTTACCTTTTTTAGCTTCTCTTACTCCTTGTAAATTTCCGCAAACATATTCTTATTTACCAAGAACAACTTTTTTCTCTGTGATTTACCCATCATGGTAGCTGTAGGCTCTTGATTCATAGCAGCTATAGACACTTGAAGATAATTATATTATTTGTAAGGAATGGGATTATTTCCGAATCTTTTTTACTGATATGTAGTTTTAAAACAAGTGCCTGCATTTTAGGTATATAATTCAGTTCATTTTGAGAATGTTTTTACCTGTGTAATCAGAGTCAGTCAAAACAGAGAACATTCTAGACACCCTATATGTTTCTCTCAGGCCTTTTCCCACCCACTGTCCTCTTTCTCCTCAGAGGCCAGCCCTGTTGGGATTAATAAGCACTCTTGTGTCTGGCTTCTTGCACACAAAAGAATTTTAAGATTCATCCACTTGTTGCATGCCTTAGAAATTTAGTCCCTGTATCACTAACAGTAATCCATTGTGTAGGCACACTGCTGTTGGTGTGTCTGTTCATCTGATGATGGACATTTGGATTGGTTGCAGTTTTGAGCCATTATGAACCATGCCACCATGAACATTCATTTGTAACAGTAGAAATGATGTATACTCTCAGCTCTCTTTGCTAAACACACAACATCATTCAGCTTGTTGGCAAACAGGCCACCCTTAGCCCCGTTACCCTTAACTCTTAAATTCAGCAAGGACTAATTCAATAAATCAAAAATAGCTCAATTCTGTCTTTTAGAGAAAGCGTCTATAGGCAGAAACACCAGCAACATAAACTGATTTCTTAATTTAACTTTATATTGGAGTATAGTTGCTTTACAAGAAACTAATATCTAAATGTGTATTTTAAGCAAGTTATCCTGAGAAAATAAATTGGAATAAATAGCTTTTTTTTTTTACTAAAAAACTAAATACATGTGTATTTTAAGGCAAGGATGCTATCAACTAAAGCTTGGTCCTTGTGGGTGAGCTTGTACAGAAAATTAAGACTACTATGTACATTTCTTTTCAATATTTTCAGTATCAACTAAGAAGCAGATATGTAGTTTTTCCCAGTTATTTCCCAAATGTAAACATCTTGCGTGGAGAGCATGCTAGTTTCTGGAGCATGTAGCAGTAAGTGACAGACAGTGGAGTCTGGCCCAGGTGAGAGGCCCATCTGCTGAGGGAAGCACACACCTCCAGGGGGCCCTGGGGTGGGGAAGGAGGGATAGCATGTGTCCCCCGGTTTACAGTGCAAGGAGAGCTTCTCCCCAAGACTGTGTGTCCTGGGTGTTTCTCCCTGTCCGGATTCCTAGACCCGCCCTCATACTATCCCTGTCTATCAGAATCCCGTCACAGCAAGAGGGTAGGAGGACCCACCGAAGGGAAACAGAGCCGAAAGTGCTCAGCAGGGTCGAAGATGCCAGCGTACTCGCAGGGGACCACAGCCCCTGGGTCCGTGAAGTTCTTTGCAGTCATTGTGCAAATCTTTATTGATTTTTGACTGATTACTGTAGGAAATTGCTGTATGTTTCTTCTGCAGCCATGTAGATTGATTTTTTTAAAAGGCCAGAATTGTTGATTGTGTGTTTTTGAGAGTGATTGGGGTGTACTTAACTTTAAAAGGGAAAAAGTACATATAGGGGTCAGGTAGGTTAGTAAACACTCCCCAGATGCAAAACTAATGAAGGGCAAAGCTGATTTCATTTCTCCATCTCCCCTCCACGTCTTGTGTGGTCTCCAGAGCTGCCTCTCTCTTAGACCCCTCCTCCCTCAATATCCCTGGGGGATGGGTTCCAGGACCCCCTAGAATACCAAAATCCAAGGGTGCTCAAATCCCTTATATAAAATGATGTGGTACTAGCATATGACCTACACACACCTTCCCTAAACCATCTCTAGGTCACTCGTAATACTTATTACAATGTACATGCTATAGAAATGGTTACTGGCATGCGCAAAACTCAAGTTTTAGCTTTTGGGAGCTTTCTGGGTTTTTTGTTTTTTCAAATATTTCAAATGTTACGTATCCATCTGAACTGGATGAATCTGCCAATGGGAAACCTGTGGAGACAGAGGGTCAAGTGTACTCAAACCAGGAGCCCACCCACCCCAAAGCAGTTAGTTCATTTTATTTAGACTGAATTTGGGTTTTTTTCCTCAGATTATATTTAGGGGCTGTCTATATTTTAAGGAATGATTGATTGCTTCATTCCTGGTTTGTAAACAACTCTTGACTATCTGCTGGCGGCTCTTTCCTACTCTTTGTACATCACGTTGTTTTTATCTTCCCTGTCTGAAAAATTTTCTTTTATGCTGCTTTCAGTTAGAGGTTTTGTTTTACCAACGATTTCTGTTTGCTTTTCATCTAGAAATGTCTTTCAGCTCTGGAATTCTTTGCTGGTTTCCAGTGTTGTTAAAAACCTGTTCCTTTAAAAATTTGTGTTTTTCCCCATCATTTTTAGTAATTTGGGGTGAGAGGGGAGCTGGGTGATGGTGAGTTTGCTATCGTGACTTAAATTTCTTGTGCTAGTTCTTGTGTTTTATTTGTTCCTTTGAAGAAAAAAAGAGCCCTTTGTTCATTTTTCAAAATAACACATACCATCTATAGAAAATTCATAAAATATGGTCAATCAAGATGAGTGACAGTTTTTTAAAAGACAAAACATCATGCCTTTTCATAAGTATCAAGTATATTTGATTTTGCAATGAAAGAAAAGAATAGTCATGTCTTAAATTTCAGTAATACCACTGTACATTAAAGCAAAAATCTCCTTCAAAGTTTATAAATGAAAAAGCATTTTAGTATTATTGCTACTGAATTCTAATCATTGCAAAAAAAAGTCTTAGAATATAGTAAAAACATAATAAGATTAGACAAGTTTGTGTTTGGCTGCATGTAATAGGAAAGTAGGAGTTGCTTTGTTTCACATGGAGATGATTATGCAGGATGGTCCAGGACTGACAAGGCAGCCACGTGATGCTCTCAGCACAGACCCATCCATATCTGGCATCCAGCATCCTCTCTGGAGACCCCGTGAAGCATGTAGCAGCGGACCCTCCTCTTTTCAGTCAGAAAACACTTACCTTTTCTGAAAACACTGTTGGTAAAATTACACTTAAATTGCACCTCATTGACCACATTTGTCACATGGTCACTTTTAGCTGCAAAGAAGTCCAGAAATCAAATTCTTTGGTTTAACATCTAGCTCCCCGGAACAAAACCAAGATATTGTTCAGGAAGACGGAGTTTGTGGCAGATGATAGCAGGCGTCTGCTGTAAGGGCCAGGGTCTGCCAGAAGGCCAGGCCTTTGGGTGGCTCACGGTGACGATCCCTGGGGGGCTGCTGCAGTCCCCCCCACCCCCACCCCCCGCAGTCACAGCTTTGTATATTGCCACATGCATCTACATGTGTACACGTGGTGGAATACACACAAACATGATAGAAAGCATTTGCCTGAGTAAGAACCGTGCTCTCATTTCTCCATTTAGCCAGACGGTGCTTCGCTCCACAGTAGTGCCCTGTCAGATGGGTCTCAGGATGAAGAATGGAGTTTTGCTGTTCCCAGGAGTGGCCCCACGGTGAGTCTTCACCTGCCCGGACGGTTGCGTGTCAGGGGAAAATTGCAGGTTCAAGGCAAGAAGAAGCAATTTCTTCAAACAGATGAAATGGACTTCAGCTAGCATTGTAAGGAAACCGCAGCTGCCAGTGGGCCCACCAACCTGGAATGATTAGCAAGAAGGCACATCAAAATACTGGGGAATGACTAGATCTCATTTTGAAAGAGGACTCCATGAATTAATGCCAATGCAGTGTTCTTTACGAGGATCAAGCGGAGGAATTTGTTATTCTTTGATGTAAATATATAATCTGTAAAAACTGTTAGGTATAGTTTTATGCCAAGGCCTGGCATTATTGTAGCCATAATGCTTTGATTAATTTTTCAGTGGGTAGAGTCTGGGGGTTATATTCCTTTCAATCCCAACTTGTATGAATTTGATAATGTATTTGTTCTAGCAAAACATCCAGTTCAGCATATGTTGGTGTGTTTGCGTGTGTACATAAATATATAGTTATATATAATATATTCATTTATTTAGGTGCATAATTTTAACATTTTTCTGTACAGGTGGCTATTGCTTCTTTTTTCTCCCTAAGATTTATGTCTTTTATGTCAATCAGAATGTAAATACTTGCTTGTGTGGGTAATATTTTTTTAAAGTCCTTACCTTTAATTAATTAAGCCTACTTTTGCTATTAAATTAATATAATATAGATTATATTAATTTATTTAATCTTAATTATTTTTTCATTCGTTCTGTGGTCAACTTGGACAAGTTTTTCTAGTCTCTTAGATTATAGACCTATTTCATTTATTTTTAAAGTTTATTACTTGCATTTAAAGTTAAGAAGTAATCTGAATACTATGGCTATTCTCATGGTTTCTGGAATTTATTACTTTCACTGTCTTTAATATTTAGTTTATAATTTCAGATGTGATTCAGTATTTAATCTGCAATGTCATCAGATTGCCTTTAAATTCACATCTGGATAGATGTTGTAATTGTTATTTTTTAATTTCAAAATTGATTGCATATTCATCCATGAATGTGACTTATTTAAGTTCATCTCTGGAGAATTTGGCACAAAGTGGTTACAAGAGGTGGATTTCTCCATTCTAATCTCAGGTGCAGAAGAGGAATATGGTAGCCATGTTTTCCGTAATGACTCTAGTACAGGCAGCTTTAGTATCTGGAGTTACAAAACGTAGATTCACACCATGAGAAAAAACCCAGCAACCAGTCAGGACAGTGAGGAACATCTATTAGTTGATAAATTTCTCCTTTAAGTAATTAACATGAAAAATATTTGGTATGGTGATTCTTCAACGTGAAGGAAATATGCCATGGTCAAAGTATAGTTTTAAGGGAACTCACATAGCTAAGTTGGTTAAGAATTTGCCTGCAATGCAGGAGACCCGGTTTCGATTCCTGGGTCAGCAAGATCCTCCTGGAGAAGGAAATAGCACCCCACTCCAGTAGTCTTGCCTGGAGAATCCCATGGACAGAGGAGCCTGGCAGGCCACAGTTCATAGGATCGCAAGAGTTGGACATGACTTATCAACCAAACCATCAAGCAGATAGAGCTAACCTTCTACATCTTGGGATTTAAAATACTAATCCCTCAGGCTTGACTGTGCAGTCCCAGTGCAGTGGGATTTGGGCAGCAGGGCGAGCCCTGATGCCTGCATATCTTTGCCTCTCTTAAACCAGCTGAGGCCCCAGTAGAAAAATCTCATGGCTGGGATTGTAGGGAGATGGCAGGGTCCATTATGGACAAGCCAGAGAAGTTTGTTTTAAGTGGGAGTGGCATATATGTTTTAAATACTTTAAAATCACTAGAAAAAAATTTTAAGATTCTAATACTAATATGTTTAATGAGTAAAGGGATGTTTTAAAACTATGAATAAAAAACAAAACCATGAATACCAAGCACTGAGCCTTTTCATTCAATGTGTTTCAAAACTTCTGGTCCCTTTATTGGCAGTGAGATCTTTCTTTTCATTTTCACCAAGTCATTCTCCTGCTTTAATACACAAGAAAAGAATGCTCTTTTGTTTGTTTTGTTCTGCTGTGTTTTAGCCCTTACGAAACTAAGTCTGAGCACATTTACCAGGCTTTGAAAGTGAAAGTGAAGTCTCTCAGTCGTGTCCGACTCTTTGCGACCCCATGGACTGTAGCCCACCAGGCTCTTCCGTCCATGGGATTCTCCAGGCAAGAATACTGTAGTGGGTTGCCATTTCCTTCTCCAGGGAATCTTCCCGACCCAGGGATCGAACCCAGGTCTCCCGCATTGCAGGCAGATGCTTTAACCTCTTACCTGGCTTTAACTCCGGCAAATCAGGCTCTCCGTTGATCCTCTCATGAAGCCGGAATGCTTCAGATTCCCATACCTGGAATTTATCGTTCCATGCCTGGCCTGAATGCTTTGCCCACCTCCCCGCCTTTGTAAGTCCTTTTCATCTTTCCTTGAGTCCCAGCACACGATCAACAACCTCTTCAGTGAGACCTTTTGGGTGGCACCTCCTTGCTCTCCACTACTCTCCAGTAAACACTTGTATTTTAGTGTAGAAATTCACTCTTAGCAGTGGACTGTCTTTTAATAATGTTCCACAAATGTTACTCTCTTCTCCTCATTATAAGTAGCTGAAGAGCAAGGGTCACAATTTAAATTTCTTCCCCCAGGAAAGTCCCAGAATCATTTACATTACAAAGAACAGGCCCTTGTTCAATACTGTAGGCTGGCTGGAGGCCACTTAAACCCAAGGAGCAGATGACACTTGTCCACTTTACAGACCAGGAAATTGACATTTAGTCATTTAAGCTTCCCAAACCATTAGCTTCAAGCCCTGCACGAATGTCGATTTTCAGGAACATTCTCTACTATAGATGAGTTATTTCAAAGTTTAATGAAGTATTGCTCTGTAGGAAACCTTAGAGAAACCACTGAAAAGTGTTCCACATCATTTTTTAAGATTTCATTGTGGGGTAATCTTTATTCTGTGGTGTTAGTTTTTAGAGCCACCAAATATATACTTGGGCATCTGTGTTAAAATAATTGGGTATGCATTCGCATTCTGTTTACATAATAAGATATGTCATCTCTTTGGCATAAAGTAGGGAAAAGAGAAAACAAAGTTCAGCATTCCAGATTCCTTCCTGCAGTTTGTAGTAGTGGTGGTTTAGCTGCTAAGTCCTTTCTGACTCTTGCGACCCCATGGACTGTAGCCCACCAGGCTCCTCTGTCCATGGGATTTCCCAGGCAAGAATACTGGAGTGGGTTTCCTTCTCCAGTTCACTTCATATTGCTGAATAAATATGAGAATAAAAGAAACAACACCAGGTTCTGGGGAAAAAAAGAACAGACTTATGTATAAAGAGCATATAAAGGATTATTGATGGAGTAGCCAATTTTCACCCTCAACGTACTCATGGCTGATAACTTCCACAATAAAATTCATATTCGTAGAAATGGTGGAATTTGTGTGTAAAGTTTTTACTAGTACCCACCTCAAGGAGCCTGATGGGCTATATTCCTTGGGGTTGCAAGAGTCGGATATGACTTAGGAAGTAAACCACCACCAGCATCCGATCTGAGTAGTAACACCAAACTCTACGAAGATAGATACCCAGCTTCTGATAGCACTGCAGGGGAGCGCAGCAGTGTGGCAGGATCACAGTGAGGAAAATAACAAATTAATTAGGAGAGGACACAACGAGAAAACATGCTGAACCCTCTGGTAGTTATTATCCCTCTGTATTTTGTTGCGAAGAAGTTAATGTATTAGTATATTAATAGTAGCTAACCCTCATACAGTAGTCACTGTGTATCAGATGTTGTCCCATGTGATTTATAGCCATTTAAAATTCATAAAAACTTGTTGAAATATGTTCTTTTATAATCTTCATTTTACCGACCAGGGAGACTAATAGCGAGTTCTGTAACTGGAAGTCATGTGAAATGAAAGAGCCAGGATTAGAATCCAGGCATCCTGGCTCCTGGATCCCTTCTATTAACCATCTAGCTATGTCATGACTTAGGGTTTATGACCAAAATGTATGACCAGCTGCATCAAGAATAACAAGTGCAGGGACTTCTCTGGTGGTCCAGTAGTTGAGACTTTGCTTTCCAATGCAGGGGGTGTGAGTTCGATCCCTGATCAGGGAACTGATATCCCATGTGCCTCTCAGTCAAAAAAACCCCATAAAAACAGAAGCAGTGTTGTAACAAATTCAGTAAAGACTTTAAAAATGGTCGAAATCAAAAATTCTTTAAACAATCGGAATGATAAAATAATCGTCAAACTATGTGACAGCAAGCGTTGTCATTTCTATGTGTTAGGAAACATATGCCAGCAAACACTTGAGGAGGTGTGGTTATTCTGACCTTGGCTTGGTTCTCTTGAGAAAACTGTGTGGGCTGTACAGATCTGAACTGAGAGAGAAAACACAGGGAATCGGATGCCAGCCCTTCATGGAATCAATCATTCTTTTTGGTGAAGTAGTTCTAATGCGCCGCCCAACGTGAATCAGGTGGAAGCGCAGGGTAGCCTGCATTCCTGGTAAACTGTTCTCTGTTCATCTTCCCTTGGTTCACAGTCCATCCTGGAGGCCATTCCAGACGTGCCAGTCCATTCCAACGGCGCAGCAGACCCTGGACGGTCCGTGCGGAACGTGGCAAGTGGTGAGTGACACAGCCGCCTCGGCCTGTGTGTCTTTTTGCTTTTGTGCTGATGCTCAGTTCGGTGAGCAGTGGGTTTCTGAAGCAAAATGTATGTGTGTTTTTCTCGCCTTCCTGATTTCTGTCACCCCGGAACTCTGCTCCCACTATCTCCAAACACCCCGTCCTTTCACACCCAGTAGTCACATTGCAAGCAGAATCGTTTCCACCTTGACGACCACTGTGTCATTTAGAAACTGCTCATTCAGGTAGTGCCTTTGGTTTGGGGTCTCTTTTATAGGTAACCTGGATCTGCTCACCAGCATCAAGCAGGCCGGGAAGTAGACACCTTCTAAAAATCTCTAGTTATGCTCAAGTATATGCAGCGCCAGAGACGCTTGTGATGTTTCCTTACAAAGTAACAGGGTGAACTTTTAACGGGGCCTCCTCCACTTGAGAGCTGGGTACTCTCTGTGGGTTCAGAGTGGAATCTCAAATCCTCCTTGTAGGAAATAGGTCCCTTTTAGGCCACAGTTTTGTGGTTCCCCAAAGGTCCCCCTAAAGATACACGTGCTCCTCTCAGGCACAACAGAGCTCCATGCTTTGAGCGTTCGCTTCAAAATTCAAATAAATTGAGGTGACGAAATGTTCTAACATTGATCGATGGTTGCACAATGCTGCAGATATGTTAAAAATCATTGACTACACCATGGAATATTACTCAGCCATTAAAAAGAACTCATTTGAATCAGTTCTATTGAGATGGGTGAAACTGGAGCCCATTATACAGAGCGAAGTAAGCCAGAAAGATAAAGACCATTACAGCATACTAACACATATATATGGAATTTAGAAAGATGGTAACGATAACCCTATATGCAAAAAAAGAAAAAGAGACTCAGATGTATAGAACAGACTTGTGGACTCTGTGGGAGAAGGCGAGGGTGGGATGTTTCAAGAGAACAGCATCGAAACGTGTATATCTAGGGTGAAACAGATCACCAGCCCAGGTTGGATGCATGAGACAAGTGCTCGGGCCTGGTGCACTGGGAAGACCCAGAGGGATGGGGTGGAGAGGGAGGTGGGAGGGGGGACCGGGATGGGGAATACATGTAAATCCATGGCTAATTCATTTCAATATATGACGAAAACCACACACACAAAAAAAAAATCATTGACTATGCGCTTCACATAAGTAATTGTTGGGCATGTGGATTATATTTTAATAAAACCGTTATCAAAAAAAATTAAAGATAATGGATTTACCATAAATTATTCCACATCATTCTGTTTGCTGCCATGTAGTTATTCAATTCGAATCATACCACTGAGAGGTAAAAGGCCACTTGGAGTAGTCCAGTGATTTGGCACATCAGCCTGTATAATCACCACTGTCCAAAGAATCTGCCCTTAGATCCTTAAGAATTTAGAGTCTTGAGACTTCCCTGATAGTCCAGTGATTAAGAATCCACCATGCAATGCAGTGGACGCAGGTTTGACTCCTGGTCTAGAAACTAAGATCCCACATACCACATGCCGCAGCTACTGAACTCACACTCCATGATGAAAGATCCTGCATGCCACAAGTTGAGTCGACACAGCCAAATAAATATTTTTTAAAAAGGAACAAGTAGTTAGAGTCTTATCTAATAATTAACTATTACTCTGACTTGAATGCAAGCCTCTGTATAATGTGTGAAAATCATAACTTTGCCTTGTTATTTTCTGAGTTCTTACTGTATCCATTTATTGTGTTTTAAATCAATATTGTTTTTTAGAATTTTAGATCTGTTGATTTACAAATTTCTCCACTAAACTTTTAATTGAGATAAACTAGGTCTTCTGTCATTTCTGTCTGTTTCTCCTTTTGTTCTATTTGGCTTCCTTTTAGTTATTGTTTATAGAAGAGGGTGGGCTTTCCAGGTCAGTGGTAAAGAATCTACCTGCCAATGCAGGAGATGCAGGTTTGATCCCCAGGTCAGGAAGATCCTTTGGAAAAGGCAATGGCAACCCACTCCAGTATTCTGGCTGGAAAATCCCATGGACAGAGGAGCCTGGTGGGCTGCAGTCCATGAGATTGCAAAGAGTTGATCAACAAGTTAATATAGAAGAGGGTAAAGCTGATGAATTCTGTTATTTGTAGTCAAATAATTCTTTTCATGACATAGGAACAATTTTGCCAGGCAATAAAACAAGATGGCAAGCCAGACTCTCAGTCGAAAATCAGATTTAGGATTACTCAAGTGATTTCCCTTGCTTTTGGTAAGGAATCTATTGTCTTAATTTCAAACTTGAGAGAAACAGGTATAGGGAACAGGACTTGTCACCCATTTATCTTTGGAATGTGCACCATCCAAGACCAGAAAACCAGGCCAGAGTCACAGGAATCAGGATTAATTCACCTGAACAAATCTCAGAGTGAAGGGCAAACTGGATTGGAACAAATCTGAAGTGGCTTAGTCCCACAGTTTGGGATAAAAACTCAAGAGGAGTGAAAGTAGGCAGAACTTTTCTGTGGGGCCTCCACCCTTCCTCCTTCTGCTTTAAGTTTTTGCTTCCCCGTAGCAGTGGTGTTGTATATGGATAGACATCATTTTATAAGAATACATAGGAACATTTTGTTATGGACTTTCTAATAATCTAATAATCTTCAGTGCTTTTCATGAGACATGAACATCTAAAATTAAAAACATCAGATTAAATAGGAAGTTCACATAACGATTGTAGAAGCTTGTTCGTATGGAAGTCTGATGACACTACATTAATTGTTTAACCGAGATCATTCTGGGTGAGTCTGATGTTTTTCCAAGGGTGTAAACATTTTAACGTGCTTGTGGATTAACTCATCAATATTTTATGTTTATTTTACAGTCAGTGGTATTGATCAATTAAATGTCATATTAAATATTCCACATCCTTTGTTCTTTAGATGATGAATATCTGGAAAAAAACATTTCGGTAGAAGCTGAAGAGCTGTCCTTTGAAGTATCATATTCAGAAAAGCTAACACAGGCTCCAAAAAGGAACAGATTTAAGAAGTTAGATTTTAAGAAAGAAGACTATGTTTTACCTGTAAGTAAAACGTGGAAATGGAGAATATAGCAATGGCATTGTCTTCAAAATGAGGGTAGGATTATTTGACACTTCCTGTGCATTTTGCTTTTTTAAGGGTATTTTTAATTACCTAAATTTGATATTTAAGATAGAATGGTTATTATCTCAGCAAGCACGTGCAGTCAGTTTCAGTAGCACTCTTTACATCACAGTTGTGATGATATTATAATATGCTTCAGGTGACTGCTTTGCCTTTGGTTTAGTGTAGTTGTGATCACCAGAGGTTCTAACAGTCATATTCATGATCTTCTGTGGTGCAGCACGCGCCTCAGATATCTTTTTCTGTGAATAGCAAGCATGTCAGGCTGTACAGATTTGGAAGTTCCAGGTCTTCTTTGAATGAAAGTATAATAATTTTCCTTTGCCATAAAAAAATAAATATCCTCAATATGTATTTTAGAAATTTGTTGTTCAGAAGACCAGATTTGGCCTAACCAAAGCAGAAGATCTGTCTGCTGAAGACATGAAGAAAATCCGCCATCTCTCTCTGATTGAATTGACGGCCTTTTTTGACGCCTTTCGAATTCAGCTGAAAAGAAACAAAACAGAGAAAGTGAAAGGACGAGGTATGAAGACTTACTACGATTCTAACATTTGACGCACGGGAATCAGACAGTGCTTTGCTGACTCTTTGTTTCTCTCCCTGCTGTTTTACAATGAAGACAGTGGGATTTTTGGAGTTCCCCTCACAGTCCTGCTGGAAAATGACCGAAGGAAAGACTCTGGGGTCAAAGTTCCCCTTGTGTTACAAAAGGTGAGTATGGTGTACGTAACTGGGGAGTTCATAGAGCTCTGTGCTTGTAGCATGCTATTCATAAACCCGCTGATGAATATTCTTAGATTTAAAGACACAAAGGCCCCTTTAGGACGCTGGCTTTGGTGACTTTCGGCTTCCCTCCTTGCATCCACATGACATCCAAGGCACCTAGGTGTGTTTGCCTTGCTAAGAACCTCTGAAGTCTTGCATTGTCCAGCCAGAAAGCATCAGGTGATAGACACAGATGCTGTCACATGGCTTCCTTCTGTTACATTTCTTCCAATATTTTTAAAATGTTATTTGCGTATATGTATGTGTTTGTGTGTGCATATGTGATTATTCTCTCCTGGATAAAAGATGACTACTAATTACTAACAGTCCTTTTATTAATCATACAAGTATTTGCTGAGATATATCACAGGTTGGGTGTTTTACGATGTGTGTGTATTACTGTTTACATGAATTTTCCAGACAACGCTAAATAAAGTCTAGAAATCAGCTTATTCTGGTGGTGTTTTTGGTGTGCCTGGGAAAGTATATGTTGCGACAAAGAAGACTTTTGGTTTAGGAAGTTGTGAAAATGATGTCTGAACAATACAGTTGTCTCAGTGACCCTCACTGGCGGATAGCTTATTTGCTTTTAAGCCCCACCTTTTTTAGCCAACAGTTTATACCGGTTTATTCAACAGGCATATCCAGTGGTACAAGTAAAATTCCAAGCCCTAAATACAAATCTTATTGAATTTTAAATTCAGTTTTTTGGGTTTTTTTTTTTTTTTGACTGTGCCCTGTGGCATGTGGGATCTTAGTTCCCTGGCCAGGGATCAAACCTGCACCCTCTGCTTTGGAAGCATGGAGTCTTAACCACTGGACCTTCAGGGAAGTTCCTTAAATTCAGTTTTTAAATGACATGTGAAAATACTGACAGAGGACACATACTTTATTCACAACAGCAATTCCACATCTCTTTCCTGTCTTCCTCAGTTTGGGTACTGGCACCTCAGACTGAGCTACTCCTCCAGTCGGGTGACTGACTGGCCGCCCACAGGAGCAGGGAGGATAGCAAGCAGGGTCCAGGGGATGCCAAGGACCGCCCCTCGTGTGCATCCACAGGACGCCTCCCTTCACTGGGCCACGTGTGATCTCTGTGTCCTATCACATCTGATCATCACTGAGCCCCAGGAGGTCGGTATGGTCATCTCCTTTCTACTGGTGAGGCAACTGAGGCATCATAGGGTGAGATAACATGCCCCAAAACACACAGCCAGCAAGAGAGAGATGCAAAAGGGAGCAAGTCCATGGTGACTCTCAAGATTTCCTTTCCGTCCTTGCACTGAACCATTATTATGCCCTTTTTCCTCAAGGAAAAGGACACAGTCTGAAGAAAATGCATAAAAATCTGACTGAGAAGGTTCAACACATGTTTGTATTATTACGTAGGTACAGAAACCTAGCACACAGAAGGTGCACAGTATACTGCCTGGGTTCGTCTCATACTAACTCCTCAATAGAGGCTCACTCTGGGTCCTGCTGAGGTTAGTGGTGCTCTTGTAAGACAGCTGGAGGCATTGTTCTTCCACTCCTGGGGGTAGAGGCTTTTCTCATGAAGAAGTCTCTTTTTCCTAAATACTTAAACTTCTCTTCATACCTGCAGGAGCTGCCTTAGTTCCAGGCATCATCATTTCTCGAAGGGAAAATAGCAGAGACTCTGAATCCTACTTTTGCTGCGTGAACATGGGCAAATCTTTACCCCTTCCATGCCTCAGTCTCTTCAGCTGTAGAATGGGGACACCATAGAATTATTGTGAGGGTCACTTGCATTAATATATCTAAAGTGCTGAGAATGTTGTCTGACACACCCTAAGTGCACAATCAGTGTAGTGTTTATTATTATTTAATAGTAAAGCATCACCATTACCATGAGACAGATAAGCCTTTATAGTTTCTAATTCCTTGGTCAGATTTTGAGAAGCCCTACAGTGTCTTGGGCTTCCCTGGTGGTACAGTGGTAAAGAAACCCCCTGCCAGTGCAGGTTAGATGCAAGAGACACAGGCTCGATCCCTGGGTCAGGAAGATCCCCTGGAGAAGGAAATGATAGCCCATTCCAGTGTTACTGCCTGGGAAAATTCCATGGACAGGGGTTGCAAAGAGTTGGACACAACTGAGCCTGCATGCATGCACAGTGTCTTAGCTAGAATAGTATGATAGTAATTCAGGGTCTTTTCTTACTGGTTGGTGATGCCTACTCGATGGACATGAGTTTGAGCAAGCTCTGGGAGTTGGTGATGGACAGGGAATCCTGGTGTGGTGCAGTCCATAGGGTCACAAAGAGTCGGACACGACTGAGCAACTGAACTGGCTTACTGGTTGACCTGTAGAAAGATACAGTAATCAGATGTTAAAATTTTTAAGGGGCAGTGTGCTTTCGTGGTTAAGAGCAGAGTTGGTGCTGTCACTTTTGAGGATGACCCTGGGAAAGTGATAAAGTACCCTAAGCCTCTGTTTCCTCATTTGCCAATCAGAGGCTAGTGTTGACCTCCTGGGAGAGCGTGAATGTTTAACTAGGCATTCAAGTGCCTGGCATGTCTGTATGCTTGGTAATGTATTGTTTTCATCATCGTTGTTCTTTTAAATGCTCATAATCATATGGAGGTATTTATTTCTGTCTTGTATCATTGCTTTCTAGTTCTTCGAAAAAGTTGAGGAATCGGGTCTGGAATCCGAAGGGATCTTTCGACTTTCAGGATGTACTGCCAAAGTCAAGGTACCAAACATTGTCTCTCTTCTTCATTAGAGATCTCAACGAGCTAGATCAGTTCACACAGGCGTCATGTGTGGTGTTGTCATCATTTCTGATTCCATTACTTGGCGTTGTAGAGCGTTCCTCAACACCTATGACTAAGTGTTATTCCTCTCTCTTCTTCATTAGAGATCTCAACGAGCTAGATTAGTTCACACAGGTGTCATGTGTGGTGTTGTCATCATTTCTGATTCCATTACTTGGCGCTGTAGAGTGTTCCTCAACACCTATGACTAAGTGTTATTCCATGATCCTGAGTTTTGCATTCTTTTAAATTAAAACAACAACAATAAAAAGCGAACAACAATGAAAGAACACATCAATTCACTCTCAAAAACCGCCGCTTGTCTTGTCCCATCATTATTTTGGGGGTTAAACCCTTCAGTTTTTTTATGTTACTCTCCATCATAGAATCCACTGAGCCAATATTAGATGACCCCTGGTATCTATTGTCAGTTGTTTTAAACTTAGAAACATTCTCTGGCTTTCCTTTTAATGGACATCCTTATAGGAATTTGTAGGAATGGCTGTAACCACTAAAATACTCCCTCAGCAGTTCTGAAACCCGGTTCCATTTAAGGTAATGTTAGCGTCTACATCTAAAACCACTGTGCGGTGGGAATTCCTCTACTTTCTTCTCTCTGTATGGAGGCTAAGTCTTCAGTTCAGCAAAGAAAAGAATTAAAGGAAAGCTTTGCTCATCCGTTTCTAGTAAGACATCCCACTTGCTCGGCCGGTGCACAGATGAAGAGTCCCTCTCTGCCCTGAGTCACCCCCTGGTGGGTGGACCTGGAGACATGAGCAGCTACCAATAATGAATCCTTGAGGAAAAAAAAACCTCAGGGAGAGGGAAAATGGAACTTGACTGTGTTCAGAACTATTAAAAGGAATTGTGTAGGGGCGGGAAAGCATCTCTTCCCTAATTCATTTTGGCATATGCTTTGGGAGATTCTATTTGTATCAGAAATCTCAGTCTTATATAGAAGTATGACGAGATATTTTTCAAGGTGGAAACTGAGAATAAATAGGCTGTATCTATTGGAAGCTCCAGAAGGCAGGTGCTGGGACCAAGTCAGGAGGAGAAGAGGGTTACAGGGGGACCTCGCTTCTCAAGGATCGAGGGTCGGGGGAGGCGGACTTGGGGGTGTCAAGCCTCAGATTAGGTGCAGGTGGGACCATCAGAGAAGGGCCTGAGGCTGAGCAGAAGGTGCCAGCAGCTGGGGAGTCAACCGCCCGGAGTGTTTGCCGATGAACAGCCAGTTCTGTTTTGAAGGGAGACCTGGGTGGTGGTCCACACTTTATCACTGCATGTCTCCGGGGCCCTTGACTTCCTTGAAAGTAGAGATTACTAAATCCTGGCACAGGTTCACTTGGAAGGCAGGAAAATTCCTAATGGCTTCTTAAGGTTAATACTTGCTAAATGGGATCTGGTTTTTGTTTCAGGTTCTCACAGGAACAGTTTTTACATATGCTTCTAAATAAATGTGTCCTAAATCCGAGAACAAAAGCTATCACTTTTTGGTTAAGTCTTTGTGGTTGTATCTGTAGAGTCAGAAAACCAAAATGAAGTCAGGAGAACAAGTTTCCTAAACTGAATCAGACTCCATCCCTCTAAACCTCCTTCCATAATAGGGAAGCTGTATTTGTACATGTCCTTACTGACTCTTATTCTGTGAGTGTGTGCGTGTGTGTGTGCACGCATTAGTAGGGAAGAGTGGGAGCATAATGGATATGATTTAAAATTCTATTTTTGAAAATAATTCAAAGGAGGAAACATTACACATCGTTTCTTGTGTGTATGAAGTTTAACATCATAGCACACGTTGCCTTTCTCTAGCTAATCTTTAACTGAAAAGCACTTATCAAAGGCCAGTAATTCCTTTAACGTGCTCTAATAGATGCATGCATTCCTAAACCACATTAGGTAAAAGTCCCTTTTGGCCCTTAATCGGTTTTATGTAGTTTCAGCCTATTTATTCCATTTCTTGTCCGTCTGAAAAATGTATTCCAGATGTTTTCTTGGTTTGAGCTCCAGGAAAGCCAGTGTGGAAGAACTCTGGGTCAGTGAACAGAAACAAGGGAATATTGCAGTTAGAAAGGCATTGCAACTTGATATAGCCAAGGGGTCTTTATTTCTTCCCTTTGTTCAAACTTGAAACTTAAAAAAATGTTTTCATCGGTTAGACTATTTTTTTCTAGAAATGTGCTTGGGGAAAGAAAGTTAAAAAAAAAAAATCTCCCTCATAATTACCGTCAAGTCGTGCCAAGTAGCTGACTCTAACCCTCAGGTATCACTGTGGGTTGTACTTTCAGAGCCTGGTTAGACTCACAGGGAAGCATCCCTGGGGGATGCTGCGGGATTAGCCTCGCAGGGCACCAACCGCTGAGCCCATCCTGGACGTGAGGCCTCGGGTCATTTGGAACCAATTTAATGGCTCGGTGTTTCCAGTAATTTTCTTTTCCACAAATGACAGAAATTTGAGCCAACACCAGGGAATATATTTTATGGAAGAAAGCAGACTGCTTTGACGTGCACAGCTTTCTTTTTTTGACTCGTTTCAATTATTCAGAGGCTGCTCTAAATGTTCTGTGAGGATGTTACCTGTTCTGCTGGTTTCCTGCCCTGAACTGGTTTTTTGAGGGTGAAGGTGGGTTATTTGCATTTTTGTAAAATTACCTCAGGAGGAGAAGCGGGTTGGATATTTGCTCAGACGAGGTTTAAGGACCTGGCTCCTGATCCGTGCCTCGTGTCCTCATTAACAGTTTAAACATCCACACGTCTCTGGTGAGGAAGAGTCGGCCCCTGGTCCGCCCGGCCCCTTGTTTAGGATGCCGTGGATTCTGCAGCAGCTTCCGCTGTGCTCTGCTCCAGACTCAGGGAGGGCATCCTTCCCCTCTTTTTCGTTGGCCCTCTCGACCGAGCGAGGTGCTCTTATTCCCCGAGTAGCACTCCACACACACACAGGTTTCCCGTAGTAATAACACTGGAGGTTGTAGCAGAGACGAGGGAGGGTAAACGCAGCTAGCACTTACTGAGCGCCCTCTGTATGCATGCCCCGCCCCCGAGTTCTTTCTGTGTTCTCCAGTTTAATCTCTGCGAGGCTGTTTTAATATCCCTGTTATGCAGTGGGAAACTTCACAAGCCTTCAACTAGACCATTGTGGAACTGGGCTAAACACCTAAAGAATGTGGTTATACCTTAAAAATGCATTCCAGTATACAGTAGGTGCAGACAAATGCTGCTCTATTCCACTTACATGAGGTACCTAGAAGAGTCAGATTCCTAGAGTCAGAAAGTACCTTGGTAGATGCTGGGGTTGGGGGGAGGGACTGTTGGAAGATGGGGCAGGGAGCGGGAGCTGTAGTGTTTAGTGGAGGCAGAGTTTCAGTTTAGGAAGGTGAAATGTTAGGGAGATGGATGACGGTGAGAGTTGTATTCATAGCGATGTGAATACACTTAGTGCCACAGAACTGCACAGTTAAACGTGGCTAAAATAGTGTGTTTTATATTCTGTGACTTTTATCACAGTAAAAAACAAAAAAAAATTTTTAAATGAGTGTGGTCGTAGAGCCTGCCCTTGATCCTGGGGCCATGTTTCCCCATAGGTGACAGGGAAGCGCTGGTAGGTTTCAACGACAGTCACCCAGTGTTTCAGCCAGCCTCCTGTGGCACGGGTCTATGGAAATGGATCTGAATTATCCTGCTCTTGCCCGTGCTTCCTGAAAACCAGTTTCCCCTTGGCTTTAGGGCAGTGGTACAGGCAGCAGGAGAGGGAAACGTTGGCTCCTCTCCCTCCGCTTCTTGTCAACAGCACCGCCTTCTGCCCATTATCCCAGCCCGCAATCTGCGAGCCATCCTGGACTTTTATTTCTCCCTCTGAGTCTCATATTCAACCCATCGCCGCTTCTTGAGCATTTTCCTTCCTGGGCGTTTCTTAAATGCCACCTCTTCTTTCTGTCCTGCAACTGCACACCCAGGTTAGTCGTCGATTATCCGTCACCAGAAATGCCAGTGACTGCTTTCCATTTCCCCAGCCTGATCCCCATCAGTGCTGAGTCCCTCACCCGCACCCCCCACCTCCCAGATCATTTTTCCACCCGGCCATCAGAGAAGATAAATCTCACCGTGTCGTCCTCTGGCTTCTCTTGCATGTTCAAGGCTGGAAGACTTAGGCTTCTCGTGAGAATAAAGCAAAGGCCTTAAGGATTTTTCACTTTTTTTTTAAGCATCCTTTTTGAAGCAGTTATTGTCAGTTGGAGAATTGAGTATAATTGCCTGGTGTTATTGGTAAACTCTGTAGTTCAGGGAGCAGTAGAATGCCAGAGAGGGGGAAGGGTACTGGCCATCAAATGAGTTAATAATCTAAAATGGATAACCCAAATCAATGTAAGGACATTTAGTGATTCTTTAAAAAAGTATTAACACAGTATTCCAAACCTTACGAGGGACTGGGCAAGCACACAGGCACGTGGAAGACATGTGTCCATCTTGGCATAAAACTTCTGTATTTGCTCCAGGAAGATGTCATGGGTATGCATGTTGCAGTGAGGTCAGAGTTTCTATGCTGGGTTAGTTTTCATTCTGTATGTAAACCAGCCAAGAGGCATACATCCTTCATTGAATTTAGAAATATTAATACAAGATGAGGTGGCAGAAGGAAGGAATCATTGGGGGGAAAAAAGGAAATAGAGGCTTTGTCAAAATCTAGCAGTGCATTTATCATGTGGGGATAGACAGTATTCTGCCAAAAGGATATAAATGAAGCTGTGATCTGAGTAAAGAACTTTTGTATTTCTACAGATGGCAAATTACTTTAAGATTTGCATTATTCTAAAAGATTTTAGAGAATGTTCTTTTAAAAATACATTCAGAAACAGCTATTTCAGTTCTTCAATAGTGTTGAAAATGAGGAACTTAGTAGATACTGGCATTTCAATCTAATTACAAAAATAATTTGTGTAATGACAGTTTTTAAAGGGGAAGAGGGAAATCAGGTAGTAAACTCACTGTTTTCCTTGATTTTCAGCAATACCGTGAAGAACTGGATGCCAAGTTTAATGGTGACAAGTTTAAGTGGGAGAAAATGTGCCATAGAGAAGCTGCAGTTATGCTGAAAGCCTTTTTCAGAGAATTGCCAACCTCTCTCTTTCCCGTGGAATATATACCTGCCTTCATCACTCTAATGGAAAGTAGGTGGAAGAAGTTACATGTGAATGGATAAGATACAAGGTCAATGAAGTAGCACAGAGCAGAATAAAGATGCATAGTCAGATGTGACCATAAGTGTATACATTTGCTGTTTCCTGGTAATGCTTGGAAGTATTGAGTTTGATGGTAAACTGTCATCTCTTTGCATGTTTATATTTAAAGTCTGGTCATTAGGATTTAGAGGGTTTTATAATGGTGGCTCAGATGATAAAGAATCTGCCTGCAATGGAGGAGACCCTGGTTTGATCCCTGGGTCAGGAAGATCCCCTGAAGAAGGGAATGGCCACCCTCTCCAGTATTCTTCCCTGGAGAATTTCATGGACAGAGGAGCCTGATGGGCTACAGTCCATGGGATTGCAAAGAGTTGGACATGACTGAGTGACTAATACTTTCATCTTGTCATTTTTCATAATCATTAAAAGGCAGAGAGGGTTACAGAAGAACCAAGGTCTTGAGATATGAATTCCTGCTCAAACATCTGTTAACCATGCAGTCAGCCTTTCTGAGCTTTATGGCTACCCCTGTAAATTACTGATAATAACTACTTGTCAGGGTTGTTGTGAATATTGAATGAAGACATTTAAGATAGTGCCTGGTATATAATAGGCCTTCAAAAAATATAAGATCTCTCCCTTCTTTAAATCCAACATCCTGGATCTGATGATGTAGCATGAAACAAGAAAGAGTTTTATCTCTGAAAATTACTATATCGCATAGTGTTTCTTAGCTGAGATGCATGTGTGCATGCATGCTAAGTTGCTTCAGTTGTGTCCAACTCTTTGCCACCCCATTGCAACCCCATGGACTGTAGCCCAACAGGCTCCTCTGTCCATGAAATTTCCCAGACAAAAATACTGGAGTGGGCTGCTGTGCCCTCCTCTAGAGGATCCTCCTGACCCAGGGATCTGAAGCTGTGTCTCTTAGGTCTCCTGCATTGGCAAGTGGGTTCTTTACCATTAGCACCACCTGGGAAGCCCTTAGCTGAGGTACTTGGGTAAAAATGTATAGAAACTGGACAGCATGTGTTGTATTTGGCAGTAAGAAAGGAATTTCATCCTAAGGGTTGAATATTCAAGGAGGTGTGACGAGAGAAATTTAGAAAAGTGGAAAGGGGTTACATAGTGTGGGCTTTGACTACCAATTGAGGAATTCAGGGTTCACAGCCTACATATGTATAAGCGTGCTAAGTAAATGGTGGTTCTGTATGGACAGAAAGAGACTGTGGCCAGATTGAGAAAATATATCCATATAAAGGGGTTGGCCACTGCTCAGTTCTAGAAGAGGTTACCATGCAGAAGTGAAAGCCAAAATCCAGGCTTTAATGATGAAAAGTCTTATTAATAATTTGAAAATGTGAGCCAAAAATTGACATTTTAAAACACTACATCAGTGTAACAAGTATTATCGGTATCTGCCAGCTTACAACCTTCTGCAGGTTGGCCAGACCATCAAATCCTTAAAACCACAATGAAAGAAAATAATAACACCATCCTAAGTTTTTTGACAAAACTCGTCCTGAAAATTAGTTGGTTCTCAATCTTTAAAATGTTTAACTAAATCAGATTCATAAAACAATCCTTTATGTCTTCAGAGAAGAGACTATGATTAGAGTCTTTTCTAAGCTTTAATTGACATGCTGTGACCAGTGTCTCTGTTCTTTGCAAGACGTAGCATTTTTGTTTTACGACAGAAAGAGAACTATTTCTCTTATTCTTTTTTTTTTTTTTTTAATTTCAGAGATTGTATTGAGTTGGCCAAAAAGTGAATTCAGGTTTTATCCATAACATGTTATGGAAAATCTGAACAAAGTTTTTGACCAACCCAATATATTCCCAGTTCTAGAATTTCCAGTGACTACTTTATACCTGTTTTCTATTTACTGACCTGGCCTATCTTTTCATTCATGATATTTTCTTTCATATCCTTGAGCATAGTTATCAATATGATTACTTTATAACTAGTTCTATCAGTATGATAGCTACTTCATAACTAGGTTTAACATCTGAGTCATCTGAGGGTTGGTCTCTGTTGATTGTCTCTTCTCTTGAAAATGGGTCATTGTTTATGTCAAGTAACTTTAAACTGTATCTGTAACATGGTGGCTTTTTTTTTGGAGACCCTGTACTCTGTAATATTTCTCCAGGGAGTGGGGTTTGGGGGTTGGTTTTGCTTTTCGTTTGTATTTAAGCAGACAGTTTGTTATTTAATCCTTACCTGTGCTACTCCACATATGCATGATTTATGGGGTGAGCCAAGATTTGGGTGGATTTTAAACCAGAATCAGGTCCTTCTACTTCTTGACCTTTCTGGGATTCCCCATAACTCCCCAGTGCCTGTGCTCATCCTGAACCCCGCCCTCTCATTGTTCAGGCCAGAAAGACTGGGGCTTTCTTTCGGGATTTTAGCCACCTCATGCCATGCTCTCTATGGCCGGACTTCAGACTAATAGCCAGGCAATTGGACACTCTCCCTGCGCTGTTCCCTAATTCTAAGTGTCCAGTCCTATCCTGAATCTCCCTGCTTTTGTTCATCCTCCACTGCCTTGTGTGGCTGCTTTTTGTACTTTGCCCAGAGTTTATAGTTATCTTAAGGAGAGTTGATTGGCAAGGAGCTTACTCAGCCATGGCAGAAGCAGAACCTCTTTATTTGTAAGTCAGAAGCACAGGAGCTTCTGTAAAGTTTGCTGTCCTGGAAAATGGGCTGCAGAAATCTTAGCTTCACCTTGATCTGCAGCTTATATACTGAACAGTTCATCAACACAAATGGTGCCACAGAGGGATTTTTTGTTCTAGTTTTTTTTTTTTTTTCTTTTGGTCTCAGGAAATTATACAAGAAGGAATCAATCTCCCATGTAAGACCTGTTCAGAGAATCATGTTTAAGAAGGAAATCATATATAGTTTTTCTTCGTACTTCTATTCAGATGTTGAAGCCAGTGTGCTTCAGGGAAGGGAGAGAATCTGGAAAAGATCCTGAGAGGGTTCACGGGAGGGTCCAGGTTTCTCTGTGTGACTTTGAAAGTGGAAAATACTGGATCGCAGTGATTAATTTGATACCAGCCAACCCTGCAGGAAACCCGGAGTTCTGGGCTGTGACCAGCAGGGAAAATGGCCTTTTTCCCACCTGGGGTAAGCTCTAGTTTTAATGGGATTTCTGAAGGGAAAAACAATGGACATCTGTGTGTTTAAGCCACCCCTAGTTTTACTCTAAAATATAGTCTTTTCCACTTTGTAATTTCTCTTTTCAAACTTGGTCCAAAAATTGCCCATAAAATTAGAAGACTAATAATTGATCAATCAAACCTTAGATACTTTCATGAAAACTTTAATAACTTTCTGGGAAAATAATGACCCCAGGGCAGGCGGGAAAAAAAGACTCAACTAGGATGCCATAAATGAATTAACTGCAAAACGGTTAACCACACAACAGTGCAGGGCCAGCTTTCCTAAGGGAAATGAAAATGGATTATTTGCCAGTTTAGATTTTTAATCTTAAAGGTTATTTCATAATTTATCTGGAATTGATGGAAATACAGAGCCTGCACCTGCATCTATTGTTTTCCCCCAGAGGTTTTCTGGGTTGCATTAGAAAATTATAGCCAGCCCATAGCCTCCAAGATATGCATTAAAATCATGTCTTCTCTGTCCCCAAACATTTATACTGAGACATGCTCCCGATGGTGCCTGTGATTCAGACAAACTCACTTCAGCATGCATTAGCCATTTTTAAAAACAACCTGGACCTGTGTCATTTTTGTTTACAAATCTGACATAAATTTTTAAAAATCCACATGAGGATTTGCTGGGCAATATGACATGAGCCTATAAATACTCCTGCCAACTGTTCCTTCATTTAGTGGTTACTCACATCAGTCATCCACTCCTAACTTGGGTGCCCATGACCTCCTGTGACTTAGGAACTTGTCACAAGAGTGTTTCCACTACTGAAAAGCCAAGTAACTGTAGGCGGCCGACTGCCTTTATCCACTGAGCCGTAAATTGATAGATTTTCCTGCAACTTGAGAGCTCCCCAGGGATTACAGAACTGCACGCTTCCCTCCAGGGCCTCCCCACCAAAGAGACCACTCGGGGAGAAAACAGAAAGAACTGGGCAAAGCCGGATGCTCCAGCTTACCCTCCGTTTTCAGCTCAGCCAGTTGTGGATTATCCCGTTGTTGGATGGATTTTCCTGAAATCCTTTCCCCAAAACGGGGAAAGAGCCAGTATTGAGAGCACACAGGAGTAGGATGCCAACCCTCTGGCGACACCTTCTGTCACTGCCGAGGAATAAAATAGTCAAGAATCTCCAGAGATCCAGCTGTGGTCCCCTTCCATTGTTGCTCAGCTGGTAAAGAATCTGCCCGCAATGCTGGAGGCTTGGGTTCAATCCCTGGGTTGGGACGATCCCCGGGAGAAGGGAAAGACTACCCACTCCAGTATTCTGGCCTGGAGAATTCTGTGGGCTCTATAGTCCATGGGTTCGCAGAGTCAGACACGACTGAGCGACTTTCACTTCACCTTCCATCCACATCCCTTTAAGATCTGAAGTCAGTGTCAGTGATCATAATGACACCTGCAGAGGTAACCAAGTGCAGTCTCTGATGTAAACACTCTAGCATTAACTCATGAAACCTTGGTAAGGGCCCAGTGAGGTAGGAATGATGCCAACCCCATTTTACAGGTGATAAGAGAAGCATGCTGGTTGAATAGCTTGCCCAAGGCCACTCAGGACTTAGTAGTCGATGTAGAGTTTGAATCTGATTCTAGAATCTGTGTTCCTAATAATTGTGCCTGGCTGCCTTATTATGTGGAAATAAGATTTATTTTCTCTCGAATCGAGCTTTAAGCCACCTGTTTATAGCATCAAAGTAAAAGCAAGGTGTGTGCACGTGCTTTGAAAAGGGAAGTGTCGCACTGATCCAGAATTATTTTGAGGGTCTCATTGGCCACCTGCCCCAGCACTGGCATTCTGGGATGCTAAAATGGAGTTGATAGAGCCCATCTCCTGTCCAAGTGAACAGACTCACATTCTTGGTCACGAAACCCAAGTCTTTCCCACTGAAAGCTGTCAGGCCCCTCCTGTGCGCCCAGGTGTTAGTTAGCAAGAGATGCTGTCAGGATGCATTAGTGTTATTCAACACGTGGTGCTTATTTCTGTTTTCTTGTCAGGAGGGCCTCACATCCGAGTACAGTTTCAAGCCTTACACCTCATGGTCATGGCACTGCCTGATGCCAACAGGGACACAGCCCAGGTAGGTTGTATCAACCTCACGGTCTGCCATCAACTCTTACTGGTCAGAAGAAACGGCCCAGGTGGAAAAATGAAAACTGTGTGTATGTTACGTATACTGTACAGAATTCAAACTTGGAAAACCAAAGAGCATCTCCTTTTAGGAGTTCAACCTTCTTGGTGAATTTCAGAAAGTTCTGATAGGCATTTATGCGTTGGTGGCCCAGCCAAACTTTTATCAACCAGTCGAGCCTGCAGCAAGCCTTTTGCCTTTCCTGACACCCATTCCTGTTCTCCGGAGGAAGCCAGGAAAGAATGTGAGTCCCAGAATCTTCTTTGAACGTTTCCGTTTCATTCATTCATTCAATCTATTAAGAGAAACTGTGTGTCTATGATGTGCCAGGCACGGGGCTAGGGTTAGGAGTAGGAAGAAGCCAAGATGGAAGGCTTAAATGGAATAACATCAGAAGTAAATGAAATCCTGATTTAAATGAAGTTTCTAGAATGTTCATGTCTTAACCATAATTCAATTTAAAGAATGATAGAATCAGATTTTTAGAGATCTTCTGATTGGACCGTGTCCTTTTCCAAGATTAAGAAAATTAAGCTGAGAAAAAGTTATTTCTTCTTTATTAGAACATTTCATAGAATTATATTCCATAGGTCTCCATCCAAAATATTCCTCCTTTTCTTTCAGATTCATTTCATTATGTTTGCAAAGATCAGGGTCTCTGTTGCTGTTTTGATCTTGATAGATTCTGCATACAGTAGGAAATCGGTTATAAGTATAGCAGGTGCTCAGGCTCTTTTAAGTGAATTGGGGTGAGGATGAATTGGAAAGAGCCCGTCATTTGGGGTCAGTAAACACGATCCTGAAAACAAAGCTGATCCTTCGCGCTGCCTCCTGTCAGACATTTCAGCTTGGTGAGGACCTTTTCTCCTCTCTGGTGAAACCATCTGCCAATTGTATTACATCCTCCACCCAAGACGAGGAATAGGCAGAGGCATACAAATGTCTGTTTCTAGGACAATTTGGTAATTTTCCAAAAGCTGGAAATTTAGTAGCTTTGTTTTCTTTCCTTTTTCTGAACAATTTTTTTTTCTATCCAAAAAAATTAATTTGGTATCAGATATCTGGGTCAAAATGTCATCTCCCCTTTCATATCACCAAGGATGTAGCAATGACTGAAGAATTTAGCCCATTTCTAATAGAACGTCCTCTTCACTCTGTCTCTCTTCCACTGTAAATTGTGACTGGAATGAAGATGAAGCTAGTGCGTTGTGCAAAAGAAGAGCTCTGGCTGGGGAGTTAGGCTGCTTTGGGCAAATCCTGACTCTGCCATTTACTTATGTAACACTGGACATAGCTACTCAGTCCCTCCCCACCTTACTTTCCTTAACTGTAAAACAATATTAATATTAAATAATAGTACCTACCTCCCAGGGTTTGGGGTGATGATGAAATGAGTAGATGTATGTAAAGTGCTAAAAATAATACCTGGCTCTCAGTTAACCCACAAATACACAGTAGCTGTGATCACTAGTATGTGCATATGTTACATGTACTGTACAGAATTCAAACTTGGAAAACCGAAGAGCATCTCCTTTTAGGATTTCAACCCTCTTGGTGAATTTCAGAAAGTTCTGGTAGGCTGTTATACGTTGGTGGCCAAGCCAAACTTTTATCAAGCTTTCTTTTTTTTCAGTGGTGAGAGCAACTGCATATAAGCATTTCCCGTCGGTCTGCTGAACACTCCAAAATTGAAAAGCAGCAGAAAAATGACACCCCCAAAATAAAAGTTTTCTGCTTTTTGACTGACATATTTGTGAACTGAGAAATTAGATACTCATTTTTTCGTTGCTATTCTTTAAATTGTTTTCTTTTTTTAATCACTTTGTTTTTAAATTTTTTATTGAGTTATTGACATACAATCCTCTGGAGAAGGGATAGGCTCCCCACTCCAGTATTCTTGGGCTTCCCTGGTGACTTAAATGGTAAAGAGTCCGCCTGCCATGCAGGAGACGTGGGTTCCATCCCTGGGGTGGGAAGATCCTTTGGAGAAGGAAAGAGCTACTCACTCCAGTGTTCTGGCCTGGAGAATCTATACAGTCTGGACCCCTATACAGTCCATGGGTTTGCATAGAGTTAGACACGACTGAGTGACTTTCACTTTTGACATATAACATATTGATTTCAAATATATAGCATGATGTTTTGATATTAGTGTACACTGCAAAGCAATCACCATAGTAAGTTTTGTTATCCTCCATCACCGTTACAAAAAATCTTTTTTTCTTGAGAGAACTATTAAGACTTAGTCTCTTAGTAATTTTCAAATATGCAATACAATATTATTGACTATCGTCATCATGCTATGTGCCATGTCCCCATAACTTATTTACATCACAACTTATTTATTTTAAAGCTCAGTTTTTAAAATGTGTTTTTCTTTCCCAAGGAAACAGAAAATAATTTTTAACAATATTGCCTTAAATTAGGAGTGAGTTACTTTTCCTCCTTCACAACGAAACTACATTTCATGTTTATTTGAGCTGTAGTGTTTTTCTCCCTTGTTTATTGTTTAATTTTAATATCTGTCAAACTTGCTTAAGATAAAAGAAAATAAGAAAACACAAGCTATTATTTATAGAGATCCCAATATGAAAAATTCCATAAAAAAATGGAGCTACTTTTATGAAGCAGAGAAATGAATAAATTCTTCACATTTCTCATTCACACTTTCAAACAATTAAAGAAGAAACATGACACATTTGGCCTTTCTGTAGTTCTGACCATTTTCCAGAGGCCTGGTGAATGGGTACAGAAATGCATAACAGTAATCAGCAATGCCTTTTTATGATTTACAACTAGTGTGACACCGTGCTGTTTCTTATTAGGCCCTCATGACATTCTTCAATAAAGTCATTGCCAATGAATCAAAAAACCGCATGAGTATATGGAACATTTCTACCATCATGGCACCAAATCTCTTCTTCAGTAGAAGCAAACATTCTGACTGTGAAGAATTACTCTTGGCAAACACGGCTGCCCACATCATCCGTCTGATGCTCAAGTACCAGGAGATGTTGTGGACGGTGAGTACCAGTGTGATGACCTGGATGTTCCTCTTGCATCCACCGCATCCAGGAAACATAAAGGCTGGTGAGCGAGCAGTGCCCTCAGTCACAGGGGGAGATGGGAGACATGATCCCGGGTTCCTGGTGGCGTCTTTCGCATTCCACAGGGCTGCTCACTCGCAAACAATTTCCCTTTAAACAGGAATCCTAATAGATTTTCCTAATCTTTACGAGGACAGAACCACAGTTCCTGGTTCCTGGATACTGAGTGGCCAGAAGGAGTAAACATAACTGAAGACACACTCTACCAGGGAGGGTCAACCCACATGTTTTCCTTCTCTTCAAGCCCTGTTTCTTCTCCAGGTTCCATCTTTCTTAATCGCTCAAGTCAGAAGAATGAATGAAGCCACCATGTTGTTAAAGAAGCCGCTCCCAAGTGTCAAAAAGCTGCTAAGGAGGAAGACCATAGAACGAGGGGTAATGAGACAATAAATAAATGCACAAATATCATGACCACCCAGGCTCTTACGTCTCAAAGTGATGCACAGAGCAGCTTGTAATTTAGAAACAGAATTGTTATATTCTCACAAAGTGTCACTCTTGTGACTGTAAACACTGGAAATTGCTTTCATGACAGAGTGCTGTGGTATTTCCATTCTGTTGAATTAGGTGCTTTTTGCTTGAAGTTTTTGAATTCTGTCTATCATCATGAGAGATAATTCATTAATATTAATAAAGATAATTCTGTTAATATTCTCTCAAGTACTTAAGGGCAAATGGTTCTTACAGATGCTGAGTCAACATTTTAATCCCTGTGAACTGGATTTAAGGGTGGTCCAGCTGTCAGTGTATCTAATAGCTAGAGACTGAGATTTCCGTGGTGATTGGATGCTGAAAGGATATCTAATCCTCAAGTCATTTAGTGTAAATTTGTTGCACTTCAAACAATTTTTGCCTTAGCACAGTTGTTTGTGTGGAGATGCATAATGGGAACAGGTTTTAGAAGAATTATCTTTACTGCTTTAAAGATCTCTGAGGACGATCGATCGCAAGTGTCAGGCATAGCATTTGGCCTTGAGGAGGATGCAGAGGCACAGGAAACTCACTTTGTCCTTAAAGGAATGTGTATCCAGTAGAGAGAGAATCTGATAGAGAAGTATACACAAGAGCCGTGAATATGCATTCCATGTCAGGCGTGTTGTGCAGACAGCGGGCTGGGGCTCACATAGAGGAGAAAGAAGTGTGTCCAATGTGGAGCGTGTGGAGGCTTCATGGAGAAAGTGGCATTTGAACTGCACCTTGAAGGATGGATAGCATTCTAAAGGGAGGAAGGAAAGGAGAGTTCATTCAAGGAAAGAAATAGTGAATCCCGAGGCAGTAAGGTAGAGGTATTGCAAATTGATCTATCACAGTCAGCATGGATGGCTGCATTCCCTCACTATGTACAGGCAAAGTGATTTCAGATGAAGTATAACCAACATACTAAATCTGGGGAAAATTTTTTGTTTTAATTGAGAAAAAATTCACATAATATAAAATTTGCCATTTTAACTATTTCAAAATGTGTAATTTTTAGTGTCTATTTCTTGTATAATTTGCAGTGTTGTGCAACATCACCACTATCTAATTTCAGAATATCTTTACCATCCCCAAAAGAAACCCCATACGAGTTAGGCATTCATTCCTCACTACTCTCCTCCCCACGATCCCTGACAAACTCTCATCTACTTTCTATCTCTATGAATTTATCTACCTGGACATTTCATGTAACTGGAATCATATAGTATGTGGCCTGTTGTGTCACTTAGCATAATGATTTCAAGGTTAGCATGTATCACTATTTCACTTTTTTTGTTTGTTTGCGTTTCTCTTGGGCATCTATTGGGTCATATGGCAACTCTCTGTTCAGTTGCAAGTACTTTGTTGAAGATTTTTGCAGCAACTTTTATAAGGGATATTGGCCTTTAGTTTTTTGTTCTTGTTATATCTTTGTCTGGATTTGGAATTAGGAAATAATAGCCTTACAGAATAAGTTAGAAAGTGGTTCCTCCTTCTATTTTTTGGAAGAGTTTGAGAAAGATTAGTGTTATTTCTTTAAACGTTGTAAAATTCACCAGTGAAGTCACCTGGTCCTGGACTTTTCTCTGTAAGAATTTTTTTTTTATTACTAACTTAAGTTCTTGTTATAGCTCCATTCAAGATTTTCTGTTTCTTTTTGAGTCAGTATTGATAGTCACTGTTTTTTTAGGACTTTATATCATCTAAGTTAACTAATTTGTTGAAATACTAATTGTTCATATTAAATTTATTATAATCTTTTATTTCTGTAAGGTTTGTATTAATGTTCCCTCTCATACTCTTGATTAATAATTTGAATCTTCTCTTTTTTTCTTCGTGAATCTAGCCAAAAAGGTTTGTCAATTTCTTTGGTCTTTTTGAAGAGCCAACTTTTGTTTCATTGATTTTCTCTATTTTTTGCTTTTCTCTAGCCCTTATTAAAACTCAGATCTTTATTTTTTTCCTTCTTTATGCTTATTTTGAGTTTGGCTGGCTTTTTTTAGTTTCATAAGATGGAAAGTTAGGCAACTAATTTGAGGTCTTTTTTTAAAGTAAGCATTTACTTCTGTAAATTTTCCTCAGTACTTTTTCTCCATCCTGTAAGTTTTGGTGTACTGTTTTGTTATTGTTCATTTCAAGTTATTTTCTAATTTCCCTTTGACTCATTGGTTATTTAGGCATAAATTTTCTAAATTTCCTTTTGTTATTGATTTCTAATTTTATTCCATGGTGGCTATGTAGCACATGTTGTATTATTTTGATATTTTAAACTTGACTGAGACCTGTTTTGTGGTCTAACATGCTATCTATCCTGGACAGTGTTTTATATGTACTTAAGAATGGATTCTGCTGTCACTGGCCTACAGATGTCTCTTAGATCAACTTCACATTCTTCCCCCTCCCCAGGGTTGCTGTTTGTTATAGCTGTTATATGTTTGTTAATGACTTTTCTGCTGAACAGATTTTCTTATGTCTCTATTCTTTGTTTTGTGTGGCTACTGAAGTCTCTGTTGCAGCAAAACCTAGCGGTTTGCTGGTGTTTGCACAGAGATTTTCTTAGATACCTGGAGCCAAAAATATCTCCCAGGCTTTGCAGATGAGCTCTGTTTGGGTGCTTGACACACCTTCAGCATTCAGCCAGGCAGCTTACAACTTGGCCTGAACTTGAGTTCCTGTTTGGACAGAGCTTAAAGGTCAGCCAGAGGTGAGCACTTAGGTTCTTTTCAGGTGTTTCCTGAATCTGTGCACAGCCCTGAGCATGCACATGACCTTCTAGGTTCTCAGGAATATGTTGGAGCTTTTCAAAGACCTTACTCCCCAAAGCATCTAGTTCTCTAGGCTTGCCTCCCAAGATTTTTTAGTTAGTTTATGTTTTCCCCTGCTTTTATGCACTGCATCAGGCAGCAGTGATTAAAACATTTGCCTATAAATGTTTTCAACATTACACCACTTTAGCACTGGTCAGACAAGATCAAGGCCAGCCAGTCTTCCAGGGAACAAATAACTAGAATTCCTTGTAAATGAGGTCCCTTCCACCCCCTTCGGTACCTGCACCAGGAATGCAGGCGGTTATTTTCAAGGCTGTCACTGAGCTGTGGAGCAGAGATGGGAAAGTGTAAGCTAAAATGCCACAAAGTTCACCGTTCTTATCGAGACTCAGTTTTTCCTACTTAAGCACTCCCCTGGTTGCCTCTTTGGGGTTAGTTTCTGGAGTTCTGAAGAAGTTGACAGTGACAGGTTTTTCCAGTTTGTTCATTGCTTTTATGGAGAGACAGACTTCTAGATTTCTTCCTCTTTGCCATTTTCATTCTGGAAAATTTTAATGGTGTTAGTATGATGTGTTTGGAGCCAAATATGAGGTCAGGTCAGGCTTTGCGAGCCCAAGCAAATTTAAGTCTATCTCTGAGCCTCAATTTTCTTACATTTTCACTTTGGGGGGAAAAGTAATAATACCTACCTATTTCACCGAGTTGTCATCAGCATCAACTCACATAATGTGGGTGTAAAGAACTGTGTGATGCTTTATACATGTCAGTTGCTTTAGTGTTTTAATTATAAATAGAACTAAGTAGAATTTTAAAAGGTTATAAATACCATGGAAGCAAGCACTTAAAGATGAAGAAATAGTCTTTCTTTGGTTTTCTTGTACTATACCATATTTTTACTTCTTGACTTAGACTGATAGTTCATTGACAGTTTACAAAATTCAAAACATTGGAAGGGGAGAAACTATAGAAAAAAGTTAGTCAGCTTTGACTTCCCCTCCTGAGGACAAGTAATATAACCAATGACAGCGTCTGTGCGTGGGAACACACAGGTATATTTACTTGTAGAGAGGTGCTGTGACATACAAGCAAATATGAGGATGTGGTCTTCACCTTTTTCACATGAATGATAATGTAGGTGAAACTCTGTCCTGCATCGTCTTTAATGACTTATGGAATCATAGTGGTTATTCCACGTCAGTCCACAAAGCCTTCCTCTTTGCTTCTTTTGCATGATATTCCAAAGACACACTGACTTATTTAAATATTCCCAGATTGTTGAATAGTTAGATTGTGTCCAACCTTTTGCTATAAAAGTTTATGCATCAGTGAATAAACTTGCACATGTGTCATTTATTACAAATGAAGGCTATTTGTAGGATAAAGTTATAGATGTGGAATTATTGGGTCAGAGTGAATATATTTCATAATTGGTAAATATTGCCAAAATGTTTTCCATAAAGGTTGTACCAGTTTATACTTCCAGTAGCAGCATGTGCTTATTTTCTCAACATCAATTCTGAAGATTAAATGTGTTGTTTTTTTTCAGGTTACAAGCCCCAAGACATCAAAGGTACTACAAAAATCACCCTCTACAAGAAGAATGGTAAGAAAACAAATTATTCCCTTTCCTCCCTAATTATTAACTCCTTACATAGTATTCTTTGGCTGTATCTTTGGCTGTCTAATTTTGGTCATGATATCCCTTCACACTTGACATTTTCAGTGTAGCATGTGAAGGAATGGTATTATAGGGACTCAACTCACTGATGACTCGGGATTTGTGGCTAGGGGTTCTGTTCACAAGAGTGAATACTCTGGAAAGTGAGAGGGAGCCTGTGATCATTATAACAGTCTCAATAATGTCAGGAGTGTTGAATTCATCTTAAGAGGCTTCTGGGGGGCGCTGGTAGGGGAGGGACGTGAGGTGGCCCAGAGAGTGTTTTAGGAGGGTGCTCTTAGCTCCCTGCCCCCTCCCAGCTCCTGACCCCTGGCATTGGCCATTCCGAGCACGCTGTCCTGGTTCTCGTTGGTAATAGCAGAAATGCAGTGTAAGAACTGATCCTTTAAAAATAGTTTCCTACTGCTGCAGTAACAGTGCCACAAACAGGGTGGACTGCAGTGATAGAATTTACTTCCCACAGTTCTGGAGGCTGAAGCTCTGAAACGAAGGTGTTGTCTGGTTGGTTCCTTCTGAAGGCTGTGAAAGGAGGATGTGATTCTGACATCATTCTTAGCTTTCGGCGATGCCGGGAGTCCTGGGCCTTCCTTAGCTGTGGATGAGGCATCATCCAGTCTCCGCTCCATCTTCACATGGCATTCACCCTGCGTGCGTGTGAGTGCGTGTGTGTGTCTTCTCCTCTTACAAGGACAGCGGTCACTGGAGTACAGTGGTCCTTGGATGAACGGCACTTGTACTCCTGTTTCCAAACAAGGTCACATTCTGAGGTCCTGAGCTTAGGACTTCTTACTTGATGGGGTTGGGAGGACACAATTCAACCCATATTTCTTCTAGGGGATATAGTGAGTCAATTCACATGAACCTTCTACATCAACAGTACCTTCCTTTGATAATGCACAGATTGTTTAAAACGATTTCCGGAGGTATAGCCAGATCCTCAAATAGAAGTGTATTTATTTCTGTCCATCTCTAAATAGATAACTAATATTTAAAACACTCAAAATTTTGAAACAACGGGAATTTTCCATCCAGTTAGAACACAACAGACTTTACTGTTCATTAGACAGCACCATTCTTTGAATATTTCATGTAGACGGGAGCTCTGAGGCCCCAGGGCCCATCAGAGCACACGAGAGCCGCACACCTTCCCAGCCTCCACACTCCGTCCTTCACAGTGTTCCTGGCACACTTTGAGGGGTCGAGTTGCTGGAATGCAGTCTGGGATGACCATTCATTGCTGCTGACTAAAGAAACAGGTATATTTGAAAGGCACATGTTCAAACAGATCCTTAAATTTTCAGAAGGTTGACTTTCTTAAAATAATTGAAATACAGAATCCTGCTTCAAGTAGGCCTAGTTAGGACACTGTTCAAGCAAATGCACCCATAGAAACATTGCATTTCTGTCACAACCCAGTTTCACTTCCCTCATGACTTACACAGAATCTTTTATTTATTTATCTGGCTGCACCGGGTCTTAGTTGTGGCACGCAGCCTCTTCAGTCTTCGTTGGAGCACACAGGATCTTTAGTTGCAGCAAGTGGGATCTAGTTCCCTGACCAAGGATCGAATGTGGGCTCTCAGCATGGGGAGCGCAGAGTCTTGGCCATCGGACGACCAGGGAAGTCCCCTCTCTTGTGATTTTAAGGCGTTATAGTGAGACGTAAGCCTGTAACAAAAGTAAAGCCCCAGCTTAAGTTTAGTCATTAGCGAATCTCCTGTAAGAAAGGAAGCAGTGTTCTGTTCTGGCTGAATCCCCATCATGTTTCCACGTTTCCCTCATTTGGAATGCCACCGATTTCCGTGTCTCTTAAGTGCAATCGCGGAGTTTGACCAAACGTGCTGCCTTTTTCCTCCTTGGCAGTCCGACGTGCCAGAGGGCGTCATAAGGGTCCACGCGCCCCTTCTCTCCAAGGTGTCCATGGCCATTCAACTCAACGGTCAAACCAAAGTCAGAGACATACTGGCCAAATTTCAATGTGAGAACAGGTGAGTAGATGTGAGAATCTCTGTAAGGCAGATGGGCCTTTATCTGATGAGCAAATCTTTTATTTGAAAATTTGACCTTTTTGAAAAATTAGAACCTGTTACTTTAAGGACTTCACCAGTAAATGAAGACTCAACAGTAGAGAAAGAAGTATAGCATAGAGTTATCAATAACAAAAGCTTTTTTTCCCCAAGGAACTTCTACAGTTGAGATTCTTAAATAGGTAGTTTCTGTCTTGGTGGCTTCATTTACTCATTGAGTTTTACTTTTTATTTGGATAAAAATTTTAGCAAGTTAGTTTTTATATGTCTTGATAGATTTCCAGGAATATTGTTATTCCAGGCTCCATTGGGCTTTAACATGACTAACAAGTACAGTTTATGTAGTGGAGTGAACGTCATAAAACCTATTATCAGTGAACCTTAGGATCAGAGTGATGTTGACAAAATATTTTTGCATGTCCGCCTTGAAAGTATGAAGATATTAGTTGCTCAGTTGTGTCCAACTCTTTGTGACCCCATGGACTGTAGCCTGCCAGGCTCCTCTGTCCATGGAATTCGACAGGTAAGAATACTGGAGTGGGTTGCCATTCCCTTCTCCAGGGGATCTTCCTCACCCAGGGATCAAGCCCAGGTCTCCTGCATTGCAGGCAGATTCTTTACTGTCTGAGCCACGTCTGCCTTAAGTCACCCTAAAGAACATTAAGTCATGGTAAATAATGGACACACACCACACGGGGGCGGGGTGTGGGGCTATCAGTGGGAACTAGGGGGACCATGTGGGGAAGGAAACACGGTAGCTTGACTGAGTCCATGGGGCCCTTCTGTTGTGACATCGCACTCGGATATTGCAAGATTTTACTATCAGGGAAACCAGGGAAGAAGTACACAGGATGTGTATGTTTTCCTATATCTGCATACAGATCTACAACTATCTCAAATAAAATGTTTCATTAAACAAAGAGGTGCATATCCTTCTCCCTCACAGTGGAGAGAGAGGATAGTCTGTAACCAGAGGGTAGTCTGTAAGTAACCAGGCTGACAGTTCAAGGAACCGGAGCTCAGCAGTGGCCTTGCCAAACTCTTCTATCCTGGCAGCCTAGTCCAGGGTGGAAAATTAAAATTGGCCAATTATTTGCTCTGACTTACTTTCATTATCGGGCAGAGACATACAACAAAGTCAGCGTTAGTTTGCAGACCGCTGGGCAAGCTTAGAAATGTGGCATGGGCTAAGGAGAGAACCCCATTCGATTTTTAACAACTGCAGAAATGAGGCTGGACTGCTTTTGAACTGAGAGTGATGCGGCCCGTGACAAGGTAGTGTGAAGCGCCCAGCTGCTGCTCGGCCAGCTTTGATGTGTCAGCCACGGTGTCCCCTCTTGAGTGCAGCTGACAGTGTGACAGTCGTGGATGGAAAGGCCGGGGCGGCTGTGGAACCCGGCTGCATCCATCTTCCTCTCTGCCTCAGACGCTTCGCTGTGTCAGACCAGAAAAAGCTTTTATCCTCCCTTCAGTCATCCTCGTGATTTGTGGGGTGTATTCCACTCAAGGCAGAATCAATTGTTTGCTGCTATGGTTACTTAATCCACAGGTTTACCTCAGAATCTCTGAAGAGGGTTAAAATTACATCGCTTTCTTCTTTTCTCAGTCATGGTTCATCGGAATGCATGAAGATCCAGAACCAAAGGTTATATGAAATTGGAGGCAATATAGGTAAGCATTTGTCAATAGTTTGTCCTCCTACACGCTCTGATTACTCTGTTGTTCAGACACTGTCGTGTCCCCTCTTTGTGACCCCATAGACTGCCTCATGCCAGGCTTCTTGTCCTTCACCATCTCCCGGAGCAGAGGAACTCTGAGTAATCTGCTGACTACTCTGAGTAATGCTCTAAAGGAAACAGGATGCTATTACTGTGTTAATAAGAGATGGTAGGATGGCATCACTGACTCAATGGACATGAGTTTGAGCAAATTCCGGGAGATAGTGAAGGACAGGGAAGCCTGGCGTGCTGCAGCCCACGGGGTCGCAAAGTGTCAGAGACGACTGAGCCGCTGACCCAACAATTGTGATAATAAAAACATATTTTACAAGTTTCTTAGATATAAAATCAAAAGTATCTGATTTTTTTAAAATCTCACATAAGAATAGTGTAACTTTCCTAAAAAAGTGTTCCTAAATTTACATGTAAATATTGTAGTTGACGTGGAGTAGATTTCTGAGTCTTTTAAAGATGACTCTGAAAGTTAGAGTGTCTCTGGAGATTTACTCAAATGAAAGGAGAAATTGTGGCACTTTCAGAGTCTTGACATCCTTTTGGTTGAACTTCCCTGTTCAGCTCCCAGCCCAGGTTCATCCTCTTTCCCTGAGGGGAGTTGACTGGAAGAGGTGGAGAGTTGTGTGGAGATGAGCAGAGTTACAGAAATGTTTATGCAGAGAGAAATGGTGGGGTTGGGAGGGGAAAGCTGGTGACAGAGGGGACGATGACCACAGTCCTCATCAGCAGGAGGGACGCGCTGGCCATGAATAGGAGAACAAGTATTTCATTCCAACTGTGAGGGGCAAGAGGGAGCCAAGGGCACATGCGCGGGACAGAATTTTCTTTTTATTCCTTCCCGTCCCTTCAAGGGACCCACCTCGACACCCACCTTCACATCCTCACCAGCGCATCTCATCCTGGGCGTTCGCTTCTGCTCCAGCTCGGGCCCAGAGCGCCCTCCCTCGGATGGCCCTGCCTCGCTCCCTCCCCTGGCAGGTGTTTGCCACTGTATCAGCTTCTCAGTGAGAGCTTCCTGGTCGGGATCCTCTCTCTGCCTTCCCGGCTTTCTCATTCTCTCGAGTTGCCTTTTACCACTTTTAGAACGTAAGCAAGAGGGCAGATATTTTTACCTGTCTGATGCATTGCTGTGGCCTCAGCCCTTAGAATAATGCTCGACACCATAATGGCTCGAGAAATATTTGAGAACTGAATGAATGAGTCAAGCAAGCAATGAAATATTGGTATTTTGTTTGAGACTTTAGTGGACACTTCAAACATACTGTACATAAGAATTTTCAAATGCATTTGCCCCCATGGAATGATCTTTCCATTGCTAATTCCAGATCTTCTGCCCACAGGAGAAATGAAGTGACCACTCCTAAAATAAAATTTCATGTTCATCCTTAGTCCTGGTCAAGTTATTATCTGCAAAAAAAAAAAAATTAGAGGACATGTATTGTCACATAAATGATCATCAGTGATCATTATCATATAATTGAGTTGATGCCTGAAACAGGTTCCTGCCATATTTTTCTAATTGGTGTGGTGATCTGGGGAGCAGTTTTCCTGGGGTTAGTCTTTTTTTTCCCCCAGTGCACATGGGGTTTATTTAGAGTACTTCACAGTCAGAAAGAAACAAAGGAAAGAGGGAAGGAGGGCAGGTTGGCTGTGCGGGAAACTTTAAACGGAATCTGCTTTTGGCTGAGAGAACTATATTGGTCTATTTGAGTCTTGCAGCACTCATTCACACAAATATGCACATGCACAGAAGTGTGGCCTTTTGAAAACATTCTCCGATTTTCATTTCTTTTAGGACAGCACTGCTTGGATCCGGATGCTTATATACTGGATGTATATCATGTGAATCCCCAGGCAGAATGGGTGATTAAACCCCAACAGAGTGTTTGAAATCACCCCCCAAGATGGCAGCTACCATGTATTACACACCAAGGAGTCCTACATTCAGTAGGGAAAAAACATGTTTGTCCCTAGACCCTCTCGGTGTTTCTCAGCCCAACTGGTGTCTCCCGGAATTGTCAGCGTGAATCGTGGCAGAGGAGCTGGTTGACCATCTGAGCTGAAGCCGTCTCATGCTGGTTCCTTGGTAAGAGTGAAGGAAAGAGGGTGTGATCCTTCCAGAAGAAAGGCCAGCACAGAATATGGAGCTCTTATCATTTCTGATACTTTGACTCACAACAGAAATGAGCTTGGTCCTTATACCTGGGGATAAGAGGCACTTCTCGACGTAGCAAATGCTGCCAAACACAAGAGATGGAAGAGACTTTTTTATATCTATGTTTTATATATATATATATTTGAACAAGAATGCCAGAAAAAAACAAAAACTTCTTCTCTGAACAGTAATTTAGATCTCCTTTCCAAAGAGACACTGTTTCCAAAGTCACGCATACAATATTTATGCTCTGACTTGCTCCTGAATTGGAGGAGGAGGAACTTCTGTTTAAAGACCACTGTATTGTTACGTATGCTGTACTGTGTTGTGACTGTCTGCTTTCTGGTGCAAGTGAACACTTCCCCATCATGGACTATTGAAAACGGATACTTTTAAAGCTTACTCTGTTACGAGCACATGGTTAAGGTCAGGTTTACAAAGGCTTTTCTTGTGCTTCCATAACCTTCAGTGTAGTCAGCAGTCCTGGAGCTTCTGTTTCTCATCATGATGATGGTGCTCAGTGAATAGCTCTCCATGTGCCAGGCCCAGATTGTCTTTCCTCCCCAAACAGATCATTTTTTAAGTTTCATGACTGTAGATAATCACTTCTGCAGCCCCAGTGTTCAAATGCAGAACTGCCTTTATCCAACTGCTCTTTATCCAAGAGTACTGAAAAATACCATTCTATCCAGACTTCCTACGCTGTAAAAACAGATTTTGTTTGTGTTCATCCATCATAGACTTGGCCAGGCCCCGTGGATTAGCATCAGGCTTTAGAATCAGATGCATGTTGGGTGACCTGAAAACTGCCTCGCTCCCAGAAGCCCACAAAGCCATTTTTCCAGGCCTGGAGTTGGCGAGAAAGCACAGTTCTCCACGATTCTGAGAGCAGATCTGACATGTGCTGAGAGGTCAGGGAGCCCTGCCTTTCCTCTGGGGACTGCGGCATATAGAAACGGGGATAGAGGTCTCACTTATCCCACATGTGTGCTTTGGATTAGAATCTACAGCTTAAGATTTTGACGAGCTTATGTGAGTTTTAATGAAATTTAACATCCAAATGACTCTCCCTTGCAGTTCAAACAATAGACAAAGTTGCTCACAAATGCAGAAAGCATTTTACCTACTTGCATTGGTAGGTGGGTTCTTTACCACTAGTGCCACCTGGGAAGCCCATTATCTATTTACCAAGTCTAAAAACATAATGTGATGATAATTTAAGCCTATATTATGAAAGAAATCTTTTCCATGCTCAGTATGCCTTGATAGCTATAAAACCATGATTTATATTCAGCGTTCCTGGCCATTGGAGCTTTGTTACATTTTTGTGGAAAACTAATATCCATTCATTTTATTTGTTTGAGAATTTTTATTTCCTTTGCTTGAAAACCCAGTGGAAGAAAAACATGCATTCTCTTGGTTTATATTTATTCCTTTGTTTCATCAGTTTTCAATGTATGGCTAATTGACAGCATGTGAGTTTGCATAATGAACTTTGAGGGTTTGAGAAAATGCAGTTATCATTCTTGCAATTCAAACAGGAGTAAGCATCTTACTCCATGTATTAGTTGCTAAGTTCCAAGACATAAGATGGCTGTAACTGATGCCCACATACAAGGAAGTTCTTCAAATTAGGTGCCTTACACTTCTGTGTATATATTAAAACGATGACTTATTTTTCTAACTGAATTTCCTCTCATTTAGAATAAATTCTGTTGTGCTTATAAAATTCACCAACCTAGCCAATTTTTTATTTTTAATTTTTTATTTCGGAATTTTTATTTCTTTTGACTGAAAACACATTAACACTGATGGAAAAATTCTAAAAGTCTTAAGATTTACCCCATTAGTCATTAGTTTTAAATAAATGGCTAACAGATGACAGGTAAAAAAAATTAAGTTTCTGAATTTCTTATCCACATTTGATGTGGATGTGACATCATTTAGATGTCAAAGGCTCAGGCCAGTCAATACTCTTAAATTAATCACTTCACTGCCTTCAAGGATGTGTGACAACTTTAAAATAACGATATAATATGGAAGCCCATGTCACTACCCATATACTGGATGTAACTTGAATTCTTAGTCATAGCATTAACTAACTGATCAGAGAAGAATTTCCAGTAGACAGACAATCTAATTTTTGTGAAGTTAAAGAAGTTCTTTTTACTGATTTTATTACTTTTTTTTAACTTAACTATTCTTAATGAATAAACAAACCTGTACAACTAAAACTCAGAAATGCCAGTCACCAAAAAAATAAAAGAAAGAAAGAAATGCCAGTCACCTAAGTGTTGAAAAACTATCTTTGCCTTATGATGAGTTGTTTTTGCAATAGTTACAGTCATCTATAAAAATGAATAGTGTAAAGGCAAACATGAATAGTGTATCTGCAAACAAGAGTCAGACCCTGGGCTTCTAAATTTCTTTTCTTGGTAGCTTCCACCTCACCTTGTCACATGCACTCTTGGTATGCAGTTAGGAAAATGACATCTAGGAGAGCGTTAGAGAAAGTTAACGTTTTAGGAATGCTTATTCAGAAAAAAACCCTAGAACAGGCTCCTTCTTGCCTCCGGTCTACAAAAGAAGATCCCTTTGCTAAACAGCTCATGATTCTTCAGGTCACTGAACAATGAGTTCAGTGAGTTCAAGGGGAGATCTTTGAACAAACTGGAATATTAATCTCTTTACAATGTATATACAATATAAACTACCTCACTTGTCTTTCCTGGGGGGAAAAAATAACGGACGTTAACAATTTTTGTTACAAATGGCCCCTGATCTTATTATTTAAGTCACTTCAGTTAGCTTTCAATGTACATTTAATAATATGCATTTAATGATGTAAAATATTTTTAGCAAAAGCTTTAAAACCAAAAATACTCTGTAATTGTGATGTGTGTTGTAGAGGCTGAGAGTCTGTCCTTTAGTCATCGTCTCGTGTGTTTAACCCTGTGGAGTCACAAGTTTTCAAATGTAGGAATTCACTCCATCAAATTTCATGCATTTTCAACTGTTTTCCCCACGTTGCACTTGACTGAAAGTCACGTGAGATTAAAGTGCCCCTTCTTTCTATCAAACATATTTCAATTGTTTTTCATAAATGTATTACACATCTGAAAGGAATATATATTATGGGACTCTGTAGTTTCTATTTTCTGTCTGGCATTTTCAGCTGTGTTTTTTTTTTTTCTTTTTATTTTCATAAACATGTCACTTAATAAAAAATAATATGACATGGATTAAAATGTTTCAAACATTTTTCAACAGTTGTACACACACACACTACCTTAATTTAAAAATGACATCTTTTCTTTCAGGTATTTTCCAGCTGTTCTTGGAAATGATGTGATTTGATTGAAAAGTCATGTTGTCACTAGGATGCCAATTTTTTATGTTGTCTCCTATCTCAAGAGTTAATGTTCTTTCATCCTGTCAGTTTCATTGCCAAGTATAATATGTATGTTGCATTTTATTCATAAAAATAAAGAGGAAAAATCCAAAAGCATTATCATGAGATTTCTTGTGTTCAACTAGTCCGAAGACACCATGGTGCTGGTGAAAGAAAAGGATCCTTAAAGTCAGAAGGTTTGTGTTTTGAGCCCAAGGCTTTGCCACCTACCATAAACAGTGATGTTATAGGCACTGGGGTAATGGTGGATGTTTGTGCAAAGATATTTACTAAACTTGTTTGAGTTATTGCCTTTTAATATGTGCTTTTTAAAATATATATATTTTCAATAGGTACAGGAACGAATATTTGACTCATTCATGATTTTTTTACACTCAACATTTTACCGTATTCCAAAGACAAGAAAAATAGATAATAAAAAGGCATAAAGATTAGAAGAGATAAAATAATCCCCATCTGCAAATAATATGATCATTTATATACAAAAGCCTAAGGTATCTTCAACTATTAGAACTAACAAGATCATTTAGCAAGGTCATGGCGTACAAGATTATTATATAAAAATCAGGTTGGGAAAAATATAATTGTAAAGCATATATTCAACAAAGGACTGATATTCAGGCTATATTAAGAACTCACTAAAAAAAAGGCAGGCAACGTAATTTCTTTAAATAGGGGAAGACTTGAATAGATGCTTCACAAAAAATATACAAATCATCAGTGTGTTTAAAATGCTCAGAATCCTGTGCCACTAGGGGGATGCAAATTAAATCCACATTTCCTGCTCCATGGTTGATGAAGCTATCTTCCCAGGCCCCCGGTTAGTGGCTCCGAGGATTCTCCCTTCCCATGGCTCTCAACTGGGGAGTGTGTGCTCTCTCTGCTGGCCCTCCCGGAAGGGTCTCATCCTGCTTGAGCCCAGCTGCCATCTCTTCCACTAGATCAATTTGGAATCTGGCTGGCTGTAACAAATGACGAAGTACATTAGCTCAGTTCCAAAGAGCACTGCCAAATGGGCTTTGACAGAAGAGCACACGAGCAGATGGAAAAGAATCTGGAGTTCCTGGGGTGCTGGGGGCCCCCCAGATCTGCTTGTCTCATCTTCCCAGCAGGAAATGACACCTTTCCTGACGGGCCAGACAGATCTCGGTGGAGGGGGGACCATCACCAAAGGTTCATCTGAGTTTTAGCAACTAATAATCACATGTGGAGTCTACACACTGTCATCTTATTCGTGAACCTTTATGCTGTAACAGTTCATTCTCAGCAGTTGCTCTGCATTTGTACAACGTGTTTATTACAGCACAACAGTGGGCTTTGCTGTGGTTCTTGGCTCCATGTCCTCAGATGACAAACTGGGAGCAGGCTTTTCTACCATGCAACCCTCACCACGTCACAGTACAATGGGGCAGCAAACACTTAGCCACAGAAGGAAATAATTGATAATCTGGATCCACAAGATTTTAAGCAAATATATCATTATTTTGGCCACCTGATACGAAGAGCTGACTCATTAGAAAAGACCCTGATGTGGGGAAAGATTGAGGGCAGGAGGAGAAGAGGGGACAGAGAATGAGATGGTTGGATGGCATCATCGACTCAATGGACATGAGTTTGAGCAAATGCTGGGAGACAGGGAAGCCTGGCGTGCTGCAGTCCATGGGGTCACAAAGAGTTGGACACGACTGAGCAACTGAATGACAACAACCATTAATGAAAAGGCAAGCCACATATTGAGAGAAAAGTGTGTGTGTGTCTGTGTGTCAAATGCATGTGTTACACCCAGGCTGTGTAAAGAACTCTTAACATACTCTGCCAAAGCTCAAGAGTTAAAAAAGAAAACGGATGGGGTGGGGGGCGGTACTTCCCCAGTGGTTAGGAATCCACAATGCAAGGGACACAGGTTCGATCCTTGGTTCAGGAACGAAGATCCCTCATGCTACAGCAACTAAGCTAGAGCACCACAACTAAAGAGTGCGCGCACTGCAAGGAAAGACCCTGCATGGCACAATGAAGACCCCGTGTGCTGCAACCAAGACCTGACGCAGCAAATACTTAAGTATTAAAAATAAAAGACAACTCATGTTTTCAAATGGCCGAAAGACTTGAACTAACATTCTGCCAAAGTGTAGAAATGGTCGGTATACACGGCAAGGTACTCAACACTCTCAGCCTTTAGGAAAATGACAATTAAACTACAGTGTAATAGCACTACGTAAACACAAGAATATCCCTGTTAATAACTAGCATTCTCATTGCGGGTGGGCGTGTGAAATGGGAGAACCACTTTGCAAAACTTCCCAGAATAGTACAAACTTAATCAATTACACACCTACCTTATGTGGCCACAGACATCAGAGTGGTGGCATCTTGTGGTGGGACTGGCTGGAGACGGGCATGAGGTAGCTTTCTGGGTTCTCCATGGGAAGGCCCAGCCCACTTTGCAGGCTTTCTGGGTACTCCACACTGGGGCCCCTTTGTTTCCATAGACAGCTTAGGTGAGCTGTGTCCGTGCCCCACCCACCCCATCCCCAACCTTCCCGTTACCACAGTGAAAGCACTTTGCAAGTTGGCCTGTCATTCCTCAAGTGCTGCCGTGGCAGATCCTGCAAAGATCTTAAAGCCTTCCCATCCCTTTCTACCCCACTGCACCCCAACGTAGCCCTTGCTTTTATAGTGTTTTAACTGGAGAAGGAAATGGCAACTCACTCCAGTATTCCTGTCTGGGAAATCTCATGGACAGAGGAGCCTGGTGGGCTACAGTCCATGGGGTCGCAAAGAGTTGGACATGATGGAGCACACACACAGCAAACAAGGTATACGCGTGCTTCTTGATGCAAGCAATTTTAATAGAGCATTGTCTTCATTTTCATCTTCACACACTGTTCACCCTTAATTGAGTTCACACTTAATTGATAAATATTTGTTGATAAATGGATGTTCGACATTTCACCATGTGTCACGTCCTCAATACTATGAATCATGCTAGAGACAGCCGCACAGATGGAGGGAATAGAAAACAAACGCCTTACCCTAGAAACCCGAATTGTTGGGCCCTAACCTCCAGATCAAAGAAGGAGTCTTTGTATTCTGGAGCTTTGACACAAAGTGAAGTTATACCAGGTCCTTTAGTGGTATTTCTTGAGACCCATTCACGAGATTGACAAGCAATAAAAGGCCCTAAGAAAACGAATTGAACACAACCTCCCTCCTCCTCTGCTCCTTTCATTTTGAAATCTGGGTGATTGCCACCCACCAGCATCCTTTCTTCCTCCAGGACACATTTCCCCTCCAGGAGCTTATGAGAAAACAGCCAAGCTGCTCGGGCAATGTCAGGATAAAATGAGAGTATCAGCCAAATTGAATACTGCAGGGAAATTGGAAGGAAAACTGGAAAATGAACAAAGATTTGGTGAAAAATATATAACACACAGGAGAATTAAAAAAAAAAAAAAAGGAGGGAGTCTGGGGTGCAATTGTAATTGGTCATATTTTTTCCCTAATTGAGGAATTCAACTAACCAGCATTTTATTGAAGATTTTCACATCTGGGTCCAAAAGAAAAATCGGTCTGTAATTGTCTTATAATTTCCTTACCTTGTTTTGGAGCCAGGGTTATAGCCGACTTGTGGAATGGGTAGAGTCGCTTTCCTGTTTCCTGTTTTTGTCTTCAACTTTGTAACAGTGTGTGAGGTGTTTCAGGGAGGAGTGGGCAGGAGGGGTTGCGAAGCATCAGGAGGAACCTTTGGGGGCAGTGGGTGTGGTGTGTTCTTCATCCTGAATGTGATGATTGCCAGGATGGATACATACAATCAAAGTCATCAGACTGTAGCTTTAAATATTAATATGTGCTGTCAAGTTTATCATATGTCAGTGACACCTCAATGAAGCTGTTTTAAAAAAAACGACAACGACGACACACACTCAGGCCTGGGCTCTGAGCTCGGGTTACCACACATGTGCCCCGGATTCCCTGGGCCTGAACCCTGGGAGACAGCTAGGCTTCGCCCCCACTGCCCATGCCTGGAAAGTGGTACCCAGCAGGAAACTTGGGGATGACATTTAGATTGTGAGGCTGCCCAGAAGGACAGTCAAGAATATCTCCTGTGCAAAAATGATGATTTTCACCGGGAAAATTCCCAGAAAGAGACTGGGTTTTCACGTGAAACTTGCCAGGAGGCCAGAGCACCCACGGTTCCCCGATCAATGACTCCAAGGTTGGTGTGAAGGGGCACACGCCACCTCGCCTCTTGAGTGGGCTGTAGTTGGGATTCTAGGGGCCGTGTCACAGCCAACACTGGGGAGTAGCAATAACAGAAATGGTTCACAGAGGCTCCTGGGGTCCTTGGACACACAGCCTGTTGGGACATGATAGGGGAAAAGAAGTTTTACTTCAGCCTTCCTTGGGGGCCCAGATGAATGGAACCGCTGGGCCAGGGTTCCTCTCTGGAGCGCTAAAGATCTGAAGTCACAAGCCCCAGGTTCTGTAAGAAGATTATCAAAGCAGCTTCACTAATATAAAGTGGGGGTGAAATGCCAGAGAGAAAGAACTCTTGTCTGATCTGCCTGCGGCAATGGAGGCGTCAAAGGAGAGGAAACTTGTGTTACATTTGATGCCTAGAGAGGGCTTCTGATTATTGCTACAATTCTTGAGAAATCACCCAGTTGGGTAAGGTCGCTGGACATGTGTCTTGCAACCTTCAGGAAATAACAGCAAAAGCACAGTGTCCTTGCAAAGTGACTCAGGGTTCAACGTGATCTCTGGAGATAACGACCCCCAACCACCAGAGTAATGGGCTGGAGATCTTGAGCCAGCTTGACAAACTTCAGGCCCCAAGAAGGCTAATTTCTCAACAGTGTTTCCCAGACAAAAATCAGCGTTCATACTTTTAAAAAGGTCTAAAAGTAGGTGGGAGGGTGGGGAGGCGGGCAAGGGAATTTTCCCATTTTGTGTTCTCCTACATGTCACCTTGGGTAGAACTTCTAGACATAGTCCTGTCCTCCCTCCTGGGAGATGGCCCAGCATGCCAGAGACATCTGCAGCCACGTCTTAAGGCAAAAAAAAATTTTTTGTTCCAGTCTCTTTCTGTTCTCCATATGGGACTCCTATTACTATATGTTAGATCTTTAGAAGTTCTCTACCTGACACTGGTGTTTTGTTTTTGTTATTATTTTTCAGTCTTTCATCTCTCTATTTAATTTGTTGAATAATTTTCATTATTTTGTCTAATGAACGTTACTCACCCTTTATCATCTACGTTCTGATACTGAGTCCATCCATTGATTTTTTTTTGCTTCTGATATTGTATTTTTCAGTTCAGTAATTTTCAGTTGGTTCCTTTTTCTATTTTCCATTTATCTGCTGAGAATTTTTTTTGTCATTACATTCATTTCAAGTGTGTTTACTCTGGCCTTATGTAGCATTGATATAATCACTGCTTTGAGGTCTTTGTCTAATAATTCCATTTTGAGGTTGGCATCATTTCCCCTTGAAAATTGGTTCTATTTGCCTGGTTGGATGTGTGTAGAAAGATTTTGTATCATATCCTGGACATTGTGAATATTATGTGCTATAGATTCTGGGTCCTAATATAAGTCACTGAGGAATTGTTGATGTTTTGGATTTTGGTAAGAGATTGACTAGGTTGTGTTCAGACCATAAGTTCTCTCCCATTTTCTGTTGGTTGTATCTATTAAAACACGACATGGATGTATACCTTTCAGTTGATTTTGGGAAGTGCTATAAGTCAGCAATAATTCATTGATTTGCCTGTCACTTTATCAGTTTAGAATTCTTCTCCTTCTCCCCTCCAACCCAAAGTTACTCAATTCTAATATAACAGTGAAAAGAGGAAAAAAGTATTCTCTCTTAGGTTAGCCTGTTAAGAAGTACTTTATTCAGTTCACTTCTGATCTGACCTAGAAGACTGAAAGACTCTCATAGTCTTCCAAGTTTGAACGTTTTTTTCCCAGACAGACTTAGTGAGTTTAACGTGCCAGATGATTTTCTACTTTTTGCCTTTCTCACTCATTTCTTCTTAAACTCCATCATCTATTTAATCAGACTTCAAGAGTACACAATTGCACTTAAATCACACATAGGCTCCTCTGTCCATGGGATTCTCCAGGCAAGATTACAGGAGTGGGTTGCCATTTCCTCCTCCAGGGGCATCCTCCCAACTCAAGGATCAAACCCAAGTCTCCCGCTGAGACACTGGGGAAGCCCCACTGACTTCCTCACCACACCTAGATCCTGCTTCCTTTTCTAGTCTGGCGCAAAGCCCCGTTGTAACCTCTGCTGTGTCTGTACTTCACAGGCTCCCCTCTGCTCTGCTGAGGGATGCTCTTTCCCTAAATGTAATGTCCTCTTCTGACCACCTAATGGGGACACAGCTCAGTGCTTTTCCATTTTTATCAGAGCTTTTACTGTCTTTTTATTCATAACAGACAATCACATTTGGATTTTGAACACATGCTAAAAATTAAATTATTGATGAAATGCTGGATGCTTATAACGGTTCTGGCTGAAACAAACTGCCATAAACTTTACTCTTTTATGTCTATGAAATTCCTCTAATTATGTAAACAGAAACCACAGCTTTCCAATATTGAAGATGGAGTTTGTGTTTTAATACTTTATAATTATTACATACTCCATATAATCTGAGAAGAAAGTATCATTTCTAAATGTTGTTACTCAGAGAGAAAAAAAAATTCTCTCCATTATGTTTTTACCCAAGTCCTTGCTTCAGACAGCCACATGGGTCCCTTTGCTGGACACTGAAAGAGTCTGAAAGGAACATGACCTATGTCTTTGTCACTGTTTGAAAAAAAAAAATCCTGATAGTTTTGGCATTTCAGAGTTTATTAAGCTGAACATTTCACTACGTGTTATGAAACCTGTTAAGCCTATAGAACTTCTTTGGGGAATATCTTGCAAAAGAGGCTTACTCTGCCATTTGTTTTATGCTTATTAAATGGCTCAGAGGAATTCTGTTTGCAAAGAACTTTTGAAATTTATATGAAGAGCTACACTGCTGAGGTATTTTTAGAAAAAAATTGTAAACTAATATTCAACTCAACAATTATCTACTAATAATCTCCCATAGGTCCTAATTATGTTAGCTCTGAGAGAAATGCCCAAGAAATATCTGACACAATATAGCCCTTATAGGAGTTGTGGACCAATTAGATTGTTGAGATGCACATGTAATCTGACGGGGGAAATGAGCATAAATAAGAACCACTAAAACCAAAAACACTAATTTGAAAATATATATGAACTCCACTACAGCATTGCAATGCAGTGATGTAGCAGCATCATTTACAATATCCAAGATACAGAAAAAGTAAAAAGTAGGAAAGTAAAAAAAGTAAAAAGTAGGAAGTCAAGAAACACTTGGAGTAACAGGCAAATTTAGCTTCGAGTACAGAATGAAGCTGGGCAAAGGCTAATAGAGTTTTGCCAAGAGAATGCACTGGTCATAGCGAACACCCTCTTCCAATAACACATGAGAAGACTCTACACATGGACATCACCAGATGGTCAACACCAAAATCAGATTGATTACATTCTTTGCAGTCAAAGGTGGAAAAGCTCTACACAGTCAGCAAAAAGAAGACCTGTGAGCTCAGATCATGAATTCCTTATTGCCAAATTCAGACCTAAATAGAAGAAAGTAGGGAAAACCACTAGACCATTCAAGTATGACCTAAATCAAATCCCTAATGATTGTACAGTCAAAGTGAGAAGTAGATTTAAGGGACTAGATCTGATAGACAGAGTGCCTGATGAACTATGGATGGAGATTCATGACATTGTACAGGAGACAGGGAGCAAGACCATCCCAGGAAAAAGAAATGCAAAAAAGCAAAATGGCTCTCTGAGGAGGCCTTACAAATAGCTATGAAATGAAGGGAAGCAAAAACCAGAGGAGAAAAGGAAAGATATACCCATTTGAGTGCAGAGTTCCAAAGAATAGCAAGGAAAGATAAGAAAGCCTTCCTCAGAGATCAGTACAAAGAAATAGAGGAAAACAATAGAATGGGAAAGACTAGAGATCTCTTCAAGAAAATGAGAGATACCAAGGGAATATTTCATGCAAAGATGGGCACAATAAAGGACAGAAATGGTAGGGACGTAACAGAAGCAGAAGATATTAAGAAGGGGTGGCAAGAATACACAGAAGAGCTGTACAAAAAAGATCTTCACGACCCAGATAATCATGATGGTGTGATCACTCACCTAGAGCCAGACATCCTGGAATATGAAGTCAAGTGGGCCTTAGGAAGCATCACTACTAACAAAGCTAGTGGATGTGATGGAATTCCAGTTGAGCTATTTCAAATCCTAAAAGAGGATTCTGTGAAAGTGCTGCACTCAATATGACAGCTTATTTGGAAAACTCAGCAGTGGGCATAGGACTGGAACAAATCAGTTTTCATTCCAATCCCTAAGAAAGGCAATGCCAAAGAACGCTCAAACTACCAAACAATTGCACTCATCTCACACGCTAGTAAAGTAATGCTCAAAATTCTCCAAGCCAGGCTTCAACAATACGTGAACTATGAACTTCCAGATGTTCAATCTGGATTTTAAAAGGTAGAGGAACCAGAGATGAAATTGCCAACATCTGTTGGATCATTGAAAAAGCAGGAGAGTTCCAGAAAAACATCTATTTCTGCTTTATTGACTATACCAAAGACTTTGACTGTCTGGATCACAATAAACTGTGGAAAATTCTGAATGAGATGGGAATACCAGACCACCTGATCTGCCTCTTGAGAAACTGTATGCAAGTCAGGAAGCGACAGTTAGAACTGGACATGAAACAACAGACTGGTTCCAAATAGGAAATGGAGTATGTCAAGGCTGTATATTGTCACCCTGCTTATTTAACTGATATGCAGAGTACATCATGAGAAATGCTGGGCTGGATAAAGCACAAGCTGGAATCAAGGTTGCCAGGAGAAATATCAATAATCTCAGATATACAGATGACACCACCCTTATGGCAGAAATCGAAGAAGAACTCAAGAGTCTCTTGATGAAAGTGAAAGAGGAGAGTGAAAAAGTTGGCTTAAAGCTTAACATTCAGAAAACTAAGATCATGGCATCCGGTCCCATCACTTCATGGGAAATAGATGGGGAAACAGTGGAAACAGTGGGTGACTTTATTTTTGGGGTCTCCAAAGTCACTGCATATGGTGATTGCAGCCATGAAATTAAAAGACACTTACTCCTTGGAAGGAAAGTTTGACCAACCTAGACAGCATATTAGAAAGCAGAGACATTACTTTGCCAATAAAAGTCCATCTAGTCAAGGCTATGGTTTTTCCAGTAATCATGTATGGATGTGAGAGTTGGACTATAAAGAAAGCTGAGCGCCTAAGAGTTGATGCTTTTGAACCGTCGTGTTTGAGAAGACTCTTGAGAGTCCTCTGGACTGCAAGGAGATCCAAAGAGACCATCTTAAAGATCAGTCCTGAGTGTTCATTGGAAGAACTGATATTGAAGCTGAAACTCCAATACTTTGGCCACCTGATGTGAAGAGCTGACTCATTGGAAAAGACCCTGATGCTGGGAAAGATTGAAGGCAGGAGCAGAAGGGGAAAACAGAGGATGAGATGGTTGGATGGCAACACCGACTCAATGGACATGAGTTTGGGTAAACTCTGGGAGTTGGTGATGGACAGGGAAGCCTGGCGTGCTGCAGTCCATGGGATCGCTGAGAGTCAGACACAACTGAGCGACTGATCAAAACTAAACTGATACATATACAATGCAATACTGTGCTGTGCTGAGTCACCGTCATGTGCAATTCTTTGTTACCCCATGGACCATAGCCCGCCAGGCTCCTCTGTCCCTTGGATTCTCCAGGCAAGAATACTGGAGTGGGTTGCCATGCCCTTCTTCAGGGGATCTCCCCAACCCAGGGATCAAACCCAGGTCTCCCGCATTACTGGCAGATTCTTTACCATCTGAGCCACCAGGGAAGCCCCAGTGGAAAACTATTCAGCCATTAAAAAAGAATGAAATCTTGGCCTTTGCACAGCATGAGTAGAATTGGAGGGTATTATGCTTAGCGAAATAAGTCAGACAGAGAAAGACAAATACTGTTTGATAGATAAATAACATAGCTTGCATTGTGAGAAGAATCCCGGGCCAGTCCATAATCCAGCCAGCCCGTTGAGACACCTCTCTTCAGATTGTCTCACCAATCTCTCAAATTCAATACATTCAGAGCTTGAGTTCCCATAATTTTTCTGTTTTACTTCTTGTCCGTGGAACTGCCATTCTCATTGTCCGAGCTGCCTGCTTGGGTCTCATCATCTTTTACTGCCTAAAGTTAACGTGTTCCTGGAGCCTCTAACGTTCCTATACAATCCTCTCGTCTTTATCCCTGCCGTGGTATCGGTCACCACCCAGTCAGTGCTTCTCAACTGGCAGACTCAGGCTGCCCTTAATGCACCATTTCATCAAAACACCCTCCTAATGGGAAGCCCAGATGCTTCATAAGGCATGGCATCCAGTCTCCTTCCTGCCAGCTTAAATGTTGTGCTCTCCAAGGTTAGACCCAATCCACTCTGTTCTCTCTCCTCCTGCCTGTCCCCCTGCCCAACCTCCTAACATTCCCATCAGTCCCCTTTCTTTCAGCTGGGTGGCTTGGACCCATGTGTCATGCTTCCATACTGCCTCTCTAGCCCTGAACACCACCTTGCATAAGACATGTTCATTGCTGTCATGTCTGATGCTTTGCAACCCCATAGACTACAACCTGCCAGGCTCCTCTGTCCATGCGGATTCTCCAGGCAAGAATACTGGAGTGAGTAGCCATTCCCTTCTCTAAGGGATCTTCCTGATGCAGGGATTGAACCTGGGTCTCTCACATTGCAGGCAGATTCCTTACCGTCTGAGCCTCCAGGGAAGCCCGTGCATAGGAAAGCACTTTGTACATTGGCTGCTACTACTGTGTACTCTGCAAAGCCCAGTTCCAGCTGCCTCTGTCAGCCTTCCCAGACCCGTCTTTCACTTGGTGCCACAATTTAGCCCTTGATTTATAGTGTTCTAAGGTGAGAATACACGTGCCTTCTGGTCCAGCAACTGTAACAGAGCATTTTATCATTTTCATCGCAATTTCTGATTTGGACACTAAGTTGGCCCTTAATTCCTAAGCCTGTGTTGGATGTGGTTGTTCCATAGCCAGCCACAAGTGTACCATTCCTAATTACAATGCATCCTTTTAGAGGTGGTGGCACAGAGAGACAAAACAGGAAAATGAATAAGGTGTTATATAAATCAGACCTCTCATAAAGGTTATACCAGCTGTGTTAAGTGCATTGCTTAGTTTTCTTATTCCTTATGTTTAATAAAGCGTGTCTTTAAACCAACTGTTTGTTGCACATTCTGCCAGCAGGTGTGACTGAGGATTAAATTTCACTAAGGTCAAAGTTATTGGTTTATCCAGATGTTCTCGTTCTGAGTCAATTTTAATAATATTTCCAAATATAGACTTTCTTGATGGTTGTTGGCATAACCACATTTTACAGATGGAAAATCGAAGCTTAAAAACTGCACTGGATACTATGGGAGAAAACATATGGAGGTAACTCAAAAAATTAAAAATAGACTTACTGTATGATCCAGTAATTCCACTTCTGGGTCTCTACCCTAAAACAGTGAAAGCAGGGACTCAAAGAACTATTTGTATGCTCATATTCACAGCAGCATTGTTCACAATATCCAAAAGGTAGAAGGAACCCCATGCCCATTGATGGATGAATGAATAAACAAAAATATGGTATATAAGTCGACAAACAATAAATCCTGGAGAGGGTGTGGAGAAAAGGGAACGTTCTTGCACTGTTGGTGGGAATGTAAATTGATACAGCCACTATGAAAGACGGTATGGAGATTCCTTTAAAAACTAGAAATAAAACCACCATATTCTTGCCAGCCCTATGTAGCCAGAAAGGCCTGCTGTAATCAGGGTGACTTGTGTCAGAATAATTGTGTCCACCAATATCAGAACAATCTATTTAAATTTTTATTATTTTCAACTCTTTTTAAAAAATAAGGTAAAAAGATCAAATCCCCAAACCTTTGAGATTGTAGTTTTTTCTTCTTCTTTACATTTTTTATAATGTTGAACAGATTTTTGTTATAAAGCTATACTGTTTGAAATACCATTGTGCATAATTATATTAGTGACTTACAAGTAGAAGCTTCCATGTTAGAGGAATAAATCTTTAATTTACATTTAAAAAAAAAAAAACCACCATATGACCCAGCAATCCCACTCCTAGGCATATACCCTGAAGAAACCAGGGTTGAAAAAGACACATGCATCCCATTTTTCATTGCAGCACTATTTACAATAGCTAGAACATGGAAGCAACCTAGATACCCATCAACAGATGAATGGATAAAAAAGTTGTGGTACATATACACAATAGAATATTACTCAGCCATAAAAAGGAATGCATTTGAGTCAGTTCTGATGAGGTGGATGAACCTAGAACCTATTATACAGAGTGAAGTGAGTCAGAAAAAGAAAAATAAATATCATATTCTTATGCACATACAGAATCTAGAAAAATGGTTGTGAAGAATTTAATTACAGGGTAGCAATGGAGAACCACATAGAGAACAGGCTTATAGACATGGGGATGGGGAGGAGAGGGTAAGATGTATGGAGGGAGTAACATGGAAACATACATTACTGTATGTAAAATAGATAGCCAATGGGAATTTCTGTACAGCTCAGGAAACTCAAATAGGGGCTCTATGTCAACCTAGAGGGGTGGGATGGAGAGGGAGATGGGAGGGCGGTTCAAAAGGGAGGAGATATATGTACACTGATGGCTGATTCATGCAGTGGTTTGACAGAAAACAACGAAATTCTGTAAAGCAATTATCCTTCAATTAAAAAATTAAATAAAAAAATATGGTATATACACACAATGGAATATTACTCAGCCTTAAGAAAGGAAGGACAGAGGGAGGTGGGAGGGGGGTTCAGGATGGGGAACACATGTAAACCCATGACTGATGCATGTCAATGTATGGCAAAAACCACTACAATATTGTAAAGTAATTAGCCTCCAACTAATAATAATAAATGGAAAAAAAAAAAAAGGAAGGAAGGACACTAACACATACTCCATCATGGATGATCCTACAGGACCTTATGCCATGAAAAATAAAGTCAGTCACAGACTTGAATGATTCCACTTACATGAGGTGACTTGAGTTGTCAGACCCATGCACAAAGGAAGAAAAATGCTGGATGCCAGGAGCTCGGGAGAGAGGGCAGCTGGGAATTAGCATTTAATAGGTATAGAGCTTGTTTTGCAAGATGGAGTGAGTCTTGGAACTGGATGGTGGTGATGGTTGTACAACAGTGTGAATGTACCTCATGCCAGAGAACTGTACACTTAAAAATGGTTACAATAGTAAGGGCTAACAAGCTATCTGGTTATGGTGCCACTTCTTTTTTCATATTGCAAAATGCTGTTAGGTTAGGTCCTCTCAGAACAAAGCTTTGTCTAGACCAGGCTCTATCTCCCTGTGTTCCCTTTGCTTTTCCCCTTGCTGAAGTCTACTTAACGTGCTTATGTGGCAAACAGTTGGTGCCCTCTGCTGGAATATAACCAATAGTGTTACTTGCTCACTGTAGAAACTGGAGCTTCAATTCTTGATAAAGAAATGAAAGTATTCATTTTGTTGTTGTTTAGTTGCTAAGTGATGTCCAACTCTTTTTTCAACCCCATCTACTGTAGCCAGCCAGACTCCTCTGTCCCTGGGATTGCCCAGGCAAGAATACTGGAGTAGGTTGCCATTCCCTTCTTCAGGGGATCTTCCCAACCCAGGGATCGAACTCTTTTCCTGCATCGGCAGGGGGGTTCTTTACCACTGAGCCACAGGGAAAGTCCATGAAAGTATTCACATGCCACTCTAATCTATGATAGTCTATAATGATACTTTTTAAAAGTTCAAAATGTAAAACATGAAGTACCATCAGGTGATCAACAGAACATTTCAAAAGTTTCATTAAAAAACTTAAAAGAGTCAGTGGTTTCAATTTACGTTTTAAACTATTTAATAGAGGTATTTGTTGTACACATGGTTTTAGTTAAACATAAACAAAAACGTTCTCTCTGGAAACACCGAACCTGAGTTGGAAATGAAATCTGAACTGTAAAGATTTTAGTTCACAAAATAATTCTCCTCAAAATATAAATGATGGTTCCCAACCGAGGAGTTCCTCAAAGTTCAGGACTCAGTCCCGGGACAGGAATGAGGGAAAACTCCTTGCAGGTCGAAAGCTGTGCTGAAGTCGAAGGATTGCACTTGCGGGCCCTTGGTCAGAGTGAATCTCCGCACACAGCCCCGGAAGGAGGCATGGCTGCTCAGGCAGTTCTGCTTCACATCAGCTGTTAGGAAAAGAAGAGAAAATAAACACTGTTGTGTTAAATGACGTGAGAAGAGCAGTAGAAACAAAACTAACTGCTTGTAGAAACAAGACTAATCCACCTCGAGATTAGAAGAATATTTTTCCATACGAGTGGCTTCAGTGATAGCGTAATTCATAGAAAACTATTAATAAGCAATAATTTTAAGGCATAGTTGTGACTTAAGTCATAAAAGGGATTTTTATCTTATTAACATTTGTACAAATTACTTGGAGAATCTGAAATGCGTAATTTGAACCCAAAAGTGATGCAAGAGGTTAAGTAAGACACATGCTTGTCCTCTAAAATGATTACTGACCTGTAAAATGATTCCCACTTCCAGGCGTCATTTGAGATTTCTGTCAGTAAAGTCACCCAGCTTACTGTACACCATGCCCGATGTTTTCAGAGTCTTACCTAATGATCAACTTCCGCGTGCATGCATGCTAAGTGGCTTCAGTCGTGCCTGACTCTGTGAGACCCCATGGACTGTAGCCTGCCAGGCTCCTCTGTTCATGGCATTCTCCAGGCAAGAATACTGCAGTGGGTTGCTATGCCCTCCTTCAGAGGATCTTCCCTACCCAGGGATTGAACCAGCGTCTCTTACATTAGCAGGTAGGTTTTTTTTTGTTCTGTTTTTTTAACCACTAGTGCCACCTGGGAAGCCCCAATCAAATTATATACGTAGATTATTTTGATTTTTCCAAAACTTCGTAGGTATTTGGAATAGACCTAAAATGGTAAAGGATCTGTCACCCAAACCATGTATCTTTCTTCACCCCTATTCTTTATCCACCTGAATAAGACTTCCCCCAGAGGCAACGCCCCTTGACAAGTGAGCAGAGTACACATCACACGCACCAGGATAGCCGCCGACATAAATGGGATCGTTGGTGTCAGCGGAGGTGGACTGGGTGTGTGGACTTTCTGCTCGAACCTCGTTCCCGTCGACAACCAGAACCACTCGATGCTTGCTCTTGTTTGCCTGAAGGGCATGCCATCTCCCATCGCAGAGCATACTAGGAGCTTTGGGCTCATACGTGGCTGTTATCCTCCCAGCACCGTTGTTAACGTGAAACAAGAGCTAAACAAGCGAGACACAAGCCAATACCTTGGTGAATTTTTCCCTATTCAAGGAACACAGTCCATTCACACAATGTTCTTAGAGTGGATAAAATCAGAGCATTCTGCTAAAAGGGAGGGCTACCTACGAAAATGTTGGCTTAAAGCTCAACATTCAGAAAACAAAGATCATGGCATCTGGTCCCATCACTTCATGGCAAATGAAACAGTGGGGAAACAGTGGCAGACTATTGTTTTGGGCTCCAAAATCACTGCAGATGGTGACTGCAGCCAGTCATGAAATTAAAAGACGCTTACTCCTTGGAAGGAAAGTTATGACCAACCTAGATAGCATATTAAAAAGCAGAGACATTACTTTGCCAACAAAGGTCCGTCTAGTCAAGGCTATGGTTTTTCCAGTAGTCATGTATGGATGTGAGAGTTGGACTATAAAGAAAGCTGAGCGCCGAAGAATCGATGCTTTTGAACTGTGGTGTTTGAGAAGACTCTTGAGAGTCCCTTGAATTGCAAGGAGATCCAACCAGTCCATCTTAAAGGAAATCAGTCCTGAATATTCATTGGAAGGACTGATGTTGAAGCTGAAATTCCAATACTCTGGCCACCTGATGTGAAGAACTGACTCATTTGAAAAGACCCTGATGCTGGGAAAGATTGAAGGCGGGAGGAGAAGGGGACGACAGAGGATGGATGGTTGGATGGCATCACCGACTCAATGGACATGAGTTTGAGTAAACTCTGGAAGTTGGTGATGGACAGGGAGGCCTGGTGTGCTGCAGTCCATAGGGTCACAAAGAGTCAGATATGACTGAGCAACTGAACTGAACTGAACCTATGAAAAACAAACAGTGGTTTTGTAAGACAGTGTCCTAAGGATTCTGATGCTAGCCTGTTCCCAAGGCTTCGGAAGGGAAAACGGCCATCTCCATGGGAGCAAGCCTGAGCCACAATCTTAGTGATGCATCCTCAAATCACTGTTGTATTTTCAGCATGACAGGAGCCCACGGGTCTACTAAAAAAGTTGGTTCACAGCTGTTGCGATAGCACATGTGAAGGAACATTCACTAACTCCCTCCTGAAAAACCACGGATGCTCCACTACCCCTGGTAGTATAAAAAAATCTGAGACCTGCAGAAGGTGGGAGGGAAACACTCTAAGTATCCTACTGTCAACTTCTTATGCTGTACGTGAAGCTTTGCTATTGTTGTTTAGTCGCTTCAGTCGTATCTGACTCTTAGTGATCCCCTGGACTGTAGCCCACCAGGCTGCTCTGTCCATGGGATTTCCCAGGCAAGAACGGTGGAGTGGGTTGCTATTTCCTACTCCAGGGGATCTTCCTGACTCAGGGATTGAACCCAGGTCTCCTGCACTGCAGGCAGACTCTTGACCACTGAGCCACCAGGGAAGTCCTTTTTTAGGATTATCTATTTTTAAATATTAACTGAATCTTTTCTCCATTCCATGAAAGTGAATAATTAGAAATTTGAATCTAGATATTTCTACTGTTTCTCAACTGCTCTCTCTGACACTGGGATGAGATGTGGCGGGTGGGGGATCCCATCCAGATTAAGCGTCCACCTTTCCATCTACAATCTCCAGTCCAATGGCATCCACTTTGGCGCTGCTGATCCCCAGGAGGACACCGTTCTCCGATGAGGTACGGAATTCCAGCGTGATGTTCACGTCGGATCGCACTTTATAGCCTTCTCTGACTGAAACACACAAGGGAGACACCCAGTTAGGGATGGGGCCTGCCCGATGCACGAAGGCACAGGCTCAGAGAGGCCAGGGGCTGGCCTGGCTGGCTGGCTGGCTGTGCTTTTGGGCTCCTGATGAGATCAGGAGACCTAGCTCCAGCTCCTTCTCTGGATCCAGCTTCACCCCCACCAGCAAGACGCTTCCACCCCTGAGCCTCGGCTTGTACCTCTGTAGGATGAAGTGACGCTTTTAAAGAAAACACACAGCCAGCTGGGCTAAACCTGACTAGAGCTGAAGTGGGCACATGCTTTTATCCAGAGCCATGTAGGTAGAAGTCAGAAGGGATCTGATCCATGTAATTGGGTCATCATCCACCCGAAAAATAGAGCACTTCACTTTCCCAGTATCCACTTACCGGTCTGTCATCATTTGCTGAGTGTGTTGAGTGTGTTAAGTGTGTTAGACTCCACACTATGCATTTTTTTTTAAGTGGGGTTTTAATTGAATGAATTTTTCATTCAGATGATAAAAAAGCTGGGCTAAGTTAGGGATACTAGCAATAGCAGGCAGTTGTTACCTATGAGGCCCAGGGCTGAAGGAAAAATGGGAGAAGGTGGTGTTACTAGAAGCACAGAGTGCAAGAGAGAAGCCTGCTGGCTTTTCCTCTCCTCCCTCCCAAACTCCATCTTCCACCACAGCCTCCCTGGAAGCCCCAGGCAAAGGAGCCCAGAAATTAGTTCCCTGTGATGGGAAATAGAACAGGGGCCAGGGGAGCACTGCTTTTACACTGTTTGAGTGTAAACAGGAAGTTAGCCGGCAAGTTGTTGTTCTTTAGTCCCTAAGTCGTGTCAGATTCTTTGCGATTCCATGGACTGTAGCCCGCCAGGCTCCTCTGTCCATGGGATTCTCCAGGTAAGAATACTGGTGTGGGTTGCCATGCCCTCCTTCAGGGGATCTTCCCAACCCAGAGATCAAACCCACATCTCCTGCCTGGCAGGCGATTCTTTACCACTGAACCACCAGGTTTAGCCGGCCAATCAAGCATCTGAAGTGGGAGAGCACGTAAGATATATAACAAGGGCTACTTCTAAGCCTTGAGGAATTTCCACCCTAAAGCATTTTAGAGATTTAAATTCCTCTACTTACAACTCATGAATATTTCAACAGTCTAAACAGAGTTAATTTCTTCATCAAAACGGGGTCGCACTTGGCTGGCTGGTCCAGACATTTTATGGTGCTGGCTTTGAATTCAAAGGTCTTTATTAACCTGAACAGTGACAGCTTTTGCCTTATATAATCTGGGGCCAGTACAGATGACACCAGGCCACATGTTGCCGTCCGTCTGGAGGGTCACCTCTCCTGGCGAGAGGAGGCCATCTGGGTACCACGACAGGTGAGCAGGTTTTTACACAAGATGCTGAGAATCCAGAATTCGGGGTCTCACTGCAGCTTGTGCAGCAGGTCCTGTCCTATCAGATGATTCCTGGATCCTTATCATCTTAGACTGCAGGGCATCCCAGAGGTTGCCTGTGAGACGGTTGATCGTACATACCGAGGGCTGCGTATCCACTGCCTTCAAAGAAAGTTCCTTCCTGGGCCACGGCATAGCACCTGGTCACTGCAAACGCAGACACGGGGCTGACTGTGTCCAGCTGCTGGCTGTTCACTGTCACCTCCCTGAGGCAGGCAGGGATGCTGTGGGTGATCTAAGTGAAATGTTGCAGGAGTAGGAGATGGTGAGGACATGAGAAGGACAAGCACACACTATTCCCACACTTCGACACAACACAGTAAAACACTGTCTTTTGGTTTTAAAAATCCAGTGGCCACGATACGTCCCATGAAGGTCTAACTTAAAGCTACTGTAATATAGTAAAAAGGGTTTTCTATTGAGCAAAATTGTGGAAATCAAGACTGTGGAGTGGGGCTTCCCTGGGGGCTCAGGGGTAGAGAATCCACGTGCCAGTGAAGGAGACACAGGTTCAATCCCCAGTTGGGAAGATTCCACATGCCATGGAGCAGCTAAGCCTGTGTGTCACAGAACTATTGAGCCAGTGCTCCAGAACGGGGGAGCTGCAACTACTGAAGCCGTGCTTCCTAGAGCCTGTGCTCCGCAACAAGAGAAGCCACTGCAACGAGAAGCCCGTGCACTGCAACCAGAGGGTGGCCCCCTCTTGCTCCAACTAGAGAAAAGCCCAGGGGCAGCAACAAAGACCCACCACAGTCAAAAATAAATAATAAAGGAAAAACCAGGAGAAAAGAAAAGACTGTAGAGCATTCTAATCTGCAAATACGAATTTGCTGGACTTTTCCTGAGTTGCACTGGGGCTAAACGCCTGTGGGAAGGGAGCTGTTCTTTCACTAACCAGCAGGAAGGCAGGCTGGGCTTCAGGGAGAAGTCCCAACACAGAGTCGAGGGATGTGGTTCCAAATGTTTGCATTTTGTGGCCAAGCTCCAGGCCCAAACACGGTAATTTAAACACAAACACATTCCTCCATAAGACAAACAACAACCACAATAAAGGTAAAGATGGGCCTATGGAGAAAACGCTGCTTACGTTTCCAATGTTCCTGGCCCTGTATTTGGAGGGGAGGCCTCCGAGGTACAGCTTTCCTTCCACGTCTAGTGTGGTGGCATCTCCCACCGTGGTCACCACGGGCGATTCCTGGCTGTCGACCGTCATGAAGCCCTTCCTTTTAAAGTACTCTGTCTTGACCTAGAGCGATAGGAAGACATGAGTCATTTCTAAGGAATCTGAGAAAACAACAGCTGTTTGCAGCATCTGCTCACTGCAGGAGTAATAACCCGAATGGAACCCTCAAGGACGGCTCAGGTGTTCACACCTCTGGGAGAGGAGGCTGAGCCTGGAGCAGGTTAGCACAGGACCTGCTTCAGAGTCCCCGTCACAGAGGCAAGGAGGCCAGGACATCAGGTTGGGCCCATTCACACCACCCGTGGGCTTGGTTTACTTCTTGTCAAACCAAGAATATATCTGGTGAATGAACATTTCATTCATTCTCCCAATGTTTGCTGAGGGCCTACCAAGTGTCAGGCACTGAGTGAGCCCTTGGGGGTGTTTCAGGAGGCAGAAAGGGTTGTGCCCGTCAGAAGCCCTCATTCTATGGGGCAGATGTCAGACACAGAGCAAGCTGGAAATCAAAGAGGTTGATCCCACTACTGTGAAATGGAGTGGACACAAGAGCTGGTGGAACAGACCTTGGCACGAGTGACCCCACCTTCCCGAGAGCCTACCGTGTGCCACTGGCCATCGCTGAGCAGCGCGGGGTGTGAGACCTTGGTCCTGCCCTTCCCGAGGTCGAAGGTGAAGTGGAGGCGGCCGGCGTGCAGCTGGAGCGTGGCGTAGTCCACCTGGTTCTGGTGAGCCATGTAGTACACCAGGCCGCTGGGGGCGAAGGTGCGGACGCTCAGCTGAACGGAGAGCCTGGAGGAGGGCGAGGGCTCTCAGAAAGGAACACGCTCTCACTGTCACTCTTTAGATTCAGAGACCCCGGTAAGTGTTTCAGCATCTATATCTAACATCTCAGGTCATTCATCCCTTCACTGACCTATCCCCATTCATTCACTTGTGGTAACTGCCTACCTCCATCTGCCAGGAATTTAGGAGCAAAGGATCAAGCAGTAAACAGAGGGGGGGGTCCCTTTCCCCCCAAAACTAACACCAGAAATATACCAGAGAGTTAAAACTGGGTCACGTGGAGGCCAGTGGGGAAGGGGGCTTAATGAGCTGCAGCAAAAAAGGGTGATGATGGCGAGAAAGTCAGAGGGCTCAGAGGTCTTGATGGGGGTGAGCAGCTGCTGGAGTGAGAAGTAAGGAGGAAGGAGAGGCGGTTAGCAGGCTGCTTAAAGCAGAGATTGTGCAGGTGGGGTGGGTACTTATCAAGTGCTCAGCAGTGTGACCACGGGAATAAGGCGGCCGGGGAGGAATGAGGGAAAGACCTCTGACAGATCAGAGCCAGAGGACCTCAAAGATCAGGGGCTGGGCGGCTGCCAAGTTCATGGGAACTGAAGGCAGGAGACAAGGGGCAATGACCCCAGATGGAAGCGACAGAGGCATAGAGCACTGCAGAGCCGAGGGCGTGGACTGCGGGGCTGAGACCCACAGGAGGACAGGGAGGTCTGTGGGTCCTGAGGAGCCTCGGCCACGAGCTCTCTGGGATGTAAGCCGGCTTCCCCGGCTGGAGAAGGCTGCCTGGGACAGGCAGGTGTGAAAGGCAGAGGGAACGCGCAGGCTGGTGATCGTGTGGCTCCAGGAATTTGGGGTCATGATGATAGAGCTGGGGGGGCCGTTCCCACAGATTAGTGAATGCTTCCTGTAGAATGGGATTCAGAGTCCAGATGACACCTTCAGGGGACTTGGGATTCCAGAAGGAAGAGGGGTTTAGGCAGCCAGGGCTCTCCACAGCCCCAGAGAGGCAGCCACCTGCCATCATCAAGACGCGGTCCAGGCAAACTACAGAACCCGGCTGAACCACGCTGACCCATCTGAGCCGCACAGAAGCTGCGTTCTTCTTTGCCACTCACTGCCGCCACGTGGTGGCAAGCGAACACTCCAAAGTGTTTACTTCTCGTGAAACACGAGAAGCTTCTTCCGGAAAAGACCCACTGCTGAAGAATATGCCCTGGATTCGTCTAGCAATGAGACACCTCATGAGGACATGAGAGCATCGCCTACCTCTTTCGGACAGCCAGCTGGTTAAAGGGGAGCACCAAGTGGCTGCCTTCTGCGAGGCCGAACTGGTGGGCACTGGGGACGTATTCTGGGGCCCCGTCCATGGCACACAGTCCCTGTAAGAAATGCACACGGCTCACTTGTATGATAAAGCCATGACTTTCATGATAAAGCCACGCAAGGCCAGGCCCACCGCCCCGGCCCCCGACCACACCCCGCAACACAAACATGTCTTTCCATGAAGGAAACATCTCAGAAGCAATGGTGTCAGAGCACCAGCAACACAAACACCCCAGCACTGCCTTTACCTTCTCGGCTATTTATTCCACACCTCTTTGTCTCTCTGAGAAGGCAATTAGAGCTTCTGTTTTTTAACTCAATCCCACTCAAGTTCACCAAATTCCCATGAATTTTCATCAGGTCCAGGCGGCAAAGGCCTTGCTTATGCCTGCAACCACCCCTCCTCAAAAAAACCCTGCTCTGGGGAGGGCCTGAGGGGTCAGCAGCTGTAGGATCAGCTGGCACACAGGCAGCCCGGGACTGTACGTGCCCACAGGGGACAGGCCAAGGTGGTTCCTCCTCGACAGGAGCAAGGTGTAGCCAGGAGGAGCCGGACTGGAGGGCAGGTGCCCTGGGTCCAGGCCGAGTAAGGCCGTAGGCTCAGTTTCCCAGGCCGGTGGATGGAGGCGACCAATGCGACCACCCTGAACTCAGAGACGGGCCTTGCTCTGTACAACTGAGCCATCTCATCATCACAGCATGAGCTCTCAACCAAGGAAGCAGAGAAATCATCAAACGGAAAGGAAAGTGAAAGCTAACAAGGGCTTCCCTGGTGGTTCAGGTGGTGGAGAATCTGCCTGCAATTCAGGAGACACAAGCTCGATCCCTGGGTAGGGAAGACCCCGTGGAGAAAGAAATTGCAACCCACCCACTCAGTATTCTTGCCTGGAGAATCCCATGGACGGACAGAGGAGCCTGGCGAGCTACAGTCCATGGGGTCACAAAGAGTCAGACACGACTGAGTGACTAACACTAAACTGCATAATTAAAGAAGGGCCTTCTTACTGGACTTGGTAAAGGCTGGGGCTCTGGCGGGAGTTCTCCGTCCTCTCGGTAGACAGCTAGTTTCGGCCTCTCTGAGAGTGAGCAGGAGTCCAGGTCTGCGTGTTCATAGTCAGTGGCACTCGTGAAATCCAGAAGTCTAGATACAAACAAAGCGTTTAATAGTCAATGATGATAATACAACCCAACACATGCACCAAGGTCATGTGATTACTGAACACTTAAAACTTATTAAAAAATACTAATACAATACTCGTAAGAGTAACCGAACGACGGTCTCCCACAATGACGAGAAGTCCATACGCATGGTCAGTCTCTTCAGTCATGTCAGACTCTGTGACCCCATGGACTGTAGCCCACCAGGCTCCTCTGTCCATGGAATTCTGCAGGCAAGGATACTTGAGTGGGTGGCCATGCCCTCCTTTAGGGGATCTTCCTGACCCAGGGGTAGAACCCACATCTCTTAAGTCTCCTGCATTGGCAGGAAGGTTCTTTACCGCTAGCACCACCCGTAAAACTAATGTCGAGTGGTTCTTTTCTTTCTCATGCATGATGACCAGACTGTCCATCATTCTAGTTCAATAAAGTCCATCTTGGGGGACTTTCATGATAAAACATGGGATCCACTTATTATTTGGGAACTTGCAGAATCTGAGGCCAGCTCCAATGGCAAAATTAGATTGTAGATTAGTGTCGGTACTGGGCACTGAAAGATCAGGACGGGCACAGTCAGGCTGAGAGCACAGTCATACTTACTCCATGTTAAAGACCAGGTTTCGGATACAGCCATGGAACAAGCTTCTCATCTTGAGCATGGGTGTCCCCTCACCCTCTGGAATGCCCCCAACGTACAGGCTGGACACATTTATGGTCCTGCTTTCTGCTGACGGGCCCAACTTCATTTCCACAGGAGTTGTCTCATCCACTTGAACGGTGACAACTCTAAAGAGTCAAAGGAGAAAATAAAGGTTTTTAAATACAGTGAAACATCACTGTCCATTTTATTTCAGCAAGTTCTTACTAATAAAAGTTTTCCCTGAAAGAAAATTTTTAACATGAAATTTAACATGTGTGAATAAAAAAAAAGCAACTCTTGAACATGAAAAGAAACAGTTGAACCTTTTCCCAAAATGAATGTAATGTGATTAAACATTATTCAGTTCGAGTGCTTTTTTGGAGAGTATCCTTTACTTCTTTATCTGTGACAAAATGTCCAGTGTGTTTTTAAAACATTTGGTCCATAGTTTTTGAGGGAGATTAATACAGAAATGTTACTCTAACACTATTTACTACTATTTACATTTTACTATTTGCATTGTTGCTATTTACTATTATACCATTCACTATTAAAATTTGCTTCCTGGGTGGCTCCGTGGTAAAAAATCCGCCTGCCATACAGGAGACACTGGTTCAAGCCCTGGGTCAGGAAGATCCCCTGAAGAAGGAAATGGCAACCCACTCCAATATTCTTGCCTGGAAAATCCCAGGGACAGAGGAGCCTCGCAGGCTACAGACTGTGGATTCAGTTGCAAAGAGTCAGACACAACTGAGCACACTACAGTTATTTACTATTTTCCCACTCACTATTAGAATTTACTAACACTGTAATGGTATTTGACACAGAATTTTTCCAACTAAAGACAATTTACGCTGGCCCCCATGAAAGGGCAGGGTTAAAGTTGCTCAATTATTAAAAATCTGAAAATGTCTTATTACAGAGCAGATGAAATTGATTTCCAAGGACGTCTTCCAGCAAGCTTCTAGAATTATTTTGGAACGCTAAAAAGTGAATGCTCATGACATCATACTAATTATCCCAATCATTTCACTGCAAAGAGCCCCATACAGGCAATCTACTGGGGAACCTTTGTAAGGTCAGGCAAATACCTTCCGCTCCTTATCAGAGAGATGGAATGCTCTTGACCATCACCATAGGTGCCCGTGGGAGCATGCAGAAGAGCTCTTCTCAGGCTGGCTCCGTCCCCAGGGTTAATATGCACTTCAATGTGGCCTTCAATTAGCATGATGGACCAGAAGGGCTAGAGACAATAGAGAATTCCCATAGAAAAGACATTACTACAGGATTTAAAGAATTATCATCTGATGAAGGCAATGTGGCTGTATTAGTGCCAAGGAAGCAGTTCCTTAAAAATATCACCATGTGACACAACTGTTTTCTACTTCGTATGCTACTTTCAAATCTCTGCTCACATAATTTACTTTCTGCATTAGGCTGTTATCACTAACCACATCAAAGATTTCCATTTCTACACAGTCTTCACACTTACTTATTGCTATGTTATGTACTAACAAATAGTCATGTCATAAATCACTGATTTATTTCTCTCTTTCCCCATATCTCTTTACTGAGATATGATTGACATATACCATTGTATTAGCCTTAGGTATACAACACAACCATTGGATATTTGAATATATCACAAAATGATCACCACAATAAGCTTAGTTAACATCGATCACCTCATATAGTTGCAAAATCTTTTTCTTATGGTGAGAGCCTTTAAGATCCACTCTCTTAGCAACTTTCAAATGCAATATGGTGCTGTGACTATAGTCACTGTCCTGTATATCACCCTCAATCTTGTCTTACAGCTGGATGTTTGTGCCTTTTGACCCTCTCCACCCAATTCCCTCTTGCCCTTACAAACTCTGGTGACCAACACTATGTTCTGTTTCTATGAGTTTTTTTTAAGTTTCCCCATGAAAATGAGATCATACAGTACTTGTCTTTCTCCATTTAACTTATTTCACTTAACATAATGTCCTCGAGGTTCATACGTGTTCATACATAGGATTTCCTCCTATTTTCTGGCTGAATAATATTTCACTGAATAAACACACACACAGACACTGTCCATAAAATATCTTGCACAGTAGAGAGCCGTACTCTAAATTGTAGCTTTGTGACTTTTATTTCATTAATACAATACATTAACATTCTCTGAGTCTCTTCAAGTTACATAATATATAAAGTCTGAGGAGAGGAAAGGGTAAATATCACCTATGCTATTAGGAACCGAGGTAGACATAAGTGTCTTTCTCCTCAGTGGCTGGACAAGGAAGATGAACTTTGCAACACAAAGACACCACTGATTCATGAAGGAAACCACATTCAGCAATGAACACGTCTCCTTAGTAAATATGCACCCCCATAAACAACCAGGCACACGGCTAGAATACACCTTAGGACTAAGTCATCTTCCACCCAGTGTTTCCTGAAGTCACTTCCTCCCGGAGCTCCTGGCTTGAGAGCCTCTGGGTCACTCACCCCATGGGCCTGCCGATCTCCTGGCTTCTCACCGCCCTGGCTCAGGGCGGCCAGGATGATGCCACTGCTGTTCCTGGTAGCGAATGTTGCCAACAACTCCGCATCTGGTGACAGAGGCTTGGGAGGCAGTTCAACGTAGCCACCTCTCAAGAAGCTGACGCTTCGGACAGGCTGGTCAGAGAGGAGAGAAGAAAGCCCATCAGGTCCACCATGTGTGGAACCTCCCCCAAAAACACCACCCCGAGACTGCCGTTTTCCCCACCACCTCTTTTTCGTTCAACCCCCTGGTTTAGATCCTGTTGCCTTATGATGTAAGTAAATCAGTAGGCATTTGATTTACTCGTCCTAATATTACTACACTGGTTCCAATATTCATAAAACGCTCCCCACCTCCAATACACAGCCTTTCCTCACGCCATAGGAATTTCTGAGTAAATCAAAGGTGGATCTGGATATCTCCAAGTTTTTGATGCAGCCCACGTAGCTTTTGCTGGAGACACCTTTCCTGTAGGGAAGGACAGGAGAGCAGTAGCAACGAAGTTTAGATCTTATAACTCCAGGTTTGAAAGAAGAAATAAAAACAAAGAAGATCTCCTTCCAGGTGTCATTCTCAGAAATGTCTAGGTCTCCCTCTAAAAAGGCTACTGACCATGAGACAGTGAGAATTCAGGTCAAACATGTGCTTGCCTTAGGACTAAAGAAAAGGATCAAATTTAATGAGCACAACTACCTAGATGGCCATAAAGAAGGCTGGGTGCAGAAGAATTGAAGCTTTCAAACTGTGGTGCTGGAGAAGACTCTAGAGAAGACTCTAGAGAGTCCCTAGGACTGCAAGGAGATCAAACCTGAATATTCATTGGAAAGACTGATGCTGAAGCTGAAGCTTCAATACTTTGGTCACCTGATGCAAAGAGCTGACTCACTGGAAAAGACCCTGATGCTGGGAAAGACTGAGAGCAAGAGAAGGAGGTGACAGAGGATGAGATGGCTGGATGGCATCACTGCCTCAATGGACATGAGTTTGAGCAAACTCCAGGAGATAATGAAGGACAGGGAAGCCTGGAGGGCTGCAGTTCATGGGGTCATAAAGAGTCGGTCACAACTGAGCAACAACCACCTAAATGGCTACCTAGACAAAATCCTGCTTAATGTTTTTAAGGGAAACGATTACAGTCATTACCATCTGGGCATCCTCACCAAAACAGAGACCAGTTATAAGAAAAGACAGTGTATTGTCATAAGGAAATTACGGCACACAGTTTACAGTTCAGTCTCTGGGAGCTTGGCTACCTTGACTGCTGGCCGTGTATGCATTCTTTTTTTTTTAATGGTGTGAAAGAAATGTCTCGCTTAATTTGTCCCCAATTCAAAATTACAAAACTGAGAACAGCAAACTGCAGAAAGTTTATGTGAATTATTAAAGTCGCAAAGCTAAACAAGAATAAGAATCAGTGCATCTCTCCTCTGCTATCTTTAATCCAACTTGCTGATGCTGGTCTTTCAGCTTTCACATACATTATTCACTCTAATCACATAAAAGGGGAATCCAGATAAGTCTGCAGAAAGCACAATCTTTTTTTTTTTTTGGTCTCTAAAGAGATTTTTCTAGTAGAAAATCTGGAGAATGACGTGTGATGGAAAGTGAGGTCTCCAAATATTGCACAGTTACCATTTTTAGATGTTCCACAGGCAGTAAGTAGAACATCATAAATTTTACTACAAAAGACTTTTTTTACTTCTCAAGTATATGGCATACTGGAAAATAAATCCTGAATATTCAGTGGAAGGATTGATGCTGAAGCTGAAGCTCCAATACTTGGGCCACTTGATGTGAAGAGCTGACTCTTTGGAAAATACCCTGATGCTGGGAAAGATTGAGGGCAACAGGAGAAGAGGGCGGCAGGAGATGGTTAAATAGCATCACCGATTCAATGGACATGAATCTGAGCAAAATCCAGGAGATAGTGAAGGACAGAGAGGCCTGGCATGCTGCAGTCCATGGGGTCGCAAAGAGCTGTCAGAGATTCAACGACAACAAATATGGCATACTAATCAAAACAGAGTGCTATGAGCTCAATTATCTTCTCCACCTCCTCTCAAAAAAGATTTTGACTTTCTAACGTTCTACTTTGACGTAGTATTCATAAGGTACTGAATGTAGTCATACTTGGAAATAGGTCTTTGTGGTTGTAATCAAGTTAGGATGAGGTCATTAGGATAGGTTCTAATCCAGTATGAGTGGTGTCCTTATAAAAAGGGGAAACTTGGTCACAGAGAGACACAGAGTGAAGACAATGTGTCCACACAGATGAAGAATGCCATCTACAAGCTGAGGAATGCCTGAAGCTACCAGAAGCCCAGAGACAGCATGGAACAGATTCTTTCTCATGATCCTCAGAAGGAAGCAGCTCTGTGGACACCTGATTTCACAGGTGATTCACACCTGAATCACAGCCTCCAGAACTGTAAGAGACATTTCTTACACATTTTAAAATTATTTCTGTTGTTTAAGCTGCCCAGTTTGTGGGATTTTGTTATGGAAGCTAAAATAGTAATTAGGGACACGACAATTCTGCAGTGTGGTATCATACCTTATCGCCCTAGACCTCGGTAATCCACCCACATAAATTGGATCCTTATCCAGACGATTGAGGTCAGAAGATGCTCCTGGAGTCTCCCCTTGCTTGGTTTCTTTGTAGGTGGTGTTATAAGCATCGATAACTGCTAGGAGCCCTAAAGGAGATCAAGGGAACAGATAAGAAAGTCATTTTCTACAGTAAAACAAAACACAGACATCTCACAAAGTTCATTAACAAAGACATATTCTTTTCCATCCTGCAAATTTGATCAAGGAATGTTCTTGACTGTTAAAGGGCAAATGAAAACCCTCTTTACAAAAGTCAATAAATCCAGAATGCACATGCTAAATGGCACCAGAATGTGTGAAAGAAAATGGAATCAATTTGACCCTTGATTCCAATTTAGCCTTTAATGTTAAATAATGCATTTGCAAAAGTGAAAGTCGCTCATTCGTGTCTGACTCTTTGCAATCCCATGGACTATACAGTCCATGGAATTCTCCAGGCCAGAATACTGGAGTGGATAGCTTTTCCCATCTCCAGGGGATCTTCCCAACCCAGGGATCGAATCCAGGTCTCCTGCATTGCAGGGCGATTCTTTTTCAGCCACCAGGGGAGCCCTGGAGAATATTGGAGTGAGTAGTGTATCCCTTCTCCAGGGGATCTTCCTGAACCAGGAACCGAACCGGGGTCTCCTGCATTGCAGGGGAATTCTTTACCAACCGAGCTACCAGGGAAGCCCAATGCATTTGGGAAACCACAGACAAGTAGACTATTCTTTCACCACGCTGTGAATCCTGGTGCTCAGAATTCCAAAGAAAACAACGGCTTTTGAATAGAATGTCATTCAAGAAGACTCAGAAAGCTAAAGAAAAAACAAAGACTGCTAACTTTGGAAAGATTTCCATTCCTACCAGGGCATTTTGTCCGTCTGTCCTCACACTTACCTTGCTTTTTATTTCGCTGGAAGGCAATTTTGTACCACGTTCCATTATTATAGCGTCGGTCGGTAATCAGAGCAAGAGGCCCAGAACCCAGGTCAACTGTCACCCTGACTCTGCCATCGACCAGGTCAATGGATAAAAAGTCTTTCTGTAAAAAAACAAGAGAAAACACTTACCCATGGTTACATTATTATCAGAATATTTCCTTCCTCCCCAAGTCAGGGAGGGTGGAAACCTAATACAGTCAAACTGAAAGAACAGGATCTGGCCTAATAGTTGGACATTAAAAGGGTCCACAAGGTCTTCTAGACTAATATACAGACATATGTGAGATAAACTCATGAACGTCAAAGTCCACAACACAGTAAGAGAAGTGGGCTCTCTGCATCTTTTTCACTTAGACTGACAAATAAGCCAGTCTTAAAAATACAACCACAAAACAGAAAGATCACCAGCACTCAAGATAAAAATAAGAACATGAACTCCTCTGATGGAATTCAAATAAGGTTAGGAAGTCACAGTGAATAAAACAAGACCTTTTATTTAGGCTCAAAATCTAATAATAAATGTTTAAGTGACATTTATAATGGGGGTGGGGGGGCTTCCCAGGTGTCTCAGTGGGTAGAGTCCACAGGCAGTATAGGAGACTCAGGTTGGGTCCACAGGTTGGGAAGATTCCCCTGGAGGAGGGCATGGCAACCCGCTCCAGTACTCTTGCCTGGAGAATCCCATGGACACAAGAGCCTGCTGGGCTATACTCTGTAGGGTCACAAAGAGTTGGACATAGCTAAATGCACATAATAATGGGAAGCTATTTTCTATTTGACATGCTTTTCCAAATGTTCGCCAGTGAGTTTGTACTGATAAATATTTAAAACGGGAAACTAGTATGGCAAACATGTGTATATATTATCCTTGTATGTGCTCATAAAACAATCATTTAATAAATATCCTCAGAGCAATCCAACTGTATATACACAGCAGGGCATAGTGCCCTTAAAAACTCTTACGGTGCCATTTGAAGCCAGGTAGAGAAGCAGCCCGTTAGGTGAATAGGTACTAAAAAGCATAATTATCTGAGTCACAGTAGCCCGGAGAGTCTTCTCCACGACAGAATACCCACTCCCAGCAAAATGGAAAGAGGCATCTTCATCCTGGGGGCTGCACAGAGAGAGGGTGAAATATAACCTATTCTTAGGAAGGTAGTTCACGAGGACACATGACACTCATGAGTTTTTCCTCACAACTGTCATAGGCCATTTATTTCCATAATTTGATAGCAAGTGTTAAGTCATAGTAACTTAAAATATGCCCCCCATGAGATTATGCGAGACAAGTGCCCAGTTGCTTTATAAAGAGAGCTAATGTAGGCAATGTTCACTGTAGTAAAAAGAAATTCTCTCAAAGGATGGATTGCTGCTATAAATAGTTCTACTTAGCAACTACATTTTCGTTTGCTCTAATTTCCTTTAATATGACTTTGATGTCCTTTAATATCTCATTTCCTTTAATTTCAGAGCTTTTGGAATAGATTTTATATTGGCATTTATTACCTGGTGCTGGTTTTAACTAAATGCATCAGTTAAACTGGACTAATAATGGAAAACAAATCCGTACCAACGTGCCAGAAGGATCAGCTTACAAAAATATCATTGACTAAACAGAGTCTCAAAAATCTGCAAGATGAGCTTACAACTCAGTCACACACTGTGGACTCCAGGATATCTTAGATAAGTATTTTCTAGTTTTCCCCACACCTCAAAAACTCACTTGATTTACTCTTCAAATACAAAGTACTTGGAACATGTCATTATTATGTTCAAAAGGTACTTTTCTAGAATGTCATAGGGCTTGAGAGTGAAATTTAGATTAGAGTGTTTGGGTGGGGGAGGGTATGAATTTGCACTTTCTCCTGGTAAAGCGGTAATAACCAAACTTTGTGTCACAACTCCAAGCAGAGACAGAAGACCCAGCAATGACAGCGTTTCCACTAACAAAGTAAAATGTAGCGGTACTCTGTAAAACCTCAGGTTTCAAATTTATAGCTTTCTATAGTCCCATTCTTTCTGAAACTTTCTGTCTTGAGATCTCCCATAAAGAAGTATAAGAAACGCACTGCGCATAAATCAACTATGGTCTAATTCTCAATCACCTCCTAGAAGCAAGTCCCACTGCTTTACCTGTGGACGACTGGATTCATGTAGGACACAGATTCTAGAAGCAGATTGCTGGGGTTCAAATTTCAGCTCCCCAACGTACTAGCTGTGTGACCTCAGAAAAGTTACCTAACCCCTCTGTGTCTCATTCCCTCCATCTGTAAAACAGGGATCATGAGCGAACCTCTCTGGAAGGGTGACACATGATTTAATATGTGTAAAGAAACAGAAGCCTGCCCTATCAAAGGGCAGCTAAGCAGCCAAGGCTCTACTGCACCAGCTACTCAGAACTCATGCAGGAATGAAGGCCTGCTGATTAAAGATCCCCCCCACCCATATTTAGGTGTGAACTGTTAAAATCAATGATTTCATATTATCCTTTAAGGATCTAAGAGGTTTTTCATAATTATAAAGGTATGCTGACACCACACTAAAGGAGTACAAATATATTCAAAGGGGAATTAAAAAAACAAACAAACAAAAAAACCCCAGTTAGCTTCCCTGGTAATATAAGCTAAAGTTAAAGGTACATGATCACATTGAGAAAAAACTTTTTTTAAATCTAAAGGGCATCACTGGACCGTATTAATGATTTAACAGTGGAAAATTACACACAAAGGTGAAAAGAACAATGAATTCTAATTACCGGCCTGCTCAAATGGATTCAGTTACTAGAAGCAGCTTATTTATTTATTTTTTTTAGAAGCAGCTTATTAACTTACTGAGCTTAAGTTTTTGTCTAGGTAGGGACACTTATGTAAAATGAAGACAGTTTAATCCATTGACATGCAGACATAAAGCACCAGTTTGTGTCTATATCAGCACTTACAAAGTGTGCTCTGTGGAACATTAAGAAAACTCATTTTTAGCAAGAGTTCAGGGTGGCTCCGGAGAAGGCAATGGCAACCCACTCCAGTACTCTTGCCTGGAAAACCCCATGGACGGAGGAGCCTGGTAGGCTACAGTCCATGGGGTCGCTAAGAGTCGGACACGACTGAGCAACTTCACTTTCACTTTTCACTTTCATGCATTGGAGAAGGAAACGGCAACCCACTCCAGTGTTCTTGCCTGGAGAGTCCCAGGGACGGGGGAGCCCGGTGGGCTGCCACCTATGGGGTCACACAGAGTCGGACACGACTGAAGTGACTTAGCAGCAGCAGCAGCAGGATGGCTCAGTGGTAAAGAATCTGCCCGCCAGTGCAGGAGACAGAGGAGACTCAAGTTTGATGCCCAGGTTGGGAAGATCCCCTGGAGGAGGGAATGGCAACCCACTCCAGTATTCTTGCCCAGAGAATCCCATGGACAGAGGAGCCTGGCGGGCTATAGTCCCTGGGGTCTCAAAGAAAAGGACACGACTGAGCGACTAAGCACGCATGCAGGGTCAAATGCATTTGAGAAATGCTACAACTCGAGCCTTTTCCCTGGACCAGGTCACTGTACATATTAGCATCTGAGGTGTCACCTGTGGGGCGAGTTACCTTCCGAAGCAGCCGTGGCACTCCCCCTCCCTCTCAATATAGTTCCACAGGCCGATTGATTGTCCATTCAGGAAGGCCTCGCCCATGCAGCCTTTAAAATGAGTAACCTTCACGGCAGGAGACTTCTAGTGTAAACAAACACACAAGCAATGAATGAAAAGAAATACATTCTTTAAGTGTCCAAAGCTCCTCCTTGGGAGCTCAAATTCCACAGATCCAAATTTTGAGAAAACAACATCCAGGAAAATGGCCATTTTGTAATCACTGGACTTCCTTCCAATCATGAATTGGGATCCTAGAATGAGTGACAGACAGCAGGACGAGAACTCAGAGGTCACATCAGTTACTAAGGTCGCTGGAGAGAAGGCCCTTTACCAGATGAGAAAAGACCCAGAGGATGTGGTCAGTGATGACGCCTCACTCTCATTTCAGAACACTGAACCAGGTCCAGGTAACCCCAGCTTTATTGGGAGGGAGGCTAACTGATGTAATAAAATATACCATGAACTCTCTTGCTAAACACTAGGGTTAGGGTTAGGGTTAGTCTACCTTTAGAGCTGGGGCTTCCCTGGGGGCTCAGACGATAAAGAATCTGCCTACAATGCAGGAGACCCAGGTTTAATCCCTGGGTTGGGAAGATCCCCTGGAGAAGGGCATGGCACCCCACTGATAATCTTGCCTGGAGAATTCCATGGACAGAGAAGCCTAGCAAGCTATACAGTCCATGGGGTTGCAAAGAGTTGGACATGACTAAATGGCTAATACACCTCTAGAGTCAGAACAGAGATAAGGGAGTTCACAAAAATTAATGCGGAATACTGAATTTCTTATTTTATTATTGAGGGGGAGAAAATAGTAAAATGAACCGTTGGCTGCTTTTTCTTTCATACCATTTATGAAGCATGATCCTTTACAAAACCAACTCAACTCTGCAGATGAACTGTCATTAAACAAAATAACAGAAGCAGGAAAATTGTTCTCTGCCTACAATATTTTTTAAAATGTAAGGATATCCATTTCATCTATTGGTAAAATCAGCCTGTACAGATGAGCCTTCACAATGTTACCTTGATCTGTCCGCCAAGTCCTCCAACAAACATCATGGTTGAGTTGTTTACATCCAGAACTTTGGCTGTTCCAGGGGATTTACTTGTTTTTGGTGGAGGCTTTTGAGCTGTGCTCATTTCCTTTACACTCAAGGAACCAATGTTCCCAAACCTGGGGGTCACAGACAGTTGCAAAAAGAGCATTTTCAGAATGACAAATCGGTCCACACATGTGCACACACACACATCTGTTCTACACACAGCCTCCACCGGCTTCTCCCCACGCCTCCACTGGCCTCTCTGCTTCTAGGTTTGCCCAGCCCAGCCCTAGTATGCACTCTAGAATCTTGTGGAGTATTTCTTCGAGTGCATCAATTCCATCCTGTTATCTCCTTGCTTACAACAGTTACAGATAATGGACTAAATATGTTTCAACAGCCCACTGCCTTTGTTTTAACCCCGTTTTCTCAAATAACAAAGTAAAAATCACAAATTCCCAACAATACCATCATAACGACAAAATGTGATATTATAGAAAAGTGAAGAAAAAGATACACATAGAGCTGCTTAACAGTAGTTGCCTCTGGGGAGGGGTTTTATTTTTTATAACCTTTATTATTTTTTGGCAGAACCACATGACAGGCAGGATCTTAGTTCCCTGACCAGGGATCAAACCCTTGCTCCCTAGAGTTGGAAGCACAGAGTCCTAACCACTAGACCGCCAGGGAAGTCCCTGCAGGGACAGTCCCTGGGGAGGGGCTGTAACAGGAAGAATTTCCCGTCCTGCCTCAATTCTAAGAAAACACCCCCCCCCACTGGTTCCCTCCTGGCCTGCCCTCTGCTTGTCCCACTGCCAGCCACATGGCATCTCCACTATGCTGCATGTTACTGCCCTCTTCTGGGTTGGCTGCCCAGACTTAGACCTGACATTCTGAAGGTAATACAAACTTTTAACTTTTTTCTTCATTTGATGGTTGATTTTGGCAACAAAGTTTATTTCTCTTATAATAATGAAAAAAATTCCTACAGTAAATCTAAACCAAGTATTCTTTCACTATAATCCTACTCCCCCAAAATTTCAAGGATTGTTACATGATATTACAAATATGTTGTTGTTCAGTCAAACATGCTGTTGTTCAGTCGCTAAGTCCTGTCTGACTTTTTGCGACCCCATGGACTGCAGACACCAGGCTTGCCTGTCTTTCACCATCTCCCAGAGTTTGCTTAAACTCACGTCCATTGTGTCGATGATGCCATCCAACCGTCTCATCCCCTGTCGCTCCCTTCTCCTCCTGCCTTCGATCTTTCCCACCATCAGGGTAAACACGTAGTTACTTAAAAGATGCAGCTGAGAAATAAGAGATGTTCAGATAGAACTTTGTCTTGTTACCTGGTCACATAGACGCTGTGCCACTTGTTGTCATCAATCGGGAAGTCTGGAAATTCCAAGCGTGTTGATCCAGAGCCCAAATCCCAGAGGAATGCCACTTTTCCTCGCCGCATCTCCACTGCCAGGAAATCAGCCTGGGATGTGGGGCATGAGCTGGGGTTAGCCCACAGGCCAGACTGTGGGTATGACCACTGACATACTTTAAAGGAGGAGTTCTTACAGCATTTTCTCTATTCTTAAAAAGTAAAAATATGAACACAGAAACAGACCTTCTATTGTCTTTAAATGTTCCCCTCCCCTGGAGCTGGAGCATGACCTGAATGATTGTATTGGAGACAGTTCCACCACTGGCCATCAGTGCCCACCACCCTTCCCTGGCTTGGCCCTCCATGGAGCCTCCCATGAAGTTCTCCAAGAAAACTCACTGGGGTCAGCAGCCTCTACAGGGGTCATAGGAAGGGACTGCACTTGTCTGTCTGCCCAGTCTGAAAAGGCAACGCATGGATGCGAATCATGCAACAAGACAGATGCCCTGAAGCCCTTCAGCACGGACTGCCGTGTGCTTTGCACCTTGTGTCTTAAGAAGACATTTCAGATGGCATCTGTGCTTGCTAGTATCTTCTGCCCAAGCGTCTGACCCGTCCCCACCGACACAGCCTAAAGAAGCAACAGTCTTCCCCAGGGGACTTGCCCTCTGGGGACCGCAAGAATCTCAGTGGGTGGAAGAGTCTGGGGGAAGTTTGACAATTCTGAAGTGTCCCTCGGGATGCCCGCCTCCACTCCTGGTGGCAACTGCCACGGTCGGCTTCACAGCCTCAAAGTGAAGCTCCGTGGCTTCAGAGGTCACAGGAGACGTTACGAAAAGCTCTGTCCCCACAGCTCACAGTTAAAGGGGCAGAGGGAGGAACCACTCATAAATGCCACTCCCCTCTTTACAGAGATGCAGTTTCACAGTTTGTTTTCAATCTAATATTACCAGCTTAGCAAAAGATTAGTTACCTTAGAAGCACTAGGGATTTCATGAAGGCCTTATTTTTTTTTTTAACCAAAAATGTACCAATTAAGAAGATATCCTCTGGCTTAAGAGACTCAGCGTGGCTTCCGAGGGTCATACTCACGCTAGTGCTGCTGCCCAGGTAGAAGAGAAGGTTGTCAGGTTCACTTGTCTTCACATTGAGCGTTAGGCTGTTGTAGTTGGTAGAAGAAATCTGGGGCTGGTAGGCCCGGATGCAGTCTCGGTCTGCAGACACAGCAACTTTGATCTGGAGAAGGAGGACAGACGTGTCCCCAAGTGCCTTAGAGTCATCCAGGACACACACTGGTAGCATGCCTGGGGTTCAGAAGTGCTGTGCTATTTCAATGCTTTGCTGCTAGGCAGGATTCCTCTCCAGATAATAGTGCTGTGTGTCTCAAAAGATGAAAATCGGATGGGACTGAAACTTACTCCATTCAGTAAAATATTTTACTATGGAAAAGCCAGTCGTGGGATTTTAAAAAAGAATTTTACATAAGGAATGCTATTTTGTGAGTTTGATTCCTTAAAGACAAGGAGTTTTTCTAAATCACTTTGGAATCTTACACCTGACACAGAAAGGCTATCTGATGATCATTTACCTGGGAAATCCCATGGATAGAGGAGCCTGGCAGGCTACAGTCTGCAAGGTTGCAAGAAAGTTGGATGCAACTGTCCACGCATAATATGTAGTAAATGGAGGGTTGATCTATCACTCAGCAAATATTTACAGACCAGTTATTTCACTCATATATCACCCTGGTAAATAATTACTTGCACATAATCTTTATATTAACCCTCAAGATGATAAGTTTATATTAACCAGAGCACTTGGAACCATCCATCAGGTTTTTTTATTTGGCAACTGGAACTAAGGCAGATGGAAACCAGAGTCCTTATACACCTCCAGCTCTTTTCCCAAAGTGGAAGCACTCAGGGATCAAAGAATCCAGAGCTCCTTTTTCTTGGCTAGAAGCTTCAGGAAGGTAAGTATTAGACCAGGGGTCACCTTTATTGTCTAGAGGTCCCCAGGAGCACAACAAATGATGTTCTCTCAATCTTATTTCCTTGAAACACCTCTCCTTTAGCACATGGCCAAGGCTATGGCCAAGGATGGCCAGGAAACATTCTCTCAAGCTGTGTGCTTTATGCAGGTAGTGACCTGGATTTGAGCAACATTCATGCGATGCTAGCTGTTTTGTCAGAATTCGAGATGTTGGCCCACACTGCAGAAGCATTCCGGAGAACACTTGGATTATAACAACACCGAGTTGGGAAAATGATGGCAAGAACACCGTATGCAACCAGTGAGACTTCCAGCAATGCTAATACTTAGACCAATGTGTTTGTACCATCCAGCGAATCGGTGGGGATCTAGAAATCTAGGACATGATCACAAATCTCCATAAGGACACAGAGATCTTTTTGCTAATAACATTCTGAAACACACAGAACAAAAGCAGGAATCAAGGAAAATTGGACTCATTAAATATACTTAATGTAAATATCAACACTGAATATTCATTGGAAGGACTGACACTGAAGCTGAAGCTCCCTTCCTTTGGCCACCTGATGCCAAGAACTGACTCACTGGAAAAGACCCTGATGCTGGGAAAGATTGAGGGCAGGAGGACAAGGGGGTGACGGAGGATGAGATAGTTGGATGGCATCACTGACTCAATGGAAATGAGTTTGAGCAGACTCATGGAGATAGTGAAGGACAGGGAAGCCTGGCGTGCTGCAGTCCATGGGGTTGCAAAATGTTGGACATGACTTAGCGACTGAACAACAGCAAAGTAAAATATGTAAGACAAGGCTTTAAATACACTTGGAGACAAGGCTGTGAGAAATCAGGCATTTCTGAGAACTTGTCAGTAGAAAGTGTGACCGCAGCCCTCTGCATAGGAGACCCCTGGGATGTGTGGTTCCAGGAGCTTCAGCTGGCGGGGTGGTGCCGGGCTCCCAAGACCCGTGGGCCCCACACTCACAGACGCGGCTTGTTTCCGGGCCTGGCTGATCAGCAGTTTGATTTCTGACAGGTTTCTGCTCAGGTTCTCTTCTAACATCTTCAGAGGCTTCAGCCGATCCAATAAAAGGTTGGCTTGTGTTTCCACATCTTTGACTTTTCTTCCAGCTAACAAAGCTAGTATATGAAGGTGACAAGAAAGTTGGCGGGGGTGGGGGGGGGTGGGGAGGAAACAAGAGAAATTAGCTGGTCATTACTAATGTACTGGATATACTAGAATACACAAATCATCAAATCCCTGACATTTTGATAAATACATAAAACATGCACCAGCCCAAGGAGGTACCCGAGGCCCTTCTCTTCCTTTTTAAATGCAAATCCAGATGTCGCCACATTTTTATTACTTAGGATTGCAGTCTGCGAACACCCATGTGCCCTGGGCCAGCTCACGTGGCACGGCGCAAACGTTCCTAACGGGACGGGAGACCATGACCTACTGGTCATCGAGGAGTCTCGGAGGAGCTTGTCTGTTTCCTGTAACGTGGCGTTGACCCTGGACAGGTCCGTGGACGTGTTCACCAGCTTCTGGCTCAGCCCCATGACATTCTTGAGTGTGCTGGTGGCGCTCTGGTTTGCAGACATGGCCAGGTCTTTGACTATGGCTCCTCTGTCTCTGACACCTGAAATAAATTTATACTTAAGTACATACACTGGTGGTTGTAAGTGGTTATAACATGCATAAAACCATAAAACCACAATGAACGTAATTTTACACAGAAACATGTTACAGAGTTTCTTTCTGGTCCCTGAACACAAAAGGGGGCTTCTGTTTAATGACAGTATTAAGGTTGCCTGTCACACGTGCTGGGGTGTGGCTCAGTGGTAAAGAATCCACCTGCAATGTGGGAGACACAGGAAACGTGGGTTGGATTCCTGGGTTGGGAAGATCCCCTGGAGTAGGAAATGGCAACCCACTCTAGTACTCTTGCCTGGAGAATCCCATGGACAGGGGAGCCTCGGGGGCTGTCCACAGGGTCGCAAAGAGTCAGACACAACTGAAGTGACAGAGCACACACACACATATGTGCTACCACTCCTTTTTTGGATGAATGAAATGTTTTTCATTCAAGAGCACCAAAGAATTGATGCTTTTGAACTGTGGTGGAGAAGGCTCTTGAAAGTCCCTTGGACTGCAAGGAGAGCAAACCACTCAATTCTAAAGGAAATCAATCCTAAATATTCACTGGAAGAACTGATGTTGAAGCAGAAGCTCCAATACTTTGGCCACCTGATGCAAAGGACTGACTCATTAGAAAAGACTCTGATACTGGGAAAGATTGAAGGCAGGAGAAGGGGATGACAGAGGATGAGATGGTTGGATGGCATCATTAACTCAATAGACATGAGTGTGAGCAAGCTCCAGGAGTTGGCGATGGACGGGGAAGCCTGGCATGCTGCAGTCCATGGGGTTGCAGAGTTGGACATGACTGAGTGACTGAACTGAAATGTTTTTGGTGACAACACTCTATACTGAAGTATGATTTCAATACACAATGAGATTACAAAAGCAACTGCTAGTTGCCGTTTACTCAGCATCTTATATGTTAACAATCTAAACTTATTTGCTCCCTTTCAGATCACTCCTTTCTTATAGTCACTAACAGCTTCTCCAAATCATTCCATGTCAGGATAAGAAGGTTTAGGAATTTAAACCTGAAGGTGCCATAGAAGTATCCTAGGCAAGAGGAAGTGTATTTGCCCACAACTGGCTGCTGAAAATAACAGCACAGTAAAAAGTAAATGGTCACTAAAGATAAACTGGAGTTCAATTATTCTAGAAAAGCTGGGTGACAGTTGTTTTTATTTTAAGGCACTTTTTTTTAAAGGGTTTAACACAAAAAGGACAAAGATTAACACTAGAAGAAGCTTGATGCAGGGTATACAGGTATTCTTTTAAATCTTCTTGTAACTTTTCTGCAAATGTGAAATTGGTTCCAAATAAAAAGTTATTTTTGAATGTTTGATCAACATACACCATGTATCCCTAAAAACAGATAAATAAAAGAAAAAGAAAATTTCAGATCAGAAAATGCTCCACTCTTCTAACACAGGGAGTCAGTCCAAAGTGTCCCGAAGTCCAGCTTCCCAGGGTAATTTTCATGCTTATGAAGTGACCGATACAATGAATCTGAAACTTGGGCAAACTCTGAAACATGTTGAGGGACAGGGAGGTCTGGGGTGCTGCAGTCCATGAGGTTGCAAAGAGTCAGACATGACTGGGGGGCAGAACAACAATAAGGTGAACCAGCAGACAGAAGAACTTGGGAAATGTTTTTGGTATCTTCCGAGACTTAAGAAAAAAGAAAAGGCTGAGGGAATGTAAGATAAATAATGCACCACAGTGCAACTTGCCTGTGTTAAAAAATTACCCTGTTTAAAATTTTAAGGAACACTGCATTTTCAAGCCATCAATATTAAAGTGATCTATTTTAGAATGCTTATTGTCTCACAAAGGAAGATTTCCTTAATTTCCAAACAAGAATTCTCTAAATTATCACATTTATGAATTTAGCACTTTGCCCTAAAGCAGGAATATTTCAGCTTCTTTACTTGCTAGCTTCTTTGAATGTCTCTTCTTTCATCTCAGGCCCATTTTAAAAGTTAGCAATTAATATGATAGCATAAAGAATCTAAAGCTTTGTTTTTTCAGAGTATAATTCTACTACTTCAATGCAGGTGTTCTGAAGCTATAAAAAACACAGTGCTCTTCCTTCCAAACCATATCCCTCTGCAAGTGAAAATTCTGTCACTCTTGGTTTTGTTTTGGATGAGGGGTCTCCATCGGATCTGCAGCAGGTCTTCTGCTCATGTGCAAATGTTTTGCAATGAGAAGATATTAATTTAAATCAAGAACCCCCCTTTTCCACTTACCTTCAGGAATTGCTCTAAGTATCAAGAGTGATTCATTGGTCTGCCTGGTAATTTTATCAGCATTCTCTTGAAATCTCTTTGCAGAATCTTTCAATCTACTCAGTTCCAATGTGATACCTATTCAAAGGGGAAAAAGTGTTCCCTTTTAAGCTGACCCTAAAAAGTTGCCTGGATGACAGTTTTATCATTCCTGACCCATCTTTAAAATCAGCAGCTTTCTACAGAGAGCCCAAATATCGAAAGTTTGTCTAACAAGACTTAGCACCACTCAATCCACACTCAAATTGTATGCTTGGGTGCTTACTTGATAATTTTTTTTTTACTTTGTTTTCCTTCTCACTAATACTTCTTAAATTCATGTTTGATTCAATTAGAGCTCTAGGGCGAAAAGGGCTTCCCAGGTGGCGGCAGTGGTAAAGAACCACCTGCCAGTGCAGAGGACATAAAAGGTATGGGTTCAATCCCTGGGTCAGGAAGATGCCCTGGAGGAGGGCATGGCAACCCACTCCAGTATCCTTGCCTGGAGAATCCCAGGGACAGAGGAGCCTGACGGGCTACAATCCATAGCGTTGCAAAGAGTTGGACATGACTGAGTGAGCAGCAGCAGAGTATATTAAGGTGATAGATATCTATCTATCTATATATCTGTAACTATGTATCTATATAACTATATATAGATCTATCTATATACATATAACTATATGTTATAAAGCTTGTTTGTTTCTCTTACGAACAGAGTCGTCTGCCATTCTGCATTATGCTTACTAACTCTTACATGTGCCAAAAATTGCTTACTGAAAGTCTTAGGAAAAATGAAACCACGTTGGTATTTTTTTTTTTGCATAGGTATTTTTAATAGATAAATCAATATTGATTTGATCCAATAACTTTATGAGAACCTACCATGGCTCTAACATTGCATTAGCCCTGTGCAGAAGACAAGAGTCAAACATAATACGACTCTTCAAGAAATGGTGAAACCCTGAGATGGACAGAGAAGCACGTGAGGTCACAGGTATCCTGACAAACGCTGTGAGGACCAACCAGCCTGAGCTCAGGAGCCAGAGCAGTGAGCAGAGGGTTTCGTTCTCAGGGGAGGCTTGTCGAGTCTATGGAAGATTGGAGGGGACTGCACAATCAAAATTACATGATGTGTCTAGGATAGGAAATTGGAATACTATTGTGACAAAGAAATGTTAAGATTCAACTTGCTCCAGGAAAGAAGAATGTTCTGGCAGTATATTCAGAGGTGGGTCCACAATCACTCTGGCATCAACACAGCCCGAGCTGGGAACTGACCTCGATGCTTTCTGCTCAGGCGGTTGCCTTCTCTGAGAAACTCGGAACTGAGTCGGAGGGTCGCTCTCCCATTAGAAACAAGAGATTCGGAAGCCTGTAAAACAGGACAATTTCAGCGTGAACCTGGAAGGCGGGGTGGGCTCTTGCTGGAGGTGGAGAGAGCAACTCTGTCCTGTCCCAGAATATCCCCCAGTGTCCTTCCGAACAAGGAAGTCAAGCAGACAATAGGCAGGGACAACTGAAGCAGTCCTATTAACATATAGGCTAATTTGTGAAGAGGAAGAACACAGTCATTTTTAAATCTATAAACACAAAAACCAGCCCTTAAATGAAGAGGTTCACCACGGGTAAGAAGAGATGTCTAAGGCAGATATCAATTAACATTATCATTTTTGTTCTAAGAATCACTTACGACTTAGATGGCTCAGCAGGTGAAGAACCTGCCTGCCGGTGCAGGAGATGCAGGAGATGCGGGTTCAATCCCTGAATCCAGGATTGGGCACGGAAGTAGTGTAAGGGGTATATGAGCTTGTTTAAGGCCCACTATTTACTCCCATCGGAAAAGACAGTATTTTTAACGCATTAGAATATATTACGGAGAAAGGAATGGCAGCCCACTCCAGCACTCTTGACTGAGAAATCTCATGGACCGAGGAGCCTGGTGGGCTACAGCCCACAAGGTCGCAAAGAGTCCGATACGACTGAGTGACTAAGCATGCAGGAAAAGCAAAGACACGTGATGACAGAATTCCACCAGAAAAGAATCTTGACAAGTGTAAATTTAAGCCACTGCCTCTCTGCTTGAGCACCTCACGGAAGGTTCACTTGACCACAGCGCTGAAAAAAAGCAGGCACAGGGAAACCTGGGGGCCTTTCTTACCGCGCTCGCCTCTCTCACAGTTCCGAGAGCATCTGTTGCCAGCCTCTCTGACTCCTCAATCAGGCTCCGGATGTTGGAGTGGACATGGGCTGCGCTGGTGGCATTCAGGGACACATGTCTGACATTCCCAAGGCCACTGTGCAATCGGCACATTTAGAGACGTTATAATCAACGGAACTGAATCTGCCCACTGTTCCTAAAAGCCTCCCACCTTCTTCTTTAGAGAAACATCATCAACGAGAAATTCAGGCGTCTGTGTCAACATCTGGACTCCCCTCTAATTCCAAACGCCGTCTTAAGAAGCTGTGGTCATCTTGTCTCGGTAACACTAAGAACTGCTGCTTAATTAACACCCAAAGAAGAGATGGTCACTGTGTCTCATCTTTTAGACCATCCAGTCTTTCATCTCTGTTCAAATCCCCTGCCTGTTTGCACTGGTTGTAATCACTCCTGCTACACAAGTGTTCACTTTAAAAAGGCTTTCTTAGCTAAGCATATGTGGGGATGCTGAAGCTTATTCCTCAAACAGTGTACACCAATTTGATGAAGTTCACCAGGGGTTTGGGAGGATGAGATAATACTTCAGTCATCTGAACTTCACTCTTTTAAGGGGACTGACCACTCAGGAACTTGCCAGCTGGTAACGGTGCGGGTTCATCCAGCTCACTCTCGCTTCAGAATGAAACCTGACAATAGACACCTCTTTGCCTACTGAGTAGGCATTTTCTCCCCAACGTTATTGAGTTGGGTGATTTCCAAAGCAGAAACCAGCAGTTATTATTAGATACTACTTGACTGGCAAAATTCAGTGATTTACAAATAAAAGACAAAGTTATTTAATTTTATGCATCACACCAAACAGCTTTTATGACTCATACTAAGTAATAAAGATTTCGTTGTAGCTAGAGATGTAGTCAGAACATCCTTTTCCTTTTTGGAAAATTAGGAAAGATGAGAAAAGGAGAAAAACTAACTGAGTACCTAACTCCATTTTCTGTTACTGATTCCGACAGCAGACAGAAGCAGTGGAGCTCAATGTAGCACATGACTCACGCAATAGTCGTTTTTAATTGATTTCGTTGTGTGAGCTCGTCTTTTATGGCAGCACTCCTCAAATTAGCAAAATACTTATTTTTCTCCTTCCACAAAACACACCCAATACACAGAAACACAAGTATTCCCAGTGTGTCCAGACTTTTTCCACTCATAATTTACAGCAGATTCTAAAGAAATAAATTTACTAACTCACAATATTGTGTAAGGCCTTAAACCCCAATTCCCTCATTTGCTGCCATCAGGTCACCTGGGGACTTAAGAAAAAATTTAAAGTACAGGCCATATCCCACAGTCTGGTGGACAGGGGAGGGGGTCAGGGGACAGAGCCATCAGTACTCCAAAGTTCACCAGGCTCCTCCTGCAACAATTCAGGAACCATTGGCCTAAAGTCTCGCTTCTTATTTAAAGGCACGTCTAACAAACTGAGGATATACTTGACAAATATCCAAAAATACATGTTAAAGTAATGAGTATAATGGTAACCTTTCAGGCAGTAGAAAATAATGGAGATGGTATCTTTCAGGAGTTGGCAAATAGATCCTCAACACTTCTAATAGTCCAGGGTGGGCAACCACAACCTGCATCCATGCAGAAAGCCGGCTGGATCACAAGTCCCAAGAAGGCAAGAGGCATAAGGAAATCAGTATCTGGTTCTGTCCATGTGCAAACTCAAAAAGTCCTGAGTACCAGGTAGATACTGAAGGCCTTGATATCATAGCATAATATTTGTTTTCATTCCTATCTGCTTCAGTTCACATTTTTCCATTGTACATTCCTGCTGATGGTCAAATACACCACCAGACTTGGAAGGAAACCCTCCTTGTCGTGGAAATAAAAGAGAAGCCTTTGTTTTTACATACAATAAAGAATGTGACTCGACACCGTGAATGCAACAGCCAGGCTTATTATTCTCTCTGATCTGCAGATCGCAACCTGTGGGCTACCTGCCAGGGGTGCCTCACCTGTCCAGAGCACTTGCCAGTCTCTGCAGCTCGGCGGCGTGATCCTCTGCCCTGTATACAAGCTCCAGCGCTCTCCGCTCAGACATCTGCATGACCAGGTCATCCACGTGGCGCCTGATTTGGGCGGTCCACAGCAGCAGCTCGTCCCGGTGTTGCTCTAGTTGCTACACAGAGATTAACACTGTGACCACGTGTGCATCTGTTTAACAGCATGTCTGGGGCCTGGGAGGCTTCCCTGGAAACCCCGGGCTGTGCTGAGTTGGGACTCACCACGAGAGCCTCTCCCAATGCGTTTGCAGGAGCAGAGGCCGCATCCAGCAGTCCTCTTCCCTCGGCGATCAGTGCTGATGTCAAGCTCTGTTCTTCCTGAACACGCAGCTTCTTCTCCTGCAGCAAACATCACCTCTAAGGATGCTTCATAAAAGCAAGTTGGCCTCTGAACCTCGGGTGCCTGACCCTGTGTGCTGAATGAAGTCAGCCCTCGGGGCTCATTTTTTTAAGGCGTAAAGGATGACGTCATTTACGGGGGAGCATTTGGGACCAGCTCTAAGGGGGTGAGAGCTGGCAGGACTCACGCTGAACTCTCGCAGGTTGGCCCCAATGAGGAGCAGCAGGCGACCGCTCTCCTGGGTCTTGGTCTCTGCTTCTCTCAGGAACTCTTCTGCAGCCCTTACATCACTGTTGTGTGTCGAAAGGAGGCTGCTTACTGCTTCTTTTAACACTGCCAACTCTTCCTGTGGCTTCCGGTAATTTTCCTGAATTTGTGACAATAAATCTTCGGCAGCCCTGGGAACATAAAAGATGGTGAGAAATTAACAACAAAGCTCACGGCATTGATGTATAGTGAAAGGAACTTTTACATATCCCATCTCAGTTTCATCTCGAAGTCCTAAGTGGTACATGGCAATCCCTTAAAAAGGGAAAAAAATTTTCTAAGGTTGCTATACGTATGGCAGGTTCACACTTTATCCTTAACGATCTTTCTTGACTTAACAAACTTCCTAATGTATTTAGTGGAATTAAAGAAACCATCTCAGAGGATTTGGATTCAGAAAACTGGGGCCACAGCCTGTGAATGATGGCAACTGAAATCTTCGTTACAATATGGTCAGAAATTGAAAAAAGGAGACGCTTCAGTGATCTGTTCCAAAGTCACCAATGTATCCATACAATACAAAGGTTTTTCCTGCAGCTAGTAAAGAAACAAATTTTATAGAAACTTTCAAATCCAAATTTCCAGGAAGATACAATTTGTACCACTTTGGTAAAAGCAAGCTTCAAGAAATCAAAAGATATTTCCCCCTATTTTATAAATGTGCTATCAAATTGCTATTTAAATCAAATTTGAACTTAAAGCTATATAGAATAATATAATTTTCACACTACAGAACTTTGCAGTGGTTGAATATATCCTATTAATCTCTTCCTTAAATTTATCAGAAGAACTTTGAATATTTGTGTGAAAAATGCCTTGTAAATCCCCCTTCGTTTTCATAGATTATCAGATTGCTGGGCTAAACCACCACAAAAATTTTTCCAAAGGTATATATTTGAACTCTGACATCATTAGAGCACCATCAGGAATTATTTGAATATTCTTGTGATTTTAAGAATTACAAAAAAAGATAATAAGATGTTGTACTATGATAGTGATAAAGAGAACTAAAAATAGTACATGGGAGACACACAAAAAAGTCCAATACATTTCTTTTTTTTCAATACATTTCTAATATCTAGACATAAATCCTTCAGTTCATATTGTTAACGAAGGTATTGCTCTAAGAAATTTAAAATAGAGATCAAATTTTCATCTCTGAAAATTTTACCATCTAAATCACGATCAAATGAAATGATATAGTTGACAATGACTTGAAAGACTACAAAGAAAAATCACAAAACCCCTCAGCACTCCTTATTAGCTTCTTCCTGTAAAATTCAGTTAATACAGTAAAACACGGTTTCTTGAGTGGCATTTCTCCACCACACTAGTGCCGTGAGCAGGTAAGCAAGTTCCATGAGAAAGGGTTGCACGGTGCCACGTATTCAGCTGTCTTCTCCAGGCTCACTGTGGAGATTCAAGATTAAGTACTCAGCCTGAAGACTTGTGGTAAAGATCCGGCCTCTCCTTAAGAAACTGGAAAACATTCGGGCAACACAGCTACAAAGGATCTTCTGCAGGGTGCCATAAAGGGAAAGATGGGCTTCCCTGGTGGCTCAGTGGTAAAGAATCTGCCTGCCAATGCAGGAGATACAGGAGACACAGGTTTGACCCCTGGGTTGAGAAGAATACCTGGGGAAGGAACCAGCAACCCTCACCAGTATTCCTGCCTGGAAAATCCCATGGACAGAGGAGCCTGGGGAGGCAACAGTCCATAGGGTTGCAAAGAGAAGGACGCAACTGAAGTGACTCAGCATGCAGAACACACTGGGTTTCATATTGTCCTGGAGGTTCAACATTGATGGAGTTACAAACATTCTCTGGGCCTCGGTTACTTCAGTTGCATCCTTCCCACCTCACAAGGAGGTGAGGGTGAGCACAGGCAGAGGTGAGGTGGGAAATCTACAGCTCCCCACTCACCCGGCACAGAGGAGTGCCCTGTAGACAGCAGCTCCCTCCCCATCTCCTGAGTCCTCGCCCAACTCTGAGCTGCCCTCATCCAGCCCAGAGTCCTCTCAGGGCCTAACAAACATCCCATAATTAAATTACTAGTCCTTTTCTCCAAAGTCTATGTGACAGTAAGTTCCACCTTTTGTTTTTCACCGAGCAAATCAACAACAATGTCAAAAATCCCACTCAATGATGAAAATATATATAAACTCAGTTCTCCAGGGTCCTGCTGGTAGAAGTGGATGTTGTTTTAAATTTCAAAACTTGGGATATCTGTTTTCTTTAATTAACAATAATCTTCTGATGTTCAGGCTGGCTGTCCATCGCTGCAAAACTTCTATATAACCTGGCTCACCCCTTACCTCCTTGGAGCAGTTCTCTCGTGGTTACTCTAGATACTGTCTCCCGGGCTTAAGTCCTAAAAATTCCCATTGAATAAAAGATAACTTTCAAAGTAATTAAAAACCATGTAGAAAATAATGTGGCAATGCAAGTTGGGGATCCTCAAAATGAAAACTCTGGTTAAATGACTTCACTTCTTAACATTCACCCTGATAAGATAATAATGTAAAATTCAGAAAAAGATTTTGATTTAAGTTATTCTTTAAAATGTTATTTAAAATAGCATAATGTATTAAAATAGCTTAAATTACAGAGACTGGAGTTTTGATGGTGTGTAGTGTGACCACTGAAACCAGTACTTAGTCAGACATTTATCAAAACCTGGCAGAAAGACAGCTTTGCTATTGCATCAAGTAATAATTTGTGTGAAAATACTAAGGAAAAAAAAGCCTGAAGGCAAACTGAAAGTTTCTCGTGACCACATCTAACAGTTCTTTGTGATCTGTTTTTCAAATCCCAGGTTTCGATGACAGTTTGCATAACTGAGCAAAATTATTCTGGCATGATGTTCTGCCAGTCTGTCATAGAGTTCACAGCTTTGGCAGTGGCCACCACCTGTGTTTGCTTCCCGTGAGAGTTTTCTGCATTATACTTAAATCTTCAATAAAGACAGTATCAGAAGGTTTGTATGTTCATGCTAAGTAGAAAAGGTGTTTCAGGGTCACAGAGGAAAACCAAACCTACGACATAATAGCACAGGCAGAAGCACTGCCATTGATCACACTGTGCTGTTGGCGGGGGGAGCGGCACCCCTCTCTTCTCCAGTAACAGCCTGTCCCTCTGAGAACTTAATTTCCTTCCCCTCCTCCCACCTGCCTCCCTCCCTCTCCGCTATCACATTCTTCCCTCTAACTGGCCGTGTCATGAGTGCTGTTCAGGAACTCACTTGAGTTCTCGGGTGGCGTTTCGGTGCAGCGGCAGGAACCGCCTTTTCCGCAGGACTTCCAGCAAAGCCGTGATGTTCTCCTGCATGTCCTGAAGAATAGAGCTGGGCAGCTGGACATCGTCATCCAGTGTCTGATTTAGAGTCGCAGCCTTTTCGATCATTTCTATGGAGAAAGTTCATTAGTCACTGAATAAGTCTCTCAAAAGTAGACAGTCCTAGGATGGGAGAACCTAGAACCTTCTCCCCTGAGGCTGCTCTGCCCACCTACACCGGGCTGACCCTCTAACCAGGCCAGGTTAGTCCGTGTATCCAGTGTGCTCTGGACATGACCTGTCAACACACTTAGGAGCGGCTTCCCTGGTGGCTCAGTGGCAAAGCATCTGCCTGCCAATACAGGAGACTCAGGATCGATCCCCGGTCTGGGAAGATCCCACAAGCCAAGGAGCAACTAAGCCCTTGCGGCACAACTACCAAGCCTGTGCTCTAGAGCCCAGGAGCTGCAACTACTGAGGCCACATCATGAGTACTGAAGCCCGTGCGCCCCAGAGCCCGTGCTCCGAAATAAGAGACGCCACCTCAATGAGAAGCCCCCGCACCACAGCTGGAGAGTAGCCCCCGCTCGCCACGACGAGAGAAAAAACCACGCAGCAGTAAAGACCCAGCACAGCCAAAAGTAAATACAAAAAAAGTGTTTAAAAAGAACACTCAGGAACCTGAGATCCCTGGTTTATTTCCTGTCGGCTTCCTCGGTACCCATGAACCCTGTCCAGGCAGGACTGAGGCACCACGATCACTGCAGCATTCCCTGCCCCTGCCAGGAACATCTGCACGGAGAAGCTCTCAGTAACGTTTACTCATTGAACAACCACCAATACTTGATACTACTCCTTTTAAAAAGATGCCTTTTGTCCTAATAATTCCTTACTTTCTGCCTTAGAAAGTCTGATTGTATTGGCTCAGTATCCGCCTGCCAAGGCAGGAGACCTGGGTTTCGATCCCTGGGTTGGGAAGATCCCCTGGAGAAGGGAATGACAATCCACTCCAGTATTCTTGCCTGGAGAATCCCATGGACAGAGGAGCCTGATGGGCTACAGTCCATGAGGTCTCAAAGAGTCGGACACGACTGAAGTGACTTAGCACATTGTGTGTGGACCTGGGAAGGCCCCAAGAGTCCAGCGCAAGTCACGGCTATTCAAGTGCTGAATGAAGAGAGTAGGCTTTTCCTACCAAATAAGCCAGACTCGTCAAGCAAAGTTCTGAGGACACTACCTTCGATGTCTGTCTGCAGCTTCTCGGTCAACTTAATGAGGTCCACACTCTTGTCCAGGATTCTTTCCGTGGCCCTGGTCACCTGCTCACTACGTGTCAACACTCTGTCAAGCTGACGGAAAATAAAGGCCTCAGGTGAGTTTCACTCTGAATAAAATGCAAGCTTCGGTATGCCAGATGTTATCTCTTTTAAGCAACAAAACATATTCCAGAACGCAGAAAAGGTTCGCCATCATGGAAGCCAGGGTCAACAGTGCAGGGCTGGAAATGGACTAGGTGGTTCATGAAATGATGGACTGCTCACTCTTGGTGAAAAAAGATGGGACATTTTAAAAAGCAGCCTAATTGGCTATCAAACCACAGACTCTCCCGGGTGTCGCCACTGTGGAGACCTCATGTTCATGTTAGGACCCAAATTTGCCAGAATCTAGAAAATAAAATCTTACTAATTTGTATTGACCATGAGAACTTAGTCAAATGGTTAAGACCCAGAGTTAGGCAAATAGACCAGCTTCTGCCAGGCTGGACACCTGACACCTCCCAGCCTCATCCATAACTTGGAGTAATTATAACACTTGAATCACAGGACTTCATGAGGATTATATGTGATGATGCCTGTTAGTTACTCTCAGCTGTTGTTTTTTTTAGGGGTGTTCTAATTTGTGAAAGGCTTCCCTGGTGGCTCAGCAGTAAAGAATCCACCTGCCAACGCAGTTCATTCCCTGATCCCGGAAGATGTCCTAGAGGAGGAAATGGCAACCCACTCCAGTATTCTTGCCCGGGAAATCCCATGGACAGAGGAGCCTGATGAGCTTACAGTTCATGGGATTGCAAAAGAGTCGGACATGACTTAGTGAGACTAAACAACAACGATTTGTGGAAAGGAAGGTTGTCTGTAATTTCTAGGAATGTAAAGTAACTCACTGAACTGAAAGTCGCTCAGTTGTGTCCAACTCTTTGCGATCCCATGGACTATACAGTCCATGGAATTCTCTAGGCCAGAATACTGGAGTGGGCAGCCTTTCACTTCTCCAGGGGATCTTCCCAACCCAGTGATTGAACCCAGGTCTCCTGCATTTGCAGGCAGATTCTTTACCAGCTGATCCACAAGGAAAGCCCAAAGTAAGTAACTTAGAATGGTTCTAAAAGTGTTTTCTAGTCAAAATCCAAAGAGAATCTTCTTTAATGGATAGAAAGAATTTATTTTAATTGGCTTATCGCTTCCTACCAAATGTTTGCTTGCTCAGGTACTTCAAAAGCCCACACAGAAACCCTTAGACTCTTCCCAAATGGTCACTAATTCTAAATTAACAGAAGCCAAGCTACTGCATTTTAGGATGCATGATTGTGCACATGTGTGAACATTGAGAGACAGAGACAAGACATACATATACACAGATGGGCTTCCCTGGTGGCTCAGAAGGTGAAGAATCGGCCTGCAAAGCAGGAGACCTGAGTTTGATCCCTGGGCGGGAACATTCCCTGGAGAAGGGAATGGCAACCCACCCCAGTATTCTTGCCTGGAGAATCCCATAGACAGAGGAGCCCAGCGGGCTACAGTCCATGGGGTCAAAAGTGACTAACACTTTCACTTTCAAAGACACACATCTATGTACTATATGTGTGCACACACACATAGGCACACAATTTTAAAGTGAAAATCATAAATTTGACAATAGGCCTCCCTCGCCATCTGCAAATAAGCAGGTCCTTTTCTTGGTCACTAAAAACCATTCATCTGGACTGGGCTGAACAGAATGAATAACCCGCTGCTGACATCAAAGCGAACTCTCCTGCCATTCAGACCATCAGAAGTAGGGGCGGAAGTCTGAGTGTTGCTGACACCCGGGGAGGAGTTGCCTGTACTGGTGCTGGGGGCAGGCGGGGGGCGGGGAACTCAGGGCTCACCATGTGCAGTGAATACAGGATGGGGAAGAGACCCCCGTCTTTTCATCCTGCCCAACCCTGGTTCACAGGAGAAAAGAAGCGGTGATGTGAGCTGACAGCCCGACTCCTCCTTCAGCAGAGGGGACAGCAGAAAGCAAGTCAGGGGCCTCGTCCCAACAAAGCACGGAGACTGGCTGCATCAGAACCTACTTAATCTGACTTTACAGTAGCTGGAACACAGCTGCTGGGAGGAAGGGGCTGCTCTGATCTGTTCAGAACCTTCCAGAAGTCCCCATGCCAGTGCTCACAAGGGCTGGGGGCAGGGGGCAGGCGGAGCGGACCCTTTAAGTAAAGAACTTACCTCCCTTTGCAGGTCCTCCGTTTGTTCTGAGACGCCTGCAAGTTGAATGTTTACCAGTTCTTTTTGTGTATTTTCTTTTAATACAGAGTCCTAAAATAACGAAGAAAACAAATTATAATGCTTCAAAATAAGTCTTCGGTTCTTAACTAAGAATCGCCTGTCGTTACCTTTTTCGTTCACAGAAAGAAATTCTCTTTTCCCTGACATTGCGTTAAAAAATAAAATGAATCACATTCACTGAAGTTTGGATTACAGAACACGTTTCCAGACTGCGGTCTTTCACATCATATTTCCTATATAGATATAAACGTAAAGCCTGGTAGGCCGTGCAGAATTGACACTGCTGCAGTTCCTGGGCGGATCTGGCTGAATTTTAATAGCAGAGTCATATAAATTTTAACTGTAATTTCTAACACCTAAAAGAAATGCTTACAAAGCTAAAATACAAAAGTATTAAGCAAAGAAAAGCCTTTATAATTACTAACAATGAAGTACTTAATTTATGCCAACACTCCTCTAATTTCTTTACTTGTGTGATGCTACTCAGACCTTATAACCACCCGTGAAGGGGCGAGACTATTGTCTATGGTCAGCACACTTATTAACCTGCCCAAGTCGCTATGCAGGTCAGCAGTGGAAACAAGAAACAGTTGAGGGTTCACAATCTCAAGCTCCGGAGTACTTTATATAAACATAAAAAGTCATACAAGGGAACTGACAAAGTGCTTTAAATGGGGGCAAATCACTTAAGAATTAAAGCTGAAATCAAGTGTTCATCTCACGTGGTAAAAAATACAGTCAGAAAGTTGGAAACCAAGCTGATGGAAGGTAGTATTTATTGATTGTGTCTATGGTGAGTGGAAAAGAAATTTCAACATTTGTTTCTTTTCTTTTCCCCTTATCTTTGAAAACATTTTGTTCTATTCAGGAAAAATAACGTAGAAACACCTCGTACAGTTTCCTAAACTTTATTAAATCTATGGAGAACTGACCAATATTAACAAGAATGGATCATTGAAGCAGGCGAATTGCACACACACACACACACAAACACACATTGGCATTATGGCATGACATGGTGAATTAAATACCTCAAATTCTAAAGCATAGGCTTTGGGCCAAATTTAGACTCATTTTTTCCCCTAATTAGAATAAAAAATGCTGTCTAGCAAGTCAACTTCTTACCTTCCCATCGTCTTTTGGACCCAGATCAAAACACAGATTTTAACTAAACATAAAACTATGATTTATCCCCAGAGATTTTTATATAGTCTTTGAGGGAGGAGGAACCTTTGTGCCCTTCAACTCCAGTTAAGAATAATACATTGATGGAAAACAGTTCCTCTTCATTCAGCACGTTAAAGACAACGCCGTCTCAATTCATTTTCTGTGTTTGTTATAAGAGAGCTGCTTTTTGTCCAAAGACCTGTTATAAACAGGGGCGAGTGGACCTTGTCTTATCCCACAAGGTAGTAGGAGGAGCAAAGAGGAAGAATTTATACACAGGAGGCAACTGTGGATCAAGTCTTGAACAATCAGGGCTGTTGGCACGGTGAAACCAGTAATCACGTGGACGATGCAATCGGTCAGGGTCAAAGGGAAAAGGCTGGGGACGTCCCAGCACCAGACACTGGGACTGAGACTCCTGCACTGGTGGAGGACAGACAGAATGACCCCTAGGGTCCCAACCAACTCTTCAACTTCCTGTGACGCACGCTTCTATCCATCTCTGTATTTGCAGTACTTACCCGGAGAGACTTCGTTCTATTTTCCAGGTCTGACAAAACTCCATATGGGAGAGGGATGGTGCTGGTGAGGTTCACAGACAGGATGGCATCCCCAACATGAGCCAAATCATTCAGCAGAACACCCACACAGTCATCATCACAGGCTACAAGATAGAGGATGCTCAAGTTACAGCAAAGAGTCTGCCTGGGTTCCATGGGTGGCCATAGCGTCCTGTAATAACATCTAGGGACTTCCCTGGGGCTCCAGTGGTTAAGAACCCACCTTGCAATGCAGGGGATGTGGGTTCAAACCCTGGGCAGGGAACTAAGATCCCACATGCCGCAGAGCAACTAAGCCCTTGAGCTTAGCCTGCTGATGCCACTGGGTACTGGGAAACCATCCAAGAGGAGAAACCCTCCTTAGCCCTTCGGAGGGGTGACACTCACACACACAGTCGCTTTCCACCAAAATGTGCCTCGGTTCACAATCCCCGCAGCGGAGCCCCGTGGCCCCCGGCCGGCAGACGCACTGCCCGGACCCGCGGTCACAGTCACCGTGGACAGAGCCGTGCGGGCTGCAGTCACAACTCTGGCAGCTGCCGCCTGGCATCTGAGGGTTCCCATAGTAACCCAATGAGCACCTGCAGAAGGAGATGGGAGGACAGAAGGCAGGATCCACACCAGTGAGTGAGTGAATACACAGAGCAGCCACCCAAGGACAGGCATCACTTCTGTCTCGTGAAGTGCAGAGCGCACAGGTCTGCTCACCTCCCTCTGCACTCTATTCCCTAAAAGGACACGACGGTCACAAGGAAGTGCCTTTACCTGCCTTATTGCCCAGGAGGTCTGGTTTTGCATTATCAAACTGGTAACAACTCCCCATTACTTCTGTAAATATGTCCTGTGCATATAAAAGGAGCAGGCGACATACCTCTCACAATATTGTCCTTCGTAGCCCAGAAAACAGGCATCACAGCGGAAATCATGATCCCCTTCCAAGACACAAGTGGGACTGTAGCTGGAAGAGAAGAATTTTTTTGAATTTTCAGACATACAACTTCAGATCTTTCTTAGGGTACTTATTCATTACTCTTAAGAGTACATGATACTATTCTAAAAAATAAGTGATTACAAACCGGACACCTGGGCAAGCTTTTTAGGGCTTAAACTCTGTTGGGCAGAAGGAAAACAAACACATAGTCAATACAACTGGGTCCAGAAGACATTCACTGATGCCTATCCAGTGACAACCACATGAGGGTTGAGGGGATGGAGACCCATTTACAGAGGACAACTAATTAGTCACCAAACGAGAAAGCTTCTCCAGTGGAAAGGGGCTTGTTTGAGACTTGCGTGAACTATCTGACTGATTAGATGAAAGGGTGACTGGAGAACTACAGCTGACTCTGAGCAAACGTGGGACCAGCAGGGAGCAGTGAGCTGGAAGAGTGCTGGAGATTCACCAGACTGCAGTGAAAGGCCAGAGGGAGACGTCTGGAAAGAGCAGAGAGTGAAGATGGGCTCGAGGGTGACCGGACCCAAGGTAGGGAGTCAGGTGAGGCGCTTTAGTCGCAATAAGACGGAGCCTCTCAAAATGGAACAATCCGTTCGGATGCTGAGCCCTCACTCTGGGACTTCAGCTACTGGTCTGTTCCTTTTTTTCAACCACTTCAGTCTCCACATTTTAAGTCACCAACGGGAGCCTCAGCTGGGTACCTGGAAGCCACTAAAAAATTGCCAGGGTATCTGGCCGGTAAGAGAAGTACCCAGCATGAGTCAGTTGGTTGCTATGAGCCCCACTTCACTTCTGACCTTTTTCCTCCTTCAGCACTGAAGAGACAGGCTTCAGTGGAAACACAAAATGTGTATTAATAGAAAAAGCACATCTCTGGGGGCCTCTCAGATGCACAGCACACACGGCATGTTCACAATCTCACAGTCACTTCCTAATTGTGTACCTATTAAGTTACCAGTGTGAGGGAGGTTGCGGGGATGGTGGGGACCTTCTGTGATTGAAGAAGTAAAATACACAAACAGTACAGAACTGTGCAAAGTAGAAAGGTGAAATACCCATCCTGACATTCCAGGCATGTACAGCCATGGAGTTGTGGATGTGGACACAGATACAGATTTGAATTGTTCCCCAATGGCATCACACCATATATTCAATTTCATAATTTGACTGGGCATTTCTCCAATTCTGTACACACAGATATGCCTTATTCTTTTCTCAGTGTTAGTAGATTATTTCACTCTAGGTGTCTACCACAAGACACTTGAGGCATTTAATCAATCCCCTGTAGGTATATTTCAGCTCCACGCCTCCAATTTCTTGTGAGTGCAAGCAATGCCAGGCTTCCCAGGTAGCTCAGTAGTAAAGAATCCACCTGTGAAGCAGGAGACACAGGTTCAATCCCTGGGTCAGAAAGACCCCCTGGAGAGGGAAATGGCACCCCACTCCAGTATTCTTGCCTGGAGAATTCCATGGACAGAGGAGCCTGGCGGGCTACAGTCCAGGGGGTCACAAAGAGTCGAACATGATTGAACAACAAGCAGTGCCCAGCTTTACGCACATTTGCAAGTATCCCTGTAGCTTAGATTACAGGGGTGGAATTAATGATTCACCATTTGCATACAGATTTAATACAAAAATTTAAATAATAGTAAACAACAGTAAGCAGTAAATTTTAAGATGCCTGACAGTTCACAAGAGAAGTTTACACAGTGCCTCTCATTAGGTATTCAACGTTAAGCGACACTTACTTGGAAACAACAAAAGAGACAAAATTCAAACAAATATTAAAAGGAAATCTTCATTTCAGTATACCAAAAGTTGGTATTTGATCTATAATGTTCAATGCCTTATCAAGTACTCAAAGCAAGAATGAAATGTTATTTATGAATTACAATTTTCATTGAAACCAAAAAGGACCCCCAGAGATTCCAATTTCAACTGAAAATCTCTGTTATTTTTTACGTGTTCAGATAATTCTGTACAAGCATCATGTGTACAAGGTGGAATCTGGCCCAAATTTCACCACCACGCAACATTTCTGAACTTCATCAGTCATCAGCATACATACATTCTAATCCCAACACCTTACATTAAATAGGAACTGATTTCTTCATAACATTCTTCATAAAATTAATAATAATTCTTCTCTGGGCACACTGTATATGCAGGTTGGAGGCTAAAATTAAGTCTTCAAAAAAACCAAACCTGAGCCTCCTTTCTTTTATTAGTTTCATTCTAACTTTCAGTACTAACGCATTGTTTTTTGCAAAGATTCTCTTTGAATACTGGGAGAATGAACATTTTTTCTTAAAATGCGTTTTTCTGGACACACGAAGAGGATCCACTAAGATGGCTCACACGGAAACCCTGGAAAGCGAAGCTGGCCGTGGAAGCAATCCAGCTTCAGTGGTGGGCGGTGCAGGTATGCCAGCACACCTGTGTGCTCACCTGGCAGGCAGGCCGTGAGGACAGGCGCACGGAGAGCAGTCACTGGCCGAGCCGGTCACCTTCCCATAGTACCCAGGGGCACACGTGTCACAGTGGCTGCCAGAGGTGTTGTGGCCACAGTTCTGGGATCCCACATTTCAAAAGGAGAGGAACACAACAGGAAACCGTTAGAACACCTTCTCATCTGGAGACAGCCCAGCAACACCCCCAATTCACATCAGTTGACAGTTTTTTTTTTAATTCTCAAGGGAGAGTGAGCATTTTTGGTCATATTTTAAAAATCCTGAACATTGGCAGCTCTGCGGCTTTCATTCACTGTAAGGCTGCATTCATTCATCCATTGTGTGTGTGCATGCTGAGTCACTGAATCACGTCCGACTCTTCATGACCTTATGGACTGTAGCCCACCAGGCTCCTCTACCCACGGGATTCTCCAGGCAAGAATACAAAAACCACTACAATACTGTAAAGTAATTAGCCTCCAACTAATAAAAATAAATGGGGAAAAAAAAAAGAATACTGGGGTGGGTTGCCATGACCCAGGGATCGAACCCACATCTCTTGCATTGGCAGCGGGTTCTTTACCACTAGCACCACCTGAGAAGCCCATTCAGTGCCCCTAAGAGTACCTAATCTTGTTAAATGATTAGTTGCCCCAAGGAAAGATGCATCACGAAAGAACCATGAATTCCCCCAACTATCGACATGACCTTTGTCTCTGTGATGGGCCAAGGGACCTTCCTAGCTAATTACATCTTGCCCGAAGTTGCCTGAAATCAATTCTCCTTAAATCCTTAAATAAGATTTTCTTGTTTTTGGTATTAGGACTTTACTTTTGCCTGGGGCATGAACTGATTAGAATGAATAAATTTTTTAATAGTGTTGTAGCTATCTGTATCTTCATTTTACCTTGAATGACTGGAACAATTCTTTAATCCCAGATATCTAATGGAGTCAGCAAAGGTGAGCACACATCTTTTTAACTGAGAAAATCCATGCAGCATTTCGGTTTTTAAATTCACCTGTGCATGGCTATGGTTTAACAGTTTTCCCAGGGGAGACTGCCTTTAAATTCTGCATATGAAAGATGCTTCCGAATAAAAGAAGAGGAAGACAAATCTGCTGTGGGAGCCCTGGTTCCTGTGACGAGGCTACAGCCAGGGTCTAGGAGGCTTTGGTGTGTCTTGGTGGGCAGCTCATTTTCCTTGAATGAGCTATTTTCCTTGCATCAAGTCAGTCTTGGCACAATTTAGACAGGGAACCAATGTTCCCACATGAGTTGTCATAAAGAATGAGATTTCAGGAGTAGGGAAAAAATATCAGATTTTTCTGTGTTGTCAAGATCTTGTTGGCTAAAGCAAAACCCTGGACACAAGAGTTTGTCTTCAGTCAAGGTCACAAGGCTTCTATCTGAGGTTCTTGGTCCTTTTCAGTGGTCACAGCTCTCCTTATGTCACTGATGGTCTAGGGGGAGACAGCCAGGAAGCAAATGCCCACTAAGACAAAACATGTACTTTTTGTTAAAGGCAAGGAGAAAGCAATATTTTACATAGAGAAATACATTTTCAACTTTGGCCTTAACTCATCTAAAAACATCCAGGTGACCCTTCAAATTCTATGACAGAGAGTTCTCATGTACCACCTCTACTGCAAGCAAAAACAAGAGACATTTAACTAATTTCCAAATTTATAACCATAAACAAATTCAAAGAATTTATAAAAGAATTCCCACCAAAAATGTCAGGCCACTTAGCTAGACCTTTCTGAAGGAAATATTTGTGTACCTTACATTTAGCTAAATTTAAATACTCTAAATCAAGGAACTGGTGTGATCTCAAACCAGAAAAGGAGACACTCAGAGCCCGCTGTAATTGTGAGCGTCAGGCAAGCACCCACACAAACCAGCGTACCAGACACTTCCCGGTTTCCGGGTCGCAGGTGTCACTGTGGTTGTTGCAATTGCAGGGCACACATGGGGCCAGCAGAGGGCGTGGTCTCCTGCCATCACCTTCTGGAAGCTTCCCTCTGTGGTAACCAGGTGCACAGTCCTGGAGGGATGCAAAAGGGAAGGAAGTGAACAAAAAACCCGATTAAGAAATGGGCAGAGGACTTGAATACACATTTCTCCAGAGAAGATGCATTGATGACTGGCACATGAAAAGATGCTCAGCATCACTAATCATCATGGAAGTGCAAATCAAAACCACCATGAGATGCCAGCTCACATGGTTACTATCAAAAAACAAAACAAAAAAACCCCCAGAAGATAATAAGTGTTGGCAGGGAGGAAGAGCAACTGGAACGCTGCTGCTTTGCTGGTGGGAATAAAGAGAAGTGTGTCGCTGTGGGAAGCAGTATGATGGTTAGTATGGTGGTTCATCCAAAAGCTAAAGGGTTATTGCATGATCCAGCAATTCTACTTCTGGGTATAAACCCCAAAGAACTGAATCCAGGGTCTTGGACATATTTGTACACCCATGTTTGTAGCAGCATTATTGACAATAGCCAAAGGTGAAAGCAACTCAAATGTCCACTAATGGATGGATGGATAAACACAATGTGGTCCATCCATCCAGTGGAATGTTATTCAACCTTAAGAAGGAAGCAGATTCTGACACGGGCTACAACACAGATGAATCTTGAGGGCATCATGCCCTGTGAAATTGGCCAGCAACCAAAAGATAAATACTGCTTGACTCCACCTACATGAAGGACCTAGAGTAGCGGTTTCATAAGACAGAAACTAGAAGGGCAAGTCTGGGAATGGGCATAGGGGTAAGTGTTTAATGGGTACAGAGTTTCAGTTTTATAAGATGAAGAATTCTGAAGATTGGTTGTACAGCAGGGTGAGTGAACTGACCCACTCGCTACTGAACTGCACAGTTTGGAAATAGTCAAGATGATAAATGCCTATGGTTACCACAAGTAATTTTTAAAAGGGAAAAAAAAATGACAATAGAAAGGCACAGTGCCATTCATCACTCAGAACTGCTGTAACAAGCATATTTCAACCCCAAACCAGGAACCAGGTTTCAACCACTGTCTCCTACCTGACACGAGAGTCCAGCCATGCCAGGAGGACACACACACTTCTCTAACAGGAAGGCCACCTCCCTGCCTGCGTGTGACTCTTCCGCCTTTCTGCCGACCTCCATTGAAATATTTGAGATTCTGTGAAACCATTGGGTTGAGAAGTGTGAAAGCAGGCACTAATATTTACAAAGAGAGTTTTCAGAAACAGCATATTACACAATCATGTTGGCACACCTAGAAAACCAGAACTTTCCTGCCAGGTGGAGGGTAGTTCCTGTTCCCACTTATAAAGGAAATGGGTAAAAACACACAAAAAGCGCATTAGTTATTCCACAGGGCAAGACCTTGACCAAATTTTCAGAACTTAAGAACAATGTTAGAGAAAGCACACCTGAAAGAACTCAAAGTACTAGTCTGGCCATAACTTAGGTGGCTTTTTTTATGGGATAAGTATTATGATACTAGATGAGCAAGGGATGGCATTCTTGATGCATTGTGACAAAGAATGGGCCTTGCAGTTGAAGGGCAGAAAACGGTAGAACTGTTTTGTTGCTTATATGAAAGGTATCATCCTCACGTACTTACAAGTTATATCCACATTACTATAGGAGATGGATAATCTATGTCATTTTCACATACTTCCTAATAATATTAATATTTAATAAGATTTTGGTGAGGAACAGAAATATATATATATAAACAACATGGGGTAATGGGAGATGATGTGAACCAAGTCCTTAAAGTTTGCTTTCAAATAAGAAAGACATATTAAAAATTCTAGAAATTTCCAAGTACCTGCTTTGCTGTAAGCCTTGGCCATAAGAGGCTTTGATGAGGATGTACTCAATGTTGCTAAGAATGGACATAAAATCTGAGCGTGTGACAGGCTCTTCAGAAACAGAGTTAAAATATTTCCAAAAATTCTGCAGATGAGAAGCAAATTCAATTAAAGTCAGGGTACAGATCCTCAGAGGCCCATGAACTTAATTCCTTTAGAGATTTCTCCAGCAGTAAGCCCAGCTCTGTATGTGACCCTAAATTTAACTACGGAAGCTCTCCTGTCACTTGCTGGGTGCAGTAGTCCCACCACCTCATTTATCAACAACCTTGTAATATCTCCCTGGGGCCAGACACACAGAGAACAATCAGTAGACCTCTCCTGGAGGAAGGAACACACACGTCCCAAACTCAAGGGCATCCAAAAACCCAGAACCATTATATCCATACGGCTGAGACTCCTGTACTCAGATAAAGGATTTAAACTGCAATTCACACTAAATTAACATGAGCCTCATATGCATTTCTTGAGAACAGAAATTTGAATCCTTTTAGAAATCTTGCTAAACCTGTTGGAATTTCGACCCAAAGCCTTCTTCTTCACTCTCTCCTTATTACAGAAACTTCATGGTTTCATTACATGCAGAACAGAGTTCCCAGCTCGAGTGTATGTAGAAAGAGCACTCAGTCACCTCTTTCATCCCCACTTCCTGCTCCTGCCTCACTCCGTTCTCAGGGGCTGGTGCATCCACGTAGATGACCTGCTTCCTGGTCCGGCCTCCTTTGATGAGCACCTGAGGTTCCAGGTTGGAAGTGCCGATCCCATCGGAAGCATAGAAGGCCACGCTGTAGCGCAGAGTGCCGCCGTAGGCCAGGAGCTGTCAGAGAGAACAGTGGTGTTTACGTCTCTGACGTAGCCTTGGTTTAAAGATATTTCAGCATAAGCCTACTGCTATTTGAAGGAAATCTTGTCTCTTAAAAATACATCATGTGAGTGTAATATGTTGTTTGACATGTGCTTCCTTCTAATTCTACTTAGTTCCAGATTCTTAAGTTGATCCAAGCTATAGTTCTTAAGTACACAATCCTTTAAAAGTTTTAAAAAACCACTTTATAAAGGTGTGTTTGGTTATAAAAAGCTGCATTTATGTACTGAATACAAGTCGATGGGTTGGGGATAAGTACACCCTTGAAACCACGACCACCACCATCAAAGTCACAGTCAAACCCATCACCTCCCAACGTTTTCTCTTGATGATGCCAACAAACGTGAGCTCCAAAGTAACAAAGTAGTCATTCTAATGATTTTTAAGCTCCTTTGAATTAAACATGATCTATAACCATTGGAGCACATATTTCCAAGTTTCAAAAATCAGGATGAATTCACACACAGATTTATGTATTTATATAAGCAAAAATGCAAACGATGTCTTCAAGTTTCTTTTCTTCCCCACAAATAGGTGACAAATTCTTGAGAAGACCCTCCTAGGCCATAGCACCCAGGCTTGTTCTGAGCCTCTATTAGTAAAAAATAAAATAAAATAAATGCTTGTTGGTGATTACTTTAAAAAGGAGAAAAAGAATATGATTTTCACTTGAAAAGACTTTTAAAAATTGATGTGTGTGTGTGCTAAGTTGTTTGTCCAACTCTTTGTGACCCTATGGACTGTAGCCTGTCAGACTCCTCTGTCCATGGAGATTCTCCAGGCAAGAATACTGGAGTGGGTAGCCATTCCCTTCTCCAGGGGATCTTCCTGACGCAGGGATTGAACCTGGGTCTCTGGCATTGCAGGAGGATTCTTTACCATCTGAGCCACCAGGGAAGCCCCTTAAAATTAATGGAAATGTTAAAAGAACCATTCATCTGGAGGACTTTTTCTAAGTGTTAACCACTCCATCCCCTCGCAGAAGAGGAGACTAACACCCACTCTAGTTAGCAATAGGCCAACCCAGGCCCTCGTGACTTCCAGGGGCACCTCTGCCCCCAGGAAAGGTGGACGGGGCTCTAGGCTGGGTGCTTGTCTCACCTGGTCTCCCTGAAACTGCCCGGGCAGCCGCCAATAAAACGGCTCCGCGTGGACCTGCTGCCTGACAGTCACGGCGTCGAGCAGGACATCGGGGGCCTGGTAGTACACCCCCTCGGTTGTGCCCTTGAGGTTACTCTGAGAAACCACACGCAGGAGAGGCTGATCTGAGCCCAGCATCACCTAGTCAGGAAGGGGAGGAGAAAGCCACTTCAGAGCATGAATGAACTCCGCACCTCGGACCTCAGAGGCTTTGCTGTTTCAGCCGAGATTTGCTTCATTACTCAAACAGGAGTAAGAAAGGCTTTTCTTTTAAATGTAAACATCCAGACTAAAATGAACTGAAAGTGCTATACTGGGCAACGCTCAGCTACATGAAGGAGGCCACTGAGACACTGCAACTTCATCTTCCAACTAAAGCTGCGGGCAGGTTAGCACAGAGCTACACTGACATCTTCGTTCCTGCTCTGATTACTTCCTGGACAGCTGAGGCAGGGCTCTGAGTCTTATATTTTTTAGGCCTCACAGGTCTTAACTGCAGCTCGTGGGATCTTTACTGTGGCATGCAGGATTTAGTTCCCTGACCAGGGATCAAACCTGGGCCCCCTGCATTGAGCGCTCGAAGTCTTTAGCCACTGGACCACCAGGGAAATCCTAGAGTTCTGATTCTTAATGATCTCAAGGTAGCTTCCTAGAATTTCTGACACAGTAAGAGGAAAATGCAATGCAAGTACTTGACAGTCTCTCTCACCTGCACCCAGCTCCCAAGGGTAAGGGTCAAACACAGAACGCTGAACGCGCGTGTGACTCACCGGCGTCCTCACATAGCCCTCGGCCTCCGAACACAGCTGCGACAGCCCGAAGCAGAAGCAGGACGTGCATCCCCGAGGGTTCGCCTCGTCCAGAGCAAAGCTGCCAGCTCGGCACTCACCGCACTGAGGACCAGCGACATTTTCCTAAGGGGACAAAGCGATAGACTCACTTCTACTTCTGTTTCTGAACAAACAGAAATGAAATCAAGGAAACCATTTTGGATGAACAGGCATGGATGAACCAGCTGCTTCTTAGGCTTGCGCCTCAACCTCTCTGAGCATCAGTTCTCTCAGAATCAGTGATTCCCAAGCTCAGCTGATCATCTGAATCATCTCGGAAGCTTCAGGAAAATGCAGACACCCTAGTGAGTTTCCAGGAGGGGGCCCGGATCCTCCTGGAGTGAGTCCCCAAGAGACTGGTGAGCAGTCAGGTGAAGAGCCTTGGGCCGACTGTCCTGCACTGCCCGTCTCTGGTGAGAACTGAGACCACAGATACGGGAAACCGAGCACGCATCCACTGAGGACCCATCACCCCCGATCCACTTGAGTTTCCCCTCCTTCATCCCCCACCACCAGTCAACCCAGGGCCAGGATTCCATCTCCTGGACCCAAGGAAAGGACCAGAGAGAGTGGTCAAGGACCTTCTAGTGACAAAGCACAATGGGAAAATGAATGAAAATACACAGAGTTAGGTATGATGTTGAAATCTAACCTCCTGGTGAAATAATCAATGCAAATTTCCTCCAGTCTGCCCAGCAGGCACAACAGAATAGTTACTTACCAGCTGAACAACCACACATCTTCCTGAAGCCCTGTTATCTATGTCACCTGTATATTCAAGACAGATTGGCTAATCAGCCAACTGGAACACATGATAGAAAACTCGGCGTGGTTTTCAAATCAGTTCCATCATCTGACACTTGTAATAAACTGTACAAATTCCATCTAAAGCATCATCCATCACTCTAGAAGAGCACACACAGAATTTAACCTCAGACCCAGAAGGTGGTGCAAACTCATTTTGAGAAGCGTCTAGTGCTTATTTAAATAGTGAAAGCCCCGAAGTCATGATGACGAGTGAGAAGGTGGAAAGGAAGTGGGGCCAAGGCCTGTACCTTGCAAGAGCAGGCTCCGGTCTCCTGGGCACAGCTGCAGAGACCCTGCTCCTGGTCACAGGCATCAGCCAGGGTCCCCCTCGGGTCACAGTCACAGGCCACACAGTCGGGGAAGCCTTTGTACCCTGGGGAGCACTGGTTGCAGGTCTGTCCACCAAATGCAGGCTTACACTGGCAATGGCCAGTGACTACATCACACTGCTGGCTGGCTGACCCCACACTACTGCAATTACAGGCCTGGAAGAGAAAACAGTGAAATAAATCAAAAGGTAGCTTTTACATTTTCATAATGTGTACACAGGGGGGACGACAGGAAACCTGGAGAAACCATACAAGCAAACGGACCTCTCTCACTATTGCTTTTTGGACTCACGACACAAGCCATCAAGAGACAGGACCCACGTTGCTGGACATCACTGAACCCATGCATGCTGGGCCACGGTTGCAGACTGAAATTCAATCTACTTAGTAGGTCAAAGCAGTCCAGCAAAATCATTTTAGATCTCGAGGAATTTTCCCCCTGTTTTCAAAACGCAAACTCCAAGTTTAACAGACAAAAGTAACACAGAAAATAGAACTGCTGAAGATGGACATATGTGCCCCGCCCCAGGAAAGCACTTTATGTCCTTCTCCTGGAAGATAGCATATATTGCAGGATATATTTAAAAGGCAGGAAAATAAAATTTTCATATACCAACCCATCAATTTCTCCAAGGTAGGCTCTTGAAGAAAATTTAGAATATTGTATTTTAAGGATGTCACGTCTTCCACTTTGATTCCTACCATAGGTGCTGAGTTATGACTAGAAACCATAAAGCTACTCAAACAGGTTAAAATTAAGCACATAGATAAAAGGAAAAGAATGAAGCCTGATACAGGGAAGTAATTCTCAGTTGGGAAAACACGCAGGTGACCCCGCACACCTGGCATCCAAGCTCAAGGTCGTGGCCCCAGTGTCCGTCTGCACACTCCTCGCACGCTGCACCCCGAGTGTGAGGTGGGCACACACACTCCCCGGTCTCTGGGTCACAGGTGTTCTGGGTGTAAGCACAGTCGCAGGCTATGAGAGAGATATGGGGTCTTGTTAGGAATCAGGACCATCGGGTCAACCAAAGGAGTCAAGATGCTGCTGCTGCAGTGTCTGCCTGTGTTAATAATCTCAACCACTCCTGTAGTTTCTGAACAGACCTCATGATCCCCAGGACCCCACCACGTCTCATGAGAGGCGGAGGCTCCTCCTTGTTGAAGAGAGGCTGATGCATGAGAGATGATCAGGAGGCAGAGGAGAAACAGAGAGAAGGCCAGGCAAGGCCTCCGCAGGTGGGGAGGGCAGACAGCTAACGCTTACTGAGCCTCGGTGTGCCAATCACTGTGCCAAGAACTCCAAGCACCACCTTGACAATAACTCCTGGATGGAGTCTAATCAGCCTCTCCTCCTTCCGGATGAGGAGACCGAAGCTAAGGAAAGTCATTAGCCTAAGCACACAGTTAGTACAGCCTGACCAAGGCTTATGGACTTCCCAGAACAGGGATCAGGAGACAGAAAAAAAGGGATGAAATCCTACATGCAAAGAAAAAAAGTAAAGGAACTTAACAGAATTAGTCCGAAGTCGAAGGAGAAAAGTTTAGGCATTACAGGGAAGTCTGAAATGCCGAATCCCAGCGCTTACGTGTACAGCCACCGTCCTGGTAGGAATAGAAGCCACGGGCACACCTGTCGCACTTCTCCCCGGCCACGCCCGGGATGCAGAGACACTGGCCTTCCGCCGTGCAGTCATCCGACAGGGAGCCGGCACTGCAGTTACAGGGCAGGCACCCGAGCCCCGTGTCCAGCCCATAGTAGCCGTACTGTTTCATGGGGGCAGAGCGGAGGAAGACAGAATAGATTTTAGTCAGTGACTAGTACTGACTAATGGAGAAGGAAATGGCAACCCACTCCAGTACTCTTGCCTGGAGAATCCCGTGGACAGAGGAGCCTGATGGGCTGCCGTCCATGGGGTCGCAGGGAGTCAGACACGACTGAAGCGTCTTAGCATGCATGCATGCATGCACGCATTGGAGTAGGAAATGGCAACCCACTCCAGTATTCTTGCCTGGAGAATCCCAGGGACAGAGGAGCCTGGTGGGCTCTCTATAGGGTCGCACAGAGTCGGACACGACTGAAGCGACTTAGCAGCAGCAGCAGCCTACTAACCACCGACCCAAGGGACATGAGTTTGAGCAAACTCCAGGAGAGAGCGGAGGACAGAGGAGCCTGGCATGCTGATGTCCACAGGGTGGCAGAGAGTTGGACACGATTTAGGGACTAAATGACAAAAACAAAAGTACCTACTAGAACATTTCTCAAATCAGCACCTGCACGTGTCACGAGCTCACAAAGGACTCATGACCCCATCCCCCCTCCCTGGGAACTAATACACACTCTCCAGACGGGGATGCCCAGCTGCTCCCACCACCGTGCTGCAGACACCCACTCTTTCTGCCAGTCGTGATCCCATTTCATCTGAACCAGTTCCAGACGTCAACACTGACACACACACGAACTGTACGCGAGGACCTGGAAGCATCTTACCAAGCACTGGTCACACCGTTGTCCGGTCACGTGTGGTTTGCAGCCACAGAGTCCAGTTTCCGGGTGGCAGATGGCAGAAAGGGAGCCTTGGCCATGACATTCACAGGCTAACACACACAGAAGACGTATTTGTGCCTATCTCTGGATATGGCTCTTATATAATCCCTTAATCCCCAAAGGAGAAATCTTACACATTCATGTTGCAAATCGGAAAATGAAAACAAAATGATTGCTTTGCAATAACTTTAAAAATTTACTCTTTTTCTGAGTGAGCCAAAATAAGGTTGGTGGAAGGAACCATCACAGAGAAAAAAATGTACTGAAACTATTAAGGTAATAATCTGCAAATGAGCTTAACCAATTTCATGAATTCCTTGAAGTTTTTAAAATGAGCTGCCTATGTATATCAACCAATCTTCATAAAAAACATGCAAGAAGATTTCAAAATCGATTTAGCCATTTGCTCATTCCAATCATATATAAATATTTTAAGTTGAGTTACAGCCATGAGATAAGTAATATTATAGTTCACGATTTAATTTGAAATATTTCTTATTCTAAGAGCTGAGTCCTTTGACTCAGGCGTTCAGGCCTGAGGTTGCAGTTTCATCTCCAGCCAGAATATTGATGTTTAAAGCTACAGAGTCCCTCACCTTATCAAAGTGATGCAATTTAACGAGTCCAAGAAAGGTTTAATTGATATTCATACCACAGCTGTCAATATGCACCTCATTTAAAATTTGTAATATGTGTCCGACAAGACATCCCAGGATGTGTACTATCTAGGAATGCTTGGGCTTAGAAAATGCACACTCTCTGTCCGATGGCATAATCATGTAAGAAAAACGTCATGAAATATCTCAGGCCCAGGCACACTGTGTGTGGCAGGCTTTGCAGGGCATACACCCGTCAGCTTGTGTCTGTCATGTTACAGTCAAAATGTGAAATAAATGAATTAACCTTCATAACAAACGCAGAAGGGGAGCACTAACATTTTTCTCTTTGGTGAGAAACCTAAGACTTAGAAAGATGATGTAATTTACCATAGATCACACAGCTATGTCAGGTTGGATGTACATAAAGCAAAATATGATGGAAAACTTGTAAATATGTTTGAACACTAAATTTTATGTAACCTAAATGTATATCAAGTAATTCCGATGAAAATTTAGCATCCTTATTATTGTTGTTGTTTAGTCACTAAGTCGTGTTAGACTCTTGCAACCCCATGGACTGAAGCCCACCAGGCTCCTCTGTCCATGGGATTTCCCAGGCAAGAATACTGGAGTGGGCTGTCATTTCCTTCTCCAGGGGATCTTCCCTACTAAGGGATTGAACCTGGGTCTCTTGTGCCTCCTGCATTGCAGACCGATTCTTTACCACTGAGTCACTTGGGAAGCCCACACTAATTAGGATGGGCTATAAAAGATGCATTGAATTTTGAAGACTCATCATTTAAAAAAAAGAAAGCAAACAAAAAATTAAATTAAAAAAAGAAAGCAGTCATCTCATTAACACTTTGAAAACTTGATTACATGATAAAATAACACTTTCTATATATTGAGTTAAATACATGTGTTATTAAAATGTATTTCATCTATTTCTTTATACTTTTTAAAAGGTGGTTCTTAGAAAATTTTCAATCACACGTATGGTTTGCATTTCTATCAGACACTATTGGTACAGAAAAATGATAAAAAATTACTGCTCTTATTGCTAGCAATTATAATTGCTACCATTTATTTACTGTCTAGAACTTTAAATTTGTTATCCCATTTATTTTTCAGAAAGGCCTAGTGTACACATATAATTATGTCCATTTTAAGCATGAGGAAATAGCAGCTAGGAGAAGTTAATAAATTTGCCTGATATCACATGGCTGCTTGGTGACCATGTAACCCTGGACGCTACCCTGTGTTATTCAGACCCTAAAGCCCTGAATCCACACATGTGCTTCCCTGCTACACCATCCTGTATAAGCTCCCCACTAGACTTGGGATTTTCAAGTCTGATAAAGTTCCAACTCCCATCACAATACTCAGCATCGTGCCTGGGAAGTAACAGACATGCAATAAATGACAAATGAACTATCATCAAGGTTTACAATAAGCACAAAAAGAAAAGCCATGAGAATGGTGAAGGCATTCTGTTAACTTTGAAGCTTTACACAATTACAGGTTATCATAATTATGATAATTATCATGTCCTATGATAATCAATCAAGGTGCTGAACCTCAGGTTCATAGCCCCAGGGCGATTAACACCTTGTTCATCTCTTGTGCTCCTAGGGCAGCATGTTTTCTGTATCACTGGCTCCCTCTTGTGTCTCTACGTTGTAATAGCATAGAAGGGCTTCAGTATTTATAGGAAATTATCAAAAAGGTGAAATCATCAAAAGGGGCTTCCCTGGTGGCTCAGATGGTAAAGAGTCTGTCTGCAGTGCAGGAGAGCCGGGCTCAACCCCTGGGTCGGGAAGATCCCCTGGAGAAGGAAATGCAACCCACACCAGTATTCTCGCCTGGAAAATCCCATGGACGGAGGAGCCTGGCAGGCTACAGTCCATGGGGCCGCAAAGAGTCAGGCATGACTGAGCCATTTCACTATCAAAAAGGTAGTGCTAGTGGTAAAGAACCCGCCTGCCAATGCAAGTGATATAAGAGACATGGGTTCGATCCCTGTGTGGGGAGGATCGCCTGGAGGAGGGCATGGCAACCCCCTCCAGTATTCTTGCTTGGAGAATCCCATGGAGGGCTATAGTCTACAGGGTCACAAAGAGTCAGACACAACTGAAGCATCTTAGCATGCCTGCATCAAAATAACATATCACTGCAATTTTTACTCTTTCATTCCTTTTTCAAGAACCATGCAAAAAATAAATCTGAGAGCTATATCAGTCCTAAGGCTATAAGTCTGTCATCCTGGGAATTTGAAATTTGCTTTTCTCAGTAACTGATTCTGCATGGTCTGTCATCTCAAGGGTCTGAGTTGAGCCCTGCAGATCGACGTGGAGTCAGCAGTTCAGGCAAAGACCGCTGAGATGTGCCAATTTGGGGGCGAGGGTCTCCCCATTTCCCACTCCACATCTTGAAATCCCATCTGCCTCAAGAAGCCCTTAGCATCTACCTGACAAACAGGACAGGCTTCCTTCACCTCCGCCGTCCCTGGGAGCAGTGCCAGCACTCTATGAGTACCACTTCCTCCTGAAATGGGAGGCTGAGTCTTTTCTAGGCCACATGACCTCCATTTGGAGTACCTGGTCGAGCTAACCCAGTGCAGATGGGGTCAAGTGACCTCCTGGGCAAGCACTGTTTGATGGTAGGTAGATGGATGGAGGGGTTTCCCCGGTGGCTCAGGGGTAAAGAATCCATTTGCCAATGCAGGAGACTCAAGTTCAATCCCTGGGTCAAGAAGATTCCCTGAAGGAGGAACTGGCAACCCACTCCAGTACTCTTGCCTGAGAAATCCCATGGACAGAGGAGCCTGGTGGGCTACAGTCCATGGGGTCAAAAAAGAGTTCGACATGATTTAGCGACTGAGCATGAGAACGAGATGAGTGGAGTCTTCACAAGGAGTGGACTCAACTGCAACAGCCCACACACTCACCACGGCAGTTCTTCGCAGTCACCGCATCCCCGTAGAAACCGTCAGCACACCTCTCACAGTGGGGGCCGTCGGTGTTCCCAAGGCATCGCAGGCATTCTCCGGTGACGGAATCACAGCTCCCAGGCTCCAAGAGGTCAATGTTGCCGCTGCAGTTGCATGGGACGCAGGAGTCTCCGGGCACTGTTGGGTTTCCATAGTAACCGTCTGCACATCTGTATAAAAGATGGAGACAGAGATGTGCACAAATGCAATTACTGTAGACTGCACCCCACCATCCAGGGACTCTCTGAGTGGTTAATCAATCAGACTGACTCTTTACCTAAGATTTACTGTGAGAGGAACGCGGCTCCCCGTTCAGGCATTCACAGATCCCATCACTCATTGTCAGGCATGGGGAATATGTACAAATAAGCCAACAATCTCCTGGGACAGGCTCCGGACCCGGGCAACTTGCCCACATCCCACCACTCAGGGAGGCCACCTCCCATGGAGACCAGCTGGACTTGGCACCAAGACTCACATGGGAAAGACAACCCCTGGCCTCCAGGCGCCAGGAGACACTTCTATCAAACTAGCTCTCACTTGTGGAATTATCCAGAGTAAAAGGACATTCAAATGTATGAACAGATGTACGAACTCCTGGCTGTTTCCCATTGTTACTGATGAGAACTCAGGTTAGCTCAGAGAGATCAAAGTATTCCCATGGACTTTCAACATTAATTTTCTAATTGATCGACTGGCTTCTCTGAGTCTATAAAATAATAATTACATATCAAAAACTATAAAGCCACACGTAACTACACATTTAAAAACAAACACAGAATTCATTGTAAACATTTTTGGAAACTGGTTGAGTTGAAGGAGTACCTCTCGCACCAATCCCCCGTGTATCCCGGGGCACACTGGTCACACACCACTTCGTCCCCATCATCCAGGTGGCAGGTGGGGCTGAAACTGACAAAGCAGCAGAGATGAATGCACTTCTCCAGTGAATGGTGCAGAACTCCTAAATATTAAAGTGCTTGACTTCCATCACTCCTGTCCTTACATACCTTCACTCCTTAGCCCAGAAATGAAGGCCCCCAGTCACACGGCCCACCTGGTGGGCACTAGACACTCCCAGTTTGTCCCTTGGCCTGGGCTGCGATTCTTCCCACTCTGTCTGGGCTCACCGGCTCACCCTCTATGCCCTCCTCAGCGGTCTCCTCCAGGAGGCCGGCTCTGATGCTCAAGCCAAGTTCCTCTCCTCCAGTCCCTGGGGCTGGGCTGCCTGCCTCAGAGCTGCCCACACTGGCCAAGAGCAAGTTCACTTCCAATTTCCTCTCCTCCTTCAAGTCTCAGATTGAGAGGTTCCTCAGGGCATCGCCCCTGGTAGATGCCCCCTGCACAGTGGATATACTTCCCCTGTCCTCATGATCACACAGTGGATGCCATGGTGCCGGCAGTCATGGCTGAACAGTCTGATGCTCAGGACACCTACCATGATACCCAGCACATACCAGGCACTCAATAAAGATTTGTTGAATCAACTTAATGAATTCAGTTCATTCCCAATGAGCCTCATATTTACATATTTTGGTCATCAGCTCAAATATTCCTGAAGCCCAGGAACAAGTTTTATTCATATCCATGTCCCCCTCTACTTCCTAGCCCACTGGTAGGCACACACACTGAAGGAAGTGATGATCAACATTAGACCAAGAGGAAAAAAGGCAGGCAAATGTCCTTGCCACCACACAACTTGCCTTATATACTTCAATATGTCAAACTTTTTTTAAAAGACAGAGTCTTTTCCTCCATCTCTAGTCCCAGTTAATTACCATGGGGCAAATTCACACTCTCATGGCACACAGGTCTTGCTCTGAAGACATGAGTTCGGGTCTGGATGGGGACCCTGGCCCCTCGGGGCAGGACGGGCTAGTGGAGGAGCCGGGCTTACTTGTTGGAGGCCGTGGAGAGCGGGCAAGCGCAGGGCTGGCAGTCCCCGGGGGTCCCTCGGGAAGGCAGTCCATAGAAGCCGGGCAGGCAGCGCTCGCAGTGGTCCCCGGTGGTGTTGTGCTGGCATGCCTAGGACACACGTGGAGAGGCTTGGCTCTGGCCCACTGAGCGAGCCTCAGAGTTACCCACAAACAACTTGCAGTCCAAGCAGAAAAAAAAGGCAAAACACTAAAGCAAGTCACCAAACACTCTGTGAGGAGAGGCTGCCTGTTTCCAGACTGGCTGATAAAATCTTTAATTTGTGAAAACAGGAAGCAAGAGACCTTTCACTTCCAACCACTATACTGGGGTCTCCTCTGAAGTAACAAAATGGATCAAAGAGCTGCTCTGGGACCCTGGATGGCAGAGGGTGCAGCAAGTGGACCCCCCCCCCAGCCCCCCCACAGCCCAAGTATGGGCAGAGGCCTCCAAACCCAAAAGGAAGAGGGAGAGAGCTTTTAAAGGAGCAACAACGTCATCAAGCAATAGGAAGCTGAGCTTGAGGAACTTATCGTGGGAAGTCTGAGTCTGCGTGCAAGCCATCCTTCCACGCCACCCTATAGACACTTCACTTATAGAGAACAAAGACACGAACAAAGAGCTAAATGAAAGCTGTCTTTCCAGAGAAACAGAAAAATGAGGCTCCAGAAAGAATAAGCAATGGGCGGCACCACGCCGAGGTCTTCCCCATGGGTCTGATCATTAAATTTTCCCTGCCCTGCTACTCAATCAATCTCTTAGGGAAAAAGCACGAACCTCCCTCTGTGCAGTGCGGGTGAATAGGGTTTGGCTGATTACCATACACATTCATTCCATCTCTGAGTGGTGAATCCATTAGCGCCTAGGAGTGTGGACTGGCTCCCAGGCACAAAAGCCTAAAAGAATTCCTGACTGAAGTTAAAAAACAAGTCTTGCCCTGTATCTGCCCCAAAGTTCATTCTCAAGATAAACCACATATTTGTTAAGCCCTGTTTCAACTCCTACTGCATGAAAGAGGAACTTGTTTGCAGAGTTCATCTGCTAACAACGATGAAACGCATTATATATCGCACAAATGAGTGAGATTATCAGATATCTTATTATTCTTCTTATGATATACTATGTAATATAATGTTAAAATCTCCTAGCACTTGCATTTAAAAGATCTGATCTTTTTTTGCTTAATCAGTGGACGTTTTCTACCTTTAAGTTACTTTTTAGTCTTGTGACCTAGATCATTATTTATTGTCCTAAGAAAAAACCTGTAGTGAAATGATACCTCCCTTTTCTATTATTACTAAAGCAACTTTTCTTCAAAATAAAAAAAAAGAAATAAAAAGCAGGAAATAGTCTATGTCTTGAATTTGAACCTCCAGATTTCCTTTGGGGTTCACAAAGGCAGGGATGTTCCCTGTGGAGGAAGCATTTTTTAAAAAATCCCTTCTGAGTAGAGCCAGGGCTTCAGGGTGGGGAAGGGGCACATGAGGTCTCAGACTCACAAAGCAAACACCATGAACATCACACTCAGATGCATGACCGTGGCATTCACAGGGCTGACAGATTCCTCCAAACAGTATTCCGTCCACGCGGTAATAGCCAGGGAGACAGGACTGCAAAAGAAGGACAGGTGACCATACAGGTGAAGGTAACTTCTTATGTAAAATGCAAATCATCTTTTCCCCAATATGATAGAAACAAAAAACCACTCAGTCTTCCATGAACAGAAAACTTATTTTTTTGCCTAAACATGCCATAAAATGCACCCATATGATGCATACAATTCAATGATTTTTTAAATTTACTGAGTGGTGCAACTACCACCATAATCCAGTTCCTTTTATGTTTTAAAGGCAGAAACATGCACACAGCAACTTAATAGCTATTCAGTAAGCCAGCGTACATCATAGGAGTTTTCCACTGCAACTTTCTTAGAAATCATGTAATAGTCATTTAACCAATATTTCAAATGGAGAGGATATTTTTCCCTCTACTATTTTTTCTTTTGCTTAAAATTATAAAATGTTGCCATCATAGTGTTAAATGCACATCTGTGTCAAATAGCATCAGTTTAATAAAACAAATGTTACAGGTGAGCTTCCCTTGGTCTTCCTGCTAGTCTGACAACTTGGAGATTCAGGGACAAGGAGTCCCCTAGACACTGTACTTCATGTCATCCTCCTGGCGACCCTGAGAAATTGACTCTCTATTTGACAGACATGCAATCTGAAACACGAAGCATTAGCTATGATCCTCGGTGCTCATACAATGATTCAACACCAGGTGTGCACACCTGCAAGACCCCTGTCCACGGGCCGCCCAGGGCAACAGCAGACAAGAAACGCATCCAGAGTGCAGGTTGGGGGATGATTAATTTGAGGCTGGCACACTCCCTTGGGGCCATGGCACAAGGGGGTATGGGTTTGTTTTCTATTGTTCTAAGGATTCTTAGAGAGTATTTCATTATAGTAATAACATATAATGCCTTCATTCACACTGATCTTGGGAATGTCCCCTATCACCTCCCACAGCCATGCTCCCCTGGGGACAGCAGGCTTCTCTACAGATGCGCATTGAGCAGGCAGCCGCCTGGGGGTCTGTGTGGCAGCTACAGGGCTCCCCCAAATTCCATTCTCAGTGAATAGCTGCCTGATTCTTTAAGTCAGCTTCTGAGCAAGAGTTGGATTACAGAATGAGTTCTGCTTGACACAAACCCCAACAAAGAAGACTTGAGCTTCCTGTTCCTGCCTGAGCATCATCCCACACACACCCACACTTTTGCTCCAAAGCCACACCCACACCAGCACTTTCCCCCAAAAGCCCTGCTCACACCAACATTGCCTTCCAAAGCCCCGCCCACGTGACCTCCAGCAGTAACTCCCCCTCCCAGTCTAGCTGGCAAGGCTCCCACTTCCATGGTTATCTCTGCACTACCTGTGGCTCCCCTAAGCCCACATCCACATACTATGAGGTGATCTGAGGGTCATTTTTCCATTAAGCAGGAGACCCACAGGGATTAGGACCTATGAACTCTTGTTGGTCCTAAAAATAAATGAGATGTAAAAAAAAAAAAAAGGTCTTTGGTCCCCACCCCATACCAAAAAAACTTTGCAAAATATGAAAAATAGAGATAAAAATATTTAATTAAATATCTACATCAGGAAGTTTCAGGCCAACCTTATTAACTACAAAGTTAGTAAAGGTAAAAACAGATTATAAGTTAAATGTTCTCACTTTGTAAAAGTGCAAGCCAAGAAATCACAGCCAATGACAAATGTTCACAGTCATTCATGGGCATGTGAGAGGACCTCGTGGCAGTTGTCAGGGGTGGAGTTCAATTCCTAATATGACCGCTTGCTAGCTGTGTGACCTCAGTCAAGTTCCTTAACCTCTCTGTGTCTCTGTTCCTCATCTGTGGAACAGAAAGTATGTGAAGGGCCTACCTGATAGGGCTGTTCTAAGGATTAAACAGGGTTATATGTGGAAAGGGCTCAGAACAGTGCCAGATACATACAAAGTTCTCAGTAAGAGAGAGTTATTATCAATATGGATGTCCAAATAATTCAAAACATACTTCAAAATTTTTAAGCAAAACATTACTTTTAGCGATGAATGTAAGTGTGGTTTTATACACTGACTATGTGATGTGGAGACAATGTAAGTAACAGCCAGGGGCCATCAAAGGTCTCCACACAGGGCTGGCTTGGCTAAAGCTTTCCAAGTCAAGTGTTGGTAACTGGTAAATGTTCAGATACAATCGAAGTTTGAGTCTCCTTGGGAATGCAAAATATGGCATGGGTGTTGAAACTTTCCTGCTGACTAAGCCAGATAGTGACACCTACTGAGGGTATTCCCAGGGGCTTCAGAGAAATTGGATTTATTTTTTTAGTTTTTTAAAGATCTTTTTGATGTGGGCCATTTTTAAAGTCTTTATCGAATTTGTTGCACTATTGCTTCCCTTTGGTTGTTTTTTTTTTTGGATGTGAAGGACACAGAATCTTAGCTCCCTGACCAGGCATCAAACCTGCACCTGCTGTGTTGATAGACAAATCTTAACTAGTGGACAGCCAAGAAAGTCCCTAGATTTCTTTAAGCAATGTGTTTCCTATATTCCAAGATCCCTCAAAAGTCTGAAACTTAGAAACACTGGGTTTCCAAAATTAAAATTCAAACGTACATCATGACATCACCTTTGACGCATTTTTTCCACATAGGAAGGAGAAAAGGAAGCAGATAGGAAGGAGGAGGAGGGTTACCTCGCAGGAGATGCCCGAGTACCCCTGGGGACACTCGCAGTGCTCCACCTCCGTGGCCAGGGACAGGTCTATGACGTTAGGGCTGGCCACGTCCAGAGAGACAGAATCCAACCTACCAACAGACAAACAGATGGGGCCCGTTACACAACTTAACATGCTTGCATGAAGCATCTAAAAACCTCAAAGAAGACGAATTCCTAAAAAAGGCTTAATTCAAACAAAATGATTTTTTTTCTAATTAAAAAGGTGAATGTGTTGTAAGTAACAAGAGATTTTCATAACAGAACATTTTCTGGGAGCTGTCATTAGTCCCTGGAAATGCCTTCGAAATTTGGAAAAAGATAAGCTACTGCTCAACACAGCTGAGGCAAGGCTCCGCGGGGCCCCTTCCAACGAATGAACTTCAGAAGAACAAGCCCAGGCAGTCGAACTCTCTCTAGTGCAGAGACAATGTCACTGGGTGTGCAGTTCTCTTTGGTTTGCTTTAGCCGTATTCTTTGTGCACACTCTGACTGGTGTTGCCAGAAACAGACCTTCTCAAAGTAACAAAACGACTAAGGCTGAACTCATGAGCTTCAGTAGTCTGTGAAAATCTAAGACTATTAACATCAAGAGGGTGAAAACTAGGTGCAACATTGCTGGCAACTGTCCCCTCATTTCTCAGAAAACCGCTCTGCAAATTTCTGATCCTGACACCAAGTCTATTTCCTACTAGATACATTGGTCATGGACAACTCTTCTTATACTTTCGATAAAATTATAGTAATAAAAAATAATTCCAAGACAGACAGTTCCATTAGCTGTGTCCTTAAAATTGTCAGTATATTCAACTTAAAATACAATAATGCATAAAATAGACAATTCATAAACTATGCAATACAAAAGGCAAGACCACCATAAGTTTTCTCTCCGCACCAGTACACACCTGTAAAGAGCTGCCTTGGCAGAGTTGTAGTTGGCTCTGATCAAGAGATGGGTCACATTGGCGAGGACGGTCATCAGCTGGTCACGATCTATCTCCCTCTTGCTCTTGAAGTTTCGGAAGTTCTCTGGCACCAGTCTAACCACGTTCAAGTACTCTTCGTACGGCTGCAATAGCAGGCCCTCAGCCTGGGTGCTTAAAGTGATTCCGTTTCCCTAACATTTTTAAAACAAGGAGGAAATACATTCATGATTCATTTTCATGATGAAACACGAAAAGCAAATTTTGTATTCAGCCACCTGGCTTTTCATATCTTGGCCAAACGTGTAACACTATCCATGTAACCCTTGGTCCAGGAGGATCAGAGATATTTCACTGTGTTCCTCTCAGAGGAATGTGGATAATAAGTCTAAAGACTGTGCCTCTGCTAATCTCAGAGAAGAAACAAAGGCAAGCACTAGACCAAGCATTCCTCAAAGCAACCAATCTGATACCCCTCATCTTTTTTTTAATTGAAGTACAGTTGATTTACAATGTTTCAGGGGTACAGCAAAGGCCAAGGCCTTGCTGAGTTTTTTGTTTGGTTTTGTTGCAATTTTTATTGGAATATAGTATCTTAACTCATTTCTGGACACAAGCATTTAATAAACCTCCTGATTCCTAGCAATGTAAGAAAATACCTATTAAAAATCCACAAGTTCAACTCATTGTCAGCCATTGCTGGCATTCTGTCACTAAAGAATACACACCAATATCTGGTATGTTGCAAGTTTTTAAGATAGCCTGGATTTTAAAAGTCAGTCCATTAGTTGTATCTGATGGATGTAGATTTGTCTCCTAGTTCACTTTATGTCACGAGCTAAAACTGTGAACCTAACTTCCTCTTACTGGTGGGTAATAACTGAAAGTAAAGATTTCATTTTCATGCTCACTTCTTAAAAGTCATAAAAGTAATCAAATAGGAGCCCATTCACCATCATGTGTTTTCTGACCTATGTGTGTACCCCCAAGGGTGATGCTCATGTTCCATTTTTTCACAACCTTAGGTTTTGTTTATACGGAGAGTTTGTTAACCTAGTCTGTCAAATAACAATTAGGAGAATACCTATTTTAATTAGAAATTTTAATCCTTGTAAAATGAATTTCAAGGACCGACATGACAATTAGCATTTCTTTTAGGAAACCCCATGGTGACTCAGACGGTAAAGAATCTACCTGCAACACAGGAGACGAGGGTTTGATCCCTGGGTTGGGAAGACCCCCTGGAGGAGGGCGTGGCAACCCACTCCAGTATTCTCGCCTAGAGAATCCCCATGGACAGAGGGGCCTGGTGGGCTACAGTCCATGGGATCCCAAAGAATTGGACACAACTGAGTGACTAAGTACATAGTTTCTTTCCAATGTTGTGTTAATTTCTGCTGCACAACAAAGTGAATCAGCTATGTGTATACATAGATGCCCTCTTTTTTTGGATTTCCTTCAGGTCCCCACAGAGGTCTGAGAAGAGTTCCCTGTGCTGTGCAGTCGGTTCTCATTAGTTATCTGTTTCTTTTTGTGATGGGAGTGAGAACAAGGATGGAGGGGACAGAGGCAAGATAAAAACAATGACACGTCTCCTGTCCACACACAGACCCTGTGCTGCCAGACCCTGTGACCAGCCAGACTCTGGTCACTCAGTGGGGAGGACACGCCCGGAGGGGCGGAGGGGCTCCAGGGCTGATCAGGCAGTCCCCACACGGAGGAAAACCTTCTCCCCTTAGAATAGACACCTCCACTACAGGATAAAGGGAAGAGCTACAGTGAGGACCCCGGGGCAGTTCTGGAAATCCTAGTCTCGGGGGACCTGAGAGGCAGACCACTGCTGAAAGCCCTCCTGGCCCTGAGCTCCTCGCTACATCGCACCCCCTCTTAGACACTTCCAGTCATAAAACTGACCCTCGACGAAGCCCTCTCAGCTCTAACACAGCGACAAGAAAGCAGTTACCTTAATGATGACGTCGGCGTGAGACAGGGGGTCACCGTCCGCCGCGTCCACTGGGACCTCGTAGGACACCGTGTACTTCAGGAAGCCACCGAAGGCCGTCAGCTGGAACCATGAAGGGACAGTGAGCACCGAGAGGAAGGAGCAGAGCGTGTGGTCGGAGGACACGGTGGCTAGGACTCATCTGGAAACTGCTAGACTGCAAGGGGTCCCCGAGGCCCCCGCACGTAAGGACTTCACATTAAAGGCAATGGACAGGAAGCGTGTTATACGAATCTTCTGTTTAACTGACATCACCAAATGCAGGATATTGTTTAAATGCACAGAAAATGCACTCCTCCTTAGAGCTAACGAGGTAAGTGACTATGAACTTCTGCTAGTCCAACAACAGACTTTAATTTCATGGAAGAACTGCAGGGGGTGGGGAGTTTGCCCCAGGACTATAGTCTCAACATTTGGTTTCATCACCCTGCTTGTGGGAGAATGACAGACACATGTGTGATCAGCCAAAGGAAGGACTACGGGTTTTCTCTGACCCCATATCCTTTAATGTAAAAGAGAGAGAGATTTTTTTCTGCCAGCTATAGTACAACAACACAATGTTCAGAAGCCAATTTCTGCACCATAAAAAAATTGAAGAGGTGATCCCCAGACACACAAACTACTGAATTTTGGTGATAAGACCTCATTCTAAACAGAAAATGACTTCTAAGATTGTAATTTAGTGAGGAAAAGCAATCATTTTCAAAAAATAAACACCATTTAAGCATAAACAAAACAGCTATAAAATTTAAAATGTAACCATCATATTAACTAGAAATGGACTATGGCACGATACCTACACCATGACTTAATCCAAAGGCGAGGCTGAGGCGGAGGCTAAGGCGAGCAGGGAGCCATAGCCATTAAGAGATATTCCACTGAATATATTTTCAGATCAGAATCTGGAGAAGGTGCACAATTGGTGAGGAGGGACAGGACCATGTCACAAAAGGCAGAAGTTAAATCATATCAACCAACTTCCCACTTTGTAGAATCCCCTTTGAGCATTTTCTTACAATGGAAAGGATCCTATCTGTTTTTAAACATGAACTTCACATGAGCAACAATCATGAGAAAGAAGCAGGGGGTCCCCTGCACACCCTTTCTAGGAGTGTTCTATACACCCGGTTAGACAGGTACGGGCTTCCCAGATGGCCCAGTGCTAAAGAACCCGCCTGCCAAAGCAGGAGATGCAGGAGACACGGGTTCGATCCCTGGGTCAGGAAGATCCTCTGGAGAAGGAAATGGCAACCCACTCTGGTATTCTTGCCTAGGAAACCCCATGGAGGGAGGAGCCTAGCAGGCTACAATCCACAGGGTCGCAAAGAAGCAGACAGGACTGAGCACAAAGCTGGCACACGGCTGACTCCACAGAACAGGGATGCCAGGGACCTTCACACAGGCCCGGGTGACCCAGGAACCCAGAGCAAGGCAGAAAGTCTGTATGGGAGAAGGGGACAGGCTCCCACTACCTACCAGGGGCTCACCATGGTGCCAGAAGGACACAAGTTCCTATTTTAATGATGTGGTAAAGTCAAGCAGGGATAAAAAGACCGAGGGAGTCAGGTGGGAGTCAACACTAAGTGATGTTCTGCCAAATGCCCAGGAGAGCAAGGAGACTACGTGAAAGGCCAACCAAAGTTCTTCCCGAATGTTCCCGAGATCCTTGGTGATGATCCTTGATGATCATTCCCATCATTCAGGAATGATCCCGAATGATGCCCGAGACACCATCACCACAAGTACCTTATTTCCCAAGTAGGCCTCTGGGGCCGCCCAGTAGTACTGGGAGGTCAGCCTCTGCTCCACCGCCGAGTTGTTGATGCTGATCTGGTGACGTCCGCCCAGCGCATCCTGCTGGGACCGGATCTGGTTGGAACTGACCAAGTCGGTGACCAGCCACCCGGACATATCTTTCACCTTCAAAAAAGATCCAAGAATTTCAAATCTGTGGATCTCTTTGGGTTTCCCTCAGTCCAGTGCTAGCATCTTCACAGTGAAGGGGCAGACCCAGAGAGCTCAGCCAGGATGGAGTTCACATACCATGGCTAAAAGTTCCCCAAGCCCAAGTCAATTAGAAGCAAATAGATGAGCAAAACTGTACAGGCCATGGATATATATCTCAGATTAAAAGAATAGCAAAGAACTCAATAAATGCACTGAATAAAACATCTCTGGCTAATGCTGACTTCTTCATTGCTGTCCCCTGCTTCTTAGCCAAATGCCAAACACTATATAAAGCCTCCAGATCCTATCCTCCTAATCTGTCACCTGTGTAGAGATGACAGGAGACCACCCACAGGAACACTTAGCCCTTCTCAAGTATTGACCAGAATCCCCCCTCCCCAGGTACTAGCAAGGAAGGAGAGGGGAGGTCAGGGAAGAGCCCTAAGCTCCAACCAGCAAGCTGTCCCTCTAGAAACCAACCCCCTAGACTCTCCGTTCCCCAAACAGCTCGGGCCCCCTGCCTGTCCTCATAATCTCCGTGCCACCTGCCACACTCCCCACTCCCAGCTTTCAGAAGGTGCCCCCACCTGACTGACGGGCCAGGAGAGGCTTTCACAAACGTCAGAGACGCCAAAGCAGAAGCACTCGGAGCAGCCCTGGGGGTTCCTTTCCTCCAGGTTATAGAATCCTGGCTTGCAGCGATCACAGTGACTCCCCTCAACATTTTCCTGCACGTGAAGCAAAAAATTAGCTTTTGAAATCAACAGACGGACAGAATAAAATGACATAAACATGACACATGGTGCTGGAGAAGACCCTTGAGAGTGTCTTGGACAGCGAGGAGATCAAACAAGTCAGTCCTAAAGGAAATCAACTCTGAATATTCATTGGAAGGGCTGATGCTGAAGCTGAAGCTCCAATACTTTGGCCAGCGGACACGAAGAGCCATCTCATTGGAAGAGACCCTGATACTGGGAAAGACTGAAGGCAAAAGGAGAAGAGGGTGGCAGAGGATGAGATGGTTAGGTAGCATCACTGACTCGATAGACACGAATTTGGGCAAACTCCAGGAGATAGTGGAGGACAGGGAAGCCTGATGTGCCACATGGGGTCACAAAGGGTCAAACACGACTGAACGACTGAACAACAATAACAAACGTGACATTAGCAGGAAACATGTCTGGCAACCCAGAGACATAGGTAAACAAAAAGACAAATGCAAAGCCTCATAATGTCATAATTTCCCAATAGTCTGAAATATTATCATCTGATTTTGTACTCAAGTCTAAGCCTAAGGATCTAGAGCTTGTTATATTGCAATGGCTTTTTCACATTATTTTGTTTTAAATCTTCTATGTTTGTCAATCTTTCAAGCATTTTAAAATCTGAACAGGACTTTATAACTGTTCATCTTGTAAATGAATGCTCAAGATTATTTTCTGTCATACGTACCTTACAGAGACAAGACTCAGAGCAGGGTTCCTCATTCACGCTGCCAGCTGGGTTGCAGTCACAGGACACACACTCCGGGTAACCCTTATAGCCGAATTGGCAGCGATCACATTTTTCTCCTGCATAACCTTCCTTGCATGGACACTGACCTGGCCACTTCCCTGCAAAGAAAGTGGCAAAATGATCCAGCAGGAAAGTAAAAGGGGTTTAAAGCAGGGGTCAGCCAACTATTTCTGTAAAAGGCCAGAGAGTACATACTGTAGGCGTTTTGGCCAGTCTCTGTTGCAACTATTCAACTCAGCCCATATGGCTTGAAGGCAGCCACAGAGGATACATAAACAGATGGAAACAGCTCTGTTCCAATAAAACTTTATTTATAAAGACAGTGGTGCAAGTTATGGCCCATAGAACATAGTTGACAACCCCTGGTTTAAAGAAAGAAAAGGTGGAAAACACATGTAACTGTAAAATGATGCAGTAGCTTTTGAAAACCATTCAGTTCCTCCTTGAAAGGCTAAGCAGAGAGTAGCCATAATATCTAGAGATGCTACTCTGAAGTATCTAACCAAGAAAAATGGAAACAATGTCTTCCGCAAAACTTTTACACAAAGGCTCATAGCAGCATTATTCACAACAGCCAAAAAGTCAAAACAACTCAAATATCCATCTACTGATGAATGAATAAGTTAAACACACATACAATGGAGTATTATACAGCAAGAAAAAAGAAACGAATGCTAACACCTTCTACAATAGGGATGAAACTTGAAAATAGTATGGTCAGTAAAAGCAGCCAGTCACTAAAGACCACATATTCTATGTTTTATTTTTATGAAATGGCCAGAATAAGCAAATCTCTAGAAAGAAAGTAGCTCAGTGGTTGCCTAGAGCTGGGGCATGGGTGGGGGAGGGGTGAAGGAAAACAGGCAGTGAAACTGCCAGGGGGCTTCTTTACAGGGTGATAGAAATATTCCAATATTGGATTGTGGTGATGGCTGTACCCATGAATATCCCGAAACAATGGACTGTACACTTTAAATGGGTGTACTGTATGCAAATCAATTATATCAGAAAATTATTTTTTTAAAAAAAAGCACAGAAGCCAGTGGTGGAGGATGATGAGAATTGTCTTTTGCTTTTAATACCAGCTTCAAAAGTTGCAGACTCTTGGCCAAGTTTCTCAAGTGCTCTGAGCTACAGTTTCCTTGCCTATAGAGTGGGTAAAATAATTTTTACTTGCTATGATTAAAAATTAAAATGATGTATATTTTTCAGTGAATCCAATCAAAGGTAACTGTCATCATCAGCATCATCTTATCGTGGGTTGCAGGTAAGAATCACTAGTTCCTGTAATTCACCATCCCCCCAACCAGCGGGCCCACAGTGAGCACGTCCTTCTCTGCTGATCAATATCCACTTCCACTGCCAGTTACTGAGCACCGGAGGTGGTCACAGGGGGCTCTGAGCAGATACAACCTATTCAGTGGACTCTGGCATTTGCATGTCCATTTGCCAGTTTTGGAAATGGAAAGAACATTGACATTTACAAGGTTACCTGGAGGATTTGCTTGTGTTGTAGGAGGATGTATGCTTAAGCCTCTGCCTGTCTTCTGAGAGCTAAATGCAGTGATTGATATTTACTGTTCCACATATGACTTGAAACAGAGCCTCATTGCTTCTTTCATCAAAAGCTCAATTAACCTCTCAAATGTCATTTCGTCACCTTGACATCACCATCCCCTCCCCTCCCTTCCTCAAATCTATCACGATTGGTAATTTTGCTTTATGCCCAGGGCACGGAGACCTGGCTTTATATTATTCATGGACTTGTTCATTTAGTGTCTGCCTGTGAGCAGAGACCTTGGTCATCTGTTCAACTATATATACATGTTCCCAGGCCCTAAAAAACTGCCTGGCACATAGTAGTAGGTGCTTCATAAATATCTGATGAGCAAAACAGCAATAGAGAATCATCACCAAATTATTACACAATGGTAACAGTCTTGCTAGGTGCAAATCTTACACACACACACACATCGATTACGAGCACAGAAATGAACCAAGTACCTCTGTGTAAGTCAGAGTGAAGGTCATCTTTAAAACAAACAGAACTGAGGGACCCCAGAGGGTCACAGTCACAGGGGCGACAAGGGTTGTCCTCATAAGGAGACACCTGAAAGGCAGAGGTTGTCCTAGATTATCTTGCTAGAAATAATAGCAATCTTAGTATTAACATTGACAATAACATCAATGACAAAGTGTTGGCGTTTCATCCCAGATGTGACTATCACCATGATTTTGTGTACCCAGGGTGTGTAGGTCAAGCCAGAAAATACCAAACATACTTTTGATGGTGACAACCGCTGGCATCATTAGCAAAGAGTCCTCCTTTCCCATTATCACAGCTCCCAGGCCCCCTAGCTCTGCTGTGACCTGGAGTTATCTAGAATCATCTCCCATAAGCCAGCCACCACGGGATTCCCATGTCAGCTACATGTCAACTGAGAAGTGAGCACTTCCTTTGAGCAGGAGACAGCTGCTTCAGTTATTGGCTGACCCTCCATATGAACACTGAGTATCATAAAACTCTGAGAGGATGCAGCCAGGGCCTCTGAATTCAAGGTAAGTAGCAGTGAGCAAACATCCTACTCTGAGTCAGAAAAGAGGACAATAGAGCAGGTATCTATACTGAAGTAACACTACAAGCTAAAAAAACAAAGATTAAGTGGCGGGTATTCTCAGGGCAACTGCCAGCAGAAGGACAGAAGAAAAATCATGAGTCAAAATCTAAGAAAGGTCCTAAGAACTGGAATCCTTATAATTATAAGCATGTACCCCTTACTAGCATTCCAATAAAGGGATTCTGAACCAGAAAACAAAAGAAGTGAGAAATGGTCAGGACTCAAAAACACCTTCCTTATCTTTATAGCTGGTTGTCTGTAACTCTATTTCAACCCTTCAACTAGTGATTGATTTTATACTTAACTGTTGGGCACATCTGTCTCCCCAATCAAATTTTAAGTTCTTCGAAAACAAATGGTTTCTTTTTCATCTTTGTATGCCTTCAATTGCTTGGATTATAAAAGACTCCCCAATAAATATTCAGTCAAATAAAGAATACAGTCAAATGTTATAGAAGGAAATATCTCCAGCGCTGGGGTTGTGTGGTGGTCTGAGGCTCTTTCCTGCCACAAAGCTGGGCGACAGCCAAGGCACTCTTACCCCATGGGGTCTGTAATATCCATCCACACAGGTTTCACAGTTGACACCCATGGTGTTCTGCAGGCAGCTGATGCAAACCCCTCCTCCTCTGAACTGTCCAGCAATATTCAGGCTTCTCCTCTGACTGGCCACATCTTCATCATAGTAACAGTCTTTGGCTTTATTGTGGCAGTTGCATTCTAGGAAAATATTTTCAAATTTTGGTTAATATAGATGCCATGGTCTAGATAAACACAAGCCTTCCCTCCTTAAGTAAATTTTGATGAAAATGAAAGTCACTCAGTTGTGTTCGACTCTTTGCAACCCTATGGACTATAAAGTCCATGGAATTCTTCAGGCCAGAATACTGGAGTGGGTAGCCTTTCCCTTCTCTAGGGGATCTTCCCAAGCCAGGGATTGAACCCAGGTTTCTGGCATTGCTGGCAGATTCTTTACCAGCTGAGACAACAGGGAAGTCCAAGAGTACTGGAGTGAGTAGCCTGTCCCTTCGCCAGGGGATCTTCCCAACCTAGGAATCGAATCGGCGTCTCCTACATTGCAGGCAGATTCTTTACCAGCTGAGCTACCAGGCGAGCTGACTATAAATTAAAACTATAGAGTAAGTCATTTTAGTAGGACATGGGCCACCTTCTGGAGGCGTTGGGGAATAGCTATCTGAATTATAAGTTTGCACACCCACTGGATCCATCAACCTCTTTCCTGGGATCACATTCTGCAGAAGCACCTGCTCACTTGTCAGGTGAATCACTGTACCACTGCTTGTGTTAAAAGGAGACTTGCTGTTGTTGTTTAGTCGCTAAGTCCTGTGTGACTCTGTGACCCGCACAGACTGCAACACGCCAGGCTACTCTGCCCGTCACTGTCTCCTGGGGTTTGCTCAAACTGTCCATTGAACCGGTGACGCTATCTAACCATCTCTGACAGCAAGCAAAATACTACAGGTAGGTAGATGTTTTGATAACATTAAACCCATATAATGGAGTTCAATGAAACTATTTTTTTAATTAATTGATTAATTTGGATGCACCAGGTCTTAGTTGTGGCATGTGGGATCTAGTTTCCTGACTGGGGTTTGAACCTGGGCCCCCAGCATTGGGAGTGCAGAGTCTTTTCCACTAGACCAGCAGGGAAATTCCCCAGTGCAACTGTTTTTAAAGCAGCATTTCATACTATTAATATTGAAATTAAATGGAAATTAATATGGAAATTAAAATATGGAATTTTCTTTAAGATATATTGTTAAATATAAAAGCAATGCACAGATTGACATGTATATCACATTAGATTCTATGCACAAACTGTGTAAGGTATAGGAATGTGTTAACATGCTTTACTTGCATAAACATTTCAGGAAGAACCTACCAGGAAATAATACAAAGTGGGAAGGGTGGAGATAGAAATATACAAATATGCTTTTATATACTGTAGATATTGGAACCTTGTGAATATATTGCCTATTTAAAATCTAAATCCAAATTAGTAAAGAATAAATGAATATACGGGAAGGGCAATCATAGATAAATAGTAAATCATAATGATATATTAGGTCTCAATCCTTGATGTCTTATGACAGTAGTCTGCAGCTTTGGGAATTACGTGAATAACTAAGGAAACCACTTTATTGTTATTCAGTTGCTAAGTTGTGTCTGACTTTTTGCGACTCCCCAAACTGCAACATGTCCAGCGGCCCTGTCCTTCACCATCTCCCTGGGTTTGCTCATGTCCATTGAGTCGGTGATACAATTCAACTGTCTCATCCTCTGTCACCCTCTTTTCCTCCTGCCCTCAATCTTTCCCAGCATCAGGGTCATTTCCAAACCATTACACACTATAAATATGAAGTCACTGTAAACTGAAGCAGATGAACGGGGAAGACCTCACATCCCTGCACCTCTGAGCGGCCTCACCTTCACACGTGTTCCCGGAAGAAACAGTGCCAGGTCTCCAAGGCTGCTGGTGGTACCCAGGGCAGCATCGATTGCATCTGTCCCCACACGTGTTATGTTCACACTGACACTGGAATTTCTAGACGACAAGGAACATAAAACTGAATCTGAAAATTGACCTGCATGCTTTTTTTAAGTTTATTTCAAGAAAAATTCATCACAGTCAAATACATAGCAAGGGTTTGCAGTTGAGGATATATAGTGACATATAAGCAAATTGGTATTTCATTTTTAAAGATAAAAATAAACATAGAACCTGGTTACATGCAGAATTGAGAAGAAAGAAAATAAACTAATATGGGTTAACTAACAAAAACTTTTCAAAAGAGATATGTTGACTTGAAAGGTTTGGAAGCTCCTATGAGTAACTTTCCTTTTTTTTAAAAAAAAAAAATATATATATATATATTTATTTTGGTTGCATCAGTTCTTAATTGTAGAATTCAGTATCTAGTTCCCTGACTAGGGATCAAACCTGGGCCCCCTACATTGTGAGCACAGAATCTTACCCACTGGATCACCAGAGAAGTCCCTGAATAACTTTCTTGATATTCATCTCTATATTTTTCAGCATTAATAAGAGAATAATCCTATTCAGGAGTTAAATTATAACAAAGACTGGGAAAAAATAAAAAGCAATTCCATGTAAGTTTTTTAAGAGAAGAAGAAAAGAGAATGTCCTCTTTTTCACTTAATATGATGCTAAAACAGGAAAACTTTGTTTTATCTTGATTTAGCACCACAGAAAGGAAAGAGAAGGGGACTCTTAAAAACATAAGCATAATTCCTAACTGCACATGATTTTCACTTACTATCTTACAGAAAAGAGCTTTAAAATTCCAAGGGCCACTGGGTGGGACATTATTTTATAGTTTAAGGTTAAAATGGCAAATATTATATCTTTTTTTGCAACAAAAAAAATTCCTAGAAGATTTATTTAAAACGTATTCTTCAACCAAAGCAAAATTAAATTGTCTTTAAAAAATTAAACTAGTTAAATTATCTAAAAAGTTCTCTTTTTGTGGCATGATTTTATAACTTTCAACATTTGCCTTAAATAAAAAGTGCAACGCCAACATTATAGCTACAACTTCTGAGGTTTTAGTAAGATGTGAAATACTACTACTCACCTTTGTAGCTTCATCCCATGGGCAGCTACTAGCATGGCCATAACAGATACACATTCCTCCAACAGAAATGTCTTTTATTGAATAGTAATACTAAGGAAAAAGAAAGTTACAAAAAAAATAAAATAAAATAAAACCTCTTCTATTTCAGTGCAAAGAAAATGTTGACATGCAAACAAATATCTCAGTTGCTATTGGTAATCAAAAACACACATATACCTTTTAAAGAATATTTCATGCATAAATAAATATAAATAAAATATTTATGTTCAATTAGAGTAAATAATGTTCAAATTAGCTCATCCATAGAAACCAAAAGAATTGAAAAAGAATTTCTCAACTTGGCTGCATCATAAACTGAGGCAGTCATATTCAAAACCTAGGCTACTAAAAACTCTAACAATATTCCTAAATTGAATATAGCCCTTTATAAACTACCCACTCCAATATTCTTGCCTAGAGAATTCCGTGGACTGTATAGTCCATGGGGTTGCAAAGAGTCATACATGACTGAGCAACTTTCACTTTTTCACTATGTAAAAAGGATAACTCATGACCAAATAGGACTTATCCCAGGGGTGCAGAGTTAATTTAACATATAAACATCAATAAATGTAAATCACCATATTAACAGAATAAAGGAGAAAACCTAAGATCCTTTCATTAGATGCAGAAAAAGCATTTTAAAGAAGGCAATACCATCATTCAAAAAACTCAGCAAACCATAAGCAGAAGCAAGCTTCTTCAGTCTAATAAGGTGTGTCTATAGAAAACCTGAATCTAACAGTGGAAGGTTAAGCACTTTCCCCCTAAAATCGGCTCTCACAATTTCTAGTCAACATTTTAGTAGTCCATACGGTGCCAGTCAGTTCAATAACGCAAGAAAAAGGAAGTCAAAGGCAAATAGAGGGCATAGTAAGACTGAACTGTCCTTATTTGTAGATAACATGATTGTGTACATAGAAAATCTATCAAAAGCTACAAGAATTGTAAATCGGGCAATATCTCAATGAACAAAAATGAATTACACTTCTGTATACTAGAATGAACAATGGAAAACAAATTTTAGAAAGCAAGCCATTAACACTAACATTCAAAAACAAGAAATACTTAAAAATAAACTGAACAAAAGATGGACAATAAACAATAGATCAATGCCAAGAGGAGTGAAGGAAGTTGGACATAAGAGGAGACATATAGCACATCTGTGAACTGGATGATCCAATACTGTCAAAATGTTTTCTAAAATTCCTTCTAAGTTGATCTATGGAATCAATGAACTCCCAATGAAGGTCTCAGCAGGCTTTCTTTCTTCCTTTCTTTCTGGGCGGAAATTTACAAACTGATTCTAAAACTCATAAGGAAACACAATGAACTTGGAATAGCCTAATCAATCCTGGAAAAGAACTGAAGTGGACTGTTACATTACCTGACTTCAAGACTTTCTACAGTAATGGAGAAAGACCTTTATTGGCATAAGGATAGACAAACAGATCATTAGACCAGTACAGTGTCCAGAAATGCATCCACAATAATAAGGTCAAGTAATTTTCAACAGGCCACAAAATAATTTAAAGAAAAAAAGAATGTATATATTTTCAACAAGTCATGTGGAATAATTGTACGTGCACATGCAGAATAAAGAACTTCTACCTCACACCAAATAAAAAATGAACAAGAATGGATAATAGGTGTGAAAACTAAAACTATAAAACTATTACAAAAAAGCATCAGATAATATTTTTGTAAACTTGCGGCAAACAAGTATTTTTCAGAGAGGAACAGAAAGATTAATTCTGACGAAAAAATGATAAATTGCATTTTATCAAAATTAAAATTTCTATTCATTGAAAGTCATAGTTAAGAAAGTGGATAAGCAAGAGACCAAGGACAGAGAATGGATTTGCAGTAGAGACACATCTGACAAAGGACTTGTACACAAGATATATAAAGATATTTATAACTCAGGAATAAAGAGACAGGTAACCCAATTTAAAGATGGATAAAAATGTGATCAGATACAAATAAGCACACACTCAACACAATTCTCAGGGAGACACAAATTAATACTCAAGAAGACGTTCCTCCATGCACTTCGGCACGGCTGAGGTGACAGTGACCAGCACCCCAATATGGACATGTGTGGTGTACCCAGAGCTCTCACACACTGCTGCAGAATGGTATAGCTGCTTTTGATGTCTCAGTAAATTCCCCAAAATTAAACATACAGCTATCCTGTAACTTGGTCGTTCCACTCCTACTTTATCCAAGGGGTTTGAAAATGTCTGTCCCTATGAACCTTGTACATTTACTATATATGTATCTCAAAGTTTAAGCTTTTAAGTGAAAAAAAAACAAAACCCAACAACTCTCACTTGCTTGGTCAGTCATGGAGCCAGATCAGAATGAAGAAATGGCCACTACATCCGCTGCAAGATGATGTCGTCGGATGAGTGGAGACAAGGGGGCCTGAGGACACCACATCAGAACTTTGACCTCATTTAAAGGTGGTATTTAATGTCGCCAACAAAAATAAGAAAAAAGGCCAACCAGGGAGGGAATGTCTATTTCCCTTAAATGACATAAAGTTTTCCCAGAGGTCAGGAGCCCTGCTAGACTTACTCGTCTGGTGACAATAGGGTCCAGGTCTTTAGGGTCCCGGTGGCTGAGGGTCATGAGATCGGCATTGAGTGTTCGGATGCGCTGTAAACGCAGGCGGATGTATCGTGCAGAAGTGAAATCCAGCAACTTGGGTGAAAGATCGTCAGAGCTTGGTCTGCCATTGATTAACGACGTGTGAATCTAAAGATAAAACATTAAAATAAAGAAATATCCATTTTAAGCATACAAAAAAAATATAACTCTGATGGTTCAAATTCAGGGCATAATCTTTACAGATATTATCTAAAATCAAACCAAATAACTAGGTTCTTACAGGAATCTAATATTCATTGACACTTGTGTACAGCAATGATCACAATCCAAGTTCATTTTATTAAAGTCATTCATTCTAGTGTCTCCGGGATTTCAGGAAACCTTTAAACAAGAACACTTCTCCGGGTATGATGAGAGCATTTTTACATGGATCCACAGGCATCTGTGAACCAGAGTCTAAATGTCAAGGACAGACTGAGGAGAGTGAGAAAAGGTGCCTGGGAGCTTTGTAACTCCCACTCTCTCAACTCATCTCTGCTCTTGAAACAATGCAGGGCTTGCTGCTGAGTTCCCATGTGAAAAAGCACTTTTTTGAGGGTTTTTGTGGTTTTAGCTTATTAAGGCATGCTATCAGGCATGGCTAATTTTTTATCACACTCTGATTTAATGATGCGTGTGCAGTCCGGGCATGTAGAGCACAGAACTGGAACACTTCATCAACCATATCCAACCCACAACACCTCAGGGAGAGGGAGAACTTCCTGGAGAAAACCAGGAGCTCTATCAACAAATGTTGCTGCCCTGGTGTCATGGGAAGGATCCTCCAGGGAGGATCCTGATGAATTATTAAATCACAGCAGAGTGAAGTTGAGGGACCTCCTTGAAGGGAAGAAATCAATAAAGTAACATGTGTCCGGGGCAACATGAAGCATCAGAAGACACCAGGCAATGATACCTCAGCTCCAGCATCTCAATAGTTAAAGATCTCTGTGATCTTTGGCTCCTAGAGGAGCTGTGGAGTCCTTGGAGGTGGGGGAAAAGCAGACCTCCCGGCCAGTAGGGGGCGCCTTACCTCTCCGTGTTCAAGCGGCACCAGCCTAGAGTAATAGGAGGTGCAGATGACTTCATCATCCGCCCTGTAGGTGGGCGGCCCCCGTCTCGGAGTGATGTTGTAATGAGTCAAACATTCCGTGTCACTGACAGCATAATACTGCCAGGGGCTGAACTCTACACCATCCACTGAACGTTCCAAGATCCAGTTTCCAGGCCGAGGGGCATTCGCTGCCTTGATGATGACATAAGCGACCTGGAAGACCTGGAACAAAGCCATTGAAAAGTCTCAATTAATAACCAGTAACAAGTGCTCAGAAATCAAAGTGCCTCTTGAGAGCACTGCCATATGATGACTTCCAGTGTCTTTTACTGCTTTTGAAGATAACTGCTCATAAAAGATGTATCTTGTAAATGTTTTTCTGGTGGCATTTGTTTTCAAAATATACTCAAACTATTCACAAATGAATCTGTATTATTATTATTATTGTTATTAGCAATGTAATTTTTTTTTATATAATTTGGGTGTGCTCTGTACCATGTGGGATCTAGTTCCCCCACCAGGCGTGGAACATGTGCCCTCTGCATGGCGGCATGGAGTCTTAACCACTGGACCACTAGGGAAGTCCCAATAATGTTAATACTAGCATAAGTGCCTGTTTTCTTGTTTCCAGTGTCTTTCTCCAGCAGGATTCTTAATGGTCATAGTTGCATTATATTTCATTAATAGTAATGATGTATTTCTCATACACTGATTGGAGATGAGATAAAAAAGTCAACTCACTACACACCTATCACAATGGTTAAAATCCACAACAGTTAAAACCCAGAACACCAACAACACGAAATGCTGGTGAGGTTGTGGAGCAACAGGAACTGTCGTTCAGAGCTAGTGGAAATGCAAAATGCTGCAGCTACTTCAGAAGGTAGTTTGGTGATTTCTTACAAAATTAAATATGATCTAACCATACAATCTAACAATCATGCTCCTTGGTACTTACCCAAAGGAGCTGAAAACTTCCACAGGTGAATGGATAAAGAAAGTGTGATGTCCATACAAAAGAATATTATTCAGTAATAATAATTTTTAAAATTGAGCTCTCATGCCGCAAAATGACATGGAGAAATCTTAAATGCATATTGCTAAGTGCAAGAAGCCAGTCTGAAAAGGCTACATACTGGATGAGTCCAACTATATGACGTCTGGGCTTGTTGGGGTTTTGTTTTTTGTCTTAAGCCTCTCCCCATCTTAGCCCTCACCAATTCCAGGAACACAATTCCTCAAAATTAACCCACCATAAACCAAAATATTTTATTTTCATCTACTGAACTATTCCCTGGGAAGGACAGTTCTATCTCATTACAATAACTCTGTTCACCTACAAGAAACGCCCTCCAATAAAACACATCCCCTGTTTTAAAGCACATTAAAAGCAAAACAATGTTACTGGATTTCAGTAATGAGGAAAATCAGGAACTGCTTGTATCCAGAACTGAATGTCCATGTTTAAAAATCTAGAACCATCTTCATCAATTTAAACATACAATAATTAAAATAAGGTAAAGGCTATTCTGCTGGAGCATAGACATCTCCAGAAAATTCTCCTCTGAACATGATTACATGGCTTTGTTTTGGGGGGAGTTTTTTTTGTTTTTTTTAAACCTTTCCCCAGTTTTGTAATTCATATATTCTATCATTTATATATATTTTTATTTACTACATTTTGTTTGCTCAGTCGCTCAGTTGTGTCCAACTCTTTGAGACCCATGGACTGTAGCCTGTCAGGCTCCTCTGTCCATGAAATTCTCCAGGCAAGAATACTGGAGTGGGTTGCCATTTCCTTCTCCAGGGGGGTTTCCTGACCCAGGAATCAAACCTGAGGTTCCTGTGTCTCCTGTATTCTAAGCAGATTCTTTACCTGCTGAGCCACAGTACTTGCTGTGGCTAAGGACAAGTTAAGTGCTTTATTAGAATTACTAGCACTTCAAACCTTTCTAACTACATTCTTCTCATGAAATACGTACTATTACTCCCACTACTTTACAGATAAGAAAACGGAGGCACAGAAAGATTAAATCATCTTCCCAGGATCTCACAGGTACTAAAATGTCAACCACACTTCTACAGATTGCAAGGGAAAAGAATGAAACCCTGAGCTGAGCAACATGTAATCTCTGACCTCAACCAGCAGCAATCGTTTCAATACCATTTTCTTGTACTTTCATCAAACCCTTGTTGGCTTTTAGACAGAGAGGTCAGTCACGTGTCACAAAATGATATCCAGTGTAAGAACAACCATAGTGGGAAAGCTTGAGGACAAATCGTTTAAGTATCTTGATCAAGGCCTTCAGCTATGATCCTGGGTGTTGTTTTCACAATCTGAGTAGTTCCCCAAACTGGAGACTGGGAAACAAACCAAAAAAGGGATTATGAGATGGAAATCTGCAAAAGCAGAAGAGGGGGCTATGAAGCATCTAGATGCAATATGTTAAATCACGTTACTGGCAGAAATGTCTCCCCCAGATCCAAATGCTGAAGTCCTAGCCCCTAGTACCTCAGAAGGCGGCTGTATCCGGATAGAGGTATTTTAAGAGTCAATCAAGGTCAAGGAGGTCATAATCCTGTCTGACTGGTGTCGTTTTAAGAAAAGAAGATTAGGACCTATACACACAGATGGAGGGTCAACCCGGTAAGGACACAGTGAAAAGATGGCCATCTGCAAGCCAAGAGCAGAGGTCTCAGACGGAATTGACCCTGCCAGCACCTTGATCTTGAACTTCCAGTTCCCAGAACTCTGCTAACACATTTCTTTTTTTTTTTTCCATTTATTTTTATTAGTTGGAGGCTAATTACTTTACAATACTGTAGTGGTTTTTGCCATACATTGACATGAATCAGCCATGGATTTACATGTGTTCCCCATCACAATGCCCCCTCCCGCCTCCCTCTCCATCCCATCCCTCTGGGTCTTCCCAGTGCACCAGCCCTGAGCACTTGTCTCATGCATCCAACCTGGGCTGGTGATCTGTTTCACCCTTGATAGTATACTTGTTTCAATGCTGTTCTCTCTGAAAATCCCACCCTCGCCTTCTCCCACAGAGTCTAAAAAAAAAGTCTGTTCTGTACATCTGCGTCTCTTTTTCTGTTTTGCATAAGGGTTATTGTTACCATCTTTTTAAATTCCATATATATGCGTTAGTATACTGTATTGGTGTTTTTTTTTCTGGCTTACTTCACTCTGTACAATGGGCTCCAGTTTCATCCATCTCATTAGAACTGATTCAAATGAATTCTTTTTAATGGCTCAGTAATATTCCATTGTGTATATGTACCACAGCTTTCTTATACATTCATCTGCTGATGGGCATCTAGGTTGCTTCCATGTCCTGGCTATTATAAACAGTGCTGCGATGAACATTGGGGTGCACGTGTCTCTTTCAGATCTGGTTTCCTCGGTGTGTATGCCCAGGAGTGGGATTGCTAGGTCATATGGCAGTTCTATTTCCAGTGTTTTAAGGAATCTCCACACTGTTCTCCATAGTGGCTGTACTAGTTTGCATTCCCACCAACAGCGTTAAGAGGGTTCCCTTTTCTCCACACCCTCTCCAGCATTCATTGCTTGTAGACTTTTGGATAGCAGCCATCCTGACTGGCGTGTAATGGTACCTCATTGAGGTTTTGATCTGCATTTCTCTGATAATGAGTGATGTTGAGCATCTTTTCATGTGTTTGTGCTAACACATTTCTGTATGGGCTACAGCAGCCCTAGGCAAACGAACACAAGCTTGTCTAATTCACCCGTTGTGTGCTGACAAACAGGTCTTAGCACCTAATATAAGAAAACAGTGAGGGCTTCTTTGTTAAGATATAGAACCTTTGCCCAAATGAAATCCATGATATTTCTGTGGCCGCTCTTTAGCATGGTTGACTGAACTGCCTTGTCTCTCCATATAAGGTTGGCTGAACACAAATTGATGACACAGGGCTTTCACTACATTCAGCGTCACTGAGGTCTTGCCAAAACCTGTAGCTGATACAGCCACTTTCAAATCCACTTTCATCAGGGTTTTCCACCGAGTGGCCTTTGTTAATGATCGCTGGAATGCACATAAACAGTGCCACATAAATAAAGTGCATGCACACCCAACACCGCTTTCGACACAGGAATCCAGACAGGAACTTTCATGTGGGCCTCAATCTTTAATGTATTAAATCAACCTTGGGCACAGAGATAAGAACAATACACGGAGCCTAATTCTCCAACATCAGGGCTCAGCTTCACATGTGCTGGGGAGGCGAAGTGTCTCTGCTCCCCGGAAAGCTCAGCTGCGTAACTGCAGGGGCCCAGATGCCACACAGGACCCTGGCTGGAAATTCTGCCCACAGGCACATACCTGCCTCCCAGGCCATAGTGAAACAGTGGATGTAGGATTGTTTTCTCTTACCCAGTGGGAATGACCTGTTCATAGGCAAAAGAGATTTAGATTTTTTTTTTTAAGATTTTTGTTTGTTTTGTAAATTTTCATTCATTTTATTTAATTTTGACTGCACTGGGTCTTCATTGCCACATGCATTCTTAACCACTGGACCACCAGGGAAGTCCAAAAGAGATTAGTTTTGCAGTCAAATTGCATTTTAGAAAAGAGATAGTTCAGTCTATTTGAGAAGTCATATTGTTCAACTGGGGCTTCCCTGGTGGCACGGTGGTAAAGAATCCACTGGCCAATGCAGGACACACTGGTTCAATCTTTGGGTCGGGAAGATTCCCCGGAGAAGGAAATGGCAACCCATTCCAGTATTCTTGCCTGGAGAATTCCAAGGACAGAGAAGCTTGGCAGGCTATAGTCCATGGAGTTGCAAAAGAGTCGGCCACGACTGAGCAACTGAGTGACTGAATATTACGATTGCTCAACTATTCTTATAAAATTGGTGAATCTGTGCTTTGTAAAAGTTTATTTCTTTGGATATTATTAGAAAATAAAATTCAGAGTGATCATTTGAGCTAATATTTATTACTCAAGAATAAAGAAGCAATTATTTACTAGAAGGCTAATTACTAACACAGCTATGATTCCCTTCTGGTTTTACAGAGTGTGTATCCTGAAGTAGCTTGTCAATTGATAATGACGTGAAACAGTATCAAACACTTGGCAGAATGAGAGAAGTTTGGGTCGTGGACCTTTACTTGGTGTGTAGGATCCACAGGATTCACATTTTAGGTAAATCTCTAATGGACAGTGATCTTCAAATATCATTTCTATTTGATGATAAAGACTGTTATACTGTTATCATCTCATTTTAGGACCGGTACCCAAAATGAACAGACAAAAGGACTTAGCTTCATGAATGAGAAGAGAAGTGTGAAATAAAAGAGGTTTGTTGCTCTTTAAATTTGCTGCTGTCATTAGAAGTGCAGGGTAAACAGGTCAGAATCCACTGTCTTTCCCCATCTTTCTTTTCTTCTTGTTTCTTCTTTTTATGGAGGCGAGGAGGGACTAGCTATTTGTAGTAGCAAATGTAGATCAAATAGGTTTCTTTTCTGAAAATTCTTAAGCTTCCTGTCTCAGAAAAATCAAGGTTGACTTATTCTGGCACCAAGTTCAGATTGTTCACATGCACGCAGGAAAAGCCGGGGTGAGAAAGCTGATGAGCAAGGAAGGAAGGGCAGAGAGAGGGGCCCACTGCAGAATTAAAAGGGAACCGGGACCTGGGGATGGGAGAGGGGTAATTAAACCCCCCTGCAGGAGAACTTCTGTTTTTCATCAACTAGGAAAGCTCTTTCTAAAAGAGCCCACGGGTAAGGAGTCCCAGGGTTCACGAGCCCCTGGCTCCATCTCAGGATGACTCAGGGGATCATTTCCAAGGATATGTGCTGAGCCCCATGAAGAATCAAAACTAGAAGTACAAGGCTGGTCTCCATCCCCTGTCTCATGGATCTCTCTGTAGAAATGCTCCTAGCATTTAATTTCTCCAAGCATTCTGGGAAGATCTGACTAAGTTTTGTGGGAGATGAACTGGAACAACCTCAAAAGCACAGCCAGGAAGGTCCCCAAAGGCTCTTTGTGGAGATTTTCACTACTTTTCCCCACCTGGAGGTGCGGGGTGACAGCTGAGCCCAAGAATGAGATAAACCCACATGGAAAAGGCAGGTACCAGCCCTTCTAGGACCTAAGAAACCTAAAAAGCACCTTTCCTGTCCCCAGACTCCTGAACACCCATCACCCGGGGACACAGGTTTCCACCCAGGAATATCCCAGCCTTTGAAATTACACTGGACTTTCTCCCCCAGATGCAGTGCCACTTGTTCATGTTGGAACAGAGTGGGCGATCAATGCCAGTTCCTCCTTCCCTCCTGACCACAGAAGGAGGCTCGGGAATCCGTCATGGAGACTGGAGGAAGTCAGGGATGATCCAGGACAAAGCAGAGCTGGAGGTGGTGGCCTAGAAGGTTGCTGCAGAGGCTGGTCTGACACTCAGCCTCTGGCATCACAGGCTAAGAGACACATGCCCGCCCGCTCGGTGGCCTTGTCCCCGGTCAGGGCTGGGCCTCCTGAGAACAGCCTGCCCAGGCGGAGAAGAGCCGAGCGGATGGAGCCCAGAGGGACAGGTCAGCTCGGCTTCCTGTTAGAAAAACAACAGCCCCTCTCCCGGGAAGGGGTAGGGAGGCAGAGCTGCGCTGTCAGAGATGTCCCCACCCGCCGCCACCAACACGCTCCCCGGGACACAGGAGGCTGACAGCAAAGGATGCTTCCAACTCCCAAAGGATGCTTCTTCCACTGGAGACTCATTCTATAGACACTGAGTGAATGCCTGCTTCATATTAGTAGCAGGACTGTGTCAGGGGCCATGAAGACAGCACTCAAGTGCGGGACACAGCCATCAGTGTGGCCTGGATGCCCTGATGGGCAGACAGGTGGGCCAGGGTCCTGGAAGAACGACAGAGGTGATCAGGATGTCTGGGGGGCACTCTAGTCTGGAGAAGCGGTAGGGTCAGGGAAGGTTTCTCTGAAGGCTCTCTGGAAAGAGCGGAGACATCTAGGGGAGGAAAGAAAGCTGCTGGGGGACAGGAAGCTGGGACCCTGCAGGGCCAGAGCACGGGGCGGGGAAACAACGAGAGGCCCAGCTGGCCTGAGTGTTGAGATGGAGGGGAGCAGGCAGGACAGGGCTCTTTGCAGAACGTTCAGACTTCTTGACCATTTGAGGACCCTGAACCAGGGAGTTACTGGGTCGCCAGGGATGAGAAGAAGATGGAATTGAATGCTAGTGCTAGGAAGTCGTGAGAGATGCTGGTGGTGACCCAGCAAAGACCAAGACTAAATTAGAGAAAAAGCCAGTGAGTCTTAAAGAGTGAGAGTCTTAATGTGAGTGAGAAAGAAAACGTGGAGGCCCAGCAAGGTTTTCCAGCTTTGGCCAGACACCTCAGGAAGACGGGACAAGTATCCCCCATGCGGCCTCAAAGCCACCACTCCCCTCTTTTGTCCTCAGTCCCAGAGAATTTCTGGCTGAAAACACTTGAACACTTCCTTTCACTTCCTCTCCTGGTCCTCCCGCTGACCTATGGAGCCCAGGAGAGTCAGCAAGTTAGAAGCAGATGGCCCCACAGCCCTCTTCTCAGCCCTCATCGTGAGAAAACAGTCCCATCGCTCCCTAAAAGTAAAAGGGGCCCCTAATCATTAAGCCTCACAGATCCAACTGGCAACATCATCTAGAGAAACCGTGTGAATCTGCACCTGACCGGGTCCATTAAACATTAACCTTTGAGTTACACATTTACAGCCCGTGGACACAGTGACTATGTGCTCCTTTCCTTTGGTCACTAAATCTAGCTGAATCGCTTATAGTATCAGCCCGAGAGAGATTAGAAAGCATTTTTTGTTTCTGCAAGATTTCACTCAGTACATGGAACCTTGGTCCACAACCTATTTGAAGATTCCCATCTTTCTTTAGGAACCTCTCTAACTTCACGGAACATCTAGAATTTCTCAGGCATCGACCTGACAAACCATTACACTTAAAAACTGCTAAATAAATGCCTAATAGGAAGGCTTTTGTTTATTTAAAATAATGTGGTGGGAGTGTAAATTGATGTAGCCATTACGGAAAACAATACGGCGGTTCCTCCAAAAATCATGGCTAAATGGCTAAACAGGGGCTTCCCCGGTGGCTCATTGAAGAGTCTGCCTGCCAATGCAGGGGCCATGGGTTCGATCCCTGCTCTGGGAAGATTCCACATGCCACACGGAGCAACTAAGCCAGTGTGCCACGACTACTGAGTCTGTGCTCTGGAGTCCAGGTGCAACAACTATTAAGCCCGCACACCCTACAGCCTGTGTTCCAGAACAAGGAAGGCCACCATGCTGAAGGGCCTGCAGACCACAGCTGGAGAGCTGCCCACACAGCAGTGAAGACCCTTCACAGCCATAAACAAATAATAATAAATAAAAATTTAAAAGCAATAAAATAAATGGCTAAACAAGTTCTGGGATACAGTGGAATATTACTGAGCCTAAAACAGAACGAAATTCTGATACATGCTACAACATGTCTAAAACTGGAGGACATTATGTCAAATGTAGTCAGCTGGACACAAAAGGACACATACTGTATGATTCCACTCATACGAGTTGTGGAGAATAATCAAACTCATGGAGATGAAAATTAGAACTTTGGAAAACTGGGGCTGGGGAGGGGAGGAAGGATGGGGAGTTAGTGTTTAATGAGGACAGAGCTTCAGTTAGCCAAGATAAAAAAGTTCCAGAGGTAGACAGTGGTGATGGTTACACAAAAATGTGAATGCCAGTGAGGCTACAAATGGTTAAAATGGTAATTTTATGTTATGTATGTTTTACCTCAAGAGAAAAGAAGATGTGAAACTAGGGAGAGAAAAGTGAATGATACAAAGACTCAAGTTTTGGGGGGAAAATGGAGATTTCTAAATAGAGCGTGATTAGGAATCAACTCTTGTTTAGAAATTGGAAAAGACCCTGATGCTGGGAAAGACTGAAGGCAGGAGGATAAGGGGACAACAGAGGATGAGATGGTTGGATGGTATCACTGACTCAATAGACATGAGTTTGAGCAAACTCTGGGAGATAGTGGAGGACAGGGAAGCCTGGTGTGTTGCAGTCCATGGGGTGGCAAAGAAGCGGATATGACTGAGCGACTGAACCAAAATAACAGGAACCAAGTCTGGAGGAGCCCACCGAGCGGTCTGGAGGGCAGGCCAGCAGCTCAGAGGGGATGATGAAGTCCTGTCTTTCCCCCAGCCCTAGTTCTGTCAGGCTTTTACTAAGCCCTGGCAAGGCCTGATGGCTTCACAAAATACAGAATCGGAGCACAAACGTTAGGGTTTGAGAGTGAAAGGAGGCTTCTGCATGACATGACTGGAGACCAACAGCTCAGAGGCAGGCTCCCCTCCTGCTGATGTTTCTTACGTGCCGGGCTGACCTCTGGGCAGTCCCGCTCCTTGCCTGATCCTAGAGTCTGCTTCGAGGTTGTAAATGATCCTAAATGGTCGCCACCTCAGTGGAAACCTAAGAAAGTTATTTCATGGGATTTCTCGTGCTTTTAGCACATGAAGCACAAAGAAAAATATCTTCTGATTACATGTCATAAAATAGTAGAGAAAACAAATTTTTAAATTATAAGACTGACAATTCTCAACAGTCACCTACTTGTCAGAGGGAAGGTCTTGGAAACTATTAAAACTACACTATCTCAGTCACTTTATGATTTCACTTTTTTAAAAAAAAGATTAAAATTAACCCAAATTTGATGGAAAAAAAAAAACAAACAACTCTTGTGTGGGGGTATATGGGAACTCATACTTTCCACTCAATTTTTCTCCAAATCTAAAACTTTGCTACAAAAGAAAGTCTACTAATTAAACACACACAGACACAGACACACACACACACACAACAAAGGACAGAGCTATTTACACATATTGCAGTGGCTATCAGCTACTCTTAAGAAAGCATAAGCCACTACAAAGAAACTGATGAGTGGTCAGGCTTCACCAAGCTTCTCAGGTATGTGAGCATCCCAGCTAATTATCTGCAGCTTTTAATCTGATCTCCCAGCTTCCCCAGGCTTCATTTCCATACCTTATGGGGCATGGAGGCCACCAGGCCAGGGCAAGCCAGTGCTTCCAAGTACCTGAGCACAGATTTCAAAGGAGCACAGGTCTGAATGCCTTGGCACAAGCAGGCAGCCGCCTCAGTCCCTAAGAGTTTCCATCTTTGTCATGACTTCGGCAGCGTCATCATCTCACTAAGACCAATGCTTGCAGAGTCAGACTTCCAGAATTAATCCCCACTCGTATGCTAAAAAAGGTAGCGTTTTGTGATTTATTGCTGTTCAGTCGCTAAGTTGTGTCCAACTCCTTGAGACTCCATGGACTATAGCATGCCAGATTTTCCTGTCCTCCACCATCTCCGGGAGTTTGCTCAAACTCATATCCATCGAGTTGGTGATGCCATCCAACCATTTCATCCTCCGTCGACCCCTTTTTCTCCTGCCCTCAATCTTTCTCAGCATCAGGGTCTTTTCCAATGACTTCTCTCTTTGCATCAGGTGGCCAAAGTCTTGGAGCTTCAGCTTCAGCATCAATACTTCCAATGAATATTCAGGGTTGATTTCCTTTGCTGTCCAAGGAACTCTGATTGGTGATTAATAGATTTCAGTTTCTTACAATCCAGAGAAAGAGACTCACAGACTTAGAGATGGAGCTCTTCGTTGCCAGAGGGAAGGATGTGGGGAAGGGAGAGTTAGGAAGTTTGGGATGGACATGCACACACTGCTGTATTTAAAATGAATAACCAACAAAGACTCACTGTAGAGCACAGAGAACTCTGCTCAATGTCATGCGGCAGCCTGGACGGGAGGGGAGTCTGGGGGAGAGTGGATGTGTGTATATACATATATGGCTGAGTCGCTCTGCTGTGAACCTGAAACCATTACAGCTAATTGTTAATCAGCTATACTCCAATATGATATAAAAATTTGTTTTAAAAATATGTTTTCCAGGATTCAGGCTTAAAATTATCAATTCAGTTGTATTCTCTACACCACAATGCATTATTCACAATGAGTAATATAAATACGAATCTACATGTTCTTTAGATTTCTCCCATCATAGGTGTGAAACAATAAATAGGAAAACAGTTTATAAAATGCAAAGTAGGGATGTTAGGTATCACTATCAGACTTTTGACTTTATGGTACTTCCTTAAGTACCATAGTTATTCTTCTGACAACTGGCACCTCTCAAAAGGATGGTATTTAGAGTTCATTCAATTTTGTTCTCTTTTGTTATGACTTGAAAATTCTTTCCTGCCTCTTACAACCATATTCAAAGATTAAAACTGTCACCACCATTTGACAAAACATTTGCCTGGACAGAGATGAATAATCATGGCATAATTTATACCTGTGAAAGTGATCAACAATATCAGACAAACATTGTTAAGCATCTGAATTGAGCTCAGTGCTCCCAAATATGTGTTCAATAAAGTAACAAAATGTAAATAAATAAATACACATTATATCCAAATGAATGAAAATTCCTTGCTATTCAATAAACAAAGAACAGAAAAAGAAACTGTGAGCATCTGTGCTACTAAGGGGTAATGAGACACATCTTTCATTCACTGTTAGTGAGTGTATAAACAGCAGTATTTTTTAATGTGCACCTCACTGTATGTAAACTGTGTGTCCATGGAATTCTCCAGGCAAGAATACTGGAGTAGATGGCCATTTCCTTCTACAGGGGATCTTCCCGACCCAGGGATCGAACCTGGGTCTCCTACATTGTAGGTGGATTCTTTACCATCTGAGCTACGAGGGAAGCCCGTATGTAAACTATATAACTCAGTAAAAAGAAAAATGAAAGACATACACTATGATCACACTGGATGGACTATTTGAGCCCATGAACAGGTCTTTCCCGTGCCGCTGTCTCCTGGGCACACTTCCCTCCACCAGTCCTGCATTTGGGTTGCTTCTCTGATGCCCGCAAGCTTCCCAAGTGGTGCAGATGGTAAAGAATCTACCTACAATGTGGGGAACCAGGGTTCGATTCCTGGGCCAGGAAGATCCTCTGGAGGAGGAAATGGCAACCCAGTCCAGTATTCTTGCCCGGGGAATGCCATGGACAGAGGAGCCTGGTGGGCCACAGCTCATGGGTTCCCAAAGAGTCGGACATGACTGAGTGAACTAACACTTTCACTTTCTGATGCCCTCAGCTGCTCTTCCTACCTGTGCCCCAAGCCTGCTCAACCCTCACATCCCCCAAACCACTCATCTGCTTCCTTGCCTCTCTCCCCCATTAGCCCAGAAGACCCTGAAGGCCAAGATCAACCTTAAAGGACAATTTAAGATACAGTGACCATATCTACATTTATATGGAACCAATTGTTTGTTGATTACTTTCCCAGGATGCAGCCATTGGATCCCAGGATTCATCAAGGAATCCTGAGATGTCAGCCCTTCAGAAGCAGATGTTATGAATTATTAAACATAAACAGTGTTCTCAGATATGATGGAATCGATCAGAAGATAATTCCTGGCTGTTAGGATCACAAGTGATTTTTAAGTTTTTTCTTACATTAAATATTTTCTGCTTCTATATCAGAATAAAGGAAGTTCTGCATAGAGAGAAGGTCCCTTGAAGGCATTAAAAGCATGTGAGACATTTTGAGATACAGCAGAGGTATTCATGAGTTACTTTTTTTTTTTTTTACTTTGCTAAGATTTCCTTTTAAAGATGAAGATGTTAGATGTTACCATTTGAATACATTGCTAAGTAAAAAGCAGGAAAAAAAAAAGTTAAAAGCAAACACAGGAATGGATTTCAAAATGTATTTTTCAAAGAAAAATTTCTTCAGAAATTAAAACATCTTTTTTTTTCCCTAGCTTTACTATAACAGGAAGAAATAATTCCAGAACAGACCTCCCTTTCTTTCCATAAATATACAAAAAGCTTTATTTTGAAGCCAAAACAGTTGGGGATAGGAAAGTATATTTTGACAGAGTCCTGCAAAATTCTCTTCACTCACTTTCCAAAATCCTCCCAAGGCTGATCTAAGAAGCCCCGTAGAGCAAGCAAGACTAACAGTACAGCCAACACTCTGCCATTTAAATCAGGAAAAGAAAAAAGGGGGGAGCTTTGGTAAACTAAGTTGTGCTAACTGGAAAAATGGTTACGCTTGACTATTTGGCAAACCACCATTGATGACACACATCGGATAAAGCTTAAAAATAAATCTTGTCAGGAAAGGAAACTCCACATTTGCCCTCAATTATGTTCATGTATTAAAAAGCTGAGACATCACTCTGTCAACAATGGTCCAGACAGTCAAAGCTATGGTTTTTCCAGTAGTCATGTACAGATGTGAGAGTTGGACCATAAAGAAAGCTGAGCACCGAAGAATTGATGCTTTTGAACTGTGGTGCTGGAGAAAACTCGAGAATCCCTTGGATAGCAAGGAGATCAAACCAGTCAATCATAAAGGAAATCAACCCTGAATATTCTTTGAAAGGACTGATGCTGAAGCTGAAGCTCCAATACTTTGGCCACCTGATGCAAAGAGCTGACTCACAGGAAAAGACCCTGATGCTGGGTCTTCAGTCTTTCGACTAAAGATCAAAGAAGACAGCAGCAGAGAATGAGATGGTTGGATGGCATCACCAACCCAATGGACCTGAGTTTGAATAAACTCCAGGAGATACTGGATTACAGAGGAGCCTGAGGTACTGCAGTCTATGGGATCACAAAGAGTCAGACACAACTTAGTGACTGAATAACAAATTCAGCTCACTTGTCATTAACATTGAACAATTTAAGGTGCAATGTCTGTATCTCCACTTGGTCCTACAGCTCTTTATGTCACCTAAATATAAAGGCACAGTCCCTAGAAGGTACGCTATGGGAGATCGGCAGAGAGAAGCCTCTTTTCGGAAGTGTGAGGCAGTAGGGGTTCAGAGGCGTCTCAGAGTTGTCACCCCTCTTCCCATGAAAGGCTGGGGTTGCCCTGTGTTTCCTCCACTTGAATCTCGGCCAACTTCAGGTCCACAGAGCAAAGAGGGAGATGAGGAGTGACACTGAGGCCAGGTCCTCAAGGGACGCAACTTCTGTCGCTTTCTCTGGAACCCCTGTGCTGGAGCCCTGAACTGCCCGCTCACAGCCTGCCTTAGGGCTGCCATGCTGTGAGGAAGCCCCTAGCCCACAAGCAGAGGTCACAAGGAGGAGCCCCAAGACCAGACGAAGGGAGAGCCTTGGCCAGCCCTCCCCCCAGCTGCCCAGACCCTCCCCCCAGCTGCCCAGACCCTCCCCCCAGCTGCCCAGACCCTCCCCTCAGCTGCCCAGACCCCTCCCCGGCTGCCCAGACCCTCCCCCCAGCTGCCCCAGTGCCGCCTCCCCAGCTGCCCAGGCCCCTCCCTAGCTTCCCAGACACCCCCTCCAACTGCCCCGGGGCCTCTCCTCCAGCTGCCCAGACCCCTCCCCAGCTACCCTAGCACCGCTCCCTTAGCTGCTCAGCCCTCCCCCCAGCTGCCCCAGTGCCGCCTCCCCAGCTGCCCAGACCCCTCCCCAGCTGCCCAGACCCCTCCCCAGCTACCCTAGCACCCCTCCCTTAGCTGCCCAGACCCTCCCCCCAGCTGCCCAGGGGCCCCTCCTCCAGACCACCTGCTCCAGCTGCTCCCCTGGCAATGGACTGTATCCTGAGACACACCCACTCACAGTCTTCCCAAAACCTTGACCCCCAGAAACAATCCCAGAAAGACATAAAATGAATGTTGCTTCAAGCCATAACGTCTGGCAGTGGTCTCTTACACAGCAGTAGATAACTGGAAGAGACGCTGTGGAGGAGAAAACAAAATGAGATAATAAAAATGTGAAAACAAAAGACAGACATAGCTCTGAGACTAGCAGCTTCACGGAGAACAGGACGAAACAGATAAAAACGTCTGAAGGACAAGAATTTCTCGTGGCTTACTTCCAACTCATAATGAGGGACTTGGTTTCTTCCAATCTATTCATTTTGCCAAACAAACTCAAGAAAAACTTAGTATTTGAAATCAGTTGAGACCCATGTGAAGTAATACAAAATTGAAATAAAATCATTTTGAACAGATGCAAATACACAGCCATTGGTCATTTCGACCAGGATCTCCGGGAAGAATTTCTGCCTGACCTGTTTTAACAAACACCCAAGACTCATTCGTAATGGGAAGTTCCAATTTACATGCAACTCTTGTTCTAAAAGTCTTTCAAGATTTTCAGTCTTAAGAATGTGAAATTTGCCTGTTCTTTTCTTGTTTACCTGTCAATGTGCTTAGCAAACACTTTATATTTGGATGATACAATGATAGACCTCAATCCAGCTCTTGCCAATTTTGAAGAAATTTGGGGGAGAAAAAAAACAACAGCAGACATCCAGATTAATGAGGTTTTATAAAACCTAGCACACAAGCAGCTCTTGTCTAAAGGTTTGCATAAAACAAAGGCCCTTCTGTGATTATGTTCCCACAACAAAGTGCTACTTCCTAATTAAACCTACACAGAGTATAAAGCACTGCTTCAAAAAGCAGCCTTTATCTTCAATGCCATAGAAAATGTTTCCTCTTTTTACGAAACACACTTTGTCTTCTAAAGGGATATTACACATTTTTACTCACAAATTGGGCCACTCCCAGTGAAAATTCTGCCCAGTTTGAAACATTTTAAAAGGAGATTACTAAACATTGATGCATTTTCCTGCTTCTTGACCAAAAAACATGTTAGGGAGCACCCAGACTTACCATGCAAGGAGCGCTGATACTCCGCCCCATGCCCAGGGGATAGGACCCTGCTGGGTAGCAAAGGAAGAGGGGTTTAGGAAGAACACAGACACTCCCAAGGCGGGGGAAGTCGTCTGAGTGCCTGCCAGTCTCCCCGGGAAACCATAACAGAGAGGGATCAATCATGGGAGACCATAACAAAGGAGGGGAGACTACCTGGATGGTGTGGAAGGAGATGGAAGTCACAGTGTCCAGCTCAGGGGCAGCTGTACAGTCATGTGACTCTGGGCAAGTCAGTGGACCACACTTGGCACTGCTACCTCGTCATCTCCAAAGAGGGGCCGTCTCCTCTCCAAGATTAACAGAGATGAAGTAATACGGACAAGAAAAAATGCTGTAGAGTCTATAACCTGTACCTGTGTAGATATATGTACATGTGTTTGTGTATGTGTGTGTTTGTGTATGGGACGGTTGGATGGCATCACCAACTCTATGGACATGAGTCTGAACAAACTCTGGGAGATAGTGAAGGACAGGGAAGCCTCGCATGCAGCAGTCCATGGGGCCACAAACAGTCAGACACGACTTAGCGACTGAACAACAACAGCAATATACATACATATACATATACACACATTGTATATGAGTATACAATATATAGGTTGAACATTCATGTGTATGTATTAATAGACTGAAGGCAAAGGGAGGCAAAAAGATTGAAGGCTAAAGAAGAAAAGGGTGGCAGAGGATAAGATGGTTAGATGGCATCACCAACTCAATGGATATGAACTTGAGCAAACTCCAGGAGATAGAGGAGGACAGGGAAGCCTGGCATGCCGTAGTCCATGGAGTCTCAAAGAGTCAGACATGACTTAGCAACTGAACAACAGTAATAGATTCTATATGGTATACAGATAATATACTGTATATATTCTATATACACTATTACTAAACTCCATACTATTCTAAATTTTATAATACTAAATTATATATATTATATACAGATTATGTACTACATGGACTATACAATCTATATACTGTATATGGATTCCTTACATATACCTGCATATATGAATACAGGTATAGATTCCTCTAGTGACTTCCCCGGTGGCTCAGATGGTAAAAGAGTTTGCCTACGATGCGGGAGACCCAGGTTCGACCCCTGGGTCAGGAAGATCCTCTGGAGAAGGAAATGGCAACCCACTCCAGTACTCTTGCCTGGGAAATTCCTCGGACGGAGGAGCCTGGTAGGCTGCAGTCCATGGGGTCACAAAGAGTCGGACACGACTGAGCGACTTCACTTTCACTTTTTTTTTACTTTCATAGATTCCTCTACACACAAGCAGTGAATATTTCCTTTGAAAGAAGTAATCAAAACTAACTAGAAACGTGCATTCTGAGCCTTGGAAATGATCTGTACACATTGCACTCCTTTCCTGGCATGTAATCCTTTTTCACTGAAACCTCAAGTTATTACCTATAACAGAAAAGCAACCAAAGTGTCAGGCATAAACTGTTGTGCAAATGATGGGTAAGCCCTAGTACAAGATGTTAGCGGAGCTTTAAAATGATTCATAATGATTTTAGTTATACTGGGAAATGATTGTGCTATAAAGTTAAATAAAACATCAGTACACATACACATTTGTCACAAACCTCAGCTAGAGGGACTTTATCGTCCAAGAATGCAGACAGGCATGAGTTCTACTCTTGAATAAATTCAACTAAGCCTCAGTTCCATCATTTGTCAAAAGGAGCTAATGGGGAACCAGACTCACTGTGTGGTTATGAGGGTTCCACGAGCCAGTTCAGGGTGAGGGTGTTGCAGGACACCCAGCCCAGAGGAATACGTAATAAAAATGCTAATTTCACTTAGCATGTTTTCAAGGTCCACCCACGTTGCTGCATGTATATAACAAATGCTTCCTTTTTAAGGCAAAAGGATCCATTCAATGTAGAGACCACATTTTGTTCATCCATTCATTGTTGATAGATACCTGGTTCCTTCTACCTTCCAGCTATTGTGAATAGGCTGCTATAATACATGGGTGTTTTAATATAACATCATTTTGAATTCCTACTTTCAATTCCTTTGAGGATATACCTAGTAGTGGAATTGCTGGATCATACGGAAATGCTATGTTTAAGGAAGCCACCATACTGTTTTCCATAGTATTGCACCATTTGACGTTTCTAACCATCCCTGCACAAGGGTTCTAACTTCTCCCTACCCTCACCAACCCTTATTTTCTGTTGTTGTTTTTTTAAAACAGCCATGTTGATGGGTATGAAGTGGTATCTCATGGATTTTCATTTCCACAGTGTCAAAACATGTTGAGCATCTTTTCATTTGCCCAGCATCCTAACACAGAGTATCTAAAACTGGAAATCCTTGAGTTATTCAGTTGAAAACTACCATAGGAATACATTTAAATATGTTTAATAGAATATATACAGTTTCACATAATTAACAAGTAAATGCTGACAGTCATAAAATTCAAGATTTATCAAATGTGCATGCTCCCTCTCTCAGAATGATACCTTTAAATTTTTAAGTTATCACAAAGGATCCCTGGCTTGCGTCAGTGGTAAAACACCATGGAACATATTCTTAAGAGCAAGCAATAGTTTATGACTGGACACCATCCATGTGGTGGCGGTTTAGTCGCTAAGTCATGTCCGACTCTTCCAAGGCCATGGACTGTAGCCTGCCAGGCTCCTCTGTCCATGGAATTCTCTAGGCAAGAATACTGGAGTGGGCTGCCATTTCCTTCTCCAGGACACCATCCGTGTATATGTTAGTTTTACATTTGTTAAGTGACTCATCAGTTTTTTCTTAAAACAGTTCCCATAGATTGTTTTCTTTTTAAGTAAGACATTGCTAAGTATCTAACAGTGTAAATTCTAACATACAGTGAATCAATGAAAGAAATGAATCACATGCATTATTTTAAAGAAGTGAAAAAATAAATTGACTCGTTCCTCCTATAATATGTTACTAAAGCAAACACTGCATAGTTAAATCTTACGGCAAACCAAACAACATTTATGGACTTTCTGATAATACAACTTTCTATCTTTTCTTCAGTTTATCTTTCAGGTAACCAAACATTGTATACAGAAGCTAAAAATGCCATAATTTCTACAGCTGTCATCAACTAGAAAGTCAGGAACAGGATCAATGTCTTTGGCACTTGCCAATAGAATGAAGCTAACTGATTTGGTCATAAAACCTTGGAGCTGACATATTTAAGTTGCATGAACACATTTACAACATGAAGTTGCTATGATTCTTGATAACATTAAGGTCTGCCTAATTTTACTTTAAAACCTGTACTTCAGAGCTTACATTTTTACAGAAGGGAAACAAAGCAGTTTTTGGGTTATAGCTTATGGTTGGTTATCTTTTAATCCGGTTGTGAACCAAAAAAAGGAAGGCAAAAATAAAGCACTGGTTCACAGTGATTCCACACTCACTGCCTCAACTCTGCTGATGTCTGGGCATGCAAGAAGCCTCAACAAACGTGAACAAGGAAGGGAGAGAAAGAGGAGGAAGAAAAGAGGAAGCAGACAGATGTGGTCCCTGCCCAGATGGGGTGTATAATCTAGAAATTAACTAGCAGCTGGTGAATAGCTGGGCTGACAGAGAAACATGTAGACTTTGACAATGGGAAAGTAACCACTTTCACGTTCTAAGAGTTACGTGTTAATGAGACCCAGGAAACAAGGATGAGAGATGGGAAAGAAAGGAGACAGTACGACAAGGGAGTGATCCAGCTGCCAATACCTCAGTGGGACCCAAAGATAGCCTTGCGTCTCATGAGAAAACAAGCCTTGGATGCAACAGAGCAGCCAGGATTGCCAAGCACGGATTCTGGCCAAAAATACTCCACTGGAATGTAATCAAGTCTTATAGCTGAGTTTAGTTCATGAGAAATAAAGCACATAAAGGAGCGTGTTAAAATCACAATGAAACCACCTGACAAATCCAGAATGTGGGATATTCTACAAACTGAGTATCAGTTTTTAAAAACAGTGTGTGCATGCTAAGTTGCTTCAGTCATGTCTGACTCTCTGCAACCCCATGGATGGTAGCCTACCAGGTTCCTCTATCCATGGGATTCTCTAGGCAAGAATACTGGAGTGGGTTGCTATGCCCTCCTTCAGAGGATCTTCCTTACCCGAGGACTGAAACTGCATCTCCTGTGTTTCCTGCATTAACAGGTAGGTTCTATACCACTAGTGACACCTGGGAAGCCTCACCCCCCACCCCCGCCACAAAAGGGAGAACAATTCAGGTTAGAAGAGGTTTAAGAAGCATAGTGATCAAATGCAATGTGTGTTCTTTATTGATCCTGGTTTGAAAAACAAAACCTATAAAAAACATCAGTGATTAAATTGGGACAACTGGACCTCAGTGAAGAAATAGTTACTGGGACATTGCTGTCAGCTTTGTTAGCTAATGGCACAGTGCCTATTTCTAACAAATGTCCTATTTTCTTAAGATACAAAAAACCTTGCATTGGTCCAATGTCACCATGACTGCAATTCACTTGGAAAGTGTTCCCAATGTGGCAAAATGTTTAAAAATCCCTGAATCTTGGGGATGGTTATATGTGTATCACAATAATACATTTGCTACATATTCAAAATATTTCACAATAAAAATACTCAATATATAAATATATCTGAGAAAGGTTTGCTCAGATATAACTATCTGAACTTTTTAAAAAATACTTAGAGCACAGTAGAATTTTATATTCTGCAAAAGATGAAGAAAATTCTGAGTATTTTGTTATTTAAAATTATCTTAATTTAGAAGCTTATCTAAAACACTAGAATTTACCTGCTGTGCTGTGCTAAGTCGCTTCAGTCGTGTACGACTCTTTGCAACTCCATGGACCATAGCCCGCCAGGCTCCTCTGTCCATGGAATTCTCCAGGCAAGAATACTGGAATGGGTTGCCATTTCCTACTCCAGGGGATATTCCCGACTCAGGGATCAACTGGCAGGCAGGTTCCTTACCACTAGTGCCACCTGGGAAGCCCTAAAAGCCTATATAACTCTGTCCATGACTCGGTGTGAATAAGACTTGAAGACTTAAAACTGAGGCCCCTGAATTCCTCAAGTTGATTCAGTCCAACTTATGGCAGAAGCTCTCTTGTTAGAAGAAGCCAAGATCGACAAATTGCAAGATAAATACCAGCAGAACTTGGGATTTGAAGTTTCTCTGTAAAATGTCCAGCTGTTAATTTGGCCAAACTCACATAGTATCACATTCCTAATAATGAAAATGTTGTACTTTTTTTCCCTCAAAGAAGGAAAATACATTGAAAAGATGATGAGAAAACCAACATTTCCTGCAGAAGCATCCTTACCACTAAAACAGAGACCAAAAAAAAAAAAAAAAAAAGCCAAGGCAAAAAGGGGATTTTTGCTCCTTTTTTTTTTAGGTGGATTTGAAAAGGCAAAGGCATGTCATATTAATTTAGGATTTGTAGCTGAAAATGCCCAGATGTATTATTTTAGTTACATGATTCTATGAACCTGAACTTGGAAAATGTCTCCTCAGCTTCACATCTTACTACCTCATTTACCATTATGATTAGAGCTCAAAAGTTCCTTATACATGAACATACACAGTATTGAATCGCTTTTACTTAAAATTCTGCATATTTTGTGATTTCCCTGGTGGCTCAGATGGTAAACAATCTCCTGCAATGCAGGAGATGCAGGTTCAAGCCTGAGTCAGGGAATATCCCCTGGAGAAGGGAATAGCTCCCCACTCCAGTATTCTTGCCTGAAGAGTTCCAAGGACAGAGGAGTCTTTGGGCTACAGTCCATGAGATTACAAAGAGTTGGACACAATAGAGCAACTAACACCTTCACGTTTCACTTTTATTCAAAAAATTATGATTCTTCATCATGAAATCTCCAAAACTCATACTGTACACCTTTCGAATGAGTTCTCTTTCATTGCATATTTCCCATGATACTGATGAGTTCTGACCCAAGAGGAACAGAATGGAAGTAAGTAAGAAGGCTATGTTATGGCTTTTCTGGAGAACTGAAATAGAAATATGATAAAAGCTGCCACCTTTCTTTTGCATCCCTTTCAGTCAAGATTTCTTTCCTTTTCCTTCCTTTCCCTAGAAATATTTGGGGCAACGAGGGCTCATATCATATTTCTCTCCATTCTCCTATATGGTCTTGAGCAAAGCTAGGGAGGTACACATGTGATCTAAGCCAATTAAACCCTCCCTTTCCCAGCTGGTGCTGAAGGCTTCCTCACCGAGCGCTGGGCAACCCCAGGTGCTTACAGTTCTTGCACACAGCATCACAGAGTCCAGACGTTTAATGCCATCTCCTTCTGTTTCCAAGCCTTACTTTCTACAAAGAACCCTTTACTAGAGCTGCACGGTGAAAACAGCAAGATAATCAGCTTAAAAGGCAGCAAATGCACGTGTTTTGTGCGCCCACCAGCTGCGTGTGTGGACACTGGGTACCACTTGTCAGGGCATCACGGGTGGATGGATGATCAGCATCCTGACACAGTGTCTAAGAAAATCAAACCACATGGGAACAATCCCACTCATCACCCCAAGGATCCCTGGGCATGATAAATGTGACAAGAACCAGTACCAAGGACAAACTCTGTGTTTCACTCAAATCTACCAAGTGGAAAAACAGTGAGACCAGGATGTAAACATGTTAGGAAACAAATGGACTTTCCTTGTGTATAAAAAAGCATTTAAAAGACGCTTGCTCCTTGGAAGAAAAGCTGTAACAAACCTAGACAGCATATTAAAAAGCAGAGACATCACTTTGCTGACAAAGGTCCAGATAGTCAAAGCTATGATTTTCCCAGTAGTAATGAACAGATGTGAATCTTGGACCATAAAGAAGGCTGAGCACTGAAGAATCGATGCTTTCAAACTGTGGTGCTAGAGAAGACTCTTGAGAGTCATTTGGACAGCAAGGAGATGAAACCAGTCAATCCTAAAGGAAATCAGCCCTGAATATTCATTGGAAGGACTGATACTGAAGCTGAAGCTCCAATATTTTGGCCACCTGATGCAAGGTGCCAGTTCATTGGAAAAGACCCTGATGCTGGGAAAGAGTGAGGGCAGGAGGAGAAGAAGGCGACAGAGGATGAGATGGTTGGATGGCATCACTGACTCAATGGACATCCAGGAGATGGTGAAGGTCAGGGAAGTCTAGCGTGCTGTGGTCCATGGGGTCACAAACAGTCAGACACAACTTAGCGACTAAACAACAACATGAGATTACAACCCAGCCACCCACCGTGTCCTGCGGTGCCTCCAGCCTCACCCACCTGCCTCAGGTCCAGCGTGATCGTGACCCAGTGGTACTCTCTCCCGTTCTGGATACTAGGGCTCTGCCACCAGTTATTGGTGCCGTCGATGGCATTGGATATCGGATGCCGTTCTGTTGAAGGAAAACAAAAACCCACTATGCTCTCAGATTGTGGTTTAAGGTTTTTAATTCCTAAACTGTAATATAGTGGAAATGAACAGCAGTAAGGAATACACAGGCCCACGGCTTCCTAACAGAAGTCTCCAGTAATCGTTTAGGAAGGGGTGCATTCCTATGGGGGCCCCACTTGCCTTTGGGGTTGGCGCTGCTGCCATCACAGACCCGGCACTGGGCATTGCGCATGGCCCGCCCAGGCACATGCTCCACCAGCTTGCAGTACGTCTCTGGCCCCTTCTCCCCGCAGGTCGCATTGGTGCTGATGTGTGCATTGCTGGCAAGGTTGAGGATGGCAGGGAACAGGCCTGAAAGTCAAAGTCACCAGATCAGCTCAGCCACTTGAAACCACAGGTCACATCACTGCATCTCACTCTGCTGGTGAAGCAGAAGTATTAGTCACTCAGTCATGTCTGACTCTTTGCAACCCCATGGACTGTAGCCCTACAGTCTATGTAGGAGCCCTACTAGCCTCCTCTGTCCATAGCATTCTCCAGGCAAGAATAAATGGAGTGGGTTGCCATTCTCTTCTCCAGGGGATCTTCTTAACCCAGGGATCAAACCTGGATCTTCTACGTTTTGGCAGGTGGATTCTTTGCCATCTGAGCCACAGAAGGAGATGGCCAATTTATGGTCACCAAAGGGAAAAGGGTTCTTTACCACTAGTGCCACCTGGGAAGCCCAAGTACATTAAAAAAAAAAAAAAAAACCCACCTCACCATGCATCTATAAATAAAAAAAAAATAATAATAACTTACTACGTAGTCTTCCAAAGACTTCCCACATTAAAACAGAGCTACCCTAGTAGTTCTGTGGGCTACTCTGGTGGCTCAGTGGTAAAGAATCCAGCTGCCAACACAGGAGACGTGGGTTCAATCTCTGATCTGGGAAGATTTCTGGGAGGAGGAAATGGCAACCCTCTCCAGTATTCTTGCCTGGAAAATCCCATGGACAGAAGAGCCTGGCAGACTACAGTTCATGGGGTTACAAAGAGTTGGACACAACTGAGCTACTAAAAAACATCAAATTAGTAGTTCTATCCTAGGAGAATGACCCTAATCAAATCAATAAACTCTTAGTTTATCAACAGAAAACAGTCATGGAATATTGTATTCTAGAGTAATACTCTTTAATTCTGAAACATAACAGACTTACATAGTATACTAGGTATAAAACATGTTTTTCATTTTTAACTGAAAGTTGGTCATTTTTATCACATGCTTTTGGGATTTCTTAATTAAAAAGGCTTAATGAATAAAACAGATGTACTTTTATGTTTAATTATGCAGCTCCTCAATTTATTCTTTTTATCAACCAGTAGTAAAGACACATATTTTATGCAATAAAATGATCTAGTCCTTAAAGTAACATGTAATTCTTGGGAATGCTACTTACATGGGGGGAGAAGCTGATACTTATTATTTTTGGTACTGAGGTAAATATTAATTTTCTCCTTCCTTTATGACCACAATATTCTAGTAATTTGGTTTGAATGTATATTATGAACTGACAAGTTAAAATACAATAAGTTTGAAACTGTGGAGTCACATCTAAAGAGCTACAACAGAGTTTTCTAGGCTCTGGGTCATGTCTGTGCATTTAGATTTACAGTACAATCAACCCTCTCCATTCCCTTCCCACAGACCAGCCAAGCGAGGAGAAGAAAAAAGGTCACAGGAACTTAGTTAACAATGCATTTCTCTGTCAACAAATCCTTTACCAGCTAACTCTAAAAATGTTCTCACTTTCTCTGTTTTTCCTCCCCCTTCAGTTGCAAGACATCAAGAGAACTGCCCACTTCCTGCTCGTAGCTCCCCCTACCCTGACCTGCAAGGGCCTTGAATTATGGAGGGAGTGGGGGTCAGGAGGGCACCTGCTTCTCCATCAGGAGCCTATACTGAGTCATTGAGAAAAAGAAGTTTAAGCTGTGTGAATATCACCATAACTTCGGTGAATAATATCTTAATTGTAGGAACCAACAACAGGTTGTTCTTGCACTACACAGGATTTAGAGCACCCGCGTGCGTGCTCAATTGCTCAGTCATATCCGACTCTTTGTGACCCCTTGGGCTGTAGCCCGCCAGGCTCCTCTGTTTGTGGGATTTCCCAGGCAAGAATACTGGAGAGGGTTGCCATTTCCTCCTCCAGGGGATCTTCCCGACCCAGGGATCGAACCCGTGTCTTCTGCATTGGCAGATGGGTCCTTCTTCATCTGGTTGGTATTGTAAAGACACTCCTAATCAAAAGAAAGAGAAACCCCTTCATTAGCATGATTGTGTAGAAACGCCTTGAACTGACTAATTTCAAAAATCTGTAGTGGTGCATTTGCCTTTCACTAAAACTAAATCTTTCTTCTCACATAAGCTCATGTTTGGGGGGGAAAAATTCACTAAAAATTATTCTTTACTTACTACATTTGCTCTCATTCCATAGTTCTAGAATAATTATTATTCCTCACTGTCTATGACCACAGCTGTGAGAGGATGAAAGAAAGCTGGAAAACTGCACTGAAGGAAGAATGTTTGAAAAAGAATTTTAAAAAATTCCTCAGGTTGCTGAATGTTTTCAAAGACTACTGAAATACTTTAGTATTTCAGAGCTCAGAGAACTCTACTCAATGGTCTGGGGTGTGACCCAAATGGGAAGGAAATCCAACAATAAGGAATATATATATATATACGTCAAGGCTGCCCTGGTGGCTCAGCTGGTAAAGAATCCGCCTGCAATGGGGGAGACCTGGGTTCCATCCCTGGGTTGGGAAGATCCCCTGGAGGAGGGTATGGCAACTCACTCCAGTATTCTTGCTGGAAAATCCCCATAGACAGAGGTGCCTGGCGGGCTACAGTCTACGGGGTTGCAAAGAGTCAGACGTGACTGGGTGACTAAGCAAGCACAGCACATACATACCTAGAGCTGATTCACTTTTCTGTAGAGCAGAAAGTAACCCAACACTGTAAAGCAACTAGACTCCAATAAAAACTAACTTTAAAAAACTAGCATTAAATACACTAACAAAAGACTACTGAAGTATTTCAATAAAGAACAACTAACATGAGCTTCAAGTAGGAGGAGAAATAGGAAACTAAAGGGTGAGAAAGGGCATTGGGATCAAGAATCCACCAAGAATAAAAGCTTGATTTACACATAAAAATCAAAAGCAGAACGAGGACTGTAGCTGGCACATGGATCACGGTTTCCCATCACCTGGCCGTGCACTTAATGCATGAGACAACTGTACACTTTTGTCGGGAGACATTATTTACTTTAGCTAATGTTACCGTGATTCGTACTTTTGCCCTCAGTCGGGACACACAATGGATTCATTTTTTCATCCTATATTTAACCAGTGGCTAAAGACTTCATAACGCCAAACCCATCAAGCGTGAAATAAATTCCTTCTCACTCACCAGCAGTTTTTTAAATTATTTTTTAATTGGAGTATAGTTGCTTTATGAGGTCGTGTTGGTTTCTGATGTACAACAAAGTGAGTCAGCTATATACACACATACATCCCCTCCCTCTAAAGCCTCCCTCCCATCACCCGCCTCAACCCCTCTAGGGCATCACAGAGCACCGAGCCGAGCTCCCTGTGCTAGACAGAAGCTTCCTGCTAGCTAGCCATTTTACACATGGTGGTGTATCTATGTCAGTGCTACTCTTCCGCACCCTCCCCCTCCTTCATGTCCACAAATCCATTCTCTACATCTGCATCTCTATTCGTGCCCTGCAAAGAGAATCGTCAGCACCATTCTTCTAGATTCCACGTATATGAGTTAATATACAGTATTTTTTCTCTTTCTGACTTCACTCTGTATGACAGATACTAGACTCAGCTTTTTAACTCTCTTTCTTCACAGTCTGTCTTCTGAGAAACCCGCATGTGTGTCAAGAAGCAACAGTTAGAACTGAATGTGGGACAGCTAACTGGTTCAAAATTAAGAAAGGAGTATGACAAGGCTGTTTATTGTCACCCTGCTTATTTAACTTCTATCGGAGTACATCAAGCGAAATGCTGGGCTGGATGAATCACAGGCTGGAAGAAATATCAATAACCTCAGATACGCAGATGATAACACTCTAATGGCAGAAAGTGAGGAGGAACTAAAGAGTCTCTTGATGAAGGTGAAAGAGGAGAATTTTGAAAAAGTTGGCTTCAAATTCAACATTGAAAAACTAAGATCACGGCATCTGGTCCCATCACTTCATGGCAAACAGAAAGGAAAAAGTGGAAGCAGTAACAGATTTTATTTTCCTGGGCTCCAAAATCACTGTGGACAGTGACTGCAGCCAGGAAATTAAAAGATGCTTGCTCCTTGGAAGAAAAGCTACAACAAACCTAGACAGTGTATTCAAAAGCAGAGACATCACTTTGCCAACAAAGTTTCAGATAGTCAAAGCTATTATTTTTCCAGTAGTCAGTACAGATGTGAGAGTTGAACCATAAAGAAGGCTGAGTGCCAAAGAATTGATGCTTTCGAATTGCAGTGCTGGAGAAGATTCTTGACAGTCCCTTGGAGAGCAAGGAGATCAAACCAGTCAATCTTAAGGGAAATCAACCCTGAATATTCATTGGAAGGACTGACGTTGAAGCTCCAATCCTTTGGCCACCTGGTGGGAAGAGCCGACCCACTGGAAAAAGACCCTGATGCTGGGAAAGACTGATAAAGGCAAAAGGAAAAGAGGACACAGAGAATAAGATGGTTAGATGGCATCACCGACTGGATGAACATGAATCTTCGCAAACTCTGGGAGATAATGAAGGGCAGGGAAGCCTGGCGTGCTGCAATCCACCGGGGTCACAAAGAGTCGGATACAACTTAGTGACTGAGAAACGACAAACAATTTAATCACTGACGGCTGTTACAAAAAGTATTAAAATATTCTAGAGATTCCAAGGCCCTTTCCAGCACAGTGGGGAAAAAAAATAGATGGGAGACAGAGAGAAATACCTCACAGGGTCTTGAAGGAGAAGTCAAACCCCAGCCCCTGGGAGTTTGGCATTTAACACCCTTAACTTTTTTTTCTCACATGGGGAGATGAAAAGAAATATAACCTCAGAAAACCCAGAGGGGGTTGTAGGCAAAAGGCCTTGGAAGAGTTTTCCAGTGTCCATTTCCATGGCAATGGGCTGGAGGTGTCCTTGACAAAGGCAGAGTTTCTCACTGTAAGATAAACAAGCCATGAAGTTCTTGGCCCGAATATTGTCTGCAGAAAATAACAATTTATCAGGACTGCCTCCTCCTCCCACACAGGTTCCTTAGTGCTTTTGTTTGATGACACCTGTGAGTTTTTATTCAACACCCAAGTTTAGTAGAAGAGACCACAGCTACAATTCATTCATTAAGAGGTTCTCTCTTTTGTTGCCACAAAACTGAAATTGAAGGGCAGTAATTAAAAAGCTCTATTCTGATCAAAATCATGATTACACACAGGCAAAGCACAAAAGCACCTCAACATTTGTGGATATTTTTTAATTTTAAATCATTCTTATTACCCAGAGAAGGCACTGCCTTTTCCCCTCCTTCCGAATTCTTACAGGAGGGAATTCAGCTTATTTTGTTGTTCAATCGCCAAGTCACATCTGACTCTCTGCAACCCCATGGACTGCAGCACACCAGGCTTCCCTGTCCTTCACTATCTCCTGGAGTTTGCTCAAATTCGTGTCTATTGAGTCAGTGAATTCAGCTTAAAATCAAAACACAAGTGCAGCTTTTGAGTGGGAAAATGAACAACTCTGCAGAATGAAAATGAAGTTATATTTTGCTTGTATCATTGATCATGTCTGCAATGTTTATATTATTTGCTTAAATACCTAAAAACATCAATTAATTTAACATTTTCAAAAAAAAAAAAAAAAAATTAACATTTTCTGACTAGCCATTGCTTCCAAAGACCACCAACTTTTCCACAAACCCTGCAAGGTCTTAGTAGTCTTAGTAATTCCCCCACCGCCCCTCACCTTTGTCTGCCATTTCTGAGCTCTGTCACACAGACTTCACTTGTTTATGCTTGAAGCTTTGGCCTTCTCTTTATATGCCAATGGCTACTTCATGGGTGTGCAGTCACCCTTGGTTGAAAGCTCTGTCGAAACTGGAAGTTTTTCGTCATTTAAACAAGGACCCCCCACACTTTCATTTCTCGTCCACTCTCTTAAAATTACCAATCTGGTTCTGGATGTGCCTCCTGAATGCGTCAATCAAGGACTGTCCTCGGGAGCACCCATGGACCTCTGGTCAAACCACTTGGCTGCGGAGATGCCCAATGTGTCACCGTCTCTCGCACCAGAACAATGACTCCGAGGAGGTTGCACCCCCCAGATTACAGCTCCACTTAATCCAGAACAAACCTAGAGGGTCGGTTTACAAACAGAAAAGCATTTGCCATATCTTCCACCTGAGGCCAACAACAGACAAACAGACTTGATAACCAGGGTAAACACCCCAATCAAAAGTCCAGAGTCACGTTATCTTGGTATTGACCTCACTGGGGCTGATAACACTGCATTTTCTGAGTTCTAGCACCATTATTTTTTCAATGGTAAACTGAATAAAACAATAGTATTAGTAGCGATTGGGCTGCCTCTTTATCTAGAAGGTGTGTGCTAAGTCCCTTCAGTCATGTCTGACTCCGCCAGGCCCCTCTGTTCACAGCAGTTCTCTGGGCAAGAATATTGGAGTGGGTAGCCAGGCTCTCCTCCAACGGATCTTCCCGACCCAGGGATTGAACCTGCGTTTCTTACATCTTCTGCACTGGCAGACAGGTTCTTTACCACTAGCTCCACCTGGAATACATACACTTAATGTGATCACTTTTCTTTTTTTTTTTTAAAGCTGTTACTGAATCAAGGATGTATATGAGAGTAGTGGTGGTCACTGTCTCCAGTTCCTGGCCTCACACTGGCTCTTCCCTCAACTTCAATTCCGATTCTACTCCCTAAATCACTCAAAAGGCCCTTGTCAAGGTCTCCATTCCCCAGCGTGACGTTCACTTGGCCCCACAGGAGCTTCTGTAAACAGGGGCTTTTCTCTCTGGCTTTCAGCCCCTCTCCCTCGGCTCTCTCACGCTGCAGACTCCTAGTCTGTCCCTCTGTTACAGTGGCTTGCTGGCCGTCTCTGCCAGCGATCCAGACTCTCCTATGACCCGATGTCCCAAGAAAAAGCAGAAGAGGCAGGTCCCCCCAACAGGCGGCTCCTCAGGGGAAAGCAGGAAGGCGTGTACTTTTCCCCAAAGCGATTTCCAAACACAAGGGAAGTGACACAAAGAATACAGGCTTGAGGACAGAGACTTGGGTTCTTTATCCCACGTGCCCAGCACTTCCTTGTTGAATACAACCAAGCCCCACGTGGGTAAGGACAGAACAGGGCATCAAACATGTGGAAAGTGAACCCACTGGGCTCTGGAATGAGCAGAATCTCAACAGTGGCTGAAATTAAAAAGTACAAGCCTCCCAGGAGATGCAGGGCCTTCTACATTTCCCCAAACCAGTCCCCCACCCCTCAACCCCACTCCCCCCACCCCCCACCAGCAAGCACCACACAATGTGGGCAAAGAGAGAAAAAAATGCTCTAGCTCCCCGTGATGAGGACGAACAACATGAAAATGATGCTACGGAGAAGAGTGAATGTGAACTGAGGTGGAATGAACGGAAGATGACCCTTGGCATCCACAGTTGTGATCCTTACCCTTGAGCTCTGCAGGGGATACTGGAAATTCATTCTGGGCTCAGCCGGGCAGAGAGAGTTCAAGCAGAACTTCTCAAACTTTTATCAAAAAACCCGGAGATCTTGTTACAAATGCAAATATTCTGCAGGGCTGGGCTGGGCTGGGGCTAAGCTTCTTCATGGTTCAGTATCTCCCTGGGGCTGCTGCTCTGACTTCCACAGATGAAATGATCTCTTGGGATGTTTCCAGCTCTAACACAACGGGATTGGTTAATTTGGCTGAGGCTTGGCCCAAAGTTCATCAGACTGATGAGTAAGATCACGCTTCCTCCGGAGTGTTCTGTCACTATTTAACCAGAACTCTAGATTCCCCGTCCTACATTCACATCTTGGAGACCTTGGAAAACTATTTTTAGAGGGAACTGGGGGGGCCTTGGTTAAAACCAAGGTGTTGGGCTTATTGTAAAGAAGGAAAAAAAGATCAAGGCCTCCAAACTGAAAGACATAACATAGGAACAAGGTCTCCTATGCAGCAACCAGGCGAGCTATTAAAGCAAACCAGGGTCTTGATTGCTCAGCCCTGTTCATCCGAGTGGTGCTGGCCCTGGTGAGTTCGTCCATGCTGAAAAGGATGCTGCTGAAGGGACAGTGAAAGGCTTCAGGGATCTTAAAGCGTGAAGAAGTTTACGTGCCCTCCCTGCCTCATGCTGACGGAGATCCCTTCAGCCCAGCGTGCCTGACGCTGCTGGAGCTCTGACCCGCTGTCTTTTCACAGAGGCCTGGGGCGGACCCCGCAGAGCGGGGAGGAGGGCGCGGGCCAGAGGGCACAGCACGGCGGAGGACGTCCCCTGACCACCCTGGGGTCCTGCATTTGAGCTTCCAGGAGACAGTCCAGGTCTAGGTGACAGGTGAGAGGAGTGGCTCTCAGCAAAAACAGGGCCATTCTCAGAAGGAGGGGACGTCTTCCCATCCTAGTGAGGAAAAGAGCTGGAGAGATGCGGGGAAGGTCAAAGACACAGCAGTGCCCTTGGGCCACGCCACCCAACCCCTTGTCTGATTAAATTAAGGTTTCTCAAGTTATTTTTTGGAGAAGACCCTGATGCTGGGAAAGACTGAGGGCAGGAGGAGAAGGGGGCAACCAAGGATGGTTGGATGGCATCACAGACTCAATGGACATGAATTTGAGCAAACTCTGGGAGACAGTGAAGGACAGAGAAACCTGGAGTGCTACAATCCATGGGGTCGCAAAGAGTCAGACATGATTTAGCAACTGAACAACAACAATAATATTAATTTTCTTTCATTTAAAAAATTCTTCCCTATATATTCATTACGAGAATACAGTCAGAGAAAATTAAGTCTACTTCTGCACATTAGTAATGAAGAAATCAAGACCCAGGCTGGACCACATAAATAGGTAACTCTCAAATAGGCCACATTTATGCACAACTTCTCTTTTTCCTTATTTGAGTATACTGATTTACAATGACTCAGGTATATAGCAAAGTGATTCATTTATACATATATTAATACTTATGGGCATCAGAGAAGAGCCAGATCAGCTCTCCATACATCCTAGACTTTTTACTGAAAAAGAATAAAACACTTAAGAAAAATTAGCAAAGGAAATTCAAGACCAATATGCTGAAAACTATGAAACATTTCTGAGAGAAATTAAATATCAAAACGAATGATGGTGTTTCTTATACATAAACAGGAAAACTCAATATTATCAGATAGCACTTCTCCCCAAACTGATCTACAGATTCACTCTAATTCCTACCAAAATCCCAGCCATCTCTTTTGTAGAAATTGACAAGCTGACACTAATGGAAATGCAAAGACCTAGAACTGTCAAAGCAATTTAGAGAAAGTCAATAGTGTGGAATGGTTTACACCCCCTAGTTCAAAACTTACTACAAAGCCAAAGGAATCCAGACAGAGTTAGCTTAGGGATAGACACATGGATCAACAGAGCAACAGGGAGTCCAGAAATATATACCGAAAATCTAGCCAATTCCTTCAAATATTATTTCTGAATCATTTGAACACTGAATTTGAAATCATGTCATTTACAGAAAACTCTCTCAGGCACAAATTTTCAGGGAATGTTTGACCACAGAAAAAGAGGTACAACTCAACTTCGTCAATTATAATGGTTAAAACAAAGCCAATAAAGTGAGAAGCTCTAAAGGCACACTAGATACTCTGCTCATATTTCTGGAGAGAATGGGCCATTCTTTCATTCAGTAATAAGTGATTTTTATCAAACAAAAATCCATCTGTGACATAAATTCTGTGTGCCTTTGTTCTGTTCCTGAGAAGACCAGGCTGGCTTAGCCCCAAGAGCCTGAAGGGGAACAGCTGTCTTCCACTTAAAAAACATCCTCCAAAAGCAGGCAGGTAGAGTTCTTTTGAACAAAAACTCTATATAAAAATATAACTCCAAGAGATGGTCAACAAATGCAAACAAGACTGAAGTCAATAAAGTAGTCACGGCCTTTAAACTAAAAGAAAACCCAATGCAGTCGAAATAACGTTTTTAACCAGCGTTCTCTTTCTGTTTTCAGTGACATTGTTTCACTGCAGTAACTTGGGCGATGGCGGTGGTCAAGGCATTCGGAAACAAAAATTCCTCCAAATCTGAACTGAGACACACAGGCAGTAGGACTCCTCAGGTACTTCTCGTGCCTGCTTAACTACAGCTCTGGGGATTCAAGGACCACTGGCCACCAGAGCGCGGAACATTCTAGAAACCCCACAAATTCTTGTTGAATATGTAAGTTTATGTGGTGTGTGTGTGTGTAGTGTGTCTGTTGCGTATGTGGGGGGTGACAGGGGTGAGTGTTGGGGATGGAGAAGGAAGAATGGCTTATTTTGCTGGTGGAGCTAGGAGGGAAGTCATAAGCCAAACACTGAAAAGATCTCCTAAAAATGTAAATGACTAATCCTCACCCGAGACCACAGAAACTGTAATCCCTGGGGCTGGGGCCTCCACACTGGTGTGATTAAAATCAAACATGCAGCCCAGAGAGAAAACGTCTGCATTAACTATACCCACTCTGAGAGGGCTCAGAGGAGCCACCAAACAGGTGAGCTGTGTGTTTCCATGACAGAAAGGAAGCCTGGAGGAGTAGATGTCACCCAACAGGAAGTTTGGTGAGGAAGCCCTACCAGGAGCTCAATTCCCCTGCCTCCCCATTCCTGGCCCGCCACTGGGCTGCAGCATGAGTTTATGTGGCTGGAAGCAAGCAAAATATAGACACTAATTTCCACTGGTGCTACTTGAATCTCCCAACCGTTCCTCCACCATAATTTCTCACAGAGAACATTTCTTTCTAAATGTGCACTTGGACTTCCTCCATTGAGAATGTCCACTTGTAATCAAAATGAGGAAAGCTGCTGAGAACAAGGACCACAGGACACATCCTGACTTGGGCCTGGCTGGTGGAGGATCCACTACACGTTCAGTCCATGAAGCTGAGCAGGTAAATTAATGAGCAAACAAGGGGGAAAATGAGAAAAACTGACTAGAAGTGACAACAATCCCACAAGAAAACATTACTCCATAGCCCAAGAAGGCATCAAGGATTTTATGCCAGCTCCCTTACAACAAGAGCAGTGGAATTCCCAAAGACATTTCACAAGTTCATGAATATCTCAAACTCTCCCACCTCTAAACTTCTAGAGTGAACAAAAGTATAGCCACGAAGTCAGGGCAGGGGCATAAAGAGCTGGAAAAACTAGATTGTGTAGAAAAACAAAGACAGAAATGCCAGAGCTGGAGATTCAGAAGGAATGGGCTGAAGGATGGACAAGGGGAATTTTGAGGATGGGAAATAGTGCCCACCACTGGACAGAACAACAGGGACAGGAAGTACGCCAAGTGGCAGAGATAGTTCTGGAAACAACTATTTAAATTAGAATCCCACAAGGCCCATCTTGAAGACTGATTGTAAAATTCCTTCCACCTCTGGCATCCAAACAGGAATAAGGTTTCTGTCCTATTAGACCTGCAAGGTCCTAACTCTGGCATGTGATAGTCGTCTCAACAGCCAGTGATCATCTGCAGTGTCATAAAGAGGAACGAAAGGCAAAAAAATCAGGGACCTTTTAAACTTATTTATTTAATTTTTGGCTGCACCTTAGGGGCCGTGGGGTTCCCTGGTAGCTCAGTGGTAAAGAATCTGCCTGCAATGCAGGAGGCCTGGGTTTGATCCCTGGGTCAGGGAGATCCCCTGGAGAAGGGAATGGCCACCCACTCCAGTATTCTCGCCTGGAGATTCCCACTGACAGAGGAGCCTGGTAGGTTATAGTCCACGGGGTGGCAAAGAGTCAGACAGGCCGAGTGACTAACACACCAGGGACCTCAGATCCCTGATCGTGCATCGAACCTGCACCCCCTGCATTGGAAGACAGAGTCTTAACCACTGGACCACTGGGAAAGTCCCCAGGAACCTTTTTAAAGGAAGAAACAAAAATGGAGAGGGACGATTTGGATAAGGAGAATACAGAAAAAAGAAAAGAAAGGAATGGAAGATGAAACCAAGGTGACCAAAAAGAATGCCACCAACTGGGAGAAACAGGAAAAGTAGTCTTTGGGGCAGGAAAGAATTCATGTGCTGGGCCTGAGATAACAAGATAATCAATTTTGTTGAGTAAAATCCTGCCATGACAAAGAGATTAGAAGACATTTAAATGTGGGATATACAATAATCAGTGTGGTGGGGTGAGGTCCTCTCATTTCTAAATGTCCCCTCTTAACTAAACAGGATCTGTTCAACTTAAGCATCTTCTTTAACATTATAGAGTTTCCTGAGGCTCTGGCAGGAAGTCACAGAACAATGAAACAAAATGCAGGAAATCTTTCAGGGAATGGGAAAAGAGGGGCACTTCTCAGAAGCACTTCTGGAGCGAAATCTGACATTCCCACCAGCAAGACAGGAGGCTCTCTGGCACAAGAACTGGAGTCACACTGCCCGCTGGGCCAGCAGATCAGACTTCAAAGATAAGTTCAGGAATGAAGAGATTCAGGCTTCAGATGGTTGAATCAAAAAAGAGGGGGGAAAAATGCACACACACGCTGAAAATAGGATCTGATGTGTCCCCACGGCATCGTTTCTGGATTAACCTCTGAAGTAAATGCTCACCTAGGCAGAAAGCTATCCACCACGCTGGTCTGGAATCTCACTGCTCCTATTGTCTATCCTCTGCCTCCAAGCAAGACACAAAATGGGAATAAGCTGTCCCAAAGAAAGCTCTCACCATCCAGCCTCGAGAAAACAGACTCTTCGGGGGAAGGGTCTGTGCTGCGAAACAGTTACTCTGGGCGCTGGCTGTCACCCTCAGTATAGAGGACTTGAAGATGCAATGAACCTAGCCCAAGTGTGGCATTTTACACTGAAAACGCTCCCTGGCAGGCATGTCCCAACAGAACCCAAGTTCGCAACCTTACCTAAATTACTTCAATAAGGGAATTCCCCCCCCCCCCCATTAATTTTGAAATGCATTTATTTACTCAACTGTGCATGGATACATGTTAGTATTTTAGAAATAAAAAAAGTAAAAGAATTATGTGCAAGCATGTAAGTAGGCTACATACACCCTGCTAGAGAAACTGTCGCTTATCTTGCTCACCCTAACATTTCTGAGGAATATCACTAACAACTTCAGCTAAGATCTCCGAGACGGAGTTCTCTCTAGTTAATCTCCACTTACATTCGTATTCAGGGTGCAGGCTCAACTTTATTCTTCAAGAATTATCTTTAAAAATTAACTTTTCCTGTGTCTGCCATAGATGTTCCAGCAATAAACCAAAATTTTTAGAAAAATAATCAACATACTATCCATAACTTCTAATAATATTCTTCTCAGACTTTACCTCTCTACATCACAAATGATGTAAATTTATAAAACTTATTTATGGCTCCAGGAATAGCCCTTGAAGGCTACAATGAGCAATACTTTCGGAAGGACTGCAGTGTCAAGAAATCCATCAATAAGCTATAGTTTTAAAATCCAAAAGAGCTAGGAAACAAGGCTCTAATACCTTCTGTCAAAGGCCACGTTGAAAGGGACAAGTTAGAAAGTGAAAAGTTGACAAGTGTATATATATATATTAGTGATGCATATAGCATCCGGCAGTGGGGATATTGAAGAAGTAGCAGAGAGGGAGGGTGGTGGAGGTGGAGATGGGAAGAGTGTCTCTTGTTTTGTCAGGAAATAATTGGTACCTTCTTTCTACTATTAGGAAGTGCTCAAGAGGAAGTAGGTTTTTATGAAGTAGCTCACTTTTGGTAGATGAAGAGACATCTAAGGGAAGACACTCAAGAAACTAAAAATAGTAGTTGCTTCAAAAGGAGGTGACTTAACCTTTTTCTATACACCCTTTGGGTTTTTGTTTTTTTTTTAATTTTGTACCATGACCATGGATTACCTATTCAAAACTATTTTTTGAAATTACTTGGTTCATAAATAAAGATATTAATGTCAATGTGACTCAACAAGACAGGTGGCTATTAACCACCAGGAATATTGGCAAAGTGATGGAAATGGCAGCCCACTCCAGTATTCTTGCCTAGAAAATCCCATGGACAGAGGAGCCTGGCAGGCTACAGTCTATGGGGTCACAGAGTGGACATGACTGAGCCGCTGAGCATAGTTGCAATGGACAGACACGAAGATGGGAATGAAACAGCCCCCACCCCCAGGAAGGTCAGGTCAGGGGGTGAGACGATCAGCCAGCCACTGGCTTAGCCACCAAGATAAGGATAACAATAGCAGTGAGTGGCCAGAGCACCAGCGGTCCAGGGAAGGGCATGTCATAAATACTTCAGCAATGACGGGATCAGGAAGGTTTCTGCAGGGTTTAGGCCCTAAATGGGAAGCCTGTCCGGCACTGAACATCCCATGTCACTGAATAGGGGCACGGAGGTCCCAGGTAACACCCCTGAGTGCTGGGCCAATGGATCCCAGCCTCCTCCTTTGGTCCCATCGGACGCTCCAATGTAATTTTTTCTGTGTGCATTATGAGCAGTGTGGGAGGCGTTAGTCCAAGCCCATAGGGTGGTGTTTCTAGAAAAATCATGATGGTGATGGTGCTGAGGAGGGACAGCAGGGGAGGAGGAAGACCCAGTGAGGGAACCATCACAGCATTTCATGGGAAAGACAAACAGTTCCTGAGCCTTGTCAGCAGTGGAGACAAAATAATGAGAGACGGATTGCACAGGTTTTCAGGAAGTCGATAGATCTTAACACCCAAGTGAAGGTGGATCCAGGCTGGGGAGGATGCAGTGCAGGTGCCACAGGCAGACCATCATCATGGACCACATGCCTGTGATGCTGACCCACCCAACGCTGGACCAACATGCTCCTGTGTTACTGAATCACATCAATCCTCTCCGTCTCACAAATCGGGAAGACTGACATCCAGAGATGCTGAGAAACTTAATTAACCTCACAGCTGATCAAAGCTACAGGGCTGGTGTTTGAATTCAAGAAGACTCCAAAACCAGACTCTAAATTTGAGACTATAGCGGGGAAGTGATATTCTATATTTGCATGTAGTTATGTTCAAAATAGTAATAATGATGCTTAGACGGTATTTATTGAGGGCTATCCCCAGGGCTAGGCACTGTTCTAAGCAATTTTCATTCCACCATGAACAGTCTTTCCAAGGAGGTACCATGACTACTCCCATTTACAGACGGTGAAACCACAGCACAGAGACATTAAGTAACTTGCCCAAGCTCCCACAGCTTATAAAGCCAAAGAATAAAACATCTAAAGCTTAAAGGCACATCTTGTTATTCCCCCCCCCATAAAACCTACTGCAGATGATAATGAGTACTTATAGAACTTTATGAAAGAGGTATTCTAAAATTGTAGAATTGGGTCTCAAGGATGATTACCTTGAAATAATCACCCTTCCCTCATAGCTCAGATGGTAAAGAATCTGCCTGCAATGCAGGAGACCTGGGTTCGATCCCTGGGTCAGGAAGATCCCCTGGAGAAGGAAATGGCAACCCACTTCAGTATTCTTGCCTGGAAAATCCCATGGACAGAGAAGCCTGGTGGGCTGCAGTCCATGGGGTTGCAAAGAGCTGGGCACGACTGACTAACACACACCTCGGAATAAGTGGTCATGTAAACATGTTACGATACTGGTGATTCTAAGAGTAGCCCAAAGCACCAAGGAACAGCATGTGTTTATTTCCTATCCTTGTTGCATTTGAATTCTCCATCATGCTATATTAACTACAGATGTCCGCTCTATATTTAACGTCTGGAAAAATGGAAGAGAAAAAAGGAGTGGGCCAAAGTCTGGGATACCAGGAGGTAGGCAGTGATGTTTTTATTACACAAACCTTGTTTCCAGCTGCTAAAATTAGTATTTTTTTCTTGGCCCTTACTTGGGGAGTACAGTTACAAGGAAGAAAAATGCACCTTTAAAAACCATTTGGGCGCACGCTTTGCTAGGCAGCACATATACGCTCAATTTAAATACTACATCCTTTATGAGAATGAAGTAAATTTCCTCTAGTCATAGAAGAGAGTTTTTCCTTTATCCTTGGAGTTGTCTACTTTTACTTAGAAAAGAAAAACAGTCCAAAAGCAAGATTTGATGAACTAACCTGTGAAGCAACTGTAATTTCAAGTAATTGCCAGCTGTGGACTTAACACAACATCATTGTTAGAAAGGTGCCACCTAGTACTTTGCACTTCTAGAAATAGCTCTTTTTACACAGGTTGTATCTCAAAGAAGCTGAGTTATTGGGCCACATATCATGACGTTTACAGCAGTTCAGTGCGCTCAGTCGTGTCCAACTCTTTGGAACCCCATGGACTGTAGCCTGCCAGCGTCTCTGTCCATGGAATTTCCCAGGCAAGAATACTGGAGTGGGTTGCCATCCCCTTCTCCAGGGGATTTTCCCAATCCAGGGATGGAACCCGAGTCTCCCGCATCTCCTTTGTCTCCTGCATTGCCAGGGGATTCTTTACCACTGAGCCACCAGAGAAGTCACAGTAATGCAGAGAGGCTGTGAAATGATAAAGGATTCTTAATAAGGGAGTTCCCTGGTGGTCTAGTGAAGACTTTGCCTTCTAATGCAGGGGCTGTGGGTTCCAACCCTGGTTGGGGAACTAAGATCCCACATGCTTCTTGGCTAAAAAACCAAAACATAAAACAGAAGCAATGTTGTAACAAATTTTAAAAAGACTTTAAAAATCGTCCAGTTTAAAAAAAAATCTTAAAAAAGAAAAGAATTCCTAATAATCTAAAAGCTATCAGATGATTGTTTTATATATATATAAGTACCAGATAACTAGCTCACTGGTGATGTTAATCAGAATTATTTTATTATTGTATTATGAGCAAATGATACTATTTCACTGGTCATTCATTGTATATACATGGGACCCCAAATTGTATTTTAAAAAGTCAAAACTCCCTCAAAGGCGCCTGTAAAGAGGGTGATGGTTGATGGGGTGGGGGTTGCAAATCTGGAAGGCAGTGTGACAGATTCAAAGGCCCTCCCGCTGTGTGTGGTTTTCCGTGGCATCTTAAAGCAGGAAAGCCCCACGGGGTCCCACTTTCTCCAAACACCATTCACAGCCGCCAAGGCCAAGTGCTGCGCCCGGAGGGGCGCGGAAAACATTCCGGGCATCTCCCTAGACCAGGACTTTCAATTCTTAGAACAATAAAGCTGAATCCAGCTGCTCTCCCTCCAGCCTGTGGGAAACCAGCCTTTTCACTGTCAGCAATGCGAGAGAAAGGCGTTCAGCTTGCAGAGTCGCAGCCCGCTCTCCCGCGAGGCCGGCCCCTTTCTTTGCAGGCTAACTATGCAAATTCCCTGCATCCCTGCCCGGCCGCGCGCGGAGAGGACGCACAGCCATTCAAAGCCCGGTCGCTCGCTCCGGTCCAGCGCGTCCCCCGAGAATGCGCCCGGGAAGGGGACGGTCCCTTGGCTGCAGGGCGCACAGCTGGGCGCGAGGCCAAACACGCATCTTTCCCACGCGGGTGCTGTGCGCTCCGCCTCCCTACTTTTGACCTGTTCCTTCCTCCGTTTTGAATAACACGTGTATCTTTGGGAGTGTGCCGGGGGTCACGGGTTGCATGCATAGACGTTTTCAAGAAATATTCGTGACCTCCTAGCCAACAAGCGGGAAGGCTTAGTCTCTGGGGAGAGCGGGGCACGAGTGTCCGCAGAAAGGGGAGGAGGGCTTCTCGTCCTCCCGGGCAGTGACAGACGGTTTGAAAGTTGGCCGCGGATCTCAGTTCTTGGCCAACCCTGCCCTGCGAGGTTGCCAGGCATCCGAGTCCGGGCTCCCTCACCCCTAAGTGACCGCGGTCTACGCTGCGCGCGGAATGGCCGGTTCTGCCACCTCGGGGCCTGCACCCAGCGTGGCTGGGAGGCGCCCTCAGCGGGTCCACAAGCCCGCGCCTCCGCGTGCGCTCCCCACGTGTCTACCCTCGTGAGTGGTCCGGGGACCCCCTTTTCCCGGTCTCGGGCCACAGACTTTCTGCCGCCTGACGGTAAAGGTGCTCCGCGGGCGCCTTTCCCATTCATTCCCCGCCCGCCTGCCCGCCGCGGCCCGGACAGACAGGCAGGCCCGCGCGGCTCGCCACTGGGGCCCCCGGGTCGCCAAGGCAGACCCGGGGACTCAGAGCCCGAGGAGCCGAGGAGGGGGCCACATCCGTCTGGAGTGCGCCCCCAACACTGAGTGCGCCCCCAGCCCTCTCCCGCCTGCCCGGCGACCTTTCCAGGGGCCTCGCGGGAGACCCACGTGTCGGATCCCCGGCCGGGGGTGAAGGCGGATGCGTGCACCGACCTCGGCGCGGCTAGGCGTGGGGCTTTGTCCCGCAGCCCCCCGCCGCCTGGGGACCCAGACGCGACCCGGGCTCACCTCTCTGCTGGCCCTGCGCGGAGACCCAGAGGAGCGAGGCCAGGAGCGCCAGCCCCGCGCCGCCGTCACGCATCTCGCCGCAGCGCTCGGGTCGCTCCGGGGTGAAAGCGGCGACCGCGCGCGGGGACTCCGCCGAGGGCGAGACTGCGCTGCCCGCCGGCCCCTCGGACACACCCCCGCCGACCTCCGCGGCGCCCGGCCCCGCCCACCGTCCGCAGCCCGCGCGGGAGACCCTCCCCCCTCCTGGAGACCCCTCCCCGCGGAGACCTCCCCCGCTCCGAGACCCCTCCCCCCAGACCCCTCCCCACATAGACTGTCTCCCTAAAGGCCTTCCCCTCCATAGGTCCCCTCTCTCGCACGAGGGGGGGAACACCCTGAGCCATCCCCAACTCGGGGGTGAGGGTCGTCCCGCCGCCGCGGGCTCCGAGTTAGGGGGGGCAGACGGAGAAAGTGACTGGAGGAGGAGCGGGGGTGGGGGCAGATCTGCTGGCCTGGGCGGTAGATTCCGAGAAAGTATTCACCCTGCTGACCCTTCCCGCCCCGCGGGGGCCGTGCGGCCGAGCCCGGAGCCGGGACCCCGAGCAGCCGCCACCGAGACCGCAGCACGCGGGGCGGGGCGGGGGGGGGGGGGTCGGGCTCGCCCCCATGGTGGGACCCCGGGTTCACCAACCCGTATCTCTGGCCCCCAAGGGGTGGCCTGGGCCTCCCAGGAAGGGACTGGGGCTTGTAACTACCAGCTTACCCCCTCTGCTGTTGGCAGAGGGTTTTGTGAAGCCTTTTCTAAAAGGGAGTAGTAATTCGCTTCCCACTTTGTCTAAGGCAAGAAAGTCGCTTGGATTTAATTATTATCATTCGCATACCCTTACAGTTCGAGAAGGAGATCTTATGGGGGAGCGGGGAGAAGGGAGTTCAGTCTTAATAGGAGATCTCAACTGCTTTGTTCTTTTTTTAAAAATACATCTGGTCCCTGTTAAAGAGTTTTTAATTTCCTCTGATTTTTTTTTCCTATTGCAAGTATTCATAACACTTTGCAGATCTTGCTTTCTCACAATATAAACAGGAGAGATAAAGTAAGTGACTTATTAAGGCCCACGCACTCATAAATGTCTTTTTTCTTTTTTTGCCTGATAGGGAGATCCTTATACTTCAGTTGTGTCAGTCAATGTGACAACCTTACCAATTCTAGTTTTTCTCAAGACATTTCCTTCAACGTTTAATGAATAAAATATCATTATAATATTAGCAATTATTATTACTTTTAAGCATAGAAATACAGAACAAGAGGGTAGAATTTGGCCCTTTATAAAGGATGCAATATAGTTGGGTGAGAAGGTAGTCATCACAGTACTACATTTAAAACACAGAGATTCTTAACTATTAAAGCATTGAAGTAGTAAAGTATTAAGTATTTATGTAACAAATCAGTGATTAAGTTCAGTGTTTAGCAAGTATTAAGCATCTAATATTAAAAGATGATAGAATTATAGATAGAATTATAAGCATTTCTGCAGCAAAATAATTTTGCATGCACATTATACATGTGAAGATATGTCTTTTTGAGTCTTAAGAGCATTCATGCTTATTAGCTGGTGTGATCTTCCCAATTCTGAAAGGCAGCAGTTAGTTACCCTTGTATGAAGAGGTGAGGAAATGAGTTCAGGAGGTCAAGGTCTCAATGTCGGCAAATGTCTGGTGTAGAGCCAGCCCTCAGAGCTGATTTCTGGTCCAGAGTTCTCTGATTGCTGCCCTGAGACCCTGGAGGATGAACTGAAAGGCAATAGCGGAGTCACAGGGGTCATCTGTACCCCCATATCCTGGGCACCTAGAAGTTCTATCTGGACTTCAGACCCTATCTTTGAACGGCAGACAGGGAACTCCGGCTCCTGATTTAGAGAAACGAAGGGTCAGCACACTTGAGGAGTGAATAGGAAGTGTCCAAAGTCACCAAGTTGGCCCAATTTGTCCCTGCTCAAAATTAAGCAGAAAGATTTCAGTGAAAGAATTTCAGAAGCCACTGTAATGAACAAGCTTGGGTAAGTTTGAATAGAAAAAAAGTCACAATTCCCCTTCACTACTAGTGTTCCCATTCTTCAGCAAGCTTCCGTTCAGTTCAGCTGCTTAGTCGTGTCCGACTCTTTGAGACCCCATGGACTGCAGCACACCAAGCTTCCCTGTCCATCACCAACTCCCAGAGCTCGCTCAAAGTCAGGTCCATCGAGTCGGTGATGCCATCCAACCATCTCATCCTCTACCGTCCCCTTCTCCTAACTTCTTTCCCAGCATCAGCGTCTTTTCTAGTTAGTCAGTTCTTCTCATCGAGTGGCCAAACTATTGGAGGTTCAGCTTTAGCCTCAGTCCTTCCAATGGATATTTCTTTTAGGATGGAGTGGTTGGATCTCCTTGTAGTCCAAGGGACTCTCGAGTCTTCCCCAACACCACAGTTCAAAGCATCAATTCTTTGGCGCTCAGCTCTCTTTATAGTCCAACTCTCACATCCATACATGACTACTGCAAAAACCATAGCTTTGACTAGATGGACTTTTGTTGGCAAAGTAATGTCTCCTTTTTAATATGCTGTATAGGTTGGTCGTAGCTTTTCTTCCAAGGAGCAAGCGTATTTTAACTTCATGGCTGCGGTCACCATCTGCAGTGACCTTGGAGCCCCCCAAAACAGTCTGTCACTGTTTCCACATCTATTTGCCATGAAGTGATGGGACCAGATGCCATGATCTTAGTTTTCTGAATGTTGAGTTTTAAGCCAACTTTTTCACTCTCCTCTTTCACTTTCATCAAGAGGCTCTTTAGCCTCTTTAGCCACTTTCATCAAGAGGTTCAGCAGGCTTGGAAATATCTAAATTAGCTACAGCACCATGAAAGGTCAAGCGTGGCCTGTTCATGGTGAAAATGAGGCAAGAATGTTCATGGTTTGTGAGAAAGCAGAAATTCAGCTCAACAAGGCACACAAAGATGCTGCCTCCAATGTCACCTGTAAATAATGAGCCACAAAAATTCCTAAATGCTAAGCAAGAGTTAACTGGCTAATAATTTATTGTAAGTCAAGTGAAAAGCTATTAGGTACCCATTTTTAAAGTATGAGACTTAAAATTTACCAAAAAACGCTGAAAGTAATAAAAGCAAAATTCCAGTTAATAGGGGAGTCCTGGTGGTAATTATATAAAATAAGTACATGTATAAACAAGATACTAGCAGGCAGCATGCAGAAAAAAAATAGTTGTGTTCAGCTGATAAGAGTGCAAGGGGTGGCGGGGGGTGGGGTATTGTTGGTATGATAAAGAACTTGGGCCAGCCTCATAGACGGCTCCCATTCTTCTCCCTCACTTTCTAGAAATTATATCTTGGGAAAGTTTCCTCATCTGTAACGTAGGAATAATAATAGTGCCAACTTCATGCATTCAACAAATATTTTTTCAGTCCCTGTTAAGTACCGGTTCTATGGCTTCACCATGAAACAAGACAGGTTCTCATCTCTGTGGAACATTGTCTGGCAGTTAAGGCAGGAAAAAAATGTAAGCTAAAATTATAAATTTAATAAGTTTGTTAAAGGGTCACTGAGGTAAGGAATTTGAGACCAAGTCCTGATCTGGCTGTTTGGGAAGGTTTTGCTGGGAAACTTTTTCATGAGGCGTCAATGAGCCAGTGTCTGTCAGTCACCAGCACTCTGCTTAGCTTATGGTAAACGCTCAAGAAAGATGAATTATTATTTCAGTTTTTCTCTAATACTACTATATTTTTCAATTAAAAGAAGAAAAAACCCAGCTTGATTATGAACATTTTCAGAAACAAGAGTTCAGGCAGAGAGGGATGGGCCAGATCAGAGCTTTCAAAACTGTTTGGGGGATCGTGTTAAAATGCAGATTCCAGTGCAGTAGGGCTGCGGACAGAGGCTGGATTTCTGGACCTCTAACAAACTCCTAGGTGATGCTGCTGGCAGGCAGAGTGCACCTTGAACAGAAATTCCTGGCTTGCTTGTCCTTGATCTTGCCTGCACATTGGGATCGATGGAGAAGTTTGAAAAGATACTAATGTTTGCTTCTATCCCCAGAGATTCAGATTCAGTTGGTACAAGGAGGAGTCTGGACATGAATATATTTTAAGGCTCTCTAGGTGAGCCCAAATGCAACATTTGAGACACCCTGGGCTAGACTGGATGGCTCCTACAGGGGAGATGATCCAGGTCTAGTCACTGGTGGCTGGGTGTGCTGCAGGAGCCAGTCTCAGAGACGTATGATCACAGACAAGAAGAGGAAGCACAGCCTGGCAGATGTTTTCCTGCGAGGACAGACAGCCACATGGCAGGAATCCAGCCAGCGATGCCCAGAGCATGGGCCAGGACCATTTCTCTGGAGGCTTGGGGTAAGCAAGGCTGTCCTTTAGTTCTAAAGGGATTGAGATCCCAGACAGGGACTGGGACACAGAAACGTCACACCGGGATCCAGGTACCAAGCTGGAGTATAAAGTGGGAGATGTGATTACCAGGAAAGAGGTAAAAGGTTGGTCACTAAAATTGGGTTAGAGTGTCAGAGTCTGGTCCAGGCCAAAGCTAAAGAGGCTGAGTGTAAACTAAGCAGCTTAATGTCCCATGGCAGAAATAAGGTGATTAGGAGACTAAGCCTTCGGCAAGAGTGAGGGGTGGATGGTCCAGTAGACAGAGTAGGCAGATTAGGGATGGAGGCAGAATAGTGTCACCTCAGAGATGTTGGTGAAGACTCTTGAGAGTCCCTTGGACTGCAAAGAGATCAAACCAGTCAATCCTAAAGAAAATCAACCCTGAATATTTATTGGAAGGACTAATGCTGAAGCTGAAGCTCCAATACTTTGCCACCTGATGCAAAGAGCCAACTCTTTGGAAAAGACCCTGATGCTGGAAAAGATTGAGGGCAGGAAAAGAAGGGGGCAGCAGAGGATGAGATGGTTGGAAGGCATCACCAACTCAATGGACATGAGTTTGAGAAAACTCCAGGAGATGGTGAATGACAGGGAAGCCTGGTGTATTGCAGTCCTTGGGGTTGCAGAGTCAGACACGAATGAGCCACTGAACAACAACAGAGATGTGCATGTCCTAATGGCTGGATCCTGGGAGTACGTTGGGCATGAAAAGTCTCAGATGTGATTAAGTGAGGATTTTTACAATAACTTTATTTATTCATTCACATCCCCAAACTGGAATCAAGCCACATGCCCATCACCAGAAGAATGGATTTTAAAATCTCGAATATTTTGGGACTTCCCTGACAGACCAGTGATTAAGGCTTCACCTACCAATGCGGGGGGTACAAGTATAATCCCTGGTCAGAAGGTTAAGATCCCACACGTCTCTTGACCAAAATACCAAAACGTAAAATAGAAGCAATGTTTTAACAATTCAATAAAGACTTTTAAAAAGCTAAAATAAAATGTTGGATAGAATGTTTGCAATATTTGCAAACATTGCAAATGTTTGCAATGGAATAAACTTGGCAATAAGACAGAATGAACCACTGACTCACACAACATGAATGAATTTGAAAAATGTTCAAGCTGGTTTTAGAAAAGGCAGAGGAACAAGAGATCAAATTGCCAACATCCGCTGGATCATTGAAAAAGCAAGAGAATTCCAGAAAAACATCTATTTCTGCTTTATTGACTATGCCAAAACCTTTAAGTGCGTGGATCACAATAAACTGTGGAAAATTCTGAAAGAGATGGGAATACCAGACCACCTGACCTGCCTCTTGAGAAACCTGTATGCAGGTCAGGAGGCAACAGTTAGAACTGGACAACAGACTGGTTCCAAATAGGAAAAGGAGTTCGTCAAGGCTGTATACTATCACCCTGCTTATTTAACTTATATGCAGAGTACATCATAAGAAACACTGGGCTGGAGGAAGCACAGGCTGGACTCAAGATTGCTGGGAGAAATATCAGTAACCTCAGATATGCAGTTGACACCACCCTTATGGCAAAAAGTGAAGAAGAACTAAAGAGATTCTTAATGAAAGTGAAAGAGGAGAGTGAAAAAGTTGGCTGAAAGCTCAACATTCAGAAAACTAAGATCATGGCATCCAGTTCCATCACTTCATGGCAAATAGATGGGGAAACAGTGGAAGCAGTGGCTGACTTTATTTTTCTGGGCTCCAAAATCACTGCAGATGGTGATTGCAGCCATGAGATTAAAAGACGCTTACTCCTTGGAAGGAAAGTTACGACCAACCTAGACAGCATATTAAAAAGCAGAGACACTACTTTACCAACAAAGGTCCATCTAGTCAAGGCTGTGGTTTTTCCAGTGATCATGTATGGATGTGAGAGTTGGACTATAAAGAAAGCTGAGTGCCAAAGAATTGATGCTTTTGAACTGTGGTGTTGGAGAAGACTCTTGAGAGTTCCTTGGACTGCAAGGAGATCCAACCAGTCCATCCTAAAGGAAATCAGTCCTGGGTGTTCATTGGAAGGACTGATTTTGAAGCTGAAACTCCAATACTTTGGCCACCTGATGCAAAGAGCTGACTCATTTGAAAAGACCCGGATGCTGGGAAAGATTGAGGGCAGGAGGAGAAGGGGACGACAGAGAATGAGATGGTTGGATGGCATCACCGACTCAATGGACATGGGTTTGGGTGGACTCTGGGAGTTGGTGATGGACAGGGAGGCCTGGCGTGCTGTGGTTCATGGGGTCGCAAAGAGTCAGACACCACTGAGCGACTGAACTGAACTGATACTAAGTGAAAGAAGCCAGCACAAAAGAGTCCTTTTCTGTGACGTTTTGCAACAGACAAAACTAATCAAAGGAAAACAATGGTTGCCTATGGAGAGGCTGAAGACTGCCGGGAAAAAGACAAAAAGGAGTCTGGGATCATAGAAATGTCCTGTATCCTGATTGGCGTGTTGGATTTATGGCTACAAACCTCTACCAAAATTCATTCAGTTATACAGATTTAGGATCCATGCATTTCTCTGTATAAATAAGGATCTTGAGATGAGGCGATTTTTGTCAGTTTTTCTGGCTGAGCCCAGAGTAGTCCCAGAAGTCCTTGTGAGTGAACTAGCGGGGACAAGGAAGTCAGAGAAATTCAGTGTGACAGAAACCCACTCTGCCAAAGACGACTTTGAAAGACAGGGGAAGGGGACCGTGAGTCCAGGAATTCGAGAGGCTTCGAGAGGCTGGAATACTTTCTAGAGACTCCGAATCTTTGGCCACCTGATGCGAAGGGCTGACTCACTAGAAAAGACCCTGATGCTGGGAAAGATTGAAGGCAAAAGGAGAAGGGGACAACAGAGGATGAGATGGTTGGATGGCATCACTGACTCAATGGACGTGACTTTGGGCAAGCTTTGGGAGAAGGACAGTGCTTTAATGGTTTCTTTAAACACTTATAGTATTTTAAATTTGCAAATCTGAGTTTCCAAAGCATGACTTTAAAAACACATTTAAATAGACTTTCACAGCAATCTCGTACACAAAAAATCATGGTTAAAAAAAAATACAGGAACAAATTCCAGTTCCCACATTTACTTGACTGAATGAGCTTTGGGAAATTATTTAAGTTTCTTGACCTTTGTTTCCTCATCTGTAAAATGGAGACACATAAAAGACCTACATCAAAAGATGAGAAGCAAGGTTCTTAGCATAGTGCCCAGTATCAAGTAAGTATCCAATAATTATTTTCTTCAATTACTGTGTTCATCTCCATCATCAGAAGATTAGGAAGCAATGTTGTGCAGCTGCTGTCATGAAGATGGGCCAGTTTGTCAGCACAGGTTTATAAAAGGCCGTTGGACACACGTGAAGAGATAAACCATTATTTATCTTCTTATTTACATGGAAGACGCAGAGATGACCCCAAGGGGAAAGGCAAGCTAGAAGCAAACATCTTCCTGAAAACCAAGTAGTAGAAAAAGATTAATGGAAAATAGTGATCAGTACAGCAAAATCCAAAGAGAATCTGTTTTTCAAAAAATTTGGCAGAGAATTGGTCGTTAGAGAACTTTGCAAGTGTGTTTTTTCTCTCACAGAGGAAGAGGAAGCCAAATTGGGGTGGGGGTGGGTGTCTGGGAGACAGCTGTTCACAAGGACACGTAAACAACATTTGTCCCCCAACTCTGCAGGGTGTCCCTGCCTGCTGGATATCAGTAACAAAAAAACCTTCAACAGGAAAGTTAGATCTGGAAATCAAGGTTAGCAGCACACGTGACTTGGTGAAGCTGGACACCAATTATCTGAAAATTAGGAAATAGATGCTCGTTTCTTTTAAAATTTATTTTATGGAGGTATAGATGATTTGCAGTGTTGTGTTAATTTCTGCTACACAGCACAGTGACTCAGTTACACAGGTAGATATATTCTTTTTCATATTCTTTTCCCTTATGTTTTATCACAGGATATTGAGTATTGTTCCCTGTCCTGTACAGTAAGATTTTGCTTATCCATCCTGTATGTAATAATTTTCATCAGGAAAGGGTGTTTATGAAGATACTTGTCATGTGTCATTTTCATCTGCCCTGGTTTGGGAGAAGATGCTTATAAACCATCACTGTTATTGGTGCTTCCTTCTGTTTTTATTAAGTTCTGTTCACTCCACGTGGAGGCAGATATTCTTCAATGTTCTGCACTTTCCATTCCCATTTTTTTCTCCTTGTTTACCTCCAGATCCTCATCTTTGCTCATTTTGTCACAACCCCTACATACCTTTCGTCAGGAAGCCAGTGGACAGTCGAATGACTGGGACACCTTGCAGTGATCTGGCGGCAGAGACAATATTCAGATTTTAGGAAGACGCTGTTACTAAGAAAGAGGATTTGTGGTGAAACAGACAGTATCCTTCCATTAAAAGACCCTTTATAGGATTCAGGAAGTAGTTAATTTTGGTCATTGTAGTAATTAATTCAACGCCGTATACTGGACAGTCAGAAGATCTAAAATTATAATTGTGTTTCTGGACAACATGAGCTATTTGTCTCTGGGAGAGATTACTTACCTTTTCTGAGCCTCAGTGTTACTTCTCTGTTAAATCTGGAAAACAATATAGACGACTAGACATAATAATTACTCCCTATAAAGAGAGCAATAGTAATAACAGCTACCAGGTATTAAAGAATCTTGAAAGGAGACATTATATCTGTGTTCACAGATGTTCTGCTTCAATCTCTGTTCTAGGACTGCATCATGGCCCCTGAACAAGACTGGAGAACTACACTGACCAGGATCTCTTCAACCCATGCCCACAGTCATTAAAGTTGACTTTCAGAATTGCCCAGCAATCTCAGGGCCTGCTAGAAACTGTTCACATCCCACTGACTGACCCCATCTTTTCAGGGCTCAGCTGCATTTCCCTCTGGCTAGGATGCCCACCATCTCTTCCTTTTTCCTCTCGTTGAACTCCTAGCCATCCTTCAAGACCCACTCAAACATCCCCTCCCCCAGGTAGCCTTCTGTGATTGCTTCAGTGCTCACAGATTGCTTGCTCCGTTGTGCCACCAATGTACCTTGTAATGCAATTTCCGTTTTAACAAATCTGTGAATTTTATTAACTTATTTTTCACATTAAACAACGAATTCTTGCCCCTCTTGTTTTATTTTGTCTTAACACTTGCCATAGTGTCTGAAACTAAACAAATACTTGTTGAAAATGACAATAATGTTGATGCATTCAACACTATGTAATGATACTGGTGCAGCTCCTGCATTATTCTGACACGTCATATAAATCATCTCAAAGCTTTCTAAACATCCCCAGGTGGCAAAAGGCAATATGAGCTACTAGGGCTTAAACAGTTCTGTTACAAGCAATGCAAGCTGACTCTGGCCACCTTAAAGAGGGCAAGGTAATTGGGGAGATATTTGTGGGGTGGGAAGAGTAGGGGTCACAGAATCCATAGGAACCTGGAGGACAAGGCTTGGAGGATGCGTGGGAACCTAGAGAACTCCAGATGCTCGGCTACAGGCCCAAGGTCAAGACCACCCACCTGAACAGAACAGCTGACACCAACTACAGCACAAGAGGCGTCTGACCTTCAGCTGCTCGCTCCATCTTTGTTTCACCAGCTCATCTTCCAAAACCTGGGGAGCCAGTCATGAACTGAGCTTACATCCTGTGCCCAAGGTCATGGTGGAAGAGGCATGGACCTTTTTCTTATCCAGTAGGAGTTCTGACTGATGAGAAATAGAAGACAAATGAGCGAGACAGAGAATTCCTCCTGCTTCTCTCTACGAGGCCCTGCAGGAGGCCCCGGGGTCCTCTCCTCTCCTCGGATAAGCCTGGCATTCAGATCCCTTCCAAGCCCCCCAACCGACCCCCATGAGCTCCTCTGGTTCATTCAGAACAGAATCAGCATTTCATGCCTTTCTCTGTGATGTCACATCTCCCCCTTCTCTCTGCATTCTCCTCTTCTCTGTTGCCATGGATTTCACCTCCCAAATAGAACATCAGCATTTTAATCCTTGCCTCCCCATCTGTGCCTGAGATGCTAGCTCAGAATACTTGGGGAAAAGTAGGAAGTCAGTTTGGTTGCTGCATTGAGTCCATGGTGTGTAGGAAGAAACCCAGGTGAGGAATTTGATCTTGAAGCAGAAGTGATGGGAAGGAATTATAGACTCTTAATCAGAGAAACAAGAGTGAAGTCCTTCTTAGGAAAGTCTTCTGGCAGTAAACAGAAAGAGTGGAATCAAGAGAAATGGAAGACGAGTGACTGGGTCGGGGGGAAGATCGGGGGCGCGGTGGGGGGGAGAGAGCAGAGAGGAGGGCAGTGGGAATGGAGAAGAAAGAGGATGAAATGAGATTTCAAAAGAAGGAACATGACTGAGTAACTAATTGGATACAGATGATCACGGAAATTGGAGATTTAAATTTTTCTTTCTGAAAACGCAAAAAAAAAGTGGGTTAGATGGGAAGGTGAGCCACTGGGAGAGGAAGTCACAAGTCCAGTTGTTTGTTGTAGTTGTGATGTTACGAGATAGTCTGAGGGAGATGTTAGAAGCACAGCTGGAAATTGGAGACAGAGCTCCGTTCTCTCTGTGTGATGGTGACACCATGGATGGACTCAAACTCAGGAAGTGGGATGCTCAGAGAGAAGCGTCATGAGGAGCTCAGGTGAGAACAAGGCCAAGCGGAGCTCCTAGGAGGCGGCCCAAGACTTCAGGGAAAGAAGGTGCAGCATTCACCCACGGGAGGCCAGAGCTGGGAGAACGGAGATTCGAAGGAGGAGTAAGGACTGAGGATGAGCTTTAGTGGCTTTGGTGAGTGGTCCAGGAAGCTTAGGGAAGACGAGTGACACCCACTTTACTGAATGTTTACGGTGCCTGCTGCTTAACCCTCATGTGCAAAGTCAGTATTATGTCCAGTTCAAGGGTAAAACAACAAGAGGCTCAGAGAGGTTAGCCAACTTGCTCCAAGTCACACAGCTAAAATGCATGTTGTTGTTCATTCTTTAAGTTGTGCTCGACTCTTTGTGATATGTCAGACTTCCCTGTCCTTCACCATCTCCCAGAGTTTGCTCAAACTCACGTCCACTGAGTCGGTAATGCCATCCAACCATCTCATCCTCTGTCGTCCCCTTCTCCTGCCTTCAGTCTTTAAAACATATATCAGTTTGTTTTTGCTATGGCCACAAATCATCCCCCAACATAATGGCTTAGGGCAATGATCATATATTTTTCCTCCAGGCAATTCTGTGGTTTGACGGTTGGTCAGCTCAGTGGGACCCTTCTCCTGTTCTTCTTTGCTGGGGATGTTCTCAAGCTTGCCATCAACTCCAGGGTAAGGAAATAGTGGTTTGGGGGTGCCGTGGTCAAGATACATGAAGCCAACCCACAGGAGATCAGCACGGTCCTAGGATGTTAATAGATTCGGTGACTTAGAAATTAACACACTTAGAATAAATAAAATTAAAATGAGAACAGCATACCCAAAGTAACAGGGATAAAGAGTGAATCTAACGTGTGGCAGAGAGCAGTTGCCGACAGCACATAGTAACAACCACGATTAGAGCCGACGGCATTACTGAGTTCGCAGTGGGCCAGCCACTGACCCAAGGGCTTTTGTGCATGATCTCATTTAATCCCCACAACAACCCCATCGGGCACGGCTGTTAGCTTATCTTCCAGTGAGGAAACAGGCACAAAATGCCTGGGTGGCTTAACCCAGATGGATCCAGGCAGAGGAGTCGGGAGTTTGGAATGTAGAAGAAAGGTTTGATTGTATAGTTTCAGCCCTGGTGTAGATGTCTTAGAATAATGAATTCCAGGACATGAGCCTGTTACATGCTGATTAACACAAACAAAAAAGTTCTAAAGGTAAGGAGGGCGAAACTGGGAGTCGAAGATGCTGAAGTCCTTGGACTTGGCTGTTGAAGTCAGTAAGAAGAATGATGGATAATAAGGCAAAAAAAATGGGGAAAAAAAGAATGCAAACCATGTCCTGAATGCTCCAAGAAAATACAGGATGTGAAAAGTTTATGCAATACTGTGAAACAGAAAAATAGACAAACACAGGGAAAGCCATATCGTCAGGATATGCCAGGTTTTTTTTGTTTTTTTTTTTTTTATAGTAACGCTACAACAACTCCTGAACCTCAGAGGAGAAAAAGGCCAAGGTATCTTTCCTGACTAATGATGGTGGGCTGGCTGTGGGCTGTTCCCTCTTGTAACTCGGGGGTCCAAGCTGATGCAGGCCTCATTTCAATACCTGCTTCCACAATCACGGAGGCTACAAAAGAGCTAAGTCACAAGCCAGTGCTTAGGTCACTGGGTTGTACCAGCCTCAGGGGAATCTTACCCATGCCTGTAAGTGCAGGAGAACCAGAAGTAACTGGAGAAAAGTTGCTAATGACAACTGCAGAGACATTCTGGTGGATTCTCCTATGACATGGGACACACAACAAGGACACAGGTGTGGTACACGGATGGTATAGGGACCCCAGTTGAGCGTGTAGAATGAAATGGGGAACAGGAGAGAGAGAGCTGGGTGGTGAGGTCAGGTGTGGCGGAGGGAAGCAAGATCAAGGCACAGCCCGAGTCACTCTCTGAAAGGTAGTAGGGTAGATGGAGGAGGCTGTGAACAGAGGAGCCTTTTATCACAGCAGCATGGGGGGTCTCCTGATACCCCTGGCAATTTAGGAAACTCTACTTCCTCTTAGGATGAGAAGGTTCTTTTCTTTTCAGTCCAGACATTCTCCAAGTCAACCCCTGGATAGAGTACTAACATTTCAAGTGTGCGGCGGGGACTTCACCTGGGACCAGAAAGGCCTTAAGTAGGAGAAGGGACCAGAGTCTTGTTATCCCCGAGTCTCCAAGGCTGGGCATGTGCCAGATGGTTCGAAAAAAACAAACACATCAGCTCTTAATAGGTGCCTAAGCTGGACTCATCATTACAACTCTTCAGAGGATTAACTTCAGGTTTCCTAATAACTGAGACAAAAATGCCCTGGGCTACATGGTTTTCATTTTCTCACAAAATGAAACATGGATATTTATCTGCAAAGAGACACATTTAAGTGTAAATACACTCAAGGATTAATTTATTATGTGTGAATTACCAGCATAACAGACGATATTTTTCACTATGTTTTTCCAAGTGACCAGGCTAACCAAAGAAATTCTTCCGATTACCTGCTTGAGTGGCCAGCTTCACGTCGGTCACTTGGGGAGGGCTTTTAGGAAGAAAAAGGACTTTTCAGATAACGTTTGTTTGGTTTTTGATTACTTACATTCCAAAGGTGTTTAGGACCTAAAGAATGTAGAAGAAGGCACTGATTATTTTTCTACCAGATTGTCTTTCTTACATATCAGATGTTGCAGCTGAGCCTGTGTTAGAGCTCAGTAAATTGATGCCCAAATTCTTTGACAACGACCAGGAGCTCATCACCCACAGAGAATGTCAGTTATGCGCAATCCCATACTCACCCAAAAAGAGCTTTGTTCCTCAAATCTGGATAGTAGCAAGGACCAGTGCAGGTCAATTTTAATGAGAACCATTGGTGTAGGTCGGCTTCTTAAATTTCAGCACAGACATCAGAAATGGAGACAGAACACGTGTAGCGGGGAAAAATAAACAGTTTTCAGGAGCAAAGCAGCCTATGTTTCCTCTCTGAGAGTTTGGCCAAAAATGTCCTCCCATCAAAGCCAACAGGACAGGCCAAGCAGCCAAGGACTGGAAACAAAATAATCCAAATGAAGGAAAGGAAAAGATACGTTTCAGGAAGGTCACACACCACATGTGCTGGTCACAATGTCACAGCTCATTCAAGGAGAGCTTAATCCACTCTTCCCTAAAGTGCCAGCTCAAGGAGCTGGAAGATTTTCTCAAAATGTGTCTTTTCATTGAATAACTGTTGTTCAGTAGCTTCTATTCTTGCCTGGAGAATCCAATGGATAGAGGAGCCTGGAGGGCTACAGTCCATGGGATTGCAAAGAGGTGGACACGACTGAGCCACTAACATTTCAACATCTACACACTTTGCATCTCTAGGAATGGTTCTACAGGCAATGACCTATTCACTAAGGGCTGGATTTTAAATACAAGATGATTATATATGATTAATTTGAATAAAGATGTTAGTGTTCTCTGAAGCCTGTAGATCTGACCTTGGGTAGAAGACAAACCTGGCTGTAACTCCACCTTTGTTCTTGCTAACCTACCCCCAGTTAATCTGGGTTTCAGATGCTCTGTGTTTGAGGGAAGGTGGGCTCGTCCCCATCCTGGGCGTGAATCTTGATAAATCTAGATCCATCAGGGAATTCTATTCTGTTCTCCAGGGCCTGGCTTAGATAAGGTGCATGACTCAGTTCTTTTCTTAATCAGCATTACTCAAGTATACCTCTATACCTCTAAAATAAAATCCAGCAATTTTGAGCATGCAATTTGATAAGACTGATGGATGTAAACAGGCCTATAACCACTGCCACATTCACGATGTACATTTCCTTCACTGCCCCCCGAAATTCCCTACTGTCTTTGTGCAGTCAGCTCATTCCCCACCTTCCAGAAGCAACTGCTCTGCTCTATGTTACTTTGAACTGGCTTTTGTGAAGTAATCACATGTGTGGAATTGTACAGTCAGAGGTCTGTGTATCTTCTTTCATTTAACCTAATGCCCTGAGACCCTTCCATGATGCTCCGTGACTCAGTGGCCTTTGGTTCATGTGGCCGAGTGATCCCTCCACTTGCCTCTTTGTCAGTTCAGATAGCTGATAGATTTTTGGCTCCCACACGCAAAGCTGTTGTGAACATTCAAGTACAAATCTTTGTGTGGATGTGTATCACCATTTCTCCAGGAACTACCGGGGGTAGGGTTGCTGAGTGATGGGCTGGTATGTGAGAACGACTTGAGAAGCTGAAAAGTGCTTCCAAGGCGGCGTTCCCATCAACAATTCTGATTTCCAAGATTTCCAGTTGCTCCTCATCCTCGCTTACATTCGGTATTCTCACTCTTCAATACCAGTGATTCCAGTGGTGGGACTCAAAGTAGTTTAATTTGCATTTGCCGATGACAATGCATGATATGATATAACCAACAGTTTTTCATGTGCTTATTTTCCATTTGTATATCTTCTTTGGTGACATGTCTGTTCAAATCATTTGTCTTTTTTTTTTTTTTAAATTCAGGATATCTTCTTAATATTGAGTTGTAAAAGTGCTTTATGTACTCTGGATGTCAGTTCTTAAGCAGATATGCTTTAAAGCGTTTTCTACCAGTATATGCTTGTCTTTTCACTTTCTGAACAGTTACTTTTTAAAGGAAAAGTTTTGCATTTTTAGAACACTTTAAGATGTGCAGAAAAAGTGAGCCCCTCTCTTTTCCTCATTCCACAAAGCTCCTCAAACACTGACTGGCATGGAGAAGGCTTTTTTCTAGAGAAACTACAGGAGCATCAACATTAATAAAGCTAAATCTTCCAATCCATGAAGCACCCTGCATCTCTCTAGGAATGTCTACAGGGGACCAAACATTAGGTGACATAAGGGGGCTGACTCCTGACAAGCCCCCTACTTTATTATCTGGAATGTTCTATTAAATATTGTGCATGTTTAAATTAAATGAGGGAGCAAAATGAAACAAAAACACAAAGCCTTTTCCAGTAATAAGTTTAGTCATTTTATTTTCACTTCTAAAATAGGCCCAATGACAGGTTATCTATTTCATTTGTATATATATATCCTTTTGCTTGTATGGCTTATTTATTTCAACTGATGGAAAAATCTTAAAGGGATCCCTCACATTTTGAAAGCAAGCATAAAACATAAAAACTCTACTTAATACACTCTGGTGACCGAGATGGGAAGGAAATCCAAAAGGGAGGGAATATATATGGGTATGTATGGCTGATTCATTTTGCTGTACACTCAAAACTAATGCAACATTGTAGAGCAACTATAACCCAATAAAAAATAGTTAAAAGATAAAATAATAATCGATTTTAAAAAGTCATGAGTCTCCAGGGACATGGGCTAAGGACAGCTCCAAGGGGACACTGGCAGGCAAGGAGAGGAGTGGGGTGTGGATTGAAGTGAGGCTGCCGCCGGGATGGCTCAGAAAACACTTACTAATGCTCGAAACTGAACAACTGAAAAGGAGGAAGTTTCTGTATATATCAAAGAACACAGATTTTTGAGTGTTCTAGAAAACTGTATAGACTCAAGATTCTCTCTCTATAATTTCTGAGTATGCACATGTGTGAAACAGATCCTCGGAAATGTGAGGATGTGCACACATGACTATGCATTTCCCAGGAGGGCAGGTTGTGCTACGACGCCACTGCAGCCCAGGTGGGGCTGGTACACGGTGGACATTCAATATTTATTCATTGATAAATTCTTGTTCTTGCCAAAGATCCCTGTTTCCTCCCTTCTCTCCTCCAAACAGTTTTTTTAGTGAAAGGCATCATGGCCACTGAAAAGTCTTTTCTAATTAAAGTTTTATCCTAATCTGGAATAAATTATGTTGGACACATGCACACACAAGAGTACAAGAGTTTGGATGGAAAAGAGAGCCTGTTCCAGACCATGGACAGTTTGTCCAAGGCGCCACTAGATGGCGCAGCATATCCATTCAGCAGGAAATACTTGCACGCTGAGCTGCTTTTCATATGTTATTGAATCGTTGTTGTTGTCCATTTGTTAAGCTGTATCTGATTTTTGGGGACTTCATGGGCTACAGCATGCCAGACTCCTTTGTCCTCCACTATCTCCCAAGTTTGCTCAAATTCATGTCCGTTGAGTCAGTAATGCTATCTAACCATCTAATCCTCTGTCACCCACTTCTCCTCCTGCCCTCAGTCTTTCCCAGCATCAGGGTCTTTTCCAACGAGTCGACTCTTCACATCAGGTGGCCAAAGTATTGGAGCTTCAGCTTCAGCATCATTTTTTCCAATGAATACTCAGGGTGGATTTCCTTTAAGATTGACTGGTTTCATCTCCTTGCAGTCCAAGGGACTCTCAAGAGTCTTCTCCAGAACCACAGTTCAAAAGTAAGCGTCAGTTCAAATGTACCACGTGTGAATTCCTGGACAAGATCACGGCGTGAGTGTGCCATTTCACTTGTCTTGAAGAAGAAGAGGGCATCAGAGGATGAGACAGCTGGATGGCATCACCGATGCAATGGGCATGAACTTGGGCAAACTTCGGGCGATGGTGAGGGGCAGAGAGGCCTGGTGTGCTGCAGTCCATGGAGTCACGAACAGTCAGACACGACTGGGCAACTGAACAACAGTCTGACTGTCACTAAACAAGCAACACTCTCTCCTGATACCGGGGAGCACTCTGAGAACACAATCCACGGTCAAACACATCCCCACCTTCAGCCCTTTCCTGAGGATTCCCAGACGACGGCAGAGCTGTAGTCCCCTCCAGCAGCACACGCCTAGAATTCCCTTCTCCCTTCCCTCCCATCTGCCTCGCTTTTCCTCAGAAGCCCGCTGCTGCCCTGAAATCGTCACAGTCCCTGACCTCTTGCTCTGGACACCTAAACCCTTCATCAGCCACCTGCCAGGCCCACCTGCTGACACCTGGCCTGACTCTGGAAGCCACAGACTCAGAGCCAAGGCTCAACTCCTTCCCTTGGCCCCGTGGGAGGGAGGTGTCCTGGCATCTCAAGTCTTCCTCCCAATAAACGTTGACCATTTGTCAAATGCAGCATTTTACTCCATTCCCAGGGGCTCAGTGCTAAAGAGCCCACCTGCCAATGCAGGAGACACAAGAGACACAGGTTCAGTTCCTGGGTTGGAAAGATCCCCTGGAGGAGGGCATGGCAGCCCACTCCAGCATTCTTGCCTGGAGAATCCCATGGGCAGCGGAGCCTGGTGGGCTACAGTCCACGACACGACTGAAGTAACTGAACAGAGGCATCAGCAGACTAGGGGTTAATGGTTTGGGGGCCTGGGCTGGTGGGGAACTCAGCCACCAATCCTAACAATCCTATCACATTAGGGGCCCTGAACCCAAAGGCGATGATTGACATGGGTGACAGCTAGTTAACAGGATCCCATTGTGAGTGGGTTCTGAAGAAAATGTGGAAGGTGGAAGGCTGAAGGAAGGCCCAGCAGAGGAGGTGCGGCTGAGCTGGAAGCATAAAGAATTCTCTCAGTGGAGGTGTGGGAAGGCGTGGGCCCGACAGGAAGTTCTGGAGGCTTGAGTGCACAGTCAGTGGGAGTTGGCTGATTGTAAGGCGGAAGCCAAGTGGAGGATGGACCGAGAGGGTCCCCTCTGACATTCCCACCTGAACACTAAACTTTGAGGCGCCCGCAAGGGCTTTCCTGGTCTCTTGCGGGGTGAACTGTGTCTCCTCCCAAGAAAGATATGAAGTCTCGACCCCAGTCCCTTTGAATGTGACCTGGTTTGGAAGAAGGACACTGCAGATGCAATTGCTTAAGGGAAGATGGGGTCCAACATTCTCGGTAGAGAAGAAAAACAGGAATGTGATGATGGGGCAGAACCTGGAGCCCTGCAGCCGTGAGCCCAGGGGTGGCCGGCAGAGATTGTCCCCAAACACTGGAAGTTGCAGGACATGAGGAAGGGTCACCTGCACACACAGGTGCCCTGGGGCCACCTTGCTTCTGGACTTCAGGCCTCCAGGTCTGAGGGGCAGTACCTTTCTGTTGTTTTAGCGCCTCCAGCCCCACCCCAAGTGTCTGGAGCTTTGTGACAGCAGTCCTAGGAAGTGAACACGAGGTCCTCACGCGCCTCCTGGCCCCCAGAGCCTGGCCTGGAAGGCTCGCCCTGACCTCACCCCTCCCCCATTCTCCTGTCCTCACTTCCCCCGGGCTGGACTCAAAGTCCATCTGTCCCTTCAGGGAGCAGCAGCCTCAGTCGTCCCAGGCGGGTGTGTCTGAGCCCAAAGGACCCATGGGCACAGTCATGGGGACTAGCCCTTGTCCTGGGATCCCCTCTCCCGAGCAGGCCAGGAGGAAGGGCTTCACAGAACAGACCCCTTCCACCTTCGCGGCTCCATCCTGCCTCTGGGCCCTGCCCCCTGAGTTTCCAAAGCACCAGGCCTGAGCTGTGGGAGGCTTCGTCTTGAATAACAGACTTAATTGTGAGTCACAAGGGTCTTGACCTTGACCTTCTCATATTCAAGGTCTGAATGTGAGATGGTTCTAATCCTTGAAAGTGATAGTATCAGCTTAGGGGCATACCCAGACCTTGGAAATAGGGATCAAGTGTGCATGTGTGAAGACAGAGTGGGGAGAGCAAAAAAGTTCCCTTTTCCTTGTCCCAATCAAGGTCAGTTCATTCCATAAATGAGTTAAACACACAGTGTTTTCTCCCTACTGACTTTATTATCTTTAGTTTTTGAAGAGCTTGCATTTCAAATAATCCTAATGACACTGAATCTATCTTAATTATAACCCTTCATCTCAGGGCAGAGAGATGTCCATGGAAGAATTTTCTAAATTTCTTAATTAACCTGAGATGACTTTATTTTGCCCAAGACTGTGCTCTGAAACCGTTATGAGATATTCTATACGTGCTACCCCAGGGTAATTTTAGAAAAAAAATTTTTTTAACTATACCATAAAGCAAAAAACAAGAACAAAAACTACAGCAATAACCTGCTAAGTGACGAAAGATCAGAAAGACTGAAAACAGAAGGCAACAACCAGCACTTAAATGTCCAGATGTGTAGAGACTCATATCCTGCACACATCATTTCCATGTTTTTAACCTACTCAAAATCTAGTTTTTGATGGTGAAGGTTTTATAAGCAAAGTTTAATTTAGTACTATGTGGCTACTTATTATTTACTTTATTTTTCAAAAAAAGTTAATCCTTCCTCTAAACAGAGAACAGATCTGAAGTTTAATGAGTAGAAGAAGCTTCCCCTGGGAGGAAATATTCATCTTTTCCTCTGTTTCCCTTTATGCTCTGTCCCTCCCAGCAGAGGAGACTCCCCTGGAGATGCAATGAGCCTGTAGGTTCCTCACTGTGGTCCCCACGAGGCCGGAAAGGGACCCGCACTGTCGTCACAGGGTCCTAAATGACATCCATCTCACGCACTTGAGATGATTTACCTGCAATGGCCCAAGAGCATCCTGTCTTTTCACTCCAACTTGTCTTTTCCAAAATATTCGTTAAGGTCAAGTGGGATTTGGGAGGCTGTGGGCTTTTGGGGGATTTGATCCAGGCAAAGTCAAGCTAACGTGGGTTCAGGGGATATGGTCTGAGGTGTTGCTGGGGGAATCTCTGGCCTCTGGCTGGTTCTTGATGGATGCTGTCATTGGGGGGCAGGTGGGTCCCTGGATTGCCAGGGCTGTCTGAGGACCACAGAGAGTCTGGGGTTGGGACTGCCTGAGGACCCTGGGGTCTTCAGCCTCGCCCTACCATGAAGCCTGGGCCCCTCTTCACCTGCATGGCTCCTGGGGACCTGCTCCTCCAGACCCTCTCTGCACCCCAGGTCCACGCACACCACTCAGCACTCCCCCACCAGGGCCTCCTGAGAAGACCAACCCGGATTCTCATCCGGAGCTGCCACCAAAGCCGTGCCAACTTGGAGACTATATCACTGATATCACTGTTGGTGCTTTTCTAGAACTTTCTCCCCCCAGGGATGGTAGTGGGTGGAGAGCAGCTATTCCTTTCTTTGCTCCTCGAGGTTCCCTGAGAGAGGAAATGAGGAGGCTTCTTTCTGGGTTCCTTCTGGGAGTCTGTTCTAGGCTCCTTCTGGATGTTTCTCCTAGGCTTTCTCCCCAGGGAGAGAACTCCCCAGCAGAGTTCTCCCTGAGTTCGTGTAAGGAGGGCTGGTGTGTATTCAGGACTCAGTATCTGCACACTGGGCTTCCCAAGTGGCACTAGTGGTGAAGAACCTGCTTGCAAATGCTGGAGATATAAGAGAGGTGGGCTCGATCCCTGGGTCAGGAAGATCCCCTGGAGGAGGGCATGGCAACCCCCTCCAGTATTCTTGCCTGGAGAATCCCATGGACAGAGAAGCCTGGAGGGCTACAGTCCCTGGGGTCACAAAGAGATATGACTGAAGTGACTTAGCGTGCATGCACCTTCCCACTAGTCTGCTGTTTCCCGGAGCTTCTAGAAACCCCTGCTCCTCACCCCAGCCTCTCCCATGTGACCTCCAGCTCCAGGAATGCTCAGGTCCTCTGAGCGCTCAGGAGACAATCTGATAAGGTGAAATGCAAGGCTGAGTTATCTCCCGGGCACAGGGGCTGGGTAGACAGCCCCAGATGCCTGTGGAATAAGTGCAGAGCGGGCACTGGGGCCACACACCTGTCGGAACCAGGCTCTTCCACGCCAGGCTCTTTTGGGACTGAGACCCACACTGTCTCAGGAGGACCTGTCTCCTTCCGCCCAGCTCGTTGCATTGATGTGACTCCACTGTTCTCCTGAGTGTGTTTACTATTCCAGGAAGCGCCTGCTCAGAAAGCTACAGATTCCTTGGTCTTCCCATATCTTCCTGAAAGACCATCGGCTTTTCAACAGAGAACATTGTAGATAATTTACACCCCAAGGCACTGTCAAGCCCTGCCTCTGAAGCTTAAGCTGCTGTGTCGAACAATCCTAATGGTGAATCTGGTGCGCTCACCTGAACTTCATCAAGACTCCTTCACATGAAAACCCACCTTAACCAGACGTCGGAATCTCAGTGAGGATCCCAGCTTTGGCCTCGTCCCTTCGATTCTTCCCCCCACCCCAACCCAGGCCCTTCCTCGCTCACCCCCACAATAAGAAGAAACACAACTTGGTCTGCTTATCAGCAGATTATCTGGGTGATATTTCTGAGGAGCTGGAATTTGATAACAGCAAGAAAAGAGGAAAAGAGAAGTAAGAGTTCTCCATGCTATACAGTGGGTCCTTGTTAGTTACTTTATATATAGTAGTGTATGGGGAAAGAATTTTTTAAAACGTGGACATGTATAGCTGATTCACTTTGTTCTACGCCTGAAACTAACACAACATTGTAAAGCAACTGTTTTGTTCAGTAGCTCAGTCATCTCTGACTCTTTGAGACCCATGGACTGCATCACCCCAGGCTTCCTGGCCTTCACTACCTCCTGGAGTCTGCTCAAACTCATGTCACTGGAATCAATGATGCCATCCAACCATCTCATCCTCTGTCGTCCCCTTCTCCTCCTGCCCTCAGTCTTTCCCAGCATCAGGGTCTTTTCCAATGAGCCAGTTCTTTGCATCACATGGCCAGAGTATTGGAAGGACATCCTGGGAGTGAAAGCTCTCTGCTGTGCTGAGGGTAAGGGGTGGGATGGGGTGGGGGGGATGTTTGCTCCCCGCTTCTGTAGCCATTTGGACCCCAGAAGAAGCCAGAACTAAGATTCTGAAGGGACAGAATGGTCTAGCAAGCCACTGGAAATTCAGATCTAGGTGAGCATAGGAACGCTTTCACATCGTCAAGCTGTGAGGATTAGGAATATCCAGATTCTTTGAACTGAATAGGGAAAAAAAAAGAAAAACCTGGTTAACTGACAACATTTTCATGGCCGTTCTTTCTTTAATAAGCAATTTTGAGACCATTTACTATGTCCCTTTTGACCTACAATGCCTTTCAACTTTAATGAATTTCTTGCATGGAATTTTTATAATTTTTACTTTTTGTATTAGAGTAGTTAGTGTTTGATGATGGGCCTGAAGCCAGCTGAACATGCTTTAGAAGTTTCCAAGGTATCTGATTGAGTTTATAAGCTTCTTTCTCAGAGCTTCTTTACTGCCTCTCTGAAGGATTAGAGAGTTTGTTCATAGTTGTGCTGAGCTTGACATGATAATGAAACAATCAGAAAGGAGCCTCACAGACAGGGCTGATTCCTCAGCTGCCTCACTGAGTAATGAAGGACCAACAGCGCCCCCTAGTGAAATAACAGGGGTACTAAACGTTTCTATGGCTTCCGGGGTGGCTCAGATGGTGGGAACCTGCCTGCCATGAGGGAGACTGGGGTTCGATCCCTGGTTTGGGAAGATCTCCTGGAGAGGGGAATGGAAACACACTCCAGTATTCTTGCCTGGAGAATGCCGTGGACAGAGGAGCCTGGAGGGCTAGAGTTCACGAGGTTGAAAAGAGTTGGACCTGGCTGAGCAGCTAACACTTTGACAAGGAAAAGGAAAACTGAGATATGCGAACATACATTATTGTCTTACTCTTACTTAAAATTCTGTATATTTTGGGACTTTTCTGGTGACTTGGATGGTAAAGAATCTCCTGCAGGAGATGCAGGTTCAATTCCTGAGTCGAGATCTCCTAGAGAAGGGAGAAGGGAATACTCCAATATTCTTACCTGGAGAATTCCAAGGACAGAGGAGCCTAGTGGGCTACAGTCCATGGGATCGAGAAGGGTCAGACACAGCTGAGTCACTAACACTATTTAAACATTTCTATGAGCTAACGTCAGAGTCTTATTACATCAGCTCGAATTCAGGATCATACCTCTTTCTATTGCAGATCTTCAAAAGTAGAATCAAAAACTATCAGTAAAATTTCTGATTATCAGGAATAAGTTAAACAATATATTAACTATTATATTTATAAATGGAAGACTTTATCACATACTGCACTTTATGCATTATTATTATTTTTGAATAGTTCACTTAAATATTTAATATTTGGCTGCACCGGATCTTATATGCTCCATCTTTGTTGCGGCGTGTGAACTCTTAGCTGTGGCATGTGGGATCTAGTTCTCTGACCAGGGATTGAATCTGGACCCCCTGGCACTGGGAGTGTGGAGACTTAGCCACTGGAGCATCACAGAAGTCCCTCATACACTTATTTACATAGTCTTCTTGTTCTTCAGTTACAAAGTCATATCTGACTCTCTATGTCCCTATGGACTGCACCACGCCAGGCTTCCCTGTCCTTCACTATCTCTCGGAATTTGTGCAAACTCATGTCTTAAATCTGGGAAGAAAAAAAAAAAACAACAGATAAAAGTAAATTTGTCTTAGAACAATCATTCATCTTCACTTATCAAAACATAGTCATAAGGGCTTATTAAAAGAACAGCAAATCTTGAAAGACTACTGGTAAGATCAAAATATTTTGACTGGATTTTCATGAGAAATTAATAAATATGGCTCAGAAACTGCCACTAATACATTTGGGGAAAATTATAAAATGCCAAGAAAGAAACACATATTCTGTTTTTCTCTTCTCCAGGTGTGAATAGTGCTTAGTAGAGATTGGAATCTTCCTGACTGTTTTCCCTACCTGGTTCATTCATCAAAATGGAAAATTATTCTGCATAACTCTCAAGTAATGCATGACAAGAGAGAAGTGATTCCCAGAAGACTTTAAAATTAAATGAAAAGAGATCCAAAGGCCCAAATTACATCGAGCCACAAATTACATACAGAAGTCAAATCAATAGGATTTGACCAACTAGTGGAAACGGCTTGACAGAGAAGAAATTACTTCTTTCAGATCCTACTAATTGTTGAATAGAACACATATTCATGGAATTCATTCACAGTTGAAGTGCATTCACTGGATAGGTTAGAGAAAAGCTCTTATCAAACTACACTTTTAAATATAAGCAATAGAGGGTTGGTTAACATTTAATATTAATCTACCATTTGGGGGCATTCAATGAAAAGAGCAAAGTTCAAGCTTTGAACCAGGAAGCAAAACATTCAAAGTTGGTTGGATTTTCAGGCAGAAATACAAGTCTAATAGTCCATGTTGAGTTATAGAGTTCTGATGCAGACATCTAGAAAAATGAGTTTCCAAACAATTAGTTTTCATCAACAGTATCTGATGGGTCTAAGAACGCAATTTAAATGCGTGTCATTTCTGGAAAGAGATCTAAATTTAGAGCCTTGCTAATGTCCAGCATTATCCTCCCAAGCCTCTTCAGATGCACCTGTCCTGACCACGGAAGTCCATCCAACTGGGGGGAGCTCACCGCTTCCGGCTCAGGAGTTATTACAGCCTGCCTCCCACTTGCCTGCTTTTAATCCTTTGTCTCTCCCTGGTGACCTTGGTTCTTTGATTCTGTTGTTTTTCACCCTCTCTCAAGAACTTTGCTATGGCAACAAGAAAAGGAAGCATATTTTCCCAAAGTAACATCTTTTCCATCATTGTAAATGAGACTATGTTTACACATGATCACTGTTGCGATAACAATGAAAAGACAGTGGAAAGTTTGTGATTCCAACAGTCTGGATACAAGATACCCTGACCAGTTCTTCCACTTACACCAACAAAATCTGCTGGGCTACAAAATAACTAAAGATATTGATAAACTAATAAGAATCTTTAAAAAATGATACAAATGAACTTGTTTACAAAACAGAAACAGAAGAAACAAAACAGAAGAAACAGAATCCCATGGACACAGGGGCCTGGTGGGCTACAGCCCATAGCGCTGCAGTCTGACATGACTGAAGCAACTTAGCACACACATAGAGAAAACAGATGCCAACTTGAATTGTATTTTTAGCAAAAGGAAAATCTACCAGAAATGAAAGTAAAATAAGCTAATTTTCAGATCAATGAAAACTCTTCCAACTGGTGTGTGTGTGTGTGTGTGTGTGTGTGTGTATATATATATATATTTTTTTTTTTTTTTTGCCATGCCCCAAGGCATGTAGGATCTTAGTTACCTGATCAGGGATAGAACCAACACCTCCAGCTTTGGAAGCTGGGAGTCTTAACCATTGGACCACCAGGGATGTGCCTTCTAGCAGTAACGTTTCTTAATGAAATTTTGAAGGCAGCATTTCATGAAAAGGAAGGCGACTTCAAATGTAGATCTGAGATGTAAGAGGGAGTACACGGAGGGATAAACCTATGCAAACAATAGCTGTGTAAAATAGTATCAATCAACTCTGTAGGATTTAAAAAAACAGGATAAAAAATGCACTACAAAAAAAGAGTATGCAAAGTTATGGTGTTCCAAATTCTTTGTATCATTTGGCAAAATTGTTTTTTTTTTCCATTTATTTTTATTAGTTGGAGGCTAATTACTTTACAACATTGTAGTGGTTTTTGTCATACATTGAAATGAATTAGTCATGGATTTACATGTATTCCCCATCCCGGTCCCCCTCCCACCTCCCTCTCCACCCCATCCCTCTGGGTCTTCCCAGTACACCAGGCCCAAGCACTTGTCGCATGCATCCAACCTGGGCTGGTGATCTGTTTCACCCTAGATAATATACATGTTTCGATGCTGTTCTCTTGAAACATCCCACCCTCGCCTTCTCCCACAGAGTCCACAAGTCTGTTCTATACATCTGAGTCTCTTTTTCTGTTTTGCATATAGGGTTATCGTTACCATCTTTCTAAATTCCATATATATGTGTTAGTATGCTGTAGTGGTCTTTATCTTTCTGGCTTACTTCACTCTGTATAATGGGCTCCAGTTTCATCCATCTCATTAGAACTGATTCAAATGAGTTCTTTTTAATGGCTGAGTAATATTCCATGGTATATATGTACCACAGCTTCCTCATTCATTCATCTGCTGATGGGCATCTAGGTTGCTTCCATGTCCTGGCTATTATAAACAGTGCTTCGATTAACATTGGGGTGCACGTGTCTCTTTCAGATCTGGTTTCCTCGGTGTGTATGCCCAGAAGTGGGATTGCTGGGTCATATGGCAGTTCTATTTCCAGCTTTTTAAGAAATCTCCACACTGTTCTCCACAGTGGCTGTACTAATTTGCATTCCCACCAACAGTGTAAGAGGGTTCCCTTTTCTCCACACCCTCTCCAGCATTTATTGCTTGTAGACTTTTGGATAGCAGCCATCCTGACTGGCGTGTAATGGTACCTCATTGTGGTTTTGATTTGCATTTCTCTGATAATGAGTGATGTTGAGCCTCTTTTCATGTGTTTTTTTGCCATCTGTATGTCTTCCTTGGAGAAATGTCTGTTTAGTTCTTTGGCCCATTTTTTGATTGGGTCATTTATTTTTCTGGAGTTGAGCTGGAGGAGTTGCTTGTATATTTTTGAGATTAATCCTTTGTCTGTTGCTTCGTTTGCTATTATTTTCTCCCAATCTGAGGGCTGTCTTTTCACCTTGCTTATAGTTTCCTTTGTTGTGCAAAAGCTTTTAAGTTTCATTAGGTCCCATTTGTTTATTTTTGCTTTTGTTTCTAAAATTCTGGGATGTGGGTCATAGAGGATCCTGCTGTGATTTATGTCGGAGAGTGTTTTGCCTATGTTCTCCTCTAGGAGTTTTATAGTTTCTGGTCTTACATTTAGATTTTTAATCCATTTTGAGTTTATTTTTGTGTATGGTGTTAGAAAGTGTTCTAGTTTCATTCTTTTACAAGTGGTTGACCAGTTTTCCCAGCACCACTTGTTAAAGAGGTTGTCTTTTTTCCATTGTATATCCTTGCCTCCTTTGTCGAAGATAAGGTGACCACAGGTTTGTGGATTTATCTCTGGGCTTTCTATTCTGTTCCATTGATCTGTATTTCTGTCTTTGTGCCAGTACCATACTGTCCTGATGACTGTGACTTTAGAAGAAGGTAAGCTTCCAAACTCATTCTATGAGGCCACCATCACCCTAATTCCAAAACCAGACAAAGATGCCACAAAAAAAGAAAACTACAGGCCAATATCACTGATGAACATAGATGCAAAATTGTTAAGATATTATGTGACTTTAAATTTGATTAAGGTAAACAATGTCAACGATGGGACTGGTGAGAGACACAGGTGGGATCCCCAAGGTCGTGGTAATCCGCCACTTCATAATCTAAGCTGTGGACACAGAGTTGTGCGTTTTATCTGTTGTGTTCTTTTCTCTTACCCGTCTTCGTATCTGCTCAGTGTTATGAATTAGCCAGGAGAGAGGTTTGTGTGATGAGCCAGTTGCTGTTCAGTCACTACGTCATGTCCGACTCTTTGTGACCTCCTGGGCTGCAGCACGCTGGGCTTCACTGTCCTTCGCTATCTCCTGGAGTTTGCTCAGATTCATGTGTATTGAATTGGTGATACCGTCCAACCATCTCATGCTTAGTCTCCCCCTTCTCCTCCTGCCCTCAATCTTTCCCAGCATCAGGGTCATTTCCAATGAGTTGGCTCTTTTCGTCAGGTGGCCGAAGTATTGGAGACAGCTGAATGAAATGTAATACTGCTTTCAAGGCGCTTACACTGCAGTGAAGGAAATAGAAATGTCCTTGAATGATTAAAGTTCAAGGGAGGAACTGAAAAGCAGCTAGGAATCTTGCACAGCCAACCAAGTGAGAGGAGAGGGCAGACAGCGAAATGGGGCTCATTAAGCCAACTGAGAAGAATTGGTGAAAGGCGTGGCCCCGACAAGGGATGAGTAGTCTGTCTAGTTCACAAGTTGAAGAGACCAGTTTCCGGTAGAAAACTGAAAATAAAAACAATGATTGTATTGTTTGCCTACTGTAGTTCTCATTTCCTAGAAAGACTGATTGGAAGGGCAACAGGTTCACTTGCAGATATTCCTCCCTAACAATCTGCCCTCTTTAGATGCGATATGAAAGCTGGAGCTCGGTGCAAGTCTTGTCCACGAAACCTAGCTGAGGAGCAATAAAGCAGGACTTGGGATTTTATGTTTCCCATACGAATTCAAACCTTTTCACAGATGCAGTGTAGATCTTTGAACTGCAGGGGCCATCCCTGTCCCTCACTGGCTATTAGATGTTTTAGATAAAGGAAAAACTCAAATACACATCGAGAGAAAATACATCTGTAGTTAAGAACAAGAGCATCGCTAGGAATCTGAGAGTCACAAGGAGAGTGTGTTAGTCATAAAGAAAACCTTCCTTTATGCACTCCTTCTTTAATTGGGAATGACTTGGGTACCATTACACAGGTTCTCTGTCCTACAGCTTCCAGATTTACAATGATTACCTAACATGATTGATCAATAAACTATCCAATAACTCATCAGGGTGGCTGGAGGGTAAGGTACTTTGCATTTTGTGATTGAAAATCCTCTCAATTTTTACTTTAAAAGAGAAACCAAAAACCAAAATATTTTGATTTTACTTCCTTAAGAATGTTTGAAGTGGCTGAGCAGGTAGAATTTTTTTTTTTTTCCCATTTATTTTTATTAGTTGGAGGCTAATTACTTTACAGCATTGCAGTGGTTTTTGTCATACATTGAATTAGCCATGGATTTACATGTATTCCCCATCCCGGTCCCCCCTCCCACCTCCCTCTCCACCCCATCCCTCTGGGTCCTCCCAGTGCACCAGGCCCGAGCACTTGTCTCATGCATCCAACCTGGGCTGGTGATCTGTTTCACCCTAGATATACATGTTTCGATGCTGTTCTCTTGAAACATCCCACCCCCGGGTTCTCCCATAGAGTCCACAAGTCTGTTCTATACATCTGAGTCTCTTTTTCTTTTTTGGCATATAGGGTTATCGTTACCATCTTTCTAAATTCCATATATATGTGTTAGTATACTGTAATGGTCTTTATCTTTTTGGCTTACTTCACTCTGTATAATGGGCTCCAGTTTCACCCATCTCATTAGAACTGATTCAAATGAATTCTTTTTAACGGCTGAGTAATATTCCATGGTGTATATGTACCACAGCTTCCTCATCCATTCATCTGCTGATGGGCATCTAGGTTGCTTCCATGTCCTGGCAATTATAAACAGTGCTGCGATGAACATTGGGGTGCACGTGTCTCTTTCAGATCTGGTTTCCTTGGTGTATATGCCTAGAAGTGGTATTGCTGGGTCATATGGCAGTTCTATTTCCAGTTTTTTAAGGAATCTCCACACTGTTTTCCATAGCGGCAATGAAACTTAAAAGCTTTTGTACAACAAAGGAAACTATAAGCAAGGTGAAAAGACAGCCCTCAGATTGGGAGAAAATAATAGCAAATGAAGCAACAGACAAAGGATTAATTTCAAAAATATACAAGCAGGTAGAATTTTTACTTTAAAAAAATGAAAATCCTCTCAAACTATCACTTGTAACTTTGATCTTATTCTAAACCTTTATCAATGATGTTGGAGATTTATTGGTTGAATTTGGCTAATGGAATCTCCAACAAGTCAACTGCAATGTTTCCCCTGAGACTTGTACTCTAAACAGTGCAGGTATTGTGATTGTTCCAGTGGTTAGAAAACCTGGATTCTAACTGTGGGTCTACCACTGCTTGACCATGGGAACTTCAAGATACTTTGCCTCTCTGAGATCAGACATCCTCTAAATAATGGAAACAGCACTACTCCACCTCCTAACTCCCCAAGGGTCTTGGGAAAATCAGAAATGAAAGTAGCATTTCTTTGAAAACTAGAAGATTACACACACACACACACAAATAATATTATTTTTCCTAATTGAACAATTTAGGAAATTAATTTACTTATTTAGTTTTATTAGGTATAGTGGATATAAAAGAAACAGTACATGTTTAAAATATAAGTTGAAAAGTCTTAGCACACACACACGTATATACCAAAGTTTCTTCATATTCTTAGATAATTTTTGCTCTTGTCTGTTTCCCTTCTTCCTTCCTAATCTAAAAGATTCTTCTTTCTTTTCCCTCTCTAACTGCATTGGCTAGGACCTCTAGTATAATGTTGAATAGGAGTGGTGAGAGTGGACATCTTCTCCTTGTTTCTGATCTCAGAGAGAAAGACTCCAGTCTTTAGCCACTGAGTATGATATTAGCTGCAGGTGGTTTGTAGATGTTCTTTATCAGGTCAAGGAAATTTTGTTCTATTTCTAGTCTGTAAACAGTTTTCTTTTAATCAGGAATATCAGTTTTTATCGGATGTTGAATTTTGCCAAGTAGTTTTTCTGCATTTATTGAGGTGATCATGTAGCGTGTTAATATATGAATCATATGATTGATTTTCAAATGTTAAATCAATCTTGTATTTCTAGAATAAACCCCACTTGGACTTGATACCCTTTTAATATATTGTTTGATTAAATTGGCTACAACTTTGTTAAGGATTTTTACATCTATATTCTTAAGGATGTTAGTCATCTTTCTTCTAATATTTTTGTCTGGTTTTGGTATCCAAGGAATGCTGGCCTCATAGAATGAATAGCTGAGTATTCCCTCATCTGGAATTTCATTGATGAGTTTGTATAGAATTAATATTATTTCTGCCTTAAGTATCAGAGATGCAAATGGCCCCCCACCCACCCACCTCCACTCTGCAACTGAGTCATCTTTTCCTGTTTCTTTGCCTGTCTAGCACTTTCTGATTGGATAACAATAATGGTTTGCATTTTACCTTGTTAGAATCTGGATATTTTGTGTTACTATGTATATGTCTGAGCTTTGCTCTGGAATGCTGTTCATTTCCTTCAAAAGGATTGGATCCTTTTGTGGCTTGCTTTTAGCTTTGTTGACTGGGTCCAAGCAGATCCCCTTTTGAAGTTTTTTTCACTACTAAGGCAGTACTACATGAGTCTTTAAACTGATAATAAAAATTTTAAATTTATCTTATTGAACTATAGTTGATTTACAGTGCCGTGTTAATTTCTACTGTACAGTAGAGTGATTCAGTTATATGCACACATATATGTTCTTTTTCATACTCTTTTCCATTATGGTTTATTACAGGATATTAATATAGCTCCCTGTGCTATACAGTAGGATCATATTTATCCATCCCTTATATAATAGTTTGCATCTGCTAACGCAAACTCCTACTCCATCCCTCCTCCATCCGCCCACCCCCAACTGATGTGGTATAAAGGACAAGGGTTCCAGTTTTTCTGCACGAAGGATGGCTGGTCCCATGTGAGCTGAGGCAGCTGTTCTCTTTAATCCTTCCCGGTGGTTCTCTTCCTGGCCTCAGCTAGTCTCATCACGTGCAGACGCTGATGAGCATTCTTCAAACTGAGGGGAGGGGGCCCTCTGCAGAGTTTTAGAGGTCTGAGTCTATGGAGCTCTTGCCTCTCTGGTTCTCTACCCAGAGAACTCCAGCGCTTCTGACTTCCTCGTCCTCCCAGCACCTTCTAGTGAACTCAGAGGGCCTGCCCGGCTCTACCTGATGGCCCTCCCCTCCAGGTGATAGTGGGCTAACCTCGTCTGTTTCTCCTGTCTCAGAAATCACTGTCTTCTGCTTATGTCCAACTTCTGAAAATCATCTTTTCATGGATTTTGTCCTCCTTTTTCTACATCCCATCTTGACTGGAAGTGCAAGTTTCTTTGTGACCCCATGGACTTTAGCCCACCAGACTTCTCTGTCCATGGGGATTCTCCAGGCAAGAATATTGAAGTGGGTTGCCATGCCCTCCTCCAGAGGATCTTCCCAACCCAGGGATCAAACCCACGTCTCCCACATTGTAGGCAGATTCTTTACCATCTGAGCCACCAGGGAAGTCCTCAAATTTACTATTTATACTCATTTCAATTTACATAATTCTGTCTTCTCTGCCTGCCTTTCCACTCCTAATCACATGTTAGGATTTAATGAAACCAAATTCATGTTAAAGGAGAATCCAGGGTTTGGAGGAAAGAAAGAAGAAAGAATTAATCAAGTTAAAGGTAAAAATAGTTCAATAACTTCACTAGGTTCCTCCTACCTGTGAAACATCGTGCTTGGTGCCATTAGACTTTTGCATGAACCATGGCCCCCTATGGATTTAGAGTAAAGGCAGCTGTTGTTGGTGTTCAGTTGCTGTCATACCTGATTCTTTGCGACCCCATAGACTGCAGCATGCCAGGCTTCCCTGTCCTTCACTGTCTCCCAGGGTTTGCTCAAACTCATGTCCATTGAGTCAGTGATGCCATCCAACCATCTTATCCTCTGCCACCTGCTTCTCCTCCTGTCCTCAATCTTTCCCAGCATCAGGGTCTTTTCCAATGAGTTGGCTCTTCGCATCAGGTGGCCAGAGTATCAGAGCTTCATCTTCAGTATCAGTCCTTCCAATGCATATTCAGGGTTAATTTGCTTTAGGATTGACGGATTTGACCTCCTTGCAATCCAAGGGACTCTCAAGAGTCTTCTGCAGCACCACTGTTCAAATAGGAAAAGTTTACTGAGACTTGAAGATTTCACTTTGAAAAAGAGGACACCCTTACCCATTTCTCTTTCGCCTGCTGCTTCTCCCTCCACTCATTTCCTAGGCCTCCCAGAAAACTATTTCCCTAGCAACACAGGCTGTGTTTGCTGCTTGGAAGTTCTGCATGTCTGGGATCCTTCCCTGGTTTCTAGGGGCTTCCCAGGGCTTCCTACTCAACCATTCAGCCCTGGTCTGAGAAAAAATGACAAAGTCAATAGCTGCATCCACTCAGGGATGATCTTACAAAACCTGACTCTTGTGTGCATCTCTGGTCATTTGCGCCTTCTGTTGTCCTGTGGTCGCTGATGCTTTATTTATGTTGGGCATGCAGACCGCTGTGCCGGCCCTTTCAGAGCGTCTGGCACCGTTGTGGGAGCGTTCGGTTCTGCTACATTTGTGTCACACATTTGCAACACACTGAAAGGATGAAGCTAGGAGGTTCAGGGAAATGTCAGCCTGGGGTGGGTGTGAAGCTAGCTGGGTTTCTCCCTCTACCAGAAGGAACATTACTTTAAGTTGATTGGTTGTTTCCAAAACCACAATCCCAATGAACATTTCATAAGAGGCTACTACCAACTTTTATAGGGAAACTAGTGGTCCTTGCAGACTCCCGATCGGCTATGAGTTGATTTTTCAGACTTTGCTTATTCTTTGAACTGCCAATCAAATCATGCAGTAACTTCTCATTAATAGAAACTTAGCTAAAGAAAGAGCTGTTATCTTCCGGGTGTGGATAGGCAGGAGGCTCAACTGTGCCCTCCCTTGAAAGGGAAGCTTAGGAAGGTGTTCAGGAGTAGACACAAGCATTTGGTAGGAGTGAGACCCTACTAAGGACATGGACCAAGGCACCAGGAAGCAAACTCTTCCCCATCTCTTCTCCTGGCTACAGTTAGGACTCAATCTTTGTGTCCCTTGTGTTTATATACCTTGTCTGGCTCCTCCGTGAGACTGAGACCTGAATATGTGGCTTTGGGTTATGTCCTATATCCCTCATATAGGTGATGTCATGCAATATTTGTCTTTCTCTGACTTACTGCACTTAGCATAATGTTCTCAGGATCCGTGCATGTTGTCACAAACAGCAGGTTGCCCTCCTTTCTTGTAGCTGTATAATATTCCATTGAATGAGTACATGCCACATCTTCTTTATCCATTTATCCACTGACAGACATTTAAATTATTTCCATATTTGGGCCACTGTGAAAAATGTGACAGTGAACATGGGAAAGCACATACCTCTTTAACATCCTGTATTCATTCTCTTTGGATAAACACCCAGAAGTAGGATTGCTGGGTACTTCTACTTTTAATTTTTTTGGGGAATCTCCTTCCATGCTAGCTGCACCAGTTTACATTCCCATCAACAGTGCACATGGGTTCTCTTTCCTCCAAATCCTGGCCAAAGGTTATTTCTTGTTTTGTTGATGATAGTGATCCTAAGAGATGTGAGTTTTGATTTGCATTTCCCTGATGGTTGGTGATATATGAATGAGGACATCTCACTTCCCTTGCTTCATTCACAGCTGACGCTCCTTGACATCCACCTGAATTAAGACACTAAATATGCACAGATGTTTCTTTTCCTTGGTTAAGGCTCCTTTGTCCTCTTCTCCATCATTCTAATTTCTAGCCCTCCACCATCTGCCACTATTTATTTAGGCTCTTCCTCATTTCCATTTCATAATTTTTAAAAATACTGAATTCTGATTACTGTTTCATACTTCCAAAGTCCTTAATTGTTTTTTTAAAGCCAGTCAGGAATATTAAAAAATAACATTACCAAATGATGACATTGAATAAAAACCAAATGCCAAGAGCTGTCAGCTAAATGAATAAAACACTACAGTTTTTCATCCAAACCAGAATGGATCACGGTGGGTGATTTCTTAAATACAGATAACACTTAATTGACTGCTGGGTCTCTAGAAAGATCCGAAAGTCAGGGAAACCCTGTTGAAAATGCAAATATCCTTGTGCCCGGGGAGAGCTACCAGGTTAGCGCGTGTTACCTAAGCAGAGGGGGTGGAGTGGGGGCTCTTGCGGGTGGACAGGCCTGGAAAGGATAAGGTCACAGGAATACCTGATAGAAAGAAACTGAGAGAGCCTAGAGGAAAGATGTGAAAAGAGATTTAACAAAGGCCAGACGAAGAAGAAGAAGAGGGGGCAGGGGGAGGGGGAGGGGAGGGAAATCAGGAAGCACATTGGGAAAATTAAACAGTCACCATCAAAGGAATTGAGTCACCTGCTCCTTCTCTCATTCTCTCCTTTCCAATCTGCCTGTGTATATTTACTATCTGCCACACCTACTGTTTCTAGTTCTCTGTCTCTTTCTGAATCCAGCATCACTGCTGAGTATTGGATACTATGGCATCTGCTAGGGCAGAGGCATATGGGCTAGTTATTCTTGGCTGGAGAATTCCATGGACAGAGGAGCCTGGCGGGCTACAGTCCATGGGTGGCAAAAAGTTGGACACAACTGAATGACCTTCCCTTCACAGGGCAGAGGTACCAGGATATGGACCCCTGCCCTGAGCAGCAGCCAGAGAAGGAGGGTGATGGGGCGAGAGGGGGCAGGTGGGACATTGACAATGAGAGCACAATTGCCGAATAGACTTCTTGCAGGGTAATGGTTTTTAGTGACTAATCACAAGGCTTAACATAATCCCAAGAATGACATTTTACAGGTTTAACAGATTCAGCAGTTCCATCAACTAGCTAGATTAGCCCCAATGACACAATAAAACTCTTCTGTTTACTGAAAGTCTGTAAGACAGAGAGCCCTAGGCATTCTTCCAGATAGTAGAATAGACAGCAAAAGTAAATGGAACAGAAAATAGATGGAGAGAGGCAGGGGGCGGGAGGGAGAAGGAGGGAAAGAAGAGAAAGTGTGAGGAGTAAACATGAAAAGGACACGCAGTTTGATGACTGAGGATAAGAGGTGGAGGGATTTGGGAAGGTCATCGTCTTTGAAAGTCATTGTAGGAGTCGGGCTGAACTCAGAATCAAGGTGACACAGCAGCCTCTTTTTTTTAATAAGAGTATTCTGGAAAGAGTTTGTCTTCAGCAACTTCAACAAGCACCATTTGAAACCAGCTAACCACAGTCGAGTCCTTCCATATAAGGTCCTGTCAAAAAGTTTCACAACCATCTTTTTGGAGCCAAGCAAATTATTTTTAACCAGGAGACACCAAAGACTCTCTGAAGTAGGTCAGCAAACAGAAGTCTGTGTTCTTCCACTGCTGATGCTAATCTCTTGACTCAAGACGGTTGAAAAGGATAAACATCAATAACAAACATACAGAAAGGTTAACAAAAACCTAGCCCCTAAAGCATGGAGGACTCCCTGGTCTCTGGTTTACTGCTTCTGAATCTATAGATAATTGAGCCAAGATCCGGTGAGTTGAGTGATGACCCCAGAGCCTAGGACAAAGCAGAGGCTGAACGTAAATCCTGGCATTCTGACTCCTGAAAGCAGCATCTCCTCGGCTACACCGCCCTCTGCTAGTAACACCTGTGAAGAAATAGTTTCTATAGCCTCTTTTTCTTCAGCCCTCTGCTTTCAAGATTCTCTTCCAGACTCCAGGTGAGGTCGTAGAGCAAGACTCCTGCACTGAACAATCTGAGCTTGGGGCACAAAAGTGAAATGCTTTTATTTTCTCCAATTGCTGCCTTTAACTATACTTGCCTTCCTCCTAAACACATCTTGGGTAAATCCCTCAGTTCTTTATGTTAATTTTAGGTATTAAAATATGTCTGCTCCTGTTTAAAACTTCAGTTTCCTTTCTTCTTGTCGACCCACTGTGTAGTTCTTACAGTTTGCTCTGCACTGAAAGAATAATTTCAGTTTATTTAATTGTTCCTCTTTACCACTTTTGTTTCATCTTCCCATTACTTTTTAAAAAAATCAACACTTTAATTTGAAATAATTTTGGACAGGGAAAAGTTTCAAAATAGTACAAAGAATTCCTACATATTCTTAGCCCATAATCCCCTAATAATAATATTTTACTTCTCTTGCTTTATTTTTTGGTTTTATATATATATGTATATATATATATATACACACACACACACATGTTTATGCATATTTAAAGCTCTATTTGTACACATATTTTCTTACACATTTGTATGCACATTTGCGAGTAAGATACAGACATCATGCTTCTTTGCTCCTAAATATTTCACTATGTATTTTTTTAAAAAATGACTTTCTCTTATATAACAATGAAATGATTTTCAAAGCATAAAGTTTACATTGATGCAACACTATGATCTACTCTACAGACCTTATTCAAATTTCAGAATTATCCCACAAATGTCCTCATGATAAAATAAAATTAATTTTTTTCTGGTTCAAGATCCAATCAAGTATCATATATATTACCTTTAACTGTCATTTTCCCTTTTGCTTCTTTTATCTGGAACAGTTTTTTAGTCCTTTTTTTTTCTTCTTTTTATCGGCTTGAAAGTATAACCATCTACATTGCAAAATTGTGCTCTATTCAGTTCAGTTCAGTTCAGTCGCTCAGTTGTGTCTGACTCTTTGTGACCCCATGGACTGTAGCATGCCAGGCCTCCCTGTCCATCACCAACTCCCAGAGTTTACTCAAACTCATGTCCATTGAGTCGGTGATGCCATCCAACCGCATAATCCTCTGGCGTCCTCTTCTCCTCCTGCCTTCTATCTTTCCCAACATCAGGGTCTTTTCAAATGAGTCAGTTCTTCACATCAGGTGGCCAAAGTATTGGAGTTTCAGCTTCAGCATCAGTCCTTCCAATGAATATTCAGGACTGATTTCCTTTAGGATGGACTGGTTGGATCTCCTTGCAGTTCAAGGGACCCTCAAGAGTCTTCTCCAACATCACAGTTCAAAAGCATCAGTTCTTCACCACTCAGCTTTCTTTATAGTCCAACTCTCACATCCATACATGACTACTGAAAAACCATAGCCTTGACTAGATGGACCTATGTTGGCAAAGTAATGTCTCTGCTTTTTAATATGCTGTCTAGATTGGTCATAACTTTCCTTCCAAGGAGCAAGCGTCTTTTAATTTCATGGCTGCAGTCACCATCTGCAGTGATTTTGGAGCCCAAAAAAATAAAGTCTGCCACTGTTTCCCCATCTATTTGCCATGAAATGATGGGACCGGCTGCCTTGATCTTAGTTTTCTGAATGTTGAGCTTTAAGCCAACTTTTTCACTCTCCTCTTTCACTTTCATCAAAAGGCTCTTTAGTTCTTCTTCACTTTCTGCAATAAGGGTGCTGTCATCTGCATATCTGAGGTTATTGATTTTTCTCCTGGCAATCTTGATTCCAGCTTGTGCTTCATCCAGCCCAGTGTTTCTCATGATGTACTCTGCATATAGGTTAAACAATGGTGGGCTCTATTAAGGCTTGCTATTTATTTTTTTAACCTGATTTTTCTTTGTGTCTTTTAAGAATAAAAAATAAAGCTCACAAGAGAAGATTCTCTTCTTATACATTCAAATAACAAGTCTGTGATTTCTTATTTCTTATACTAAAACTTTCTGAAGCATCTTTAAAAACTGCATTTTAAAAGACTTGAGTCTCATCAAATATATCATGCGCAAGATTAAAAAAAGAGAAAGAAAGAGAAGGAAAGAAGGAAGGATGGGAAGTAACAAAGGAAAATGTATGACATAATTTTATACGTGGCATTGTTGAGAACAGCCTGGACAGAAGACCACTTCTGATTTTACTATGCATGGATGAGAACCAAATCTATTGTGTATAATTTTACCTGTATGAATTAGTTATCTGTTGTAGTATAACAAGTCACTCTGAAACATAACTACTTTAAATAATGAATATTATATTTGTTCATGATTCTCTGGGTCAGCAAGCTGGGCTGGGCTCAGCGGGGTGGTTCTGCTGGTCTCACCTGCCATCACTCCTGGAGCTGCAGTCATCTGATGGCTCCGCTGGTGATTGGCATTGGCTGTCAGCTGGACATCTCTTTCCTTATGGATGCTCATCCTCAAGGGAGCTAGCCTGGACGTCTTCATATGATAGAAATAGGGCAAGAGTGGACTCTGAATGCCCTCAGCCTAAACAACTCACTGACCTGTAGAAACTGAATCCATCACTTCCGCTATATTTTGTTGGTCAAACTAAGTCTCATGTGTAGCCTGAATTCAAGGCATTGGGAAACAGACACCATTTCTTCATGGGAAGTGCAGCAAAAACAATGCGAAAGAGTGAGTGGGCAGAGTGGGAAGAGTTATTAACCCAAACATGCAAACAATGTACCACCATATCTAACAGCTCAAAGAACTTTCCAAAGATTTGCTTCTGGTTCCAGGAGCCCTAGGATGCATTTGTATCTCAGTCTGACCTCCAGTTCTGCACCTTCACATCATGGCACTAATCATGGAATATGATGATTGTTGAGTTGTCCTGGAAGCCACCCCAGGATGGCTAGCAATGATTTAATTACCCATGGAAGTGACAGAGAATCTTCCAAAAAAGATACATTCCTTGTCCAAATTTCTCCCATCTGCACCCCTCACCACCCCCATAATGTTTAGCTGCTCCAGTGCCTTTTGAACTGGGGAGAAGAGCGATTGCAGGGGAAGTCAAGTGGATTGTAGCTACAATTACTTACTTATCTTTATATGTTACATTTTTAAAAAATTCTACAATGTGAGCTCATCACTAGGGACTCGCTTGGTGCCTTGGAAGTATCTTGAGCAACTGAGATGCCCTAAGGTTAAGCTTTACTAGCTTCTCAGTGAATCCAGCTCACCTGGGAACACTAGAGAACACATCTCAGTATGAGAACGAAACTGGGCTTCCCTGACGCCACAAGTCCACACATGGAGACAGAAGCCTCTGATAGCACATTTGATTCCACATCTTGTATTTCATTTGCTGACAAGTTGATAGAGGAGATTTTCTGGGGCATAAGGTACCAGTCAATGGACACGAATTTAAGTAAACTCTGTGAGATGGCGATGGACAGGGAAGCCTGGAGTGCTACAGTCCATGGGGTCACAAAGAGTCAGACATGACTTAGTCACTGAACAACAAGGTACTGTTCTAGACTTATTCTTTGGGAGCATATTTGCTTCTCAAAGGACAAATATATTTACAGGGATGTGAGCTGAACCAAAAGCCAAAACAAACTGCTCCAATTTACTGAACTGCAGAACAAATTGAACCAAATACACAAATTTTTATAGAGCCACAAACCACGGCAAAGGTTTTCTTTCCCTTTCAAAAAAAAGAAAACATGTTTTGCTTTCTTTCCCATCATGTTTTCATTAATTTTGTTTTTGAGTTCTAAAAAGTTCTGGAGATGGAGCCTGCATGATTTTTAACCAAACTGAGTTGTATGAAAAAAAAAAAAATAACTTTTTTGTTTTCTTAGAACTAAACTAGTCTTTCTCAAGCTCTCATAGCTGCCTGGAAATGGAAAACACACACAAAACCTTCCTTAAAAAGACAATTCAAATCACAGATTTTGCAGTAATTTTTGGTTTAAACTCAATCAAATTGTAAAATTTCTCTTTCCGCAACTTTTCCTTGGTTCTGAGCTCTCTGTTGGACTTATGACCTCAAAACCTTGTAGGAAAACCAGACAGGAAGTTGGGCAACTGCTTTCTTTAAGTCTAGTCTCCACATGGGAGTGGGGGTGGGGTCAAGATCCCAGCAATTTACAGTCACTCCAACAAGTGTCTCCCTCAGGAGCTTAGCTGGGGCAGTAGGCCGTGCGCAGGGATTTGCGAAGACCAGAACTCTGAGCAGTGGAACATGGGTCCTGCTTGGGCTGGCGAGAAGCAGCTTGGGAGCCTGCCTAGCCTGCGAGGGGATAAGCACAAGAGATAAGACTGTCCAACCACAGGACATGTGCTAATGTGCAAACAAAATGGACAGAATTGGGCATAATTCAGAACTGCAAACATTTTAAAGCATTTCCCACACTTAACCCCACACTCGGGGAAGGCAATGGCAACCCACTCCAGTACTCTTGCCTGGAAAATCCAATGGATGAAGGAGGCTGGTAGGCTGCAGTCCATGGGGTCGCTAGGATTCGGACACGACTGAGCGACTTCACTTTCACTTTTCACTTTCATGCACTGGAGAAGGAAATGGCAAATGTTCTTGCCTGGAGGATCCCAGGGATGGGGGATTGTGGTGGGCTTCCGTCTATGGGGTCGCACAGAGTCGGACACGACTGAAGCAACTTAGCAGCAGCAGCATATACATATATATATGTATATATATATATTTGTTTTCATATTCTTTTCCACTATGGTTTATCACAGGATATTGAATATAGTTCCTTGTACTATACAGTGGGACCTTGCTGTTTATCCATTCTCTATGTAATAGCTTGCATCTGCTAACCCCGTACTCCCAGCCCATCCCTTGCCCACCCCGTTGGCAACCACAAGTTTGTTCTCTATGTCTGTGAGTCTGTTTCTGTTTTGTAGATAAGTTCATTTGTAGTCATAGTCTAGATTCCACATACAAGTGATATCATTTGGTATTTGTCTTTCTCACTCTAAGTATAGAGGAATCTTAACTCCCTTCTTTTCAGCTAAAATGCAAACACCTGAAAATCAAGTAGTGGCCAAGGTAGATCATGACGATGATTATATTGATATTATACTTGTTGTTTAGTTGCTAAGTTGTGTCCCACTCTTTGCAACCCCATGGACTGTGGCCTGCCAGGCTCCTCTGTCCATGGGATTCTCCAGGCAAGAACACTGGAGTGGGATGCCGTTTCCTTCTCAGGGGAACTTCCTGACCCAGGAATCAAAACCAGGTCTCCTACATTGCAGGCAGATTCTTTACTGACTGAGCTACAAGCGAAGCTCCAATATTATCACTTATTGGAGCCCAACGCTGGGCCACTGTTGTACATAGACTAATCCTCAGAAAAAACTCAGCCAGACTGAAAATTTGCTTTATCAGGTCATGAAACTAGTAGAATAGCAATTGTAATAGTAGTCATCATCACTAACATTCACCAATTACTTTCTGCCAGGAGATGAGCTAAACAGTTTACCTGCTTCATCTCATTTAATCTTCATAGCAATCCAAAATTATTATTACCCCTGTCTCTCAGAGGAGGGAACTGAGGTTTAGAGATGCTAAAGTAGTTGGTGCCAGGTCACGCAGCTAGAAAGTGACAGAGCAAGGAACTGATCCCAACCTCTCCGCCTGCAAACCCTATTCGAACAAGAATTTAAAACTGGATGTAGAATTCCTCCAACTCAGGGCTTCACCTTGACAGGGAGGGGAGCTTCTGCTAACATGGTTCATGCCAAATCTGAAATTAAAACAGTAATAGGTCATTGGAGGAATTTTAAAATGAGATTCCAGCTTATAATTTAATCAAACATGTAAGTTCAATAACACACCATGCGTATTTTACATTTCCTGTTTGAGGCAACTGTCTCAGATGGGGCTGTATGTTTCCCTTGACTGAACTTTTGTCTTTTTGCTTCTATTTTTTATTTTCTGAGCCATTAAAAAATTTATCATCCTAAAATTTCACAATAATTTGAAACTCAATCTATAATGAAGCTCTCCTCAGGTCTGAGGATGTTACGTGGATTCTCATTGTTCTTAAATTCATGACCTTGCTTTCTGATATGAACTTATGCACGATGTCGATTCGGTTTAATTACTCTCTCCACTTTTAATCAAAGCACCTTTTTATTTCCTCATTCCTGCACTGTTGTTCAGCTTGAAGTGTGCTCTGAGGATCAGGCCCAAATGAGCAGGACTATAAACGCCTTCAGTGGTTACTCAGCTCCACAGGGACAAACAGGAGGATGCAGGGAAAATGGAAGTGAGGAGAACTAGCATTCTCCCCACAGAAGGATTTCCTGAGAAGGAAGGGTGTGGGGATAGCAAAATGGATCTCTCTCTGGAGGCAAACCTTTTAAAAGCTCAATTATCATTGTTTGAGGTGAGGTCTCCTCTGAGAGATGAAATAGACTCGGCTTGTGGGACCAAGCTTTGTTCAAGGAGCTGCTGCGATGGTGGGTGAATTGGGGGTTCTGAAAACAAACAAACAAAAAAAGGAGCTCATAGATACAGAAAATGGAGTAGGAGTTGCAGGGGTGAAGATGAGCAACATGGGTGAAGGGGGTTGAAAACCACAAACCTCCAGTTATGAAATTAATGCCCTGACAGCAAAATGTACACCATGGTAACTAGGGTTAACACAATGTTGCTGGGTTGAAAGTTGCTAAGAGAGAAGATCTTAAAAGTTCCCATCACAAGAAAACAAAATTCTGTAACTGTGCCTGACAATGAGTGTTAACTAGACTCCTTGTGGGCATCAGTTCACAATGTTTACAAATAATGGATCATCATGTGGCATACCTGAAAGTAACACAACGTCATATATCAATTATATCTCCATTAAAACAATTCTGGATTCTGTGAGGGGCCCGGGCATGCAGGGTATGGGTAAAAAGAGGGGTGCTCTAGGAAGATGAATGTCAAAACATAGGAACAGAGAAGCGATGAAAAGCAAACAGGATAACACCACTCAGGCATAAACAAGGGATGAAGTTTGGCTGTTTACAGAACATGGATGGACTTGGAGGGCATCGTGCTAAGTGAGTCAGACAGAGAAAGGCAGATACTGTATGATATCACTTCTGTGTGAAATTTACAAAATATAACAAACTAGTGAATATAACAAAAAAGATAACTTACAAACAGAGAACAAATAGAGTGATTACTAGTGGGGAGAGGGAAGGAGGAGGGACAATATAGGGGTAGAGGATTAAGAAGTACAAACTATTATGCATAAAATAAGCTGTGAGGATACACTGTACAGGGCTTCCTAGATGGTGTCAGTGGTAAAGAATCTGTCTGTGAATGTAGGAGGCAGAGGAGATGCAAGTTTGATCCCTGGGTCAGGAAGATCCTCTGGAGAAGGAAATGGCACCCCACTCCAGTGTTCTTGCCTGGGAAATTCTATGGACAGAGGAGCCTGACGGGCTATAATCTACAGGGTTGCAAAGAGTTGGACACGACTGAGCATGCATACCACACTACGCATTGTACAACACGGGGAATATAGCCAATATTTTATAATAATAGTAAATGGAATATAACCTTTAAAAACTATGAATCATTATATTGTATACCTATAAATTACATAGTATTGTATATCAACCATACATCAGTGAATCAATCAATAAAAACAACACACAGATAAACAAACATGAAAGCCAAAAGGCTTCTGTGTTGTTTTTTTTCCTCACATCAGACTTCCAAAAGGACCCAGATGTTTGTTTCAGTGACCGTTTATTGAGCACCTACTGTGTCCTCAGAATTGTTTCAGGGACACGGGGTGTTAAGGAGCTTTGTGGACAAGTAAATCTGGGAGAGAAGCTTGACTTAAGAGAGAGAAACAGCTGTGTTTGGATCTGCCTGAGGGCTCTCCGGGAAAGTGTGCTTGCCCGGCGGGGAGCTGCCGGTCTGCACAGCTTGGCTAAGAGGAAGGTCCAGGAGAGGCAAGAGACCAGGCTCGCTCTGCATGGGTGAGGTTCCCAGAGCCCCGAGGCAGCTGTGCAATTGGCCGTCCTTCATGTGCTCTGTCCCATATCCACTCACTGGTTACTCATGGAGATGGGTTCTATGGATCTTAAGGTGTATTCAATTTAATTCAATTCAGTCACTCAGTCGTGTTCGACTCTTTGCAACCCCATGAACCGCAGCACGCCAGGCCCCCCTATCCATCACCAACTCCCAGAGTCCACCCAAACCCATGTCCATTGAGTTGGTGATGCCATCCAACCATCTCATCCTCTGTCATCCCCTTCTCCTCCTGCCCTCAATCTTTCCCAGCATCAGGGTCTTTTCCAGTGAGTCAGCTCTTCTCATCAGGTTGCCAAAATATTGGAGTTTCAGCTTCAACCTCAGTCCTTCCAACGAACACCCAGGACTGATTTCCTTTATGATGGACTGGTTGGATCTCCTTGCAGTCCAAGGGACTCTCAAGAGTCTTCTCCAACTCCACAGTTCAAAAGCATTAATTCTTCGGCTCTCAGCTTTCTTCATAGTCCAACTCTCGCATCCATACATGACCACTGGAAAAACCACAGCCTTGACTAGACGGACCTTTATTGGTAAAGTAGTGTCTCTGCTTTTTAATATGCTGTCTAGGTTGGTCATAACTTACCCTCCGAGGAGTAAGCATCTTTTAATTTCATGGCTGCAATCACCAGCTGCAGTGATTTTGGAGCCCAAAAAAGTCACCCACTGTTTCCCCATCTATTTGTCATGAAGTGATGTGATGGGATACCATGATCTTAGTTTTCCGAATGTTGAGCTTTCAGCCAACTTTTTCACTCTCCTCTCACTTTTATCAAGAGGCTCTTTAGTTCGTCTTTACTTTCTGCCATAAGGGTGGTGTCATCTGAATATCTGAGGTTATTGATATTTCTCCCAGCAATCTTGATTCCAGCTTGTTCTTCCTCCAGCCCAGTATTTCTCATGATGTACTCTGCATATAAGTTAAATAAACAGGGTAGCAATATACAGCATTTATGTACTCCTTTTCCTATTGGGAACCAGTCTGTTGTTCTATGTCCAGTTCTAACTGTTGCTTCCTGACCTGCATACAGGTTTCTCAAGAGGCAGGTCAGGTGGTCTGGTATGCCCATCTCTTTCATAATTTTCAACAGCTGATTGTGATCCACACAGTCAAAGGCTTTGGCATAGTCAATAAAGCAGAAATAGATGTTTTTCTGGAACTCTCTTGCTTTTTCGATGATCCAGTGCATGCTGACAGTTTGATCTGTGGTTCGTCTGCCTCTTCTAAAGCCAGCTTGAACATCTGGAAGTTCACGGTTCACGTATTGCTGAAGCCTGGCTTGGAGAATTTTAAGATAATTTTACTAGCATGTGAGATGAGTGCAATTGTGCAGTAGTTTGAGCATTCTTTGGCATTGGCTTTCTTTGGGATTGGAATGAAAACTGACCCTTTCCAGTCTTGTGGCCCCTGCTGAGTTTTCCAAATTTGCTGGCATATTGAGTGCAGCACTTTCACAGCATCATCTTTTAGGATTTGAAATAGCTCAAATGGAATTCCATCACCTCCACTAGCTTTGTTCGTAGTGATGCTTCCTAAGGCCTACTTGACTTCATATTCCAGGATGTCTAGGTGAGTGATCATACCATCATGATTATCTGGGTCGTGAAGATCTTTTTTGTACAGTTCTTCTGTGTATTCTTGCCGTCTGTTCTTAATATCTTCTGCTTCTGTTAGGTCCCTATCATTTCTGTCCTTTATTGAGCCCGTTTTTGCATGAAATGTTCCCTTGGTACCTCTAATTTTCTTGAAGAGATCTTTAGTCTTTCCTATTCTATTGTTTTCCTCTATTTCTTTGCACTGATCACTGAGGAAGGCTTTCTTATCCCTCCTTGCTATTCTTTGGAACTCTGCATTCAAATGGGTGTATCTTTCCTTTTCTCTTTGCTTTTCGCTTCCTTTCTTTTCATAGCTATTTGTAAGGCCTCCTCAGACAGCCATTTTGCTTTTTTGCATTTCTTTTTCTTGGGGTTGGCCTTGATTCCTGTCTTAATAAGGTGTATTAAGCCATTTAATTCCCACAGCACCCTTATGAAATTCTATGATTATCTCCATTTTACATATGAAAACATGGAAATACAGACAAGCTAAGTAGCTTGCCCTGGGGCACATGGCCTTTGAGTAATAAACTCAGGATGACAACCCAAGACACTCTGGCCTGGCAAGCAAGGTTCACAGTGCTGACCACCAGGCCAGCTGCCTCTCAATGAGGTGGCTCTGAGGTGGCATGCCTTCATCAGAATAGTAATAAGCCACTTTACAAGGAAGAGAAGTTGTGCAGACAGAGGCAGGCTATTCAGAGGGCCAAAGAATTGATGCCTTCGAACTGTGGTGCTAGAGAAGACTCTTGAGAGTCCCTTGGACATCAAGATCAAATCAGTCAATCTTAAGGAAATCAACCCTGAGTATTCATTGGAAGGACTCATGCCGAAGCTAAAGCTCCAAAATTTTGGTAACCTGATGTGAGGAGCTGACTCATTGGAAAAGACCCTGATGCTGGGAAAGATCAAGGGCAGGGAGAAAAGGGATCGACAGAGGATTAGATGGCTGGATGGCATCAGCAGTGCAATGGACACGAACTTGGGCAAACTCTGGGAGACGGTGACCGATGGGAGGCCTGGCGTGCCTCCATGGGGTCTCACAGAGTCGGACATGACTGAGTGACCAAACAACAAGTATGAGAACAGGATTTATATCGAAAGACTGGGTGTGGATTAGAAGTCTAACACTAACTAGTTCTGCATCAGTTAACCTCACTGACTCAGTTTCCTCATATTTAACATGAGGTTAACAATACTGGACTTCTGTGGTGGTTCAGATGGTAAAGAAGCTGCCTGCAATGCAGGAGATCCAGGTCCCATTACTTACCATGCCCTGGAATTTCGAGAACTTGTCAACAAGGCTGTGCTCTGAGACTTAATGCCAAACTGAAATCCACTCAGCTTCAAAAAGTTTCTTTCGGCAAAAGTCAGATGTGTGGGCTTCACAGTGAACTCTAAAGCCCACAGCAGTTACTGTTTATTCCTCAGGGACCAGCCTTAATGCGAGCAAGATAAAAGCTTGCTTGGATTTTGCCTGCTTTCACCAGAAAGAGGTTAAGTCTGACTTGCACTTCCTCGCAATGGTCTCACTTACAGTAAGAACCTGACTCGTGGGGTAGGAAGGGGCTCTCCATGGCATAGACAGGAACACAACCCAGAGACAGTGAGCATCCCCTCCATGAACCTGCTCTGACTGTATCACTGTGGTTAACAAGAGGCAGCACCCATGTTTCAAAGACTCAGAAAGAACAGTCGGCAATTCACACAGCTCGTCCATTAGATAGATGAGAACCTCGCTAAAGAACTGAACTGTTTGGGGGAGGGGATTGAACTCGTTATGCCAAAGTCTTCTGGAATATTTTAACTCTGGCTTCTCCTGGTTGTGTTGGCAGAGAAAGCAGGGCTAATGCCTAATTGTGTAGTTATTCCTACTGTGTGGTTTCATAGTCATTTCTTTTTCTTTTTTTTTTTCATTTATTTTTATTAGTTGGAGGCTAATTACTTTACAATATTTTAGTGGTTTTTGTCTTACATTGACATGAATCAGCCATGGATTTACAAGTCATTTCTTTACCGATGGTCCCTCCAGCCCTACTCCGTAGAAACTTGAAAACAGAAAGCCATATCCTAGTCATAGTTATTCGAGCTCTCTACAGGGTTAAGTCTAGCATTTCCTTATGGTTCCAACCAGGGCTGTTAAGTCGGACTCCCTGGGTTTGAATTCTGGTTCTGCTGCTGAATAGAGATTGAACTTGGGGGAGTGACTTGATTTTGCGTTAGTAACTTAATCTCTCTCCTGTCTTCATTTCCTCATCTGTGAAATGGAGGTAATTTTAACATTCATCTTCTCCGTAAAGTGTCTAGGGTTCATATAGTAAATATTTGATAAATATTGGCTATTGATAAATACTCAAAAATTATTTATTGGTAAGAATAATGTATTAGAGACAGAGATAATTGTCACAAAGAAGAAAGCTGTGACTCTTTCTCAAACCATCCCAGCTTCTACTAGTCCCAACAGTTCAGATATCCTAGCATAATTTCTCAGACTCATGGAAGCAGCAAAATTCTATCGTCACATGAAATGTACGTATATAATCTGTGATCTGCTCTAAATCCTGGGGTACAGATTTAGCCATGGTGCTTTTTTCTCTCCAATTAACAGCTACAACAGTCAAGAATCCCATTATAAAAAACATCCCAGGTTTCCACCTTTGTCTAGGAGTGCCAGGGGCTTCATCAGGCAAAAGGGGCCAGATGTCTCTCAAAGGCCAAGTGGGGCAGGAATGGCCTGGCATTGTCTTGCATGTCCAGCTGCTCCTCCTCTGTGGAGGGATCTGAGCTTCCCCAGGGGCGGCGCCCAGCCAGAGCCCAGCTCGAGCTCCAGGCTTGGTGGTGACAGCTCTGAGACCTCGATCACAGGACCAGTATCACTGTCCAGGAGAACTGCCTGGCCAGGACAGCTGCCAGTGAAAGCCACAGGCCTCTGGGCCAAGCCAGCCTCGCACAGCCCATTAGCCCTTTTCTCAGAACCTGGGTCATCAACCTCGGTGTCTCTTCTTCCCTGAACCATGACTTAGTTTCAGGATTTTTCACCTATGCAGATGTGTCTGCCAGTACCCCAGCTGGATGGGCTTGCCAGTGCAGCCGTACAAATCTCCATAGATGGAGGGGCTTAAACAGGGAAATGTATTTTTCCACAGTTCCGGAGGCTGCAAATCTAAGAGAAGGTGAGGGCAGGTAGATTGCTTCTGAGGCCTTGCTCCTTGACTTGCAGATAGCTGTCTGCTCCCCGTGTCCTCAGTGTAGCCCCATCTCCAAACACGGTCACATTCTGAGTTACTGGAAGTTAGGACTCCAACACTGGAAATCTTGGTGGGGGGTGGGGCACAGTTCAGCCCATGACACCAACAGCTGACTCTAGCAGCTTGGGGAATAAGGTAACTTGTGCAACGAGAGAGACAGAGATGGAGAGAGTGAGAGGTGTGTACCAGGGAGCCTCTTCAGACCACTTTCCAGTACAGTGGGCACCGTGTTTTCCTTACTAAGCCATCACTCAAGTGCTGTCCTGACATTTGGAGTCACCTGAGCAGATCCAGGAGCTCTTTGTGAAACAGGTGACCCCAGAGCTCCTCTGAGAGAAAATGGGAGTGCAATCTGCACCCTTCTTCACCCTCTCCTCAAGAAATCACCTCTGACCAGCACCGTGTAAAACCCTGGCCTGGAGGATTCCAGGCATCAAGACTCCTTCTGCTACTTTTTTTCACAATCTGCGATTCACAGCAATTTGAATTGGGGTGTGTGTGTGTGTGTGTGTGTGTGTGTGTGTGTGTGTATTACTTCTACCTATTGCTGGCTGTGAGAACATATAATAATAGCTTAGTGACCAGCATTCAGCCCAGCTCTGCTCTGGGGTTGGGATGAGCCTGAGACCTGCCGACACCCTGGCTTCAATTTTCCCCCTTGGTTCCTCCCTGGAGACGGGCTGGTTAATCACCCTGCTCAGCTGTGACACCCCAGAGAAGCCAAGAGAGGACAGTCAGAGGCGGCCTCCCCGTGACCTGCTTGCTCACACCAGACCAATAAAGTGCGGGCAGAGTGACAACGACAGCTGCCCCGTGGTGTTCAGAGGGAGCCAAGCAGTTCAGTTCTGCAGCCCCGGGAAGAGTGTGTCATTACAGCCCTGCTTCTCCAAGAGAAGCCACCTCAACGCAGTCGGGGGTGCTCGCAGCTCTTGGAGCCACAGTCAGGCATCTGGAACCCCAAAAACCAGGCACCAGGGACTCCGAGAGCCGGGCATCTGGGATTCCCATCTCCCGCATCCTCCCAAGTCCTACTCCACCTGCAGCGCCACCAGCTACGGCTCCCGTCACCCGATCGGCCCCCTGCTGGGCTTTAGCAGTGGAGTCTGGTCTCCATCCCCATCTGTGGCAAGAGAGACGCTGGAGAAAGGAGGTACATGGGGGCCAGGCAGTCCGGGGCCCGCCGCAAGGACAAGGGCCCCCTGGGGCGGGGGCTACTGCGGGGGAGGCAGAAGTTCTCCTCCTGGGACGATGCTCTGCTTCCCGGGAGGGACCCGCGCTGCCTGCTGAAGCGGGGGCTGCGCCATGTCAGTTTCAGCCTGGTCACCAAGGGCATGACGGACGCGCCCGACTTCCTGTGGGGCCTGTCGGAGATGCAGAAGCTCAACCTGTCCCACAACCAGCTCCGGGCCGTTCCGCCCGAACTGGGGAAGCTTACGCGGCTGGTGGTCCTGAACTTGTGCGGGAACCGCCTGAAGACGCTGCCCCGGGAAGTCAGCCTTCTGCAGAGCCTCAAAGTCCTGTTCGTGCACATGAACGGCCTGACGGAGCTGCCGGCCGAGCTGGGCGCCTGCCGGAGCTTGGAGGTCCTGAGCGCGTCGCACAACTGCCTGTCCCAGCTGCCCGCCAGCCTTGCCGACCTGTCGCGGCTGCGCAAGCTGAACCTCAGCCACAACCGCTTCGCCCACATCCCCGTCTGCGTGTTCTCACTCAAGGAGCTGGACTTCCTGCACGTGGGCTCCAACCGCCTGGAGAACATTGCCGAGAGCATCCAGTGCCTGGCCGGCTTGCAGATCTTCATCGCTGAGGGCAACCACATCCACACCTTCCCACGCTCGCTCTGCCTGCTCACAAGCCTGGAGCTGCTGAACCTGAACAACAATGACATCCAGACGCTCCCTGCGGAGCTCTATATGCTCTGCAGGCTGACCAGGATCGCCTGGAACCCCATGGACAAAGGGCTGCACATTTCCCGTAACCCTTTATCCAAACCTCTGCCCGAGCTGCTGGAGGGGGGCCTGGAGATGCTCGTCAGTTACCTGAAGGACAGAAAACACACCTGACTCAGACGGGAACTTCCCTAGTCTAAACCCTCTCCTCTTCCTGTTGCTGCGGGTGGAGGCTTGTGTTACTATATGCTGAGTTGTACTGAACGCCCCTTCTTAGCAGGTGTTTGCTTTTTAGCTCTGTATACGCCTATAAATGGGCTTCTACTTCTCAGCAGTAGAGAATCCACCTGCAATGCAGGAGATGCGAGTTCAATCCCTGGGTAATAGGAAGATCCCCTGGAGGAGGGCATGGTAACCCACTCCAGTATTCTTGCCTAAAGAATCCCATGGACAGAGGAGCCTGGTGGGCTACAGTCCACAGGGTGGGAAAGAGTCCGACACAACTGAAGAGACAGCCCGCCGGCCTCTCCCAAAAGCCCGTTTAATATCATCTCCTTCTGAATATCAGTGGATAGAGGACTTGGGTTTTCTTTCCCCAAAGAAAAATAATTCTGCTTCTTCTGGGGAGCAGTGGGATTCAGCCTTTGAAAGAGAGAACAGCAGGTATGATTCAATGTCCACCAAAAGTGAAATGTTTACTAAGTACGTGCTCTGAGCCAGGTACAATATAGGAGGGGTTGAGACCATCTGGTTTTAGTCCCTGAGCTGGCACCCTGCAGCCACATAGCCCCAGCAAGACATGCCCCCACCCCTGTCTCCATCCAGCATCCCTTGGGACCAAAGAGAAGCTGGCTCCCAGCCCTCCCGGCAATGACCAAATCCAGCAGAGCCTCCCCTTGAGTCCCGGGGGAGATAAGCCACAGGAACTTTGCCTCTAGAATGACTAGGGCAGCAGTCCAGCCGCTCATGCTGACGTCTGGGGGTGGGTGACGGGGTGCAGCGTGCTGGCTTTCAGAGAATAAACACAAGCAGAGCCAACACTCGGTGTCCATCTTCTTTCCAATCCTTCTCTTGCGCCCAGTCATATCCTCGAGCTTTTCTAGAGATACGGGCCAATGGTTACAGTCCCCTGTTGTAATTTCACTCCTCCTCTCTTCCTAGATTTGCCTTCTCGGAGGTGAGCTAACAACCAGGGGAAAAGCTCAAAAGGCAGGAAAGAGGAGGTAAGGCATAGACAGCCCACCCCCAAAAGTCATTACCCTTTCATATTCAGAGGGGGATGATGTCTGCTACTGGCTTTCACCTGTGGTCCTTTAAAAATTAGCTGAGGCACTTCCCTGGTGGTCCGGTGATTAAGACTCCACTCTTCCAATGCAGGCGGTGTGGGTTCAGTCCTTGATGGGGGAACAAGGGTCCCACATGCCAAGGGGCGTGGCCAAAAATAAATAAATTAATGAAATAAAACACTTCGGAGATCTCTCACTTATTTCAAAATTTTACAAATTACAAATGGGTTGAGTGACATGCAAAGCTCTTTGGAGAAAAGGCTCTGTAAGAATATTATTTGCTTTGTTTTCAATTCTGAGAGTTACACAGCTGATAGTTCAATGCAAAATCAGGACGAGCCGTTACAGAGTTCCTGCCACGAGAATGACTGGGCCTCACTGTCATCGTCCCAGCCGAGAGCCCCCGAGATGTCACCGTGTGTTGAGAGTTCAAGAATTCAAATGAATGTGACAGTGAACGTACAATGCCTTCAGATCCAGAGATCTGGATCTGTGGATCCACAAGCGCTCAGGTTTCTTGGCACATTTGTCTACAGGACACAGCAGACAATAGCAAGACAGGAATGGGGGATGTGGCCAGGATCATCTAACTCCTTACTACCCTTAGTTTAATTCAGTTAAATTCATGTTTATTAGCACTTTTCCTGGGCAGGCACCTCGAGAAGAATAAGGCTCAGCTCCTTCTATCAAGGAGCTCAAAGTGTGCTGAAAGAGACAGACCTACGTGGGTTTCCACAATGTGGCAAGTCATGATCCCCACTGCTGCTGCTGCTAAGTTGCCTCAGTTGTGTCCGACTCTGTGCGACCCCATAGACGGCAGCCCACCAGGCTCCCCCGTCCCTGGGACTCTCCAGGCAAGAACACTGGAGTGGGGTGCCATCGCCTTCTCCTCATGATCCCCACTAGAGAGAGATTAAAGCAAAGATAGCATACCAGATGGTGTGTAGCACAGGCTGAGCCCCAAGTTTCAGAACCAAAGGACACGATTGGGACGAATCAGTCAAATCCCTGTTCTTGGCAGCCGTCTCACCCTAATTCCCCTCACCGCTTCGCCCCACGTAGGGGAGGGGAGCACAGCCCAGGGGGCTATGGGGCTCATTCTCAGGTGCTGACTTAGGCAGCTTTAGTGGCAAGGCGTGGGCTGTCCTCTTCTTATTCTAAGCATTGATCAAGGAGGGGTGTGTCCATGTAACTTATTCACAGGACAAATGGATTTCCCACCAGACCCCAAAGTCAATATCCCATCCATCATAGAGGGCAGCCCATTCCTGCCATTATCACCAGATACCACTGTTCCGTGAACACCCTGGGTACATGAGTTCTTGTGCTGAACCACTGCAAACAGATCTCAACAGTGTCACCGGGAGGCAGCTGAAGTCCCCTCCACACCCCCCCTCCCCCCCGCCACCAACCACCCCCCAGCAGCAACCGGAGATCTGCTTATCCCCGCCGGGCACACATAGGCACACTCAGTAACCTCACCCACGTTCACTTGCTGGAGCCAAGACTATTTAAAGACATCAGTGGAATTCTTACTCGATCTCATGACTCAGAGGGAAACGGCAGTGTGAGGCTCTCTCTGCAGAGTAGGACAGAGGCTGGAGCTGGAGCCCATACAGGCAGCTGTCGCACAAACACCGTGCGTGCCAGGATCGCGCCCACTGGTGTCCCCTGGTGTCCGCTGCCGAAGGCCCACTTGGGCTCATGCTGAATTTCCATGACCTTGCTCTGGGCCGAGAGTCAGGCTGGGGCACCACCATCACACTTTTCCTGCTGAGCAATCATTTTATTTCCTCTCCTGGCTTTTTCAGTCACTTGATACCTCACAGTAACTCTACTCCAGGGAAAGAACATAACCATAGTTTGAAGGTGACCCAAGAGCTTATTATACTGCTTAAGGAAAGGGTGGTATCAGTGTGGTTGGCAGCTTCCATCGGTGCCTTTCAGAGGTATAGAAGCGAGGTCGGCATTGAGGGCTGCATGAAAGTAATAGCAGTTGCCCGATGGGCTTTAGATATTGATTCTTTGTGAATGCTCTTTTTTATTGATGAAGGGAAGTGCTGAGCACAAACCTGGTTAACATGCTTGGTTATTCAAAACACCCACGCGGAGGGAATTTGATACAGTGCTGGTGTCTGCCTTCAAACCCTACAGTTTGCTGACGGGTTGTGAAATGCACCTTGCTTATCTTCTGTAGTTTTGATGCCGCCACACTCGAATAACTCCCAGGTATTTCTAAGACTTCTGATATCAAAGCCCTGAGGCTGACTGCAAGGGCGGCGGAGTACGTTTAGCCAAAGAATGCAAGCTAATTGGGGGCTTGATGTAGGGAGTTGACTGTTCACATCCTGATAGTCGGGTAGTTGCATGTCACCAGGCTCTCAGTAAGACGTGATCTCAGTAGTGTGTTCAGAGACACCTTTTGAAGCAGCTTACAAACCCACAATTAAGAAGAAATCCTCTGTTCCTAGGGAAGGAAGATGGTTTTGAAAAGACACATCTGTTGGAGAAATAATACCGCTAAATTCATAAAGCTGCTGCACATTAGAAAGAAGCATGTCGTCATTAGTTACTTGTTGACTTAGTAAATGGTTAATAGAAGTAATGCGCTCTGTTCTTAGACTTGAGTCAATGTACTGTCTCTCTGTAGTAACCAGACGGGATGCACCTGTCCTTCACAACAAGACACTCCTGCAAAGAGATGGAGAGGGAAAGCTGTCATTATCTGTACAGATACTTTAAACCCTTTTCTTGTGGGAATGGTTACTGTATTTTAAAATGCCATTTCCTATGCCTCCAAGCACAGACTGAATATGCATGTGGATGGCTATGCATTACACAGTGGAAGATGAATGCCCTGTGGGCTTGGTCCCTGGAAGACGACGCAAGTGTCAACATCCTGAGATGATGGGGGTGAGGCTCAAAGCTGCGCTGGGCTGCTTCTCATCAGTAATGTACATCAGCAACAGTGAGTCTGGACAGTCTCTAAGATTCTATTACAAATGAGAGAAACAGAAGACGAGTTCAATAAATGGTCTTTTTCGAAAAAGGAAGCACTCAAGCTGTTAGATTTAGCTAATAGGAAGATGCTAGAGGATAAGATGGTTAGGTAGCATCACCAACTCAATACACAGGAATTTAAGCAAACTCCAGGAGGTAGTGGGGGATGGAGGAACCTGGTATCCACAGTCCATGGGGTCGCAAAGAGTTGGACACAACTTAGCGACTAAATAACAACTCCATCCTAAACAATACCTCCTTAGGTATCCATGGGTTCTCTATCTTCTTATCCCGCCAAAGAGTTTTATTTTCAGCACCATGTGAGAAACAGAGAAACACAAAATTCCCAGCCTAGATTAAATGTGCAACTAAGTATTGATACCATCAGGTAATTATAATTAATCAAGGTACATCAAAATACAACTTTTCATAGATTGTAAGAAAATGAAATAAAATTCAGAGGAACATGAAAGCTGTTATAAATAGTAATAGGAACAATCTTGACCTTGTTGAGAAAAGAACTTTTTATGAGTGTTCTTTGAAGGTACCCATTAAGTTATATGTTGAATCCAAAGCATTACTAATTTTAAAAAAGGACAGCATAGTAATAAAAGGGAAGCAGAGAGGGCTCATAATGAATTTGTAAGAGCTTGGGATCGTTAGGCGAGCATAACTGGAAGCTATTAGCATCAAGCTTGCTATGCAGATTTTTTTTTTAGTAGTGTCATAGGAATCTATTTGCAAGGAGAGAACTTGCTTCCTACTGCTTAAACTTTCTTCTTATTTCAGCACAGGACAGAAAATGAAAGTGAACTTGAGTCCTTCCGGAAAGCGTCAAAGTAATTCCGGACGCCCTTGAGGGAAACATACATTATGAAATATACAGGATGACTGGGTTCCATAGGATGAGCTAGAGTCACCTTTGGAGCATCACAGAGTCCCCCATATTCTTCAGCCTTGAGTAACTTGAGTTCCCCAGAGGAGCCAGGACATGCCACTGGGGCCAATCTGTATTTCAGCCTTAGCCCCAGCGGCGAGGCTCCTGGATGCTGCTGGTCCCCGTACTGCAAAGCCACTGAGTTTATCCTCATGGCTAACTTGGACTTCATCAGCATAGGGAAGAGATTCAATCATAACGTATCCGATGAGTAAGGAAAAAGTGACAAGTCTGTAGAGGTGACTTCTCCTGTCCAGGCTTTGGTTTTCTACAAAGTGAGGCAACTGAATTCACTTATTTTACTATTTATTATCTTTTAATTCTGTAGGTTAGAAGGTCAACACAGTTGTTTCTAAAATCAAGGTTTAGCTGGTCTGCATTTCTTTCTGTCAGCTCTAGGGTAGAATTCATTTCCATCTCATTCTGGTAGCAAAATTCATTTCTATAGGGCTGTAGGACTGAGGTTCCAGCTTCCTTGATTGAATTCACTTTAAAGTCAACTCACTTTAAGCTTTTCATAGCTTTGAAATTCAGACTATATATATATATATATATATTTTTTTTTTTTTTTTTGGTTTGTCTTCTCCTTGTCTCATGCCCCAGTGCATAGCTACCTGAACTTAGAGTCATTGTAATTACTCAAGAAAAGCCAAAAACATTGACTCAATGGATCAAAATCAGTATCTCCTTGTAGTACCATGAAAAATATAATTTACTTTTGGTTGACTTTTAAAAGTATGAAAAGAGCTAAGTCTTTGTGAAACATGAATCCAGGAGTCTGCAGACCTCTAGATTGTCTGGATTCCATCTGTTTTTATTGGCTTGGAGGTTCAGAGGGAGTGAAAGATTTAAAGCTTCTCTTGTGTTTCTGGAAGAGAAGGAATTTTTAATTATCTGTTTCCCATTTTTTGAAGAAAGAATTGGATTTGATGAAATATTATCATTTGGGTACACAGAGCTGAAATGTCTTATAGAAGAGTAAGCACAATCTGTTCCAGAGCTTGACCTGAACATTTGTAATGAGTTATGCTTTCTCTGCATCCCAGTCCAAATACACATGTGAGTCAAACTTGAATTTGGCTATAAATTTTCCAAAGCAACTCCTGCAAGTGGACACACAGAAACCTGCAAAACAGTTCTTCCTTTGGTTTCTTTGATTCTTAATAACATTACTTCTCTGCCTCCACTGTTTTAATCAAAACTACAAATGGATGATATCTACAGTGTGGGAATTAGAAATTAATGACTGTAATTTGGTTTTTGATTACCCTTCATTCTAGGAGGGCAGATTACAGTTGTGTTGGATAAGAATTCCTAAGTAATCTTGAAATACGTAAGTACTTTGAAAATTGAAAATACAGTTCTGGTGTGATCCTTCTCCACCAAGGTATGTGAATACAAGTTCAGGAATATTTTCATCCAGGAAATCACAGGAGTAGTGCAAACAAAAAATCTAACAAGAAGAATGAACATCTTCTTTATGTTGTACTCTTTCATGCTTTCTTATTATTTAAAGTTTACTGCTGTGAGCCGTGGGCTACACCCGGATTCGTGGCCTCAGGAGGAGAAGAATTTGATCCAGGGCCAGAGACGAGGCTTGACCACTTGGAACTTTTGTGTAGCAAAGTTTTATTAAGTATAATAAAGATAGGGAAAGCTTCTGACAAAGACATCAGAAAGGGACAGAAAGAGTGCCCGCCGGCTGGTGTTTAGCAAGGCATTTTATGTCTGTTAGTGAGCGTCTAATCAGATAAAAGAAACAGCTCTAGGCTGAGGGAGTTTCACCAGGCCCGGCACCCACAATATGCATTTTTGAGATAGGATGACACAAGGTGTGTCTCATCCCTCAGCCCTAAAACAATGTACTGGTTTGTTGAGCCATTATCAGCCCAAGGTTTGTGAAAAGAAAAAAAGTTAGTCTTAGGCAGAACCATTTTGAAGGAAGGCAGATTCCAAAGCAAATACATAGTTTAATTAACATAGCTGAAGAAAAACATTTCCATGAGAAAAACACATCGGTTAGCTCAAGGCAGAACCAGGTGTCGTCAACACAGAATTAAAAGAAGCCTTTTTAAATTTTGTAGAGAGAAGGAAAAAAACGTCTGCAAGTGCCGTTTATTTCCTCCTTCCTCGTGGGGACCTCTGGCCTTCCTACCTGTTACCCCCTCATTATCATGATTACTTCTCTGTTGTTGGTAATCAAGAAAACTGTTTACTCTCCCAGAAATGTATCTAATATGCTTGTTGTAGAAAACTTCAGCTGTTCATCTGACCATGTAATATGTTGGTTATAGACAACTGAGTTGACCTCCTTAGTTTGTAAATGAACTTGCCAGGGTCTCAGGGATTCATCCTCTACCATCATTTTAGCTGACTTACTTCTGTGGCTGAAGAGGCAATATAATCCTTTTTGATCAAGGTGAGCAGGTTCCTTCCCCCGCTCCTCCACCCCCCCACCAAGGTTGAGTCCTTCATGGTCATCATCTATTGTGCAAAGGCCAAGGATGAATTTGACAAAATCACATAACGTGTGCAATAAAAAGTTGACTCAGGAGGTCTGGGGTGTTGAAACTCTGTACATTTCAAAGAAAGGTCTGGCCTTTGACAAATTCCTGAGAATTATAATCTCTAAGCCTTTGGAATACCCTGCCTCATAAAGACATCTTTGTTTACCTAGAGCCATGGGTCATATCAGACCATCTGGGCTCACACTGTGATTGATGGTAGGGTCTTTGGTAACACAATATCTGTGTAACCTCTGGAAAGGAAGGGAACCCAGGTGCTAAAGTCAGCCACAGAGGAGTTCCATGCCTCCAAGACAAACTCCCAACCAAGACAAACCCTGGACACCAAGGCTCAGCTGAGCCTCCCAGGTTGGCAATAGTGAGTACATGTCACAAGTCATTGTTGGGAGAATTAAGTATCATCAAATTACTCCACCAGGAGATGACAATGGGAAACCATGCCTGAATATGCTCCTTTTATCTCTGATGATTTTAACTTGTGTCCTTTCCCTGTGTTAAGTCATAACAAGGAGTATGACAGATTTTCTGAATTTTACGAGTCCTTCTAGCAAATCACTGAGCTTAAGGGTGCTCTTAGGGACCCCAAAAAGAATGAGTTAAAGAGGAGAAAACCCTTGAAAGTGTTGGTTAACAGAAGAGAGGCTTCCTCTAGTCACATAGAAATCAGAGCATTAGCAGGGCCAGTTCTGAGTGGACACTGATGCCTGTTTGCCTTCTTTCTGCTAAATTACAGCCTCCCCTCCCCCCGTGCTAACTGCCAGGTAGTTTTACTCAATTCTTAAGAAGAGAGATACGTTGATTTTGCTCAAGATTGCCGAAATAGAGTTGGAAAAGCCTCAGTTCCTCTTCCTTCTCCCTTTTTCCTTCTCCATGTGTTTTAATTGGTTTAGAACTTAAGGATGGAGAAGGGCATGCCAACCCACTTCAGTGTTCTTGCCTGGAGAATCCCATGGACAGAGGAGCTTCATGGGCAACAGTTCATGGGGTCACAAAGGGTCAGACATGACTAAAGTGACTTAGTAGCAGAACTTAAGGAACACGATTGAATTTGTTTAAATCAAGGATGGGGAGGAGCAAAATCAGCACTCGTGCTAGATTTCCTCTCCAAACTTTGGAAAGGAAAATTTTTCCTCCAATCTATCATTCCAATAAAAACATTTTAGAATGCAAGGTGTGACAAATGCAATCAAAGAGCTGGCCTTGTAGTTTCTCCCAGCTGAGCACTGTACACACCTGCCTCACCTAATGGACCCACAGGCAGGAAGTCCAGAAGGCTTTTCTGTTACTCTCTGATGCAATGTGTATTCTGCTGCTTTTCTTAATCTGAATTACTAGCGTCCCTCCTATTTAAGCTTGGGCTTCCCAGGTGGCTCAGTGATAAAGAACCCACCTGCCAAGCAGGAGACACAGGTTTGATCTCCGGGTCAGGAAGATTCCCTGGAGCAGGAACCCACTCCAGTGTTCTTTCCTGGGAAATCCCATGGACAGAGGAGCTTAGTGGGCTACAGTCCATGGGACTGCAAAAGAATCAGACACGGCTAAGCACACACACACTTAGATGTGAAGCCGAGAAACTGCCCCGTACATTCTGGTCTGGTTTTATACAAGTCATAGACAGAAAAGGATGCTCTTCCTGGAATTAATGCAAACTGTGATCTATTGTTTCTGGGTTTTTTTTTGCACAGGCTATTTGAAAGAAAACAAAACAAAATGCTGAACAGTTTTGAAAAACCAAGAAAAAGTCCTGCTGGCACGCTTGTGCACTTATTTTCCCACATATTGGTCCAGAAACCCAATGATGCTCTGCATCTTGCAGACACAAGGGTTTTGAACAGATTGCACGCCCCAAGCTCCAGCCGCAGAGACAGCCCCAGAATTTTATCTTCTCACTGGGAAATTATTTTCCCCACATATGTTTTGATGATGACAGGCCTTTTTCCATCTTGCTGTTCCTCCTCCTCAGGAGACTAGAAATGTAAGGAATAATTTCTGATTCGATACTTGCCGTTCAGCCCACGTACCACTGCAGTTTAAAGACTGTCTACACACTTGCTAACAACTTACTTTAAATCTATGCTTTGGGAAAATGAGAGGCAAAGGGGAAGAGAAGAAAGAACTTAAAATAATACGTTTGAGAAGATATGTGTAATATTTGGAAGAGAAGTTTCCCTAATTCTGATTGTCTCACATTACATAAAGCTACATCTATGTGGGTTGGACAAGTTCATTTCTAAGCTAAGTTCCTATAATTCTGCTACTTAGGAAGTCTCAGTGTAAATGAGGATATTTTCCTCTATTTCTTACCTAATTCAAAACTGTCATAGTTCACCATTCATTTGAGGAAAGAATAATCAGTATTTCTGTTTACCAGCTAAAATGACACAGCCTTAGGAAAGGAACAGAAACACAATTCAACATTCACAGGGTTAATTACCTTTGAAATTACAATTCCTGATTTTTCTTTTAGTGAACCATAGTTGATTTACAATATTGTGTTAGTTTCAGGGGTACAGCAAAGTGAATACTTTTTTAGATCCTTTTCCATCATAGGTTGTTACTGGAAATTGAACATAGTTCTCTGTGCTATACTGTAAATCCTTGTTGTTTATTTTATGTGCAATAGTGTGTATCTGTCATTCTCCAACTCCTGATTTATCCCTCCCTCCTTTCCCCTTTGATTGCCATGTTTGTTTTCTATGCTTGTGGGTTTGTTTCTGTTTTATAAGCAAGTTTATTTGTATTAATTTTTCAGATTCCACATATAAGTGATATCGTGTCACATCTGTCTTCTTCTGGCTTACTTCACTGAGTATGGTAATCTCTAGATCCATCCATGTTACTGAAAACTGCATTATTTCATTCATTTTTATGGTTAGTATTCTATTGTGTGTGTATATGTGTGTACATAGCACATCTTTTTAATCCATTGATCTGTTGATGGAAAATTCTTATTTTTTTTAAACTTAGATGATTGACATTATTTAGAATTCTTTGCAAAAATGAAGTGTTGTTAATGATGTCACTGTACTATATCAAATCTTTAAAACTCTCAAAGTTTCATATACTGTGGCAATATTGTATAATTCAGAGAAAGGGAAAGTCGCTCAGTTGTGTCTGACTCTTTGTGACTCCATGGACTATACTGTCCATGGAATTCTCCAGGCCAGCATACTGGAGTGGGTAGCCTTTCCCTTCTCCAGGGGATCTTCCTGATCCAGGAATTGAACTGGTGTTTCCTGCATTGAAGGCAGATTCTCTACCAATTGAGCTATAATTCAGAGAAGTGTCAGTTTTTTGTACTGAAGGTAATAGAGAACTTTACTTGTACCCATTTCCATAGGTCAGGAGATGGCCAAGTATTTATGCTTTTTTTCTTAATATTACCAGGCTGACATCCATCCAATACTTGCAAACTCTAGAATTGGAACAAACAACTCTTAAAATCCATCTCACCTAAATTTCTCCCCCATATATATCTTTTAAAAAATTTATGCTCAAACACTCTCAGTAACAGAGGGCTCACCCATGTGCAAATGGTTCAATCCATTGATTTTTTGCTATGACTTCCCCTCATTTTCCATCTCAGCAAATGACACCCCAACCCACCCAGGAACCTAAGATGAATTCTAGCCTTCTCCCTCTCTTAATCCTTCAGCTACTGTCTCACCCAGTCCTGAGATTCCACCTCCAAAATTCTTCTGTTATCCTATTCAAGCTGACACTGCACCTCATCTGGCCTCCTCATTCATCCCTTTGGTCCCCTTTTCATCAACCAGCATAGGTACCAAGGGGGCCTTTTAAGTATGCAAATTGGACCATGGCGGACCCCTGCTCAACATTTGCAATAGAATCCAAAATCTTTCACATGATTTATAAGGTTTCACAAACTCCGGCTCCGTTGGTCATTCTTTTTTTTTTTTTGGCAGATGAAACCTTTTGTTATTCATTTACTTATTTCACTTTATTTTTGCTGTTCTGGGTCTTTGTAGCATACAGGTTCTCTAGTTGGGGCTCAAGGGCTTAGTTGTCCTGTGGCACGTGGGATCTTAGCTCCTGAACCAGGGACTGAACCTGCATCCCCTGCATTGCAAGGCAGATTCCCAATGACTGGACCATCAGGGGAGACCCTCCACTGTTAATTCTCTTACAAATGTGTGCCCATACTGGCTTCTTTAGTTCCTGAATATTCTATCCTGTCTTCGGACTTTCAAGTGCACCCTTCCCTCTTCTTGAAATGACCTTGAAGGCTAACACCTCCTCGCTCTCCAAGTTTCAGATCAAACACACTTTCTCAGCAAAGCTTTCCTTCACCTTCCTCTTTTCCTTCGTTGCCCCTGCCACAGCTGAAATTACGTGCATTAGAGTATGATCATGTGCACACATGAATACATGCATGTCCACACACAGATACACATATAGACGTGTAACTTGTAGGGATTCACCCCCCACCGTACAACAGCATCAGCATACTTTCCTTATTTCGTGGTTGCATCGCCTGGCATGTAACTTTCTTTCTGGCCCACGGTAAGTACTTAATGCATTGTACAGGATGCATTCATATCTAATTATTCAAAATCATTAATTTGGAAATGGTGCCTTCATTGAAATTTGTTTCATCAACCAAATGAAGTAAATGATGTTCATGTATCCCTAATGAATAAGTGTTTTTCAGCAGGAAACAAAGTTAACATTCGTTTAAAAATATTGTACTTGAGAAGCAAAGAATCAACAGAGGAGAGTGGTCATCACTTATTGAGACTAACACTTACATTAACAGTACCTATATAATTAAACAGGCAGTCATGAGTTGAATGAATAAATGATGAGCTTGGGGACAGAAGGCCACTGCAGGCAGTAGCACCTCATTCTCTGAGCATGCATGCTCAGTTGCTCAGTTGTATCTGACTCTTTGTGACCCCATGGATTGTAGCCCACCAGGCTCCTCTGTCCATGGGATTCTCCAGGCAAAAATACTGGAGTGGGTTGCCAATATTTCTTCTCCAGGGGATCTTCCCAACCCAGGGACTGAACCTGAGTCTCGTATGTCTCCTGCATTGGCAGGTGGATTCTTTACGGCTAGTGCCTCCTAGGAAACCTGATTTATATTTATGTCTCTTAATTCATCTCTACAACAACTCTATGAACTGGTGATTTTCCATAAATGAGGAAAGTGGGACCAACACTGTGTCCAAGTCACATGCCAGGAGGAGACAGCCTGGAGGGAGTCGACATCTCCCCGACCCACCTCCCAGGATGCTGGGTGCATCTCCCCACCTCCCAGGATGCTGGGTGCATCTCCCTGCCTTAGGGAAACATAAGGATCCAAGTGAACGGGGTCGGGTGGGGGGGAGTGGCGTCACCGAGGCAGGGACTTGGACCATTTAGGGCCAAAGTCAGTGTGAGTCCAAGCTGCAGCCAGTAAGAGAAAGGCAGGGTGGCCAGTGCAGGTGAAACCAGAGGGGGCTAGATGTCAAAGCTTCCACACAGATGCTGGGAGTGTAAATGTGTCTGAAGAAGCTGGCCCGGCACACAGACCCCTGCTGGTCCTTGTGTTTCTGGCCACCAGCCAGGAGCCTTGGGAATAGTCTTGTCTGCTTCTAGGAAGCCCTCCCTGTCACCTCCTTTCTGGCCAGCAGAGTCCCCACTGTCACAGTTAGAGTGGACCCTCTGGGACCACAACCAGCTTCTCTAAGAAAGCTGGTGTTTTTGTGCCGTGATGGCCTCGGTCACTTCCTCCAAGGACAGATTCTTCACCTTAGCTCCATGAAGTGCATGACACCACCCCCACACCTGTCACATTTCTCCCAAAGACAATTTTTGAGGTCCTAGTGGTTGATGCCCAAACTCGCAACCCTGGGGAGTCAGGGTGCCTCCAATGCAGGCCTTCTGCTCCAGGCTCCAGTACACGCTTGGCTTCTGTGGGCACCTTATGCCCAGACTTCCCTGGTGGGTGTTTTTTGGGAAAGAAAGTTTCCTGTGTGTCAAGTGCTGGCAGAGAGGACTCTGCCCATGCCACAGGAAGCCTGTCCTTCCTCCTTCCCTCCCCACGAGCATCCTCCTCCTAGATGGAGTCTGGGCTTAGGCTGGCTGCAGTGGTCCCCTGGTGGAACTCTGTCTGTGAGTTGCTTCCAGGCCCCGGTCCAGCTGGATGGCGTGGTTAACTGCGCTAAGCCCCTGCATCCCGGGCTCCAGAACATCTTCATCATTCAGAACTTCAAATGCCACTGTGTCCGGATGGAAAGTCTATTATTTCTGGCTCAAACATCGTAGTAAGGTCTACAGATATTGTAGTCAGATTTTACTGTTGTTTTTTTTTTCCCAACAAGGGAACACAAACGTTTTTATACCCTGCAACAGAGTTGCAGTAACTGTTAAAATATCTGGCTGAGAAAATCGAAGACAGTTGAAGGAGGGTTGTAGACGTCAACCCAGCCTTTCAATAATGCGTTCAATACCTCGAAAAGTGATGGGAAATCAAGGATGAAATGAAACAGTAAACAGAGCGAAGGCGGCTTTCACATACCATGGCAGCTGTGTCATTTTAAGCCTCAGACAGAATAGGGGATCAAAACGCCAAACATGAAGGATGAGGCTGCATGTCCCAGGTGAGTGGCTTTGGCTGCTGACACAGAGGATGCTTTTTGCACTGTGTATCCTGAGTCAGAAGGAAAAAAAATTTAATGTTGGGCAAAGTTTAGCCTCATCCCAAGGGAGATTCCATGCCCCAGGATATCCTTGTAAGAGATGGGAGTCCAGGCACGCTATGCTGCATTTGGCCTCTCATGGGAGAGACAACCAACCAACAAGTCAGCAGCTCTGCCATGCCCTCCCTGGATCCTTGCAGGATCCTCCGGGACCACCCCCATCTCTCAGAGATGCATTCTGCCCTGTCTCACCAGCGGAGTCCTCCGAAGCCCACAGCCCAGGTGCTCCTCCTGGGTCCTAAAGTCTCCATACCATGGAGCCCCATCGTCTGCCCATCGTATTGGTTCCAGCTCCATTTCTGGCTCTGCGTTCTGAGTCCTCTGAAGCTATTTCCCTCTGTTGGGAGAAATCTTGCCTGTGGAGGGACTGGCTTCTCTGATCCCAGAGCTCTGTGGCAGCCCCCTCCCCACTTCCTGAGATGCTGTCCTGGGATCATCTGTCCCCACAAGCCATGAGACGCCGTCCTGGCTGTCCTTGTCAAGAGGCGGAAGGGGATTAGCATCACTCGTCTCTTAGGCTCTCGCTGGGCCTCTCATTTCAAAAGTCACGAAGTGGAGCCACCTGTCCTACACTATATTTATCACGTTCTTCGACAGGACTAATCCTGGTACTGTACAGGGCCACCGCCCGTGTCCACAGCCTCCGGCTCTGATGACCCCGCAGTGCCTGAGCACAGTTGTAGGTACGTGCCAGTGATGGACACTCGTCTAACGATGCCACCTGATTGAGTCAACAGATCCTTTCGTGCCTCCTGTGGGTGACAGGAGCTTTGTGGCCTTGTGGACGCTCTATGGCGATGTGTGAATTACACGGCACACCCCACTGCTGCCTGAAACCCTGCCTGACGTGCAATCAGTAGCCACAGAGATCATGTTGCAGTGCTTGTTATAATTTTAACCTAAGGGCTTCCCAGGTGGCGATAGTGATAAAGAATCCGCCTGCAATGCAGGAGACCTGGGTTCGATCCTTGGGTTGGGAAGATCCTCTGGGGGAGGAAGTGGCAACCCACTTCAGTATTCTTGCCTGGAGAGTCCCATGGACAGAGGAGCCTGGGGGACCGCAGACCATGGGGTCGCAGAGTCAGACACAACTGAAGTGACTTAGCACACATCATGGGACCTAGCCTCTTTTCATCTGTTTTTTTTCCTTCTGCCGGAATTCTAGAAAAATCTCTTCAAGTCTATCTTTTAATTTGTTAATTTCTCTTCAGCTGAGTGTTGATCAGTTAAAAAGCAGACACTGGATTTTAAGCTTCGATGTTATAGTTTTCATTTCTAGACATTCCACTTGGTTCTTAATCCAGTCACCTAGGTCTCTCCAACCTCTTCCTCACTACTATTTTTTGATCCATTTTCTTTCTATGTCATTGAACTTATCGAATGTGCTTATTTTAATGTCTGTTGTCTGATAATCCAACATCTAATATCTTATTTCAGTTCTGCTGAGTTTTGTTTCTGTTGCTTCTTGCTCATGGGTCCTCCCTGTAAATCTCATGATTTTGGGCTATAAAGTTTTACCTGAAGGAACTGAAAGCTTCCCTTGAAAACTAGGTTGAAGGTCAGAAGGAGATTCTTTCAGAGAGGTTCTGCAGATGCTTCTGTTGGTTCCCAGGTGCCTTAGCTACCAGACTTACTAGGGTTGGCTTTTAGCTAAGGTGCAGAATTAAAGTTTTAGACTACTCAGAGAATGACAGCCTGCTTAAGGCCTGACTTGTCCTTATGAACTCTGGGTGAATTTTTTTTTCTCCTGAATCAGCCCAGATCTTTAAAATTGGACATTTCTCTAGCTTGCCTCTGGGGAGAGGAATGTGGATTTACTTCCAGCTTACCTTTATCTTGAGGCTTAATCTGGTTGAAGCTAAGTTCTTTTGTGGCATTGGGGGAGACTTCTCACCTTGGGCAGACCTGGCTTTCTCCGGTACACAGATCCATTCTTTTTCAGATTCTTTTTCCACATAGATGATTACAGAATATTGAATAGAGTTCCTTGTGCTATCCAGTAGGTCCTTATTGATCACCTATTTTATATACAGGAGTTCAGATTTGTTTAATCCCAAACTTCTAACTTATCCCCCCCACCACCAACGCCATGTTTCCCTTTTGGTAACCAGAACTTTGTTTTTGAAGTCTGTGAGTCTGTTTTGTAAATAAACTCATTTGTATCATTATTTTAGATTCCACATATAAATGATATCATATGATATTTTTCTTTCTCTGACGTACTGCCCTTGGTATGATCATCTCTAGGTCCTTTCATGTTGCTACAAATGGCATTCTTTATGGTTAAGTAATATTCTTATTTACGGTTGAGTAATATTCCATTGTGTATGTGTACCACATCTCTCTATTCACTCCTAAATGGACATTTAGATTGCTTCCATGTCTTGGCTATTGTAAATAGTAACACCTAGTAATTATCCTGCAAGTCATTCTATGGACAACATGTGGACAACATTCCTAAGTATAGAGGAAATAGATCTTGGAATAAAGAGGCAAACAGTGCATTGATGTCCTGCCATGAAATTTTCAGTGGGAACAGCCTTTGAATGACTTCTGCCTGGGGCATTCCATCAGCCCCAAGGACCAGAGTAGCGTGCTTACTGCTCAGACCTAGGGGCGGCCCCTTATTTCCATGCCTTTTGCATGAGTCCTGACCCTGTCCATGAGACTGACCAGATGCCCATCCACACCTCCTTCGGCCTTCTTCCTGCTGATGCCCAACCTATCCATCTGCTCCAGGACCCCCCACCAGCAGTAGCACCTGGGGAATAGGAACCCAACAGAAGCAGAAGGGGAGAGACAGTTTCGCAGGTGTGGTGAAAGAAAGCATTGAAAGCTGAGCCCCACTGTGAAAAGTGATCAAATCGTTTTACAAGAGTCTGATTTAATCATCTAAAACACCCCCTGATGAGACACCTCAGTGGTTGAACATTCCGGAAGACTGCTGGTTGAACATGGCACCCCCTCAAGTCAGGGGAAGGAGGCCCTTTTTTCCCCATCCTCTCGGGGAACCCGGCGTGTTTTCCTCTAATGAACAAACCATGAGTTTCAGGACACCTAGAAAGTTACTCTGTCTCTCATTCCCTTGTGGGCAGAATTTGCACAGGCCTCCTGCTAGCTCCCTTCTTGGGTAGAGGGTGATGGAAAGGGTCCTTCCTCTTTTCTGACTCCTTGTAATTTGGTGTCTGCTGTGTGTGGAGGAGGCAGACAAGAGACATTCCCCAGCAGGGTGGCTGGTCTGCTTGTTCACAAAACTGGGGTCAGCTGAGGCTTTGTCAACTTTCAGCTTTCTGTTGAGCAGTGTAAAAGGAAAAAAAAAAGAAGAAGAAAGAAAAGGGAAAAAAGCCTTTATTCAGAATTCCCAGGCTCACAATCAATAGAGTTGTTAATTCAAGACCAAACTGCTTAATCAACTCATGGCACCATTATTAATTCATATATTAGGCAGTCTGCATCCATTTCTGGGTTATTCTCATTTGATGATGAGAAGTGAAATGTTTTCTTCTCTACGCTCTACCATGCAATAAGCTTTTTCCAAGTGCAAATTACTGAGCCCAGGTAAACTAAAGATAGCTCTTTGTAAGCCATCAGCTACTGCCTCCCTGGGGAATGCTGAGGAGCTGGGTTGGGGGGATGCCGTGTGAGAAGTGGCCATCCAACACATTAGCCATCTCTTACGGTAAACAAAGAATTAGTATCTGAACAATAAAGAAAGCAGGATTGGCCCCAGATAGCTAGATGCATAGGAAAGATATGATTTCAGCAAGCCAGATGCTTGGATCTTCCATATATAGGGGACTGCTAGAGAGATTTAATTTTCTCTTAATTAATAGTAATCTTTTCATATTCAGATTACCTGCCCCTTGCTGCAAACTTGTATATAGCCTGGCTCCTCCCCTGCCTCCTGGGCATCAGCTCTCTCCCAGTCACCTGAGATGTTGTCTCCTGGGCTCGAGTTCTAATATTCTCACTGAATAAAACCCAGTTCTCAACTTTTAAGTTGTGAGTATATTTTTTTTTAGTCAACCATGATTAAATAGTATTGCCTCTAAGGGAGACAAAAACAATCGAATCGTCCCTGCATTCCTGTGGCCTTCTTCACTGCCTAAGAAGTCCTTCTACAGCACAACTGCAAACTCACCCAGGGCCAGATTGGCTGCGTGTGACATGGACAGGTCTTTGCTCTGCCCACCTGCCAATCATTCTGGAAAATATATGTGCAATGATATCTTTATAGAGTCAAAGAAAACTCTTGCAAAGAGGACAAGACCCCTTCTTATTCACTCTTCCTTCCTTAGACTGCTGAGCAAAGTCTGAGGAGCTACAGGCTAACATTAATAGTTTTCTTAGCCAATGTTATTAATATCATAAAAATATCTATTATGACTGACATGCTTTAATAGTTTTTTCAGATTTACCTTAAGGAACATTTCTCTGGTCCAGAAAGCCTCAATTATCAGTGAAATGAAATTGTCCTATCAGCATAGAAATTAATTTGACTTTGTAGGTTCTTATTGCAAATGATGTGCAAACACCCTTAGGAGAGGAATTCTGGTCAGTTGATATGCTGGTTAACAAGGAATCGCCAAATGTCATGTTTGGCAATGCTGATGTGCGATTTCAGGAAATTGGGTCACAGGAAGATACACTTGACACTAGAATCTCACTGAATGTAACCCAGTTGTTGATGGTTCAGAAGCACCTCGGGGTCTTGTGGTGGCGCAGTGACTAGCACTTGACTCTGCCGGGTGTCAGGGAGTCATGATGGATTGTCTGGTCAGAGAGAGATGGCGTGAATTCACGGGGCCCGTGATGGGGACTCTTACTGGCAGTGGGATGGTGGATAATCACACATCCACCAGCATTTGTGAAATAAGCCCCACACAAAGTAAAAGCAAAGCAGGAAAAAAGGTGAAACGCTGAAACCTGACCTAAGAAGACCTTCTTTCCTTTGGAGACCAGAGCATCAAGTTACCCCAGGGGTCACGCGGGCCCCGTGGCTTTGTAAGCGGGGCTGTGGCTCCCATGGCCCCTGCCCACTTTCCCGGGCTGCAGGGCGGAGGGGCTGAACTGGCAGGAAAAGGACCCTCCCCAAATCGCAGGTCTGAGATCACCATGTCCTGACCATCTGTGCTGCCTTGGGCCCCTTTGATGTGATCGCCATTGTCAACCCTTTTTGGTTTGTTAGCTCTTGTTCACCCATGGTAGGGGGCTCCCCTTGTGGCTCAGACGGTAAAGAATCTGCCTGTGCAGCAGACTCAGTTTGGATCCCTGGGTCAGGAAGATATCTGGGAGAAGGGAAAAGCTACCCACTCTAGTATTCTTGCCTGGAGTATTCCATGGACAGAGGAGCCTGGAGGGCTAGAGTCCAAGGGGTCACAGAGAGTCAGACATGACCGAGTCACTAACAACACCATGCTAGACACTCTGCCCCTCCCTGCCATCCTCCAAAACCTGTTTCAGGAAAGAACTTAACTTATTGCAATAACACCCTTTGCTGTTTGGAGAAACACATGTGAATCTGCGATTTCTTGTTTTCCATGGTATTTGATATTTATTTATTTATATGGCTGCACTGGCCCTTAGTTGCAGCCTGCGGGATATTTAGTTGCAGCATGTGAACTCTTAGATGCGGTCTATGGGATCTAGTTCCCCAACCAGGGATCAAACTCAGGACCCCTGCATTGGGTACTTGGAGTCTTAGCCACTGGACCACCAGCGAAGTCCCTGTATTTGCATTTTAATCCTCACCCTCAATTTTTTCTAAGAGAGCTATGCCTCGTTTTTAGAATTATCAGAAACTAATCAGGAAAAGTGGTCTCTTTCCTCATCTAGGATTGTCGCTAAGTCAAGTCTGACTCTTTGCAACTCCATGGACTGCAGCATGCCAGTCTTCCCTGTCTTTCACTGTCTCTCTGGATGTGGGCTAACAAATAATATTTATCAACATTGTCTTCATAACCATCACCACTCTAGACTTTCAAAGTTCTTCCATAAGCACCATCCCCTCCAGGACCCGACAGTGACATCTACAAGCTGTCAATCATATCACTTACTCTTAAAGCTTGCTATGGTCCTTGTGAAAGATTTCAAAGATCCCTCCTAGTCCTAACATCCTGGATTTACCAGTTCCATGGAACAGGCTCCTGTGATCTTCTTATCCTGTCTAATCCACAGCCATAACTATTTATTTTCACATGTTAACTGTTTGTTTTCTGTTTCATCTGCCAAGAGTTTTGCCAGAAAGTGTGGCATACTGCCAATCTTTAGCAGAGAAACCTCTTCAAAGACCCAGATGCTGGACAACATGCATTCCTTGGAATCACTCGGACGTGTGGTAAGTTCACCTGCTCTGAGTTGAGCCAAACCTCTTGGGGGAGCTAAGTGAATTCTAGGCATCACGCATGTTTGGTTTGGTACATTGTTAACATGGAACGTTTATCCGTAGCTGTACCATTCTGGGCAGCTGCTTTGAAATATGCACGACTTGTAGGTTCTGACCATGGACAGCAGGTGGCGCTCTCGTTTTAGGATTCCAGTTCCTCGGTGAGGCGGTAATCACGGAAAATTTCAGGTGCATTTAAAAATTTATGCACTTTTTTCCCTCTGCCAAGCCAGAAGTGTACTCCATTTTTTAGAATCAGGTTCATTTGCTTCCTACTGTGTTACTTCAATTGGGTGATAGTCAACCCGACTTCCCCCTTGGCTGCGTTCTTTCCTTGATCAGGGGATGATGTTTGAGACTTGCCGCAGTTGGGAGTTAGGGGTAAGGGCAAGTCTGGGAGATGGTGAAGTGCTGTTTTCAGGCCGAGCTGGGTGTCCTCCTGACAGTTCCAGGTGGCCTCATGCAGACACCCTTGACTGTGTCCTGTTTGCCTGGGTATGGAACCTGTCTGTTCCCCTGTCTGCAGGGAGGGAGCCCAGAGCCAGGAAAAGGTTTCTGCAGAAAGCTGAGTGGGGGAGTAGGTGGCAGGCAAGGGAGTAAGCTGTGGGCAAATCCGAGGGGCACCCAGCTGGCCTCCCAGGGCACCATCATTCCCACTAGTGCTTGAGCATGGCCTTTTGTCAGCAACCGAGCACTCATTCATTCAATCATTCCTGTGATCATTCAGCAAGCGAGAGACCTCTTATATTCCCAGTGTGGTTTGCCCATGTATCAGACAGGGTCCAATCAGGAGACAAAAACCCATGAGTTATTTTGTTGTTGTTCATCGTTCTTTCGCTAAGATGTGTCCTACTCTTTGTGACCCCATGGACTGCAGCACTCCAGGCTTCCCTGTCCTTCACTATCTCCCAGAGTTTGCTCAAACTCATGTTTTTTGAGTCGGCGATGCATCCAACCATCTCGTCTTATGTCATCCCCTTTTACTCCTGCCCTCCATCTCCTCCTGCTATTTTAAGAGAGAGAATTTATTCTAAAGAATTGTAAACTCTGCATCTATTCTTAACAAGACACCCAGATAGACAAAAGAAAGCAAAGTATCCTCCAGGGGTAGTGATGGGAGTGGCTGTCCCCTCCTCCCACCCCAGGGTGGAGGGTGAGGTGGGGGTGGGGCTGGAGTATCATTCCTGAAAGCTCAATCCTGCTGGGTCCCAGCTCTGAGAAGGCTAAGCTCAACTGGTAGAGGTCTCTGAGCCTGTGTGATAACAGTGTTGTGAGTGTTAAAAAATAAACAACTGCAAACTGGAGTTGGCCACTGCTGTGGACAGGTATTGATTGCCCCCACTGGGGTGAAGAAGTGCAGCAGGGGATATGATCAGAGGAATGGCTTCTTCCTCCTTCCTTGCTGGCTCCCTCTAGACCCCCACTGGCAGATCAGGGTCAGGGCACAAAAGTGATGATGGAACCATCATAGGGGCTTTCCAGGTGGCTCAGTGGTCAAGCATTTGCCTGCTAGGGCAGGAGCTGCAGGAGACTCAGGTTCGATCCCTGGGTCAGAAAGATCTCCTGGAGGGGAAAATGGCAACCCACACCAGTATACTTGGCCTGAAACATCCAGTCGATAGAGGAGCCTGGCAGGCTACAATCCATGGGGTCGCAAAGAGTTGGACGCAACTGAATGACTGAGCAGGAAAAGCAAGACATCACAATTGCTGACTCGTAGGGAATGGTGGTTTGTGTAGAGATACAGCTGAGTTGCTGCACACACACCAACTCAGCTTTGTTCCCATCCCCCTGGGCTCCACCCAGACGCCCAGCAGGACCCATTTCCTTTTATAGCCCCAGTGTGACATAAAATTTCACTGAACATAGCATAAAACTTTATTTCCTCTCTTTTCTTCGAAGATTCAAATACAATTTCCTTACTTCATCTTTTCACCTCCCTTCTATCATTACCTCCTCCTGTTTTCTTAGCCCAGTATTACTTTTCATCAAAATCAGGTGCAAGAGCCAGAAAAGTATGTCAAAATGTCATCGTGGGTCTTTTGTTAAATGTAAATGGATGTGTTGAATTGAATTAATGCACTTTCATAGCAACTCTGCTTTCAACAGCTTTCATTATGACGGTAATGTCTGTTGTCAGATCTAATCCATTTGACACATATCAGTGTTCCCATTCTTTGTTAGAATGTTGACCTATGCAGTTAAGAAAAAATCAAGCAAAGTGGAGGTGGAAGGTATTGGGGAGGTTGAAGTCCAAAGGAGAGAAAATGGAATTGAATGGGGAATTATTTTGAAGATCACTGGTTGTAGGTTTTTAATCCAGGAGATGCAGCAGTCAAACCTGTGCAGGGTGAAGGAAGGGTGAAAATGAAAGTGAAGGTGTTAGTCGCTCAGTGGCATCCAACTCTTTGCAACCCCATGGGCTGTAGTCCACCAGGCTCCTCTGTCCGTGGGACGTTCCAGGCAAAAATCCTGGAGTGGGTTGCCATTCCCTTCTCCTGGGGATCTTGCAGGGCCTGAAATCAGGTCTCCTGCATTGCAGGCAGGTTGTTTACCACTGAGCTAGCAGGAAAGGGTAGCAAGCTAGAAATCCTGAAGATGGAGGTTTGGCAATATATCTCCTGTTTTTTCCCATGTTTCACAGGCCGAAAATATGGAGCCTCTGTTTCCCTTTTCCCGGCCAGGAGTGCTCTGCATACACTTAACATTCCATCCAGTGAGAGGAGCTCACTTGATGTTTGGAAAGTGAGAGGAAGAAGCGAGCCATTTCATTTCTTCCTCTGGAAGCCACAGCTGTGGGCTCTGTGGACCGAGTTATCAGCAGTGTCCGCCCTGCCACTGGCATCAGCCGGCAGAGGTTCATCTGGGGGACCCGCAGCCACTCTCTGTAGCTTCCTGACTTGGGAAGACAGCTGCTCTTTGGTCTCTAACTGAAAACCCGAAAGCTACGGCAGTGCCCAGTGCCCCCTCCGTCAGGCTTCCAGTGTGGTTTTTTATATAATTTTATTTTTTTACTGAAGTTAGTTTCAAGTGTTCAGCAAAGGGATTTAGTTATATATATACATGGGCTTCCCTGGTGGCTCAGCGATAAAGAATCTGTCTTCCAAGGCCCAATACCCAGGTTTGGAAGATCCCTGGGTCGGGAAGATCCCCTGGAGGAGGAAATGGCAACCCACTCCAGTATTCTTGCCTGGGAAATCCCATGAACAGAGGGTCCTGGTGGGCTACCGTTCATAGGGTCACAAACAAGTCGGACGCAACTTGACGACTAAACAAGAACACATAATATATATCCTTTTCCAGATTCTTTTCCATTATAGGCTATCACTATATATATATTTAATTGGAAGATTATTGCTTTGCAACCTTGTATTAGTTTCTGTTGCACAACAATGTGAGTCAGCTGTGTGTCTACATCTGTCCCCTCCCGCCTGGGCCTCCCTCCCACCACCCCACTCACCGCTGGAGGTCTTCACAGAGCACCGAGCTGATACAGCAGCTGCCCACTAGCTGTCTGTTTCACACCTGGTGGTCTATATATGTCAATGCTCCTCTCTCAGTTCCTCTCCCCTCCCCTTCCCCCCATGGCCACGATCCATTCACATTTGTATCTCTATTCCTGCCCTACGATGGGCTCATCAGTATCATCTTTCTAAATTTCACATATATCTGTTAACATGATATTTGCTTTTCTCCAATGTTTTTATAAGCACCTTATTTTTTCTACTCAGTCCCTTCCTGCTTGATCCACTAGAGTGGTCTCTGTTTCATGAGCAAGCACATACTAATTCAGAGGTGTGAAGGGAGCCCAGTCAAAAAGGTACATTCTGTTACAAAGTCATTTTCTCTGATGAGTTAGTCTTATGTGGCTGTGTTTACCAGCTGGACAAGTTTCGTGAAGCCCAGGAGATTATGTTTGCTGCATTTCTTGATGACCAAATGTAGGTTTGGACAAATCATGATAGCTTCAGAAACCTCTTGTTCCTGGTCAAGAATTAAAATGTCCTTCTAGTACCTTTAATGTACAAGGGACAGCTGAGGTGAATTCTTGGAGGAAACAATTGTCTTTTTTGCTGGTATGAGCCAGACAATCCAAATCAAAAGTGAGCAGAGGTTGCCCTCTTTCCTGTGGATGATGTTAACTGAGAATCACCTTTCACGCAGTAAATCTGATTCAAGGCTTTTATGAAATGTGAAATTTAATATTCGTCCCCAGAATGAAGATTCATCTCTTTAAAAGCTGTTCACTATCTCACTCAAGGTGTTAGTACTCACGTGGGATGGATTGAGATGGCTCCATCAATTCTGTCTTCCCAGGGGTTCTTGATCCACAGGAAAAGAATGTACTCCCTGAAACTTTAAATCATTTTGAACAGTCCTTGTCACAGATTTTTTATCTTTGCTCTGTCTCCCACCACTATTTGTTCTTTTTTCTAGTTTTAATCTCTCTTAACTATGCATTGTATTATGAGTTCATAAATAGAAAGCAATTGTATAACTTGCAGAGAGTTCAATCAATGCTTTATTTTTATTTCCCATTCACAGTTGCTTGAAAAAGTTCTTTCCTTGTAAATGCTGAAAAGTAGAAGGATCAGTAGCATCACTGGCCAGGATAACAGTCTGGATGGATTCCCCTAGTCCATCTTGTCATGGAGAAAGGACCATGCTGACCCACTCAGACCCAATCTGCAGGCTGGTGTCATTTCTTTTGGGTAATGTATAGGAGTGAGACTCATTGATTGGTAATGCTCAGTATTTGCTTTTCTTGAGTGCTGTCACACAGCTGATCTTATTGTTTGGTCATAATAATGCTGGGAGGTGGAAAAAGCGAGAAGGAGCACGCCCCAGTTGACCACTTTGGAAGACCCACTCTTTTCCCTGCGGCTCTGACAGCCAGGCCCCCCAGTTTGGCCAAGACAGGATTAGTGCAGAGTTTGTATTGCTCACTCAGATGGGTCTTGATCATCCCTGGGACAATTAAAGAGTAAGACAGGAAGAAAACCCTGAAACCTTCATGGAAGTAGAAATAAAACACATCTGGCTATTCTAAAAGTTGAAGAGAATAATTTTATCCTGTCACTTAAAGAGTTGGGATTCTGTAGAATTACCATATGGCCCAACAATCCCACTTCCGGGCATATACCTGGACAAAACTATAATTCAAGGATACATGCACCCCTATTTTCATCAATATCAGTCAGTTCAGTTGCTCAGTCATGTCTAACTCTTTGCAACCTCATGGACTGCAACACACCAGGATTCCCTGTCCATCACCAACTCCCAGAGCCTGCTCAAACTCAAGGCCATCAAGTCGGTGATGCCATCCAACCATCTCATCCTCTGTCATCCCCTTCTCCTCCCACCTTCAATCTTTTCCAACATCAGGGTCTTTTCCAATGAGTTGGGTCTTCGCATCAGGTGGCCAAAGTATTGGAGCTTCAGCTTCAGCATCAGTCCTTCCGATGAATATTCAGGACTGATTTCCTTTAGAATTGACTGGTTGGATCTCCTTACAGTCCAGGGGACTCTCAAGAGTCTTCTCCAACACCACAGTTCAAAAGCCTCAATTCTTCAGCACTCAGCTTTCTTTATAGTCCAACTCTAACATCTATACATGACTACTGGAAAAGCCACAGGTTTGACTAGATGGACCTTTGTTAGCAAAGTAATGTCTCTGCTTTTTAATGTGCTGTCTAGATTGGTCACAGCTTTTCTTCCAAGGAGCAAGCATCTTTTAATTTCATGGCTTCAGTCACCATATGCAGTGATTCTGGAACCCCCAAGATAAAGTCTGTCGCTGTTTTCATTGCTTCCCCATCTATTTGCCATGAAGTGATGGGACCAGATGCCATGATCTTAGTTTTTTGAATGTTGAGTTTTAAGCCAACTTTTTCACTCTCCTCTTTTACTTCCATCAAGAGCTTCTTTAGTACTTCACTTTCCGCCATAAGGGTGGTGTCATCTGCATATCTGAGGTTATTGATATTTCTCCCAGCAAGCTTGATTCCAGCTTGTGATTCATCCAGCCCAGCATTTCCCATGATGTACTCTGCATATAAGTTACATAACCAGGGTGATAGTATACAGTCTTGATGTACTCCTTTCCCAATTTGGAACCAGTCTGTTGTTCCATGTCCAGTTCTAACTGTTGCTTCTTGACCTGCATACAGATTTCTCAGGAGGCAGATCAGGTGGTCTGGTCTTCCCATCTCTTGAAGAATTTTCCAGTTTGTTGTGATCCGCACAGTCAAAGGCTTTGGCATAGTCAATAAAGCAAAAGTAGATGTTTTCCTGGAACTCTCTTGCTTTTTCGATGATCCAGCAGATGTTGGCAATTTGATCTCTTGTTCCTCTGCCTTTTCTAAAACCAGCTCAAACATCTGGAAGTTCACAGTTCACGTACTGTTGAAGTCTGGCTTGGAGAATTTTGAGCAATACTTTTCTAGTGTGTGAGATGAGTGCAATTGTACGGTAGTTTGAACATTCTTTGGCATTACCTTTCTTTGGGATTAGAATGAAAACTGACCTTTTCCAGTCCTGTGGCCACTGCTGAGTTTTCCAAATTTGCTGGCATATTGAATGCAGCACTTTCACAGCATCGTCTTTTAGGATTTGAAATAGCTCAACTGGAATTCCATCACATCCACTAGCTTTATTCGTAGTGATGCTTCCTAAGGCCCACTTGACTTTGCATTCCAGGATGTCTGGCTCTAGGTGAGTGATCACACCATCGTGGTTATCTGGGTCATGAAGATCTTTTTTGTACAGTTCTTCTGTGTATTCTTACCACCTCTTCTTAATATCTTCTGCTTCTGTTAGGTCCATTTCTGTCCTTTATTGAGCCCATCTTTGCATGAAATATTCCCTAGGTATCTCTAATTTTCTTGGCGCAATCTCTAGTCTTTCCCATTCTATAGTTTTTCCTCTATTTCTTTGCATTGATCACCAAGGAAGGCTTTCTTATCTCTCCTTGCTATTCTTTGGAACTCTGCATTCAAATGGGTATATCTTTCCTTTTCTTCTTTACCTTTAGCTTCTCTTCTTTTTTCCTTCTTGCGTTTCTTTTTCTTGGGGATGGTCTTGATCCCTGCCTCCTGTACAATGTCACAAACCTCTGTCCATGGCTCTTCAGGCATTCTATAGATCTAATCCCTTGAATCTATTTGTCACTTCCACTGTATAATCATAAGAGGTTTGATTTAGGTCATATCTGAATGGTCTAATCGTTTCCCTACTTTCTTCAATTTAAGTTTGAATTTGATGGTAAGGAGTTCACGATCTGAGCCACAGTCAGCTCTTTGTCTTGTTTTTGCTGACTGTATAGAGCTTCTCCATCTTCATCTGCAAAGAATATAATCAATCTAATTTTGGTATTGATCATTTGGTGATGTCCATGTGTTGATTCATCTCTTGAATTGTTGGAAGAGGGTGTTTGCTATGACCAGTGTGTTCTCTTGGCAAAACTCTGTTAACCTTTGCCCTGCTTCATTCTGTACTCCAAGGCCAAACTTGTCTATTACTCCAGGTATCTCTTGACTTCCTACTTCTGCATTCCAGTCCCCTGTGATAAAAAGGACATCTTTTTTGGGTGTTAGTTCTAGAAGGTCTTGTAGGTCTTCATAGAACCAGTTCAACTTCAGCTTCTTCTGTGTTGCTGGTTGGTATACAGACTTGGATTACCATGATGTCGAATGCCTTGGAAATGAACGGAGATCATTCTATTGTTTTTGAGATTGCACCCAAGTACTGCATTTCAGACTCTTTTGTTGACTATGAGGGCTACACCATTTCTTCTAAGGGATTCTTGCCCACAGTAGTAGTTATAGTAGTCCTATTTTCATAGCAACTCTATTTATAATACCCAAGACATGGAAACAGCCTAAATGTTCATTGACAGATGAATGGATAAATATGTATACATAGTATATATGGAATATATATTTGTATAAATACAATGCATATGTGTATATGGAGTATATATTAGTATATATGTATGTATGGTATATATGGAATATATGTATACAATGGAATACTGAAAGTGAAAGTGTTAGTCGCTCAGTCATGTCTGACTCTTTTATGACCCCATGGACTGTAGCCTGCCGGGCTCCTCTGTCCCTTGAATTCTCCAGGCAAGAATATTGGGGTAGGTTGCCATTTCCTTCTCCAAGAGAGCTCCCGGATCCAGGGATAGAACCCAGGTCTCCTCAATTACAGGCAGATTCTTCACTGTCTGAGCAATGAGGGAAGCCCTGGAATATTACTCATCCATGAAAACAATGAAATAATGTCATTTGCAGCAACGTGGATGGACCTAGAGATGATCATACTAAGTGAAGTGAGTCAGAAACAGAAAGACAAACACCATGTGGTATCATTTATATGTGGAATATAAAATATGATACAAATGAACTTATCACGAAACTGACTCACCAACATAGAGAACAGACTTGCAATTACCAAGGGAGAGGAAGGGGATGATTCGAGAGTTTGAGGTTAGCAGATGCAAACTGTCACATACAGGATGGATAAACAACAAGCTCCTACTGCATAGCAGGGGGAACTATAATTAATACCCTTTAATAAAAGACCTGGGATTCTATTTGATTACTGACTCTAGCTGACCATCCAAGCCCAGGAACAAGGACCACAACCACCCAGCACCCGTGGCACCATGAACCTGCACGCATGTTGGTGGGCTGACACGGATGCCCTAGAATTCTCTTTCTCTGAGAATCTTGTCTGATCTCCTGGACTAGACTGGAAGAGACTTGGACAGAAAATATAAGCCAGAGAGCAACATCCAATCACCACGTCTATCCTGCTTGGCAATTCGGCTCCCAGCAAGCTGACCAGGACACTGTGTAGTCACTTCTGACCCCCAGCCAGTGTTCCTAGGCATGACTCCTGCATGGGGAGGGAAAGACATAGCCCTCCTATGGGGCAGGGTCCCCCACTTTTCACAACCCCACCCCCATACTTTCTCCAGGGGCATCGCTTCAGCCGAACACACACATGGATCCGTGGTGTAACTGCACACTCCTGGGGTTGGGAAGACCAAGGGAGAACTGACCTCAGGGAAGACTGGATGCAGTGATGCAAATAATGTCATCTCTCTCTCTCTCTAGCCTGTCTTTGCTTATTTTGGTAGATTGCCTTGCTCTTTGGAATTGTGGTGCTGCAGAAGACTCTTGAGAGTTCCTTGGACCACAAGGAGATCAATCCAGTCAATCTTAAAGGAAATCAACCCTGAATATTCATTGGAAGGATTGATGCTGGAGCCGAAACTCCAATTCTTTGGGGCCACCTGATGTGAAGAGCTGACTCATTGGAAAAGACCCCAATTTGGGGAAAGATTGAGGGCAGGAGAAGGGGGCAAAAGAGGATGAGATTGTTGGATGGCATCACTGACTCAATGAACATGAATCTGAGCAAACTCCGGGAGATAGTGGAGGACAGGGAGCCTGGCATGCTGCAGTCCATGGGATCGCCAAGAGTCGGGCACTGTGACTAAACAATAACAACTTGTTCTTTACTTTCTAATGTAAACAATTTATATCCACCGGCTAAAACCAGGCTTACATTGTGTCAATGCAGCAACCCCAGAGGAAAGGTGTATCTTCCTCCTGCCAAGGCTCCCTCACTGGCCTGGTGTGGGTGACTGGCCCACTGCTGTGACCAGCCACTGGGATGGGGCTGGTGCTCTGCGTCCCTGGCAGGTCTCGGAAACCAGGATCGGTAGCCCCACCAGACACAAGAGCTGAGACAAGCAGCTCTACAGAGGAAGGTTCTCAGACTGTCTACAGTGGTGACTGCTTTGAAGAGTCAGCGCATCATTTGCACAGCAAATTCCTCCTCCTGCAGATAAAGGAAACAATGACAGTGAATATTTGACCCCATATCCACACATCTCTGCAGGGCTTCTCTGGTGACTCAGCGGTAAGGAATCCACCTGCGATGCAGAAGACGCAGGAGATGTGGGTTCAATCCCTGGGTTGTCCCCTGGAGGAGGACATGGCAACCCATTCCAGTATTCTTGGCTGGAAAATCCCAGGGACAGAAGAGCCTGGTGGGCTGCAGTTCATAGGGTTTTAAAGAGCTGGAGATGACTGAAGTGACTGAGCAGGCACAGGCACACCTCATATCTCTGCAGGACTCCCCACGGGCGAGTTCCCCTGGGGTGAGCACCAGAATTCAGTGGAATGCAGTTCAGAAGTCATCCTTGTTGGCAGACGTATGCAGGGCAGCAGTCCCCGAGGCCATCTCAGCCCTTGGTATGTCTGGCTCGAGCCAACACTATCTGTCATTCAGTTTCAAGAACATCTGACACACCTTTTCACGCTGAGAGCTAATTGCCCTATTTTCCAACCTGGAACTGTCCCTCTTGTGATATTTTTCCAATCGCAATGATCTATTTGTCTAGCCAGCAAGCACTGCCAAGCCAGAGCTATTCTGGAGGGTGTCTGGGGTGGTGAGCAGGAGAATTATTCAGCCACACAGTAACAAAGGGAAATTCTCTCTGAATCAGAAGTTCCAAAGCAATAGCATCGTTTCTTTAACCACACATATAGGATAATAAAAATGGCTTGCCATCCATTTTTAATCTTCATGAAATGAAGACACTCAATCATGAAAGTCATGCATTAGCTGCTTACTTCAAACAAGGCAATGAATACATTACAAAAGTAATTAAGTGAGAACTCAAGTGAAATAGAGCAGTATTCTACACCAACATTTCCCTGTAATCGGATAAAAACAAAACAATCCATAGGTTAGACACAGGACGTAAAAGTAAAAACTAAGGCCATAAGTATGTAAAAATAAATAAGATCCATTGTATAATAGAGATAGAGCTCAAATTTCTAACACCTCTCACCATGTTATTTTTACTTTCAAGACAGAGGGAACAGTAAGGACTTACTTTAACCTGTACTCTGACTTATTATCTTATTATTAGCAGTAATTGATCACTTGCTATGTATAAAGCATTCTGGCAAGAAGCAGCCAACTAAAAGCCAACTAAGTCACTTCGTGTCCAGCTCTTTGCCACCCTATGAACTGTGGCCCACCAGGCTCCTCTGCCCTGGGAATTCTCCAGACAAGAATACTGGAGTGGGTCTCTAGTGGATCTTCCTGACCCAGGAATCAAAACCGAGTCTCTTACATCTCTTGCATTGGCGGGTGGGGTTTTTTTATTTTGTTTTGTTTTGTTTTTTTACTACTAGCACCACCTGGGAAGCCCCAGTGGAAGAGGATAAACTGGGGCATGTAAAGCCGCCAGTAAGCTGATGAGAGCTGGCTGTTGTGTTTGTCTGCTGGGGCTGCCATAACCAAGCATCTCAGACTTGGGGACTTAAAAAACAAACACAGATGGTCACAGTTCTGGAGGCTGGAAACCTGAGATCAAGAGGTTAGCAGGGTGGGTTTTGTCTGAGGCTTCTCTCCTTGACTTGAAGGTGGCTGTCTTCTTCCTCTGTCTTCACTCGGTCTTTTCTCTGTGTATGTGCGTGCGCGTGTGCATCTTAATCTCCTCTTCATACAAAGACACTAGTCACATTATTAATATATTAGGGACCACCCTAATACCTCACTTTACCTTGATCACCCCTTTAAAAGCCCTGTCTCTAAACACAGTCACATTATATGGTACCAGGAGTTAGGACTATAAGCCGTGAATTTGTGGGGAGAGGGGCACAATTCAATCCATAACAGGGATACTAAGGGCTTGAATGAAGATAGTTTCCTTGGGCGTGGAGAAGAAGAAAAACACCTGGAGCCGTCATGAAAGCAGAACTAACAACTCTCAGCCAAAGTCTGGATGTTTGGGTGAGGGAGAAGATGCCCATGGAGACCGCATTTCCTAAAAGGTAAGGACAAAGGGGAAAGAAGACAAGGGATAAACCTGATGACCACAGATAAAAGTTTTTGTTTTGTTTTTGTTTTTCGGTTTTTATTTGTATAGAAGAGAGTTTGACGCAAAAGGGAGACAAAAGGGAAGGAAAGGAAGCTGGAAACCAAGAAACCAAAGATGGTCTCAGACAGACAGAAGAAGAAGAAACAGGCCACTGGACTCATTCTGTAGATTTGGGAGGGCTCACGTTTTCCTTTTAGTTAAGATGAGAACATTTAGAGAGTATAAGTGATTGGGAAGACACATGAAAATGCAAAAGATGGAAAACAAGGGATTCCCCCATTCCCAAGGGTAGTCTCAATTTTCTTGGTAAAGCTCAAGACATGATGTGGTAGGAACATCTGGGTCATTAGTTAAGGAACTCAAGTTTTGTGTTTGGGAATGAAAAAAGATGTTGGGGTCTCAGCTCTGCTGTGAGACCCCGAGCTTCCCCTTCCCCAAAATGCTGTTTTTCTAGAAGAGGAAGTCCCCCTCCCTGAGCTTCACCTGAGATACAAATGTACAAGCATCCTGCAAACTGGAAAATCCTCTGAACTCATAGGCTGTTAGTCATTGTTTTCCTTATTTATTATGTGAGTGGGACGATGACCCACAAAGCAGACTCTTCAGAACCGTCCTGGATCTAAATGATTCTCAACCTTCAGATGTCCTGGTGCCCCCTCGTCAGACCAGACTGGGATGAAATAGACCTATTTTCCCCTGCTCCCCAGACCTTCCCACCTCGACCATGGGACCTTGAACTTGGTACTTTCCAAACACGAGTTACTGAAGCATCTCACCACAGTGTCCAAAATAATTTAGTGCCCACCCAGAGAGATAACATGAAGCTAGCTGCTGGCACTTCATAAATTACTTCTGTTTCTTGCATTTTTTATATCAGGATGTCATATTCTCTTCTAATCTCATATATCACTTCGGGACACAATGTCACTCTTGAATTTTTGAAATATTGTAGAAAAGATCTTCACTTTTTTGATACACATCAACGACTCTTATTATTTAAAAATTGCCACTATTACTTTTGGATCGATGAACTGGTTGGTTTCCCAAAAAAGTCCAATGTTTTCCCCAAGATAAAAATGTTCTATTATAAAAATGATGTACATTGGTTAGGTTTCTAGGTCAGCCAACAAATACCTATATAATCTTAAAAAAGAACGGACACCACAGCCTTGAAACACACCATTCAAGCCACAGGAAAGCATTTTGTCTACCGGCTTCCTCAGAAGCAGAGAGAATATTCTTTTTCAGAAACACACATCTCAGGGCTCCAAACTGGGTCACATGTCCATTTCTAAATACTTTCTCTGGAACGGGCTGGGTGTGGACTTTGACTTCAGCCAATTAGGAGTGGAGTGATGTAAGACCTCCCTGAAACTCCAGGACTGACAGGAAGGAGGATCAATCAATATCTGAATATAGGAGAAACTAGATTATTTTCTAATTAACTTAATTTATTTATTGAAATAAATAGGTAGAGGTGATGGTATGCCGAGAAGTCATCAAAAATTTGAAGATACAGATTGGAAGAGTTCGTTTTCCTTTTTACCAAAAATTCAGGTAGGGTTTCTCATTTTTGGGTCTCTTAGACTCTCATTCAACAATCCATTAATAGTATATGTGAACACTGGCTGTATACAAGTCACTCTGCTAGGCTCTGTGGGGAGCACAGAGAAATATAAAATATGATAACAACCTTTGAGGGGTTTATAACTTAATTGAGAAGAGAAATCACATAGGATAAAAATGAAAAGAAAAACCCGAACAGACAAAGCCGTCATATTATGTTCCAAATAACCCTGGAAGGATTACTGTGGTCTGGGGTCGAGGGGGAGACTTCGGACTTGAGCTGTATCTTGAGAAAGAGGTAAAGTCTAGACCGTGGTGGAGGATGCTCTGTGCTCCACTTCACGGGAAAAGCAGAGTGATCTGCTGTGAAAACTCATCAGAGACCTCACTGGAGAAGGCCACGTGCTGACCCCTCCCCTCCAGCCTCCGTCAGGGAACCTTGGACTCACTGAGTCTCCTCTGCTTCCATCACATTGTTTCTCTCTCCCCATGATCTTCTGGCCAGTGAATCTAAACGGGATTCTTCTCCGTCAATTTTTAGCCATGCATCTGTTGACTGGAGTTCACTTTACGCCCCAACTATCAAGATTTAGGACAGGGGGATAAGGGGGTAACTGAGGATGAGATGGTTGAATGGCATCACTGACTCAACGAACATGAGTTTGAGCAAACTCCAGGAGAGATAGTGAAGGACAGGGAAGCCTGGCATGCTGAAGTCCATGGGGTCGCAAAGAGTCGGACATGACTTGGCAGCTAAACAACAGTAACAATCAATATCCTAGAACGTATTGGTAAAGGATATGGGAAGATTGGAAGCCACCAAATAGTGTTTCAAGCACTTGCTCAGGGAGCCAGGGTTATTAAATCCTGCCCATCATACCAACTCCTTCCTAAGTCTCTGAGGTTCAAGGACTCTGATTAGTATGTCAAAAGCTAAGGGATATTTGCACTGTGTCTTTTTAAATTAATTTATTTCTTGGTTGCATTGGTTGGGTCTTAGTTGCAGCACGCAGGATTTTTCATTGCAGCTTCTGGGATCTAGCTCCCTGACCAGGGATTGTACCCAGGCCCTCTGCATTGGGAGCACAGAGTCTTGACCACTGGACCACTAGGAAAGTCCCTGCCTTTAGTTTTGACCCAAATCCCCATGCAGAACTTCAACAGACTCAGCCAGATCCTGGCAAAGACTCAGTTGCCCAAGACTGAGGTCTAAGTAGTTGCATTTCTCTGTGTCCAAACCTAAATTTCAGATTATACCGCTCCACCAAGAAAAGCCATTTTTATACCCCAGACGGATAAGAACCAGCAGAGTCCCAGTTTCCTTGTAACAGTGGATGCTTGTCTGTAAGCTGGACCCACCTGACAACGCAGCTGGGTCCACCGATCCTGCTCCCTTTCTCGACTGTGGAGTAATACAGGGAGACACCTCTCCCCTAAAAAGTCTCAAGAGTGACCCTCGTTTGTGACCCCAAGTTAGAAAACGTCAGACGGCAAAGGAATAAAAACCAAATCACATGGGCTTCCCTTCAAGTGAATGTCATTTATGGAAAAGAATAAATGATGTGAAAATCCAGGCACTACATAGCCCAGGAAAAGAGGTGAGATATTCTGAGAAGTTTATATTTGTAAATAATCAGAATGCTTCAGATTAGAATAAGTTAAAAAAAAATTTTTTTTCATAAGCAAGTTGGGGAGGGGAATTCTGGAGATGACCTTGAATAACAGGATTCCTGCAGCAGATCTGGACCTGGCGTTGTTCTTTGGGCCATCTGAACATGGACACTGGGGGTCCGCCCCTAGCTGGAAATGCCCACCGTCTCCCCTCCATCCTCTCCATGCCCCCTCCTCAGGCCTCTGTCATGACTCAGCATCTCTGACATCACCTAAAATGTTACACAGTAAAAGGCCCCAGAGAGTTGTTGAGGAACTCTGAAATCTATCAACCAATTCAGAAAATAATGCTACAAGTCTTGTCATTCTATGGGAACAACGAATGATGAGTCATTAGTCTCAAAAGCAATGACAAAAAAGGTTTCAGCCAAACTTTTGACTTCCTGACACTTAAAAAAAACAAAACCAGGGAGGCTCCTGGCAGTTTTCACAAGCTCCTGTATAGTCCTGGGCTCCACTCCCTAGAAAATGAACTGGGTCTTCAGCCCAGGTTGTGATCAGCTGGTCAGCACCAACCTCCTTGAGGGCTGAGTGGAGGAGCTGGGTGGAGGCTTAAGGCAAAGCGGCTTTCTTCCTTCTCAAAGTCAGATGCTGATCTCAAAGGGCCTTGGCAAGCAGTCGCCAAGCACACGCCCTCTCTGAACCTCCTCTGAAGCCACGCTTCCCTTAATTTCTCACATCTATCACCCCACTATTGTCCACCATTGCCCATTCCCTACTTCTCTCAGCAACCTCACGCCTCTCAATGTGGGAGGCGGGGAGCTCCTCCCCATACCAAAAGCCACCATGGTCAGGTCAGAGGGTCATGAGAAAGCTACATATAATCAGTCTTAAACACACATGCATACACGTATCCAGATACATAAGCATACATGCATGCACACACATTTGGAGAAGGGAATGGCAACCCACTCCAGTGTTTTTGCCTGGAGAATCTCATGGACAGAGGAGCCTGGCTGACAACAGTCCATGGGGTCACAAAGAGTCAGACATGACTGAGTGACTATCACACACATGTGCACACACATACATACATGTGTACACATACACACGCACATACACACACCTGTGAATTATTCTTAAGAATCATTAGAACGCTTTCAGAACCAGATTCCTTCCTTTCCATGCCAGCATTTCCTGTCTGAGTTTATAGTCGAGGGTGCTACAGTCAAACACTGTAAATAATAGTCTCCACCTAAATGACACCTGCTGGTAAGTTCTTTCTTTATAGTTTTCAGAACAGAGGGTTGGGGTGAGGGGAGAGTGAGAGATGGATTCCAGCTCCTCAAACATCAGTCTATTGATTTATGGATGGAAAAATATGGAATCTGTCAAGGCAAACAGCACTCTGTTAAATGCAAAATGTAATACCAGCTGCGGTGGCCACCGCTGCCAATACATATATTTCAGGAAGTCAATTTACTTTTAAATGGAATTTTAACATTGGTGAAAGGAGTCGCGCTGGAACCCTTATTTATATGAAAACTGTCTTCAGCAGAGAGGACCAATGCACATGCTCCCAGTCTGCAGAGATGGGAGCTATGCAAACTTTGGGAGTCATGTTTGTTTCCTCAATCATCTGTGACTGTTTACCTGCAGATGCAGTGGGCCAGGCTGGAGAAGGAGGCTAGGGAGGGAGGGGGCCGGGAGAGTCCAAGGTCAGGCCCGCCAGTTCGCCAGCTCCTGGACCTCTGTGATGGGTATGTGTAGCCCCTCTCTCTGGGACTTGGGGAGCCGCCTTCTTCAGGAGCAAAGGGGATGGTGGCTAAAGCAAAGCCACATCATCCTGCTGAAGGCCTGTGTAGAATGGAGGTCCACTTACTACATCAATTCTGAGTGAAAGCTGCATGATCATGGGCCTGTTGCTTAACTTCTCTGGGCTCAATTTGTTCATCTGTAAAGTGGAGATGGCAACCTTTACCTGTTGTAATCTTGCGAGAATTCAATCAGAAGACATTCATACAAGTGGCGTGGGTCTAGTTTTTCAACACCAGAAAGGTACTATTTCTCTTTTATCTTTTTCTTCCTTAGACGTGAAGAATCATGTCTTTATCAAGGTCCAGGGGTAAGCTGAATGAGGCCGACCCACATTTCTGATTCATGAAACAACCGAGGAAGCCTCTTTCCTTACAAGCAGGAGTGGAGGATGAGCTGAGACTGGTTAGTGCTAACGAGTCGAGTAGACTGGTTAAGTCTTCTAGATCAATTAGTGAAGGTGCTGGTTTGTCTTGGCACAGAGGGACTCGTTGTAAGAGCTTAAATTAAAGTGTGTGACGGGCTTCCCTGCTGATCCGGTGGCAAAGACTCCACATTTCCAATGCAGGGGCTCTAGGTTCCATCCCTGGTCAGGGAACTAGATCCCACATGCTGCAGCTAAGAGTTCGCATGTAACAACTAAGTCCTGGCACAGCCAAATAAATAAAAGCAAACCTTAAAAAATTAAAAAATAAAGTGTGTGAATAGTTAGCTGGGAAGCCCCTGTGGCTGGGCTAAAGTTTACCTGAGTAAATAGCAATTTTGATGGTTGCCCCTTTTCAGCACCCAGTAAGGATTGACTTCTTAGGCAGAAACAGAAAGTCTCACCTTTCCCATCCTTTGTGGAGCAGGCAGTTAGTTGCCCACAGAAGGAAAGCCCAGAATAACCTCTTCAAGAACAATAGACCCAACAATCTCGGAGCCAAAAGGGAATTTAAGGTCATCTGCCCAGCTCCCGTCAGATGCCTGATTCCCAGCATACTATGGATGTCCCTGGTGACGTGCCTGTTGGTGGGGATTCGGGAGTTGGATATGTGTGATGCACACGCCTGTCCTCAGATTCCAGGGACAGTTGGACTTTGCTGGAGAAACTTGTGTTCTGTGGTTGCCCACTTTGGCTCCCAGATGCCTTGGGAAATGACACATAAAAATTTTATTAATATTATAATGTATAAGATAATCCATGTGAGTTCACAAGAATCCACACAGCTCATTTTGGTTCTAATTAGAATCTGAAAATGCATTCTCCGCCGTAAAATCCGTATCATTTAATCATTGAATTACATATCCCATTCACATTAGTGGTTCCCAAATTGTGGTGCCTTTAATATAAATACCAATATTGAATGGATTACATGCTTTTAGTTTGATATCATGAGCACTGATAAGTGCGTTGGGAAAGATTATAAAGAAATCTCTTAAGCACTATGGATGCCCCTCTCCCCGGTCTCTGCCATGTCGCTCACATAAGCTTTGGGGGACACACACACACAAGGGCATGGATAAAATAGACCCCAGACTCTCACTGTCCCCCAAACAGCTTCTAACACATTTATGTCTTCAGTTTCTCCCGCCCTCTCCTTCTATCTCTCTTGAAAAGTGAAATAGATCTCCCCAACCCCCGGAAAAGAATTTTTTTTTCCAGAAAATTCACGTCTATTGATATCCTGGGAAATTTATAGTCAATTCTTTCTGTGTTTTTTTCCCTTCCTTTTTACACTACAGGTGCCTTGGTGTATACTATAAGCTGATTAATTTCTCCATTTCGGCTCTAAAATGTTTCACTCAACTCGTTTTGGACTTCAAAGCTCAGTCTTTCTGGATGGGCAGGCACTCCGAGTTTTCAAAACAGACTTCTTACAAGCTATTCTTTTCGGTCCTTAATCTCAGTGAAACAAAATGTGGATTCGGCGACACGCCCCCTCCAACCCTCTTTCCTCTCTGCCCCTTCCAAACCCAGCACCCACACCTGGAAAATACAGGTCTGAGACTCAAAATCTAAGCTCATGAAGACCCAGAAACATGCCTGGTACTGTAGTTAAGTTCAGCCTTCATCTGCACCCGTGACTCTGGGGTGGGGAGAGGGATGTGTCTGCTCCAGGCCTCCCATGGCTCCCCACTGGGCTCCTCCCGGCCCGCCAGCCAACACGGCCACTCTAACCCTTCCCTCTCTTGTCCTATTTTCTACCCGGCCAGAGGCAGGGAGGCATTGCTTGAAGACACCCTCTCCTGTAACCAACCTGGGCCTCGAACTCTTCAATCAGTAGAAATTGCTAAGAGGCCCGAGGAGAATTTCAGGTGGGCGGGATAGGAACGTGGACCTGGCGTCGGCTCCAGGTCACCTGTGACAGGTGTGACAAGACCCAGGAGGGATGGAGAAGAGAGACAGGTCATGGAGAAGCCATGGGAGGTGGCAGGAGTGAGGTCAGAACCCCTCCCTGTGACAGGGTTCACAGCAGGTGACTCTCAGGGACCCCTGAGACAGTTCAGTCAAGGTCCAATCCATCCTGGCCCTCCTTTCACAAGGTGGCGGTTTGGGGACAACTCCATCTCGGCCCCGAGGGCAGCACGTGGCTCTGTTCTTAGCGGGCGTGGGGAGGTGGGGGGGTGCTGAGGGGGGTGGGGGCACCTTGCCCTTCTCTCCCCCTCAGGGATCATTCCTGCAGCAGAGGCGTTCATGGATGTTTCTTAGAAACGAGCAAAGCTCTGGCAGTAATCTTCCCTGGAGAACTGCAAATTTGAGCCAGCGTCCAGAATTCAGTCACCTGGTCATAAATCATCATACCTTCTTCACCAAAGAAAATGTCACTTCCAGGACAGACATCCACTTCGGTTTCTCCACAAGATGACAAATGGCCCCACACCAGGACAGCCGTTACCTGAACCCAGCCAGGCCTGGGTGCACAGTTGGGGCAGAAAGGAGGGGACTGTGTGAATGACAGGCCCCGTTGTGCCAGACCCACCCACCACCTCTCTCCCGGAGACCACCTTGGCCCCCCTCATCCTGTGCTCCCCTTGAACGGGGCCCCCCCCTTTCCCGGGAGCCCTCCCTCTGTCCCGTCCTCACTTCATTGTTTCAGGGCACAATGAAGAAGCTGGCTTGTAACCTGTGTGATTTTCTTCCGACAGCAGCTCCCCCGTGTCTCCTCCTGGCTGCGGGCTGCCTACGGCAGTCTGGAGTATCTTCCAAAATCTCTCTTCACACCCATTATCAGCAGAGAGATAAAGCTCTGAGCCAGAATACTGGGTGATTTGTTACCCCAGAAACATTTCATTTTAATTCTTTAAGAAATCGCTCTGGGTGATTCTTGGGGAACAAGGAAAAAAAAAAAACCTGAAAAACTATAGTTAAATGCTTTCACAGCCAAAACCACTTGCTATTAAAATCATTGACTATGGTTTTTTTTTTTTTTTTGAAATGTTTGACTGATTACACGCACCCTTTTCTAGAAATATTGACGGATTCTCAGGCTGGGCTGGTTCCCCAAGCACACATAACACATAATCCTTGGCAAAATGACTAAAGGAATCATTTATATGGGCTGGAAGACTGCAGTTCTGCCGGGAGAATTGTGTTATTTCTTATCTCAACTACCCTGCTGTCATTCTCAAAGTGAGCCTGCTGCATAGCTCCCTGGGGACCCGTCACCGCGAGGCTGGGACGCTGGCGGCAGCAGTCACCTCCCCGAGATGCTGTGTCCGGGGTGTGGGTTGGAGAGAGGACGCTCCAGCCACTCCCTCCCAACAGAGGGCGATTGATTCTGCTCTGCCCTGTGGACGCTGAGGCCACCTGGGGGATGGACAACACTTGAGCAACAGAGGGATGGCTCAGAGATCGGGTTCAGCATGCCGCGGGGCTGGCCTTGGCAGAGCTAGGGCTTGGTACCTGGCTAAGCCTAGTATCTGTAGCTAGAGTACTGAACCCACCTCTTTTGACTTGTATGAGGATGAAATCAAACCGAGCCGCCGAAGAAGCAAACACACGTCATGAGTAGTCTCCAGTCTTGTTCATTCTGCTACTTGATGACCACATTGTCAGCAAGGCTGACACAGTAGTGCTCCTGAACCAAACTGCAAACCCATATCGTTCCTAGTGCAAGAGAAAGTGTTAGTCACTTAGTAGTGTCCGACTCTTTGCGACCCCGTGGACTGTAGCCTGCTCGGATCCTCTGTGAATGGGATTCTCCAGGCAAGAATACTGGAGTGGGTTGCTATTCCCTTCTCCAGGGGGAATCATCCCAACCCAGGGGTCGAACCCAGGCCTCCTGCATTGCAGGCAGATTCTTTAGCAATGAGCCAGCAGGAAAGCCCTATGTTGCTCCTAAGATGCACCCAAATCTCTGCTGGCTTGAAAAACAGTGATTCTCAATCAAATGATGTATCTGGAGCAGGGAAGGAAAAGAAGGAGGGTCTCTGTTAGATTTATGAGGCAAAAGACTAGAAGCAAACCTCACTAACTCTTCCTCAGCTTTTGGGGTTCCCAGGAAGGACCTCCACTCCCTCACTCCAATGTGTGTGTATGTGTCGTACTTCCCAGAAGCAGGCGATGCTGAGACATGTCTGTGTCAACATAGGAAGCTTGGCTTTAAAGTGTGAGAAGCACTAATGAATACATACAAGGACAACATTGCATAGCCCACTGCTCTAGATTTTTACTCTTTTCAACAGATATTTATTAAATATCCAGCCAATCTTCTGAACACCCTCAAGAACAGGAAAGAAATACCTCCTAGGCTGGCTGTGTTCCTCCCTGCCCTGAACCACAGTGAAGCTTGAACACTCCACAGGAGGGTGTTTATTTGGGAAAGACCCAACAAATATTTCCTGGAGAAGGAAATGGCAACACAGTCTAGTATTTGTGCCTGTAGAATCCCTTGGATAGAGAAACCTGGTGGGCTACAGTTCATGGGGTTGCACAGCTCAGACACATCTGAAGTGACTTAGCACCTATGCACGACAGATATTTACTGAGCACCTATTATGTGCAGGTCACTGTTTCAGTGGATAGGGTGACTGAACAGGAGCACGTGTCTCACCTTTTGGAGTTCACATCCTTCGGGGAGCACTGAGAAAGTCATAAATCCTGTACTCTCAGAGGGTGATAGATGCCCTGAAGGACTTAAGGGGGAAGTCACAGGGCAGTTCCTGTGTGGAAGGCACTTTTAGGGGGAGCCTGAGCGGGGAGTGTGGGGAGTAACTGGGAGAAAAAGAACCCAGCGTCTCAGGACCCTGCCAGGACCCAGCATCTCAGAAGACATGGTTCATAGGGTGGAGACCAGAACCGAACTGTTCTTTCAAAGCTCCTGCAAGGCCCCCTGTCTAAGCAGAGTATGTGGGGTTGAGAGGAGCCGATGGTAGTTACAGTCTTAGTCATTTCCATGCTCGATGAGCACTGTCCCCTCAGGAAGGGGGGCTGGGATCAGCGGTCTATAGTGGTCATGCATGATCAGACCCTGGGAACACGAAGTGAAGACATGAAGCAAAAAGAAGCCAGGCTTCAGCCCTAAGAGCCCGTGAAAAGAAAACACATAGATTTAGGTTGTTTTCATTTTTCTCAAAAATAAAGTCACCACGTGTCTGAAGCAACCTACAAAGCGATTTCCCAATCAATTCTTTAGCAGCTATAAAAATCCATGTTGATCCACTGCAGAAAATCTGAAGGAGGAGAAGATCTCCCGAGAGAGGGGGGATGATCGGCTTGCTCTCTAAACAGACTGTCTGCCCTGTCAGTTAACACCCATCAGTGTTTACACAGCAGAACAACACTGAAGTCAAATTGGATGAAACATATTTAGATACAATCAGATCGCTCTGTATTCAAAAGGCCTTCCAGGAGGAAGGCGGCCTGCAGGCCTGTGGTTGAAGCCTTCTAGGGAGATGGGACGGCGGATTTGCAGGCTGACTTGGCCTGCTTACTGAGCGGAGTGGGGATTTGCTGGGTGTTTGTACATCCTGACTTCCCGGTGATATGCTGCGAATCCAGGAAAATCTGCACCAAGGCTGCTTAAGCAGATGGCAAGGCTGCACTTGGACACAAAGGAAACATTTATTTGTTAAGAAATTTGGAATCTTTTTCTGCTCAGAAATTTCTTTTTTATAGTTTTTATATTTTATTTATTAATTCATTTAATTTTGATTGTACTGCACAGTATGTGGGATCTTAGTTCCCCGACCCCGGGATCGAAACTACCCACCTCCCCCACTCCTCTGGAAGCGAGGAGTCTCAGCCACTGGGGCTGCCGGGGAAGTCCTGGAAAAGGAGCTCATTTGTCTCTACGGTCATGTCCTCATCATGCCCTCCCAGAATTCTCTATCCCCCAACCATCATAGAGACTTAGGAGTCCATCAGCTCCTCATCTGGTTGCTTCTGTTTTCTCCAACCTGACTCCCTCCAACCCAGATAGGAGGTTGATGTGATGGGTGGATTCTGGGAGTGAGGTGAAAGCACCCAGCCAGCAAGGCTGCAGCTCAGACCAGCTAAGGAATCAGGTGGTGCTGGGGTATGGGAAACACTCCATAGAGGCAGGTGAGACATGGCCATTCTTACCCTTCTCTAAAGAGATCTGCATGGTTTTCCACTTTCATTTTAGAAGCTTTCCGTCATTTCAGGTCCTCACTACTGAGTGTGGTCGTCACTCATCAGTATCTGTGTCTCTCGACGTCCCCAACCTAATCTTCCATTTCTGTCCTAGAAGCTCATTTGCATCCCAAGGACTCTGCCTCCTTCAGTGTTTGCAGAAATTCCATCATGTGCTGCACTGTGCTGGGGTAGGGTAAATAAAATGAGTGACATCACCCTTGTCTACTGGGAGATAACAGGGCTCATCACCCAGAGCTCATCGAGAGTTACCGGCTGTCTCTGTGTCTCTGTTTCTCATTTTGGGGGAATGGATGCATCAGGGTAGAGCTGCCGCCATCCACCAGGGGAAGAGGTGGACTGTTGATCGCAGCGCTGATCACGGGGTCAAAGTGAGTGAGCGGATAGCGGGTTGGTAACAAGGCAGCTGAGTGGCTGTGCCCTTCAGTATGTATGTTTGTTTCTCTCTCAAGGAGTCCTAGTGCTGAAGCCTAGTGTGTGATTTCACTGAGGTTTACAAAGAAGCAACAGCTCATGGGGACAACTTAACTGCACATCTAGATTTGACCTTGGGTCTTGCCAGCAATCTCAGGGAAGGACAGGAGTGATAGGTCTGCAGCCCCTTCCTCTGAACCCGACACTTGACACTCAGCACACTGACCTCATGACCCACTTGTATGACTGCTGCCGAATGAGCCTCAGAGCCCAGAGTGTGAAGAGAGTGCCTGGGGGATCAAGGAGCCTTGGGCACCTGTTCAACTCAGGAAGGCAAGTTGACCAGCCCTAACTTATTAAGAGAACACTGTCTGCTCATTTGAAAGGATAGGGGAGCACCCCTTCCCCACAAAGTTTCCATGAGAAAACAGAGCTGCCACTATTTATTTCTGATATCTGTTCAAGTGATGGAATCTGGGATTTGTCATTCGTGGTAGCAGGCAACATGTAAAATACCTTCTAATCCAGTGCCTTTAAGGAGGAATGTGTAAAACCAAGATACAGAATGCAATGAGTGAGTAAGGAGAGAAAATATCAGAGAATCTTCACGGACAGAGGCGCCTGGCAGCTATAGTCCATGGGGTCACAAAGAGTTGCACAAAACTGAGTGACTAGGCATACACACATATTTAACTTAAAGTGAGTATTTATAAACGTGGGACTTCCCAGGTGGCACTAGTGGTAAAGAGCCCGCCTGCCAATACATGAGACATAAGATACCTGTGTTTGATCCCTGGGGTTGGGAAGATCCCTTGTAAAGGGCGTGGCAACCCACTCCAGTATTCTTGCCTGGACAGAGGAGCCTGGTGGGCTATAGTCCATAGGGTCGCAAAGAGTTGGACATGACTGAAGTGACTTAGCATGCACACATACATTTACTAATGTATATTTTACGTGTATTTTATTATTTGCATAATATACAAGCACAGTGGCACACGTTGAGGATTTGTAAAGTTTTTTAGGGAGGGGTACATCATAAATATTTAAGAAATGTTGCATCTGGATAATCATATGTAGCATCTGAATTGTATGTAACTTCTGAATGAATATTAACAAATATTTAAATGCCTAGATGGGAAGTTGGGATTAACAGATGCAAACGATTACATATAGGATGGATAAACAACAAGGTCCTACTGTACAGCATAAGGAACTATATTCAATATCCTGTGATAAACCATAATGGAAAGAATATAAAAATGAAAAGAATGTATATAGGTATAAGCAAATCACTTTGCTGTACAAAAGAAATTTACACAACACTGTAAATCAACTATCTGCCCATAAAATTTTTAAAAAATAAAATAAATGCCTGGATGATTCCAGTTGTGATTTGCCAATAGTTCTTCCCAGTCCCAGGTCAGTTTCTTCTTCCTAAGATGGGTCAAAGTGGATTTCATAGATGAAAAGGTGGGTGTGTGGAAGGAAGGATGGAAGGGCTATGCTTGCTTATACTTTACCTGGAGGCCCTTTCTCAGGCATCCAGGATTCTGAGAAGACTCGGAAATTACAGTCAATATACTACCAACAGGGCTTTCCAAGAGGTGCTAGTAGTAAAGAGCCCACCTGCCAATGCCAAAGACCATAAGAGACGAGGGTTCGATCCCTGGGTTAGAAAGATCCCCTGGAGGAGAGCATGGCAACCCACTCCAATATTCTTGCCTGGAGAATCCCATGGACAGAGGAGCCTGGCGGGCTATAGTCCATAGGTTCGCAAAGAGTTGGACATGACTGAAGCGACTTAGCACACATGCATACTACTAACATATTAACCCCTATTTAAAGAAATATTGGGGGAATCTTTTAGAGAAGTTTTTGTGATCTAATGTAATTCAAGGTGCTTAAAAGCATTTTATGCTTCAGATCATGTTTATGGATTACGTTTCTCCACGTGGCAAGTCTATGCACTACACGGCAATTAGAACACAGAACATCCCCCTTCACTCCTGCCACCTTCAACTGCAGATTTTTAGGCAGGGGAGAAGGAAGAAGGGAAAGAATTGTGACAGAAGGAATAAGGTGAAAATCATTATATAATTGTTTTTTTTTCTCTTTGCCTTGGAGGCAGTTTAATTCTAAGCCAGTGATTGCAATGTTTGGTCCAATCAGTGTTTCTTCACCATTTAGACATTTACTGATGTTATTTAACTTTGGAAATCTTGTTGAAAGGTGATGGGCTTTCATATATTTATTTTTATTCAGTGTCACCAAGTCCCCAGCCTCACAGTTTCTCACTCAAAATAGGCTGCTATATCATATGACGTTCCTATATGTGGAATCTAAAAAGAAATGTTTCAAATAAACTTACGAAATAGAGACTCACAGACTTAGAGAATGAACTTATGGTTGCCGAGGGGAACAGATAGTTAGGGAATTTGGGATCCATGTACACACTGCTGTATTTTAAATGGAGCACCAACAGGGACCTATTTTATGGCACCGGGAACTCTGACCAATGTTATGTGGCAGCCTGGATGGGAGTGGGGTTTGGGGGAGAATGGATGCATGTATATGTATGACTGAGTCCCTTTGCTGCTCACCTGAAACTCACAACATTGTTGGTTAACCAGCTATACTCCAATGTAAGATAAAAAGTTAAAAAAGAAAAAACAGTCTGCTGAGAGAGATTTGTCCCATGGAATGCCTCCTCTCCCCTGAGCTCAAGGAGCACTTGGATACAGAGCATCTTTAGGGCAGGTGTGACCTTTATTTCCAGGCACCTGTGTGGGTCAAGGGGCCAGGACATCTCCTACTTGGTCCTGAAAGTCTGGTCTTCCTCTCTGGTAACATTTGAGCAGCTTAAAACCCCACATACCAGGATAAAGCCATCATGATGATGAACAGTGGCCTTAATTGGGTATTAAAGGATCTTTACGTTGGGATGACTACGTTAAAACCCCTAATTGATTGGAGGCACTTGAGTAATGGAATCCACGGAGCCCCATTAGTAGCACATTGACGTGTTCGCTTATCTTGGTAGCTGATGGCAAAAGGATACAGATGAGAACCTTGTCCCGCGGCACGTCCAGGGTAAGATTTCTGACCTTAGATTTATGTTCACTAAGGCAGCAAACCCAGCTGCTGACTTCATGGTCTGAATTACAGATTTCCATTTAGCCGGACGACATGAATCTGTGGCTCCGATTATGTCTGCACTTACAGCCCCTTAGAGTGCCCACTGCATTCTAATGCACTTGTTTTCCTCATCCTCTGGCCATCCTTGGAGTAAAGTGCTTGGGCAGTGTCTGTGCCCTCGTCCCCGGTCCCTCCAGAGACCTGCCACTAGACAGATGCCTGGACCGCTCCCAGCAGCCCCGACCCCCGCTGCTCTACTCATCACTGCCTTTCCCTCTTCAGAGGAGATTTCTTTTCATCAGAACCTTCCAATCTAAGAAATAATGAGCACGATTCTCCCCCTCTGTTCAGGGAATGCGCAGAGCAGGGAAGAGAGGAGCTTTTTAAATTTAACAAGCTTTTGCTGAGCTCTGCCTTCCACTGGACACCAGAGCCCCTTCCCAGTGTTGGGTTGGTGGGATGCTCGTATTCTGTGAGACCAGCAATGTACTTGGTCCCAGGCTTTTCACCCAAACTTTCCCTCCAGCTGATTGGCTTTGGTCCTGTAAGTTTGAGAACTAGTCTGCATCCTATATCCAGGCTCGAATCTTTCCTTTTCCTTCCTTCTTTTTTCTTAAATGAAAATATGATCATCTTCCACTGTGTGCTAAGTCGCTTCAGTCATGTCCATCTCTATTTGATCCTATGGACTGTAACCCACCAGGCTCCTCTGCCCATGGGATTCTCCAGGCAAGGATACTGGAATGGGTTGCCATTTCCTCCTCCAGAGAATTTTCCTGACCCAGGGATCCGATCAGAGTCTCATGTCTCCTGCATTGGCAGTCGGGTTCTTTACCATTAGTGCCAACTACATGTTGTTTTATGATCTGCTATGATTTTTTAAAAATTAATTGTAATGGTGATACATACTTTTTTTTGGAAAGTTCATTTATGGCCTAAAGGTATACAGTTAATTCTTGAAAGAATATTTCTTTTATCAATGCATATAGAAACACATACATGAAAATATAAATGTACACTTAAAATTAAAACTAAATTTCAATATACATCTTACCTTGAAAATTAATTTTTATTTTTCCTTAGCACATGGTAGATATTTTCCACATCAACCAATTGCATCAGTATCATTCTAGGTGCACAGATCAAATGTAACATGATTTATCTCATGTACCCAAGGGAAATGGCAACCCATTCCAGTATTTTTGCTTGGGAAATCCCATGGACAGAGAAGCCTGGTGGACTGCAGAGTATAGGGTTGAAAAAAGTGTTGGACACGACTTAGCGACTAAACAACATTATTATTAGATATTTAGAATATTTCTTGTGTTTTGCAATTATGAGTAATTATAGGACGAGCATTCTTTTAGCTGAAACTCCTCCCCCCTTTTTCCTTTTAACATGGAAAATTTCAACTGTACACAAAATTAAGTGAATATTGTAATGAACCCCAAACCAGTACCTTGGTTCAAAAGTATTAACCTTTCGTCCGTCATGTTTTATCTATCTCCCCTCTCCCCTAACCCCCACACACTTTTTGTTTCCCTAGAGCACTTTAAAAAAAATATGACACTTTCTAAAATCCTTTTAAGAGGTAGGAAGATAAGCAAGTATAAGACCTACTTCCTTCTGCTTCTCTGTCTCTCCCCTACCACTCCAAGGGGCGCTGGTTTCTGGGAGCTTAAGCACTGTCTCCTGCTTTTCCTATGAGGTTAGAATGGAAGATGTGTTGCACACCTACTTTTTATAAAGTACGTCATTTCTCATTCATGGACTTTCTGAATTTAATCAAGATACATAGCCTTTCTGAGCTCGAGGGCTGAAATAATAAGTAATAGCCAGATTGCAGATTTGTCCTGCTGGGGGCAGGTTTGGGGTGGGTGAGGTGAGCAATGGGTGGTCAGGAGCTCAGTCGTGCACGTGACAAGTTTTAGATATTGGAGGCATCCAGGCAGAGAGTTCAAGCAGGTAGATGTACATACGAGTCTGAAGTCCATGAGAGGCATTGAAGATGGAGGTGTAAGTTGAAGGGTCATCAGCATATAAATGGACTTCAAGTCATGCACTGGCTGAGCGCTCCCAGGGAGTGAGTGCAGATAGAAATAAAGAACGCATCCTAAGATGCTGTAATATCCAGGGAGGAGAACAGAGGAAACAGCAAAGGAGACTGAGTGGGAGCGGGAGAACCAGAAAAGATGTGGGCTTCTGGGTTTCAAGTGAAGAAAGTGTGAAGAGCAGTGAGCAGTACTGACCACTGAGTTCACACCTGGAGGTTCACGATCCCTTGGATCCAGGCAGTTTCTGTGACCAGATGGACGAATGTGGACTGGAGTGAGCGGGTGAAAGGTGAGGACAGACAGTTCTCCTGGGAGTTTGCTGTCACGGGATGGAGAAGATCAGGTGGTCTTGGAGGGAAGCAGGGTCCAGAGAGAGATTTTATTTATCTCTTTTCTTTTGATACTGAAGTGGAAAAAGAGTATATTCACTCTTCTGATGAGGACAAAAGAGGAGAAAAGCAGGCTTTGACAGGAGAGGACAGAGCCAGGAGGATGAAGGAATGAAGGAATTCTAGGAAGGAGAGGGCGTGGGGTCCAGCGAGAAAGCAGAGCTGGTCCTGATTGCAGTGATGGGAGAGAGGAGGGAACATGGGCACAGGTGCAGAGGATGGGGTGTGTGCCCATTCTGTCTGCTTCCCCTTTCTCAGCAAGATCAGAAGCAAGTGCATCACAGGGTAGGGACAGGGTAGGAGATGTAAGGCTTAAAGAGAGCATGTGAGAGAGTAATCTTTGTGATTTTAAGACCGTATGAGCTGTTCTTCATTGCAGGATAAACGCTCGATGCTGTATCTTGTTAACTATAGATGTGGGAAGGCGCAGCTATTTTTCACCGTGTCTTATGTGTCCCCAGTACGGAAGGGATTATTACTCTCTATAGGTCGGATGCACACATTTAGTAATATTTGTGTTCATGTTGTCACCCTCCCAGATGTCCCATGAGAACCCCCATGTCTGCAGGGCTGCTTTAAGTAGACACTTGAATGTATCCTTGACGACTAATGATGAGAAATGGATTCTCTAAGGTCCTACACTCACCCATCAAAGAGTCTGATAGAATTAGGTAAAGTAAGTCACCCAGTGCAAAGTCACTCGGTTTGTGGAGGATGCCTTTTGGATATCTCTTGTCTGTATACCCAGAGCCACGGTACCTGCAGACAGGAGTGGAGGGGTGCCAAGTGAGGAGGGGGTGGGGAGGAGATTAAGCCATGTGTTCTCTTTCCAGTCAATTTCTCCACTAGGCCCTGGGGGCCTTCCTCCAGCCCAGGCAGCAAGGAGTGATTCATCACTGTCGAAGGAGGAAGTTGCCTTTGCAGAACCGAACAAAGGCATTAAATTCTTGACTTTTAAGTTGAAGAGCATTCTCTTTTGCTCTCCCTCCTCTGAGATGGGGGAGAGGAAAAGCAAAAGGAGTGGACACTGGCTGCCTCCCCACCTGTTTTGCGGGTGCTGGAAAGGAGCAGAGCCCATATGGGAGCAAGGACCCAGTGATGGGGGGACATCACACCAGCATGCGTCATCCACCGGGGACAGGAGCAGAGGAGGGTGCATCCAGGCTGGGAGGGTCTGTCTCCATCTCCGAAAAGATGGGGAGCAAGTTTCTCAAGTTTCCTATGTCCCAACGGAGACTGTGGTAAGAGACGATTCAGTTCAGTTCATTCACTCAGTCATGTCCGACTCTTTGTGACCCCATGAACCACAGCACGCCAGGCCCCCCTGTCCATTACCAACTCCTGGAGTTCACCCAAACCCATGTTCATCGAGTCGGTGATGCCATCCAACCACCTCATTCTCTGTCATCCCGTTCTCCTCCTGCCCTCAATCTTTCCCAGCATCAGGGTCTTTTCCAATGAGTCAGCTCTTCGCATCAGGTGGCCAAAGTGTTGGAGTTTCAGCTTCAACATCAGTCCTTCCAACGAACACCCAGGACTGATCTCCTTTAGGATGGACTGGTTGGATCTCTTTGCAGTCCAAGGGACTCTCAAGAGTCTTCTCCAACACCACAGTTCAAAAGCATCAATTCTTCGGCACTCAGCTTTCTTCATAGTCCAACTCTCACATCCATACATGACCACTGGAAAAACCACAGCCTTGACTAGATGGACCTTTGTTGGCAAAGTAATGTCTCTGCTTTTTAATATGCTGTCTAGATTGGTCATAGCTTTCCTTCCAAGGAGTATGTGTCTTTTAATTTCACGGCTGCAATCACCATCTGCAGTGATTTTGGAGCCCCCCAAATAAAGTCAGCTACTGTTTCCCCATCTATTTGCCATGAAGTGATGGGACCAGATGCCATGATCTTAGTTTTCTGAATGTTGAGTTTTAAGCCAACTTTTTCACTCTCCTCTTTTACTTTCATCAAGAGGCTCTTTAGGTCTTCTTCACTTTCTGCCATAAGGGTGGTGTCATCTGAATATTTGAGGTTATTGATATTTCTCCCAGCAATCTTGATTCCAGCTTGTGCTTCTTCCAGCCCAGCGTTTGTCATGATGTACTCTGAGTATAAGTTAAATAAGCAGGGTGGTGGAGGATGCAAAGTGAGGACAGCCTGTGTGAAGGAATGTAGAACACTTTGGGGGAGGCGGGGATGAATCCACAGGTGAACCAAAGAGGATGGTTCATGACACCATGGGTATCAGCCCAAAAAGGACCAAGTCCCAGTGACTGCTGCCTCCTCCTGACCGGCTTCACAGCACTGTGCAAACAAACTGTGTGAGTGAGGACTGAGTGAGGAGCCCTGAATTGAACTGGGTGCCTCCATCCAAACCTGAAGATGACCAAGTCTATCCATCACATAGATTGTATTTCTGCCATTGGGATGCTTGGATGAGAGATTAATTGAGTCACAGAAAAAAAGAGAAATTGACATTGCTGCCTATCTGTACCACTCTTCCTTGGTTCTGCTTACAACATGAAAATATTCATCCAAAAAATAATGTATTAAAATCATTAACATCTTAGTTTGAGTGAGCGTATCACTGTGTTCTCAAACATGGGAATTTGTGCTCCCAGGAGATTTTGGCAACATCTGGAGGCAATTTTGATGTCCCATCTTAGGGGAGTGGGGTGATGAGGCCAGAGAGAGGGCTGGGCATCCTATAACACATGGATCAGACTCCACAGCAAAGACTGATCTGGCCCCAAATGTCAATAGCACTGAGGTTGAGAAGCGCTCTATTTCTCTCCTGCATCAAAAAATAGTTTCATCATAAACAGACTGAATTCCTCAAGGAGGATGGTGGGGCAGATGGGGAAGAATAGAAATTGAAACTGAGAGAGAAAATAAATCCTAGCCTACTCCAGATTTGGAAGGGCCCGTAGTTTAAGCACAGTCGCTGATTGTATCTACCACCAAGAGAAATAGGAGTATCAAGACTAATTGCATCCTACTTCCAAAAGTACATAAGACAAAATTCCAAATACTAATAGGCTGGGGGAAGGGATAAATTAGGAGTTTGGGGTTATTAGATACACACTACTATATATAAAATAAACAACAAGGACCCACAGTATGGCATAGGGAACTATATTCAATATCTTATAATAACCTATAATGGAAAAGAATGGAAAGGAATACATATATATGTATGTGTATATATGTATGTGTATATATATACACACACACACACACGCATACAGAAACGTATATATATCACTGGATCACTTTGCTTTATGCTATATATAACATTGTAAATCAACTGTACTTTAATGAAAATAAATTAAAAACACAGTAATGGGCACACTGGAATTTCATTTCGTCCTCACCTGGCACACACAGTCTATATTAATTTGGGTGAGATTCAGGCCAAATTAGGTTTACAGATGAGCAAAATTTTACCCTGGGAGGTCAGCAAGTTGCCTTCAATAGTCCAAGTCAAGATAAGCCTTCTATTAATGGTTCTTTCTCATCCACTGCCCTTCTGAGGGAGGTGTCTGATCACTTTTCTTTTAAAATACCTAGTTCAATGGAAGCTCCAGGCAGAAGTGGCCCCTGGCACACACACAGCCTTTCTCACTGCTGTGTCCGTCAGCCCACCTCCCAGAGCCAGCAGCGGCCTCCAGGCTGGGCTTCCACCCCCAGGGCAGGAGGCTGGAGCGCAATCCGCACGCCATGCAGAATACCGGCGGGAACTTGGCACCTGCCCTCACGTGGTAGCTGGTACAAAGAAACCTTCTTGATGATGGGGAAATTCACAAGCTTGCTGCTGGGTCAGAAGTCATCAACCCATCAGTCTTTTCTGCCTTGCCTTGCCTCATTCCTCCAGTGTCCTGCACGCAGCAGCCCTCATCCCCTTTGTCTCTTGCCGGGTTTTCATGACGCTTCCATTTGTTTCTCCACCTCCCTAACCCAGTGTTCCCACTGGGGCTTCCTGACTTCCCCTTCCTCCTGCCAGGTCCTTATTTGTTCTTGCCTCTCACCCTCTGCTTCATTCTCTGTTTGGCAATCCGCCTGGACCTCTCCACTGCTGCCTCCTCTTCTTGGGGGCTAATTTCTGGATGTTTGTCTCTGTTCCGAATTCTCTCCTGAATTTTCAACCATTTACTGCTCATAGGACTTTCTGCCCAGTTTCACCCTCCATAAAATGAGGATAATAACATACCCACCTCCTGGGATCACTGTGAAGAATAAACAGGTGACGGGGGAAGCACTCAGGGAATGCTGGCTATTATTATTCTTATCTGTTCCCACTTAGAAGCCTAAGCATTACCTCAAATTTAGTTTGCCCACAGCCAGACTTGTTTTCCTCCAAAACCTGATTCTTTTTCTCTGTCCTACCTTTCCAGTTACTCAGCTTTGACTAGGGTGAACCTATCATTTATTGCCCAAACTAGTACATTTATAAAGAGAGAGGAATTGATAATTACGCAGGCTCAGGGCACGAATCCCTGGCAGCCTAGAGGATGTGTGGTGCTTCTGTCTTGAAATCCCTTCTCCGGACCGTCATCCCCTCTAAGCTTCATTAGTAATAGACTCTCTCCCCACAGAGGCCCCCTTCCCTCCAGCTGTCCTCCTTTTTTCTTGCATATCTTTCCCTGCTGCAAAACTTGCAACATTTTCTGATAATTTAAGGAATAGGGCAGAAATTATGCAGCCCACAGTTCAAGGCTTTCTGGGATCTCAGCCAACTTTTACAACCTCATGACTCAGGATCAAGCCAATCAAATAAGACACCCACTGCCAAGGCACCTACCCCAGACCTGCCCCTTCCCCCTCCCTGCCTTTGTTCTGCAATGTTCCTCCAGACCCCCACCCACATCCCATCATCACAGACCTTTGTCCTGCTAACGCTCTGAGGTCATCACCCTCCACAGCAACAAGCACTGGGAGTGTAAGGGGGCCTGAGGTCCTAGCTACAAGTAACTTCTCCACTGAACTCATTTGGTACTTGAATTTGTATCTCTTTTGTGGCATTTATCCCCTCTGACCTTGAACTGAAGTTACTCGGATTCATGCATTTATCTCCCCGGAATATGCTGCAAATTCCTGCAGAACAAGGGCATGAATTCAATTTGTCCAAGAATTTAGCACTTGGTAGGTACTCAGCAATATCTGCCTCCTTACACAGGCTCTTGCTGTTTATTGACTGCATGTAAAAGTCCACAGAGGATTTCCTTCCTGGTTTTGTACAGTTTCAGTGTATGTACAGTCCCCAGAAGCTGGTTAACTCTCTCGTTTCCCCTTTTCCCTTGGGGGGAGGGCAGCAAGGCTTGAGGGATGCTTGCGAGGGCTGGAAGGAGAATGTGAAGGTCATTAATGTTCATACGAAGTCCGTGGCCATCAGGCAGTGTGATGGGGGGGTTTGCAGACGCGCAAACTGAGAGATGCTGCTGAAGGGGCTCCGAAGGGCTGTCTGAAGCACCCCCTCCACGTTACTCAGAAGAGACGGTGATGTGGAGGGGTGGTGAGTGAGGTGGCTTCGGGGTTACACAGTACGTGTGACATTCAGAACCCCGTCTCCTAAAGACCCACATTCAAGTAAAAAGGAAGAGTCCCTGGGTTCTGCCCTAAGAAGCAGAAAGGAAACGTGTGGACCCGGCTCATCTTGTAAATAGGTATCGACCCCTCACTGACGGGCAGGGTTGGTCCGAGGAGACAGGATGGCCCGGCACCTGCCAGGCTGGCTGGTCACTGCCTGCGTGTCCCATGTGGGCACCAGGCAGAGTGCCGCGTCCGTCCATCTTCACACACCCCCGGGAGCTCCCTGTTCCTGGGGATTAAGCACCCAACAGAAGTCAGGCACCTGCTCAGTGAGGAGGTGGGATTTGAAGACGGGCAGCCTGCTTTTAGGAACCACCGAGCCATGTGCAGGAGGAAGCAAGGGAGAGGGGCGGGAGGGGGCGATGCACCTCCACACCCCCAGCCCACGGCCTGAGGGGAGATGTCCTGGGCCACGTGGCCGTACCCCCTCGCTGAGGGGGTGCTGAGGTGTGCTAAGGGCCTGGCAGGCTCCTCCCAGAGGGTTCTTTTCTGTCTTCACAATGTGTAACTTATCTGCACTCAGATGAAGAGAAGCAGGGTCAGCTGGGTACCAACAGGTGCACTCTCCAAGCTGCCTTTCTCTCAAGTGAATCGTCTAACCCTTTCAGGTGACTACTGCTCTTCTACATGTCAGATTCACTCTGGTTCAGCCAGTAAGACCTGATATCATCCTGTGAGTGAGTGAGTGAAAGTCGGCCAGTCGTGTGCGACTCTTTGCTGCCCCATGGACTATACAGTCCATGGAATTCTCCAGGCCAAAAACTTGGAGTGGTAGTCTTTCCCTTCCCCAGGGGATCTTCCCAACCCAGGTCTCCTGCATTGCAGGCGATTTCTTTACCAGCTGAGCCAGCAGGGAAGCCCAAGAATATTGGAGTGGGTAGGCTGTCCCTTCTCCAGCAGATCTTCGAAACCCAGGAAGCGAACTGGAGTCTCCTGCACTGCCAGCAGATTCTTTACCAGCTGAGCAATCAGGGAAGCCCCCGCTAGGTATCATCCTATACTGTTGGTCTGAAAAGCCTTCACACTTCTGTGTAATCTCTCCTGGCACCAGCAGGGAGGCCCTTTCCAGAGATCCTGCAGAACGAATGGCCGAACCCCTCTGATATGCATTTCAGGTGACATCTGGGCTTTAAAGGAACGGCTTGGGAAGTCATAGGAGTCTTCCCAAGTGGCACAGTAGGAAAGAATCCACCTGCAATGCGGGAGACACAGGTTCGATCCCTGGGTCTAGAAGATCCCCTGGAGAAGGAAACAGCAACCCACTCCAGTATTCTTGCCTGGGAAATCCCATTAACAGAGGAGCCTGGTGGGCTGCAGTCCATGGGATCACAAAGAGTCGGACATGACTGAGCAACTAAACAACATGGGAGGTCATAGAGCCTTCTAGTTGGCCTTTAAATCATTTTCTTCCTAAACTTTCCCTGCACCTAAACCTGCTCTTCTTACCCCTGCTCCTGGGGTTGCACCCGAGCCCTGAGAAATCTGGAGCCAGGCCGCCACCCAGCACCACAAGCAGGGCAGCCAGGGGTTCTTCCAGCAGAGGAGAGAATTCTGAGCAAAAGCCAAGTGTGCGTTTTTCACTTCCCATGTTGCCTTTGACCTCCTAAGCGGTAGCCACTATAACAATAATAAGAGATGAGTAATTCGACTTTCTGCTACGCGCCAAGCTCTGACCTCAGTCCTATATATATTTTATCTCTAAAGCTGTGATGGTTGAGTGTTTGGACTTGGGTATCAGGTTATCATAGTATGTAACTTGGAAGATTTACTCTGAGAATAAGTGAAAAAAAATCTATAAATACTTAGTACAGGTACTGGTTCTACAGCACAGGAGGGTTCTATCAGTGCTAGACTTTCAAGATCCGTGTTACCAAATCCATTTTATGGATCTGGAGACTGACAACACAGAAGTGAAGTTAAGTGTCCATGATTATGTAGCTAGGAAGCAGAGAAGTTAGTATTTGAACATGGCTCTGATTTTCTCCTCTGCTGTTTAAGTGATGCCAAAAGTATCAGGCATGTTACATGACCGGATGGACTGATTCACCTGGTCCTGGAAGTCTAATCTGCCTGATTCAGAGCAGTAGACTTGTCCCATTCATTTGACTAAATGGAGCCCATGTACAATCTTCGTGTGTCAAACAGAAGGTGAGGGGTTTTCTCTTCTACTATTGTTTAGTCCCTCGGTCATGTCCAACTCTTTGTGACCCCGTGGACTGTGACCTGCCAGGCTCCTCTGTCCATGGGATTTCCCAGGCAAAAATACTGGAGTGGATTGTCATTTCCTTCTCCAGGGGATCTTCCTGACCCAGGAATCAAACCTGGGTCTCCTGCATTGAAGGCAGATTCTTTACTGTCTGAGCTGCCAGGGAATCTACTGCATACTGATACATACTTTAACCACAATGAAAAGAACTGCTAGAAAAATTAAATGAAAATGGACATAAAAATATACACCCTAAGTTTAAAATATTAGAGTCAGCAAACATAAAATGACTCTGTCAAATTCCTGTATAAGTTTCTAAATGCTTATTCTCAATGTATGGACTCATCTCTGCAGAGACCTGAAACAAACGGTTGATGGGCACTTTTCTGAGATGGTGATTTGATTGTAATGGTTTGTGTATCCGTGAACCAGGACGCTTTCAGGGACCCACCCTCCCCACTCTGAGAGCCAGAGTTCTGGATCTATCTTAAAACCCAGCCTGAGCCTGGAGAATCACCTTTGGCTCTTAAATTATGGCCCTGATTGCATCAGTGTCTGGTTCAAGAGCATAGCTGACTGTTATCTGCTCCGTTCATGAACACACAAATCACAGCTTTTCTCTCTGGCCCCTTAAGATGGGATGCCTTGCTGCTCTGATTAATTATGCATCAGTTAATTAATTCGTTGGCTTTAGTGAATTGAATCAATTATTTTAAATGACTTTTAATTGCTCATATACGCATTATATCAAAAGACAAAAGCGGTTCGTGGAATTCGACACAAAAACCTCCCAGGACAGGGGCTGGTCTTGTAAAACAAATTATTTAAAGTTTCCCAAAGCATCTTCATGACTTCCAAAATAGCAGTGGTATCTGAAGCAAGACAGGATTCTGTTTAATCTTCCTTTTAGAAGTAATCCGAAACTAATACAGACGAATAAGGTTGGAGAATGTATTGAAAAATCGCTGTGACTCACAGCTGGCTCTAAGCTCCTCTAAACACACAGGTGTTTCAGTGAAACCTGATAGCTCCCTGGAGACAGGATCACCTTTTTCCATCAGTGTGCCTCTCATCTATAGCTCAGTGATATGTCAGGGAAGTGGGCACTGAACGTCTGTTAACAGGGATAAATGGCTGGGAGTGATCTAGATTCTTTCTTGTTTCAGGAAACAGGACAGCAAGAGGGTAGATCATGGACAGCACTGGCTGTCCAAGAAAAAATATTTGCAAAGCATGTGTCTGATGAAGGACTTGAATCCAGAAAACGCAGGAAACCCTCCAAACAATAATAAGGAAACCATGTGCGTGCTCAGCTGCTAAGTCATGTCTGACTCTTTGAGACCTCATGGACTGTAGTCTGCCAGGCTCCTGTGTCCATGGGATTTCCCAGGCAAGAATACTGGAGTGGTTTGCCAGTTCCTTCTCCAGGGGATCTTCTCAACCCCGGGATCAAACCTGCGTCTCCTGCATTGGTGGGTGGATTCTTTACCACTGAGCCACCAGAGAATGCAAAAGCAACCCATAAAAGAAACAGCAAAAGCTCTGAAGAAACATTTCATCATTTATCATTAGAGAAATGGAGATTAAAGCTACTGTGAAAAACCACTTCGCAACTACAGTCCAAAAGACTGAGTGCTGGAGGTCTTTGGTATAAAGAGGAGAAACTGAGATTGGAAATAAGCACTGGGGCCTCCACAAGCAGCAGCTCTGGGATGTTGGGAGGGTGAGTGGCTGCAGCTCCTGTAACATTGAAGGGGTCAGAGGACCAGAGGCTGTTTCTATGCAAGAGCCTCTTACTAGTCAAGTGGTTGCTTTCTGAAGCTGCCTATATTTACAAAAGAGACAGAAAGAAGAGGGCAGGAGGCATCATTCATATGCCACTGGGATCTTGAAATAATATGTGGATTGTCTGAGGGTTTTTAATTTACTTTGACTTTCTTAATGTGCTGTAATATACTATATAGATATATGCAGTATAATTTTAAATCACTGGAGGCTTTCTTTTCTGATAGTAATTAATTTCACAGCGCAGCAGTGTTTCTTGGACTAAATCTCTCAGGCAGCAGACGGCATGGGTTCCTTTTTGCACTTTAAATGCTCTCAGGACACTGTCTGCTTCTCTAAACCACTTCCCCCGCCGGCCTGTTTGTATCCTGTGCAATGCTTAGGTATGTCAGCCCCAGCTTTTGTTAAGCCATTATTACCAAGTGACACATGTTCTGAAAGGTATTTATGAAAGAGCGTATGTGAAGCCTAGGGCATTGAGGAAGTGCCCCCATCCACGTAGTTTCATTCGACAAATATTTAGGCAGGATTCTCGGCACTGGAAATGCAGCTGTGAAAAAGCCCTTTTCTTGAGGTCCAGTGATGTGACAGGTGAGAACAGGCTTTGACCTAACCATGACTGTTCTCTTGGTCCCTGGGAAAGATGGTCCCATGCCCAGCTGGGGGAAAGTTGAGCTGGGTCTGCTGAGGAGAAAGGCCAAGACATGAGAAGTTGGGGCACCTTGACCCAGCACCTGACTCTCCACGCCCAGTGGTCCCTGAAGAGCGGCTTCCAGACCGGGTGTGCCGGCAGGGAACATACCTGGCTTATTCCTCCCCCACCAGAGGCATGGGCGTTACATCTTCCGTGTGTCACCCAAATAAAGCTGAGCCCTCAAGTTCTCAGAATAGCATCACATGCCAAAGAAGCAGCAGTCAGATATCAAGAGAAGCGTGCACGCGTGCGTGCTCAGTTGGGTCTGACTCTTTGCGGCCCCTTGGACTGTAGCCCGCCAGACTCCGTCCATGGGATTTCCCAGGCAAGACCCATTCCAGTGGGTCTCCATTTCCTTCTCCAGGCGATCTTGCCAACCCAGGGATTGAATCCACGTCTCCTGTGTCTCTTGAATTGCAGGCAGATTCTTGACCAGCTTGAGTTATCAGGGAAACCCTCAAGAGAAACAACTTAAAAAAAAAAATCTGAATACATTTTCAAGAAGGGATTTTGTTTATAAATTTGAGCACAGTTGTTAAAGATACTTTTTACCATCTACCTCCCCAAAGCTCCACTCACAGCACAGCAGCTGCATCAGTCGGCTTCTCAAGTTCCTAAAGAAGTGGGTGCAGACAGAGGGCTGCATTTGAACTTCTCAGCAAGCCTGAGGGGTGTCCAGGAATGCAGGCTCGTTCAGGACAGAACAAGGAGGCGCCCCGGGCTTCAGTGCTGTCCACCTGCCCTGATGGGGTGGCTGCCTGACCCACAACTGAACCCCATGGAGGATGGTCCTGGCCATCCTCACAAGAAGTTTAAATATTTTGTACAAAATTGCATAAAAAATGTTATTAATAATGATATTGATTATAGATTTTTTAATTTTTATTTTTAATTAAAATACAGTTGACTTACAATGTTGTGTTAGATTCAGGTGTACAACAAAATATTTCAGACATACATATACATTTGAATATAAAATATGTATTTTAGATTATTTTGTCTTATAGGTTATTATAAAATATTGAATATAGTTCCATTTTCTGCACAGCAGGTCCTTGTAGTTCATCTACTTTATGTATAATAGTGTGTATCTCAAACTCCTAATTTATCCCTCCCCTCTTTCCCCTTTAGTAACCATAAGTTTGTTTTCTATGTATTTATTTCTGTTTTGTAAATAAATTCATTTGTATCAGTTTCTTAGATTCCACATATAAGAGATGTCATATGATATTTGTCTTTCTCTGCCCATCTTGCTTCACTTAATATGATAATCTTTAGACCCGTCCATGCAAATAGTATCATTATATTCTTTTTCTATGACTTAATAATAGATATTCCATAATCTATTTTATGGATATATCCATAACAATAGATAATTTCATAATGGAATAATAATAATATTCCATTGAAATATATAAATCACATCTTCTTTATCCATTCATCTGTTGATCAACATCTAGGTTGCTTCCATTTCCTAGCTATTGTAAATAGTGCTTCAGTGAAAACTGGGGTTCATGTATCACTGTTGGTGGGAATGTAAATAGGTATAACCACTATGGAGAATTTTATGGAGGTTCCTGATCATAGATTTTTTGGTACTGATTATAGATTTTCTTTTTAAACTAACAAAGCAAAAATATGTTTGAAATTATATGGGTTTCTTACCACTTTTGCATAGTACAAAAATAACCATGTATCTCACTGAATATGCCAAATTAATTTTATGTTTCATTTCATTACAAAAGAAAATAAAGGAGTATTCATTATAGAGAGAGACCTAAAATTGGTACTTTTCTACAATGTTGCATTATACATGTATGATATAAAATACTATGTGTACATTTGTACATAGGTAAATACATATGCATAAATTGTTATATTTGTGTCATGATTTCTACTTTTGCAGTTGTATTTTCTGGTCAAAATTATAAAAAACGTTAGAGGAAAAGAGTTTGTTAGTGGTTAATTAGAAGCTAATCAGTTAAACTGATTTTAGCAATGCATTTAATAGCTGATGGCTAAGGGTTTGCCACACCCAGATAACATGCTTCATTTTAATAAATGCTTGCACATCTTATCTAATGACTGAGCAGGAGAATACACTTAGTTTTCTCTATTAGCTAATTGTGAGATATTTTGTAGGATTTTCCAACACACTGCAAGTTCTGCTGCAAAGACAACTCAGAAATCATTTTTCAGAAGACTTATTTCCTATCCATATGGAACTGGTCTTGTCCTAAGGAAAACAATGTATCATAGCACACCAGGGAAACTCACGATAAGGAGGTCATCTTTTCAATTTTTATCTCTTGCAATTTAACATGTGAAAAATTGAAATAAGACCTCAGTATTTAACCTTGCATCTCTTTGACCATTAATGGAATTCAGCATTTTAATATGTCTTGGGCATCTATGTTTCTTTTTTTCCCCATAAGCCGGAACTTTATTAAACTACACATTTCATAAAAGAACATATAAATGGATCTTTAAGTACATTCATCTCATCTTAAATTTATATAGGAATTTATTTACACTTCTGCATTATAATCTTATATTATTTTTCCAAGCTTACCACCAATAAATGGTAATGGAGATGCAAACTAGTTGTCCACAGGGCTAACTAAAACACTGCTTCTCAGGAAACTCAGCTTATTAGATTTCAAAACAACAGCTCCCTCGAAAGAAGCTTTCTTCTGAGACAGCCTTTATGTGAGACATCCATGTTTCTTTTTGGAAGCTGTCTTTTCATATTCCTTGTCCACTTTTTTAAAGAGTATTTATATTCATTTTTATTTGTTGTTGTTTAGATGCTAAGTCGTGTCCTACTCTTTGCGACCCCATGGACTGTAGCCCACCAGTCTCCTCTGTCCATGGGATTCTCCAGGCAAGAATACTGGAGTGGGTTGCCATTCCCTTCTCCGGGGAATCTTCCTGACCTAGGATTGAACCAGCATCTCTTGTATTGGAAGGCATATTCTTTAATATTGGATTTATACAAATTCTGTATATGGTAAAGTTTATTATGATATTTTAACCAATATAAAACCCCCAAGACTCTGATGCTGGGAAAGATCGAAGGCAGGAGGAAAAGGGGATGACAGAGGATGAGATGGTTGTATGGCATCCCCGAATCATTGGACGTGAGTTTGGACAAGTTCCAGGAGATGGTGAAGGACAGGGAAGTCTGGCGTGCTGCAGTCCTTGGGGTCTCAAAGAGTCAGACATGACTGAGAGACTGAACAACAAATAATAATGCAAGTTTCTGCTTTTGTAAATTTGCACATTTGGAAGTTGGCCACCATTGAAGGCAACACCTCAGTTCATCCTGAATTCTGCCTTCCATTGTTGGAATACCTGTCTCCCCAAAGGACTGTACATGGCATTGTTCTTCCTCGGCTTTGACATTTAAAACATTTATAATTTGACCAAGATAAAAAGACTAGAAAACTTATCAGTCTCCCATAATGAATCACCCAAAAGAGATTTTCCCACTGTGTGACTGGCATTGTATTTGCATAAAGTGAGAGGTAAGACGTATGAAGTGTTTGATTCATCAGTGAAAATAATTTCCAAATGCCACTCTTAAGCTGTCTTTCACTGTCAGCCAAACATGCAATACAGCAAGACATCATCCTTTGGACAAACTGTTCTTACAGATCTGAGGCTACTTCCCCAGCTCCGTGGCTGCCCTGATCTGCCCTGCCCTGCCTTGTGCTAAATTCATCTTTATCACCTACCTCTCTCTTGTTAGGACTTGTTTCAGACACCAAACATTCAGAGACTAAGTTAGCAAACATCGCTATGTCTTTAAGATTAAGCAATGACTATCACAAAGAGTAGGAATCCCCTATATTGTTCTTCATCCAAAATAATCCTGTTTCCTCCGGACTGAGAGGTATCTGCAATCATGGGTGGGGTATTATCTTTTGTTGGTACATTTAACTTTTATTTTCTAGTTAAATTTTTATTTTATATTGGAGTATAGCAGATGAACAACGTTGTTTCAAGGGAACTGCAAAGGGACTCAACCATATATATACTTGTATCCATTCTCCCCCAAACTCCCCTCCCGCAGGCTGCCACATAATACTGAGCAGAATTACCTGTCCTAAATAGGGTATTATTGATCCTGTTCATGACTATACTTATGTTACATGGGCATGAACATCTAGACAATTTACAGAGCTAACTGGTTTGCTTATTTTATTTTTAAGTTTACATAAACAACATAATACAACAGGTAGCTTTTACTCAACATTGTTTCTGAGATTTATCCACATGGTTACTTGTAGCTCTAGTTAATTTCACTGAGCATGGTGTTCTGTTATAAGACTTCCCTTAGGCTTTCTCTCCTTGAAATTCATCCCCACCTACATTTTCCTTTAAAGAGCCAGGAAATGTTCTGTGCCCCCTGCATTCATTTTCACCCCCGTAATTCCAGAGCTTTCAAAAGAGGAAATTCTTTCTCTACTTTTCAAAAAACTGTTCAGAGCCTGCTGCCTTTGTTGCTACTATATTACCCTTTTATTTTATCTACTATTACGTCCACCTCATTCTCTGTAGCTTTATACATCGTGGGAGAAATGAAATGGAAGCTTTTCTTTTTTTTTCTTTCTGGAAGTCCTGACTCTTATCACCGTTCCCACATTTGTGTACAGTTCAGTATTTACCGACTGGCAGGGCCTTGAATTTCCCAGACTGGTTCATGCCTCACTCCTACTCCAGCCACACTGATAGCCCGCCCTTGACCTGTGACTCACTGCCACCAACCACAAGTTATGAAACGGATGCAGTTTCTCTCCAGGAACATAAGCCTTCCTGACTTAGAGGCTCTTTCTCTCATTCAAAACCTAAAGAAGTTTTGCTTTGGATCACAAATGAAAGCCTGTAGTGTTTTCTGTTCTATTAGAACTTCTAGCATCTGCAAACAGGAGTGGGGGTGTCCAGGGGGGTGTCTTTAGCCTGGCATCATTGCTCCCTGGATAGTGAGAACAGGTGTTGGAATCAGAGAAAGCCAGCTCCCATCCCAGCCTTGCTACATGCCAGCTCTAACGCAGTGGCAGGCGACTGATTTACCCTCTCTCAGCTATCTCTTCATTTAAAAAAAAAAAAAAAGCTCCTCTCAGGATGGAATAGGATTATCCGTATACCGCATACCAGACCAGTATGGTTGAGCAAATCACTCTGAGATGAAGCATTTCTACCAACTACTCCCACAGTTGTACGTTGCTGGTCCGTTCTGCTTCACATGTGAGGAGCATCTCTGTTCTCTGATCTGTGCTCACCAGAGTGTCCAGCGTCCTGTCCCCTGGGGGCAGGTCCTTCTGTGATCTACACAGAGCCAGGGCCAGGGAGATGCTGAGGGCCCTCCCTGCCTCCCTCCCTGCCTCCCCACCCCCCATCCAATACACACGCCTCTCTTTTTCTCTCCATTGTTGTTCCAGAGCACATGAACAAACAATTATAATAATAAATATTAAACAATATTTTAAAAGGCCTTTGATCCTGTTCTAGATTTACCCTTAAATACCCTTGGGGAGACAATACCAGTTCTGAAGGAAAGTTAAAAGATTGAACTAGTGTTTTTGAAATTCAAACCTAAGGCGTGTTGGATGTGATCCATCCGGGATTTCAACCACGTGTACCCAAGTTCAAAACCTTCTCTGGCTTTATTTTATCCTGCTATCACTTAAATACAGCTTAGCTTAGCTTCGTATGTGTCAGGTATGGTGCTCAGGGCTTTATCCAGTGGGGTGGGTGTTACTGTATGTGTGTGCATGTTCAGTCGCTTCATTTGTGTCCAACTCTTTGCAACCCCATGGACTGTAGCCTGCCGGGCTCCTCTGTCTATGGGATTCTCCAGGCAAGAATACTGGAGTGTGCCATGCCCTCCTCCAGGGGATCTTCCCGACCCAGGAATTGAACCCATGTCTCCTGTGTCTCCTGCATTTCAGGCAGGTTCTCTACCCACTGAACCTACCAATGAAATGCCTTCCCAAGTGGCAAGGTCAGTCCTTGAACCTCAGCTGGAGTTCAGAGTCCTTGGCTGTAACTATGCTTCCCTTCGCGTCTCTGCTGTCCTGACTTTCAGAGGATTGGTGAACGCCACCCACACCAGGGAGTGCTCCCTCCTTCTACAGACTGACCCCAGTCACAGCACAAGGGGTGGGCTGGCATCCAGGGTAGTACAAGATGCTGAGATGGAGAGAGAAGGAGGGGAAAGATTGAATGAAACATATGAGCCACCCAGAAGTGCTGGAAGCCACGATTATTATATTTCTGCTAGGGTAGAACTCAAGAATAACGAAGCATGCCCCTCATCAGGTTTATTGCAGAATAAGTCATTTAGTAAACACCAGACAAAGCTGCTGAAAGACGACTATAAAGCAGTTTGTTTCATGGAGCACAAAGGGCGATTTGAGTGCAAGCATTTAAACAGTTATCCTGGAGCAATTATGGATATAAGTGATCTCAAAGAGGCTCTGAATTAGCCAGGGAGCTCCCCAAGAAGCCTGAGGTTGGACAGGGTGCTGTGTATTCATCATGCTGCCAACAGCACCTCCTCTGCCCTTTAATGCAGGAACAGAGAAGGAAATACTTCTAGGGCCCTTTCTCACAACTGCGGGGAAATGTGCCTGCATTCCTGCGCTGGCCATTGTGGCCGTTAGGATAATGGACAATAGATGATGCCCTGCAGCTGGAGCGTGGGCTGCGGAAATGGTGTTCAGACTCCCATGGAAAGAAAGACACTCTGGGAGAGAGCTAATATCACTGACCACTGGCGAGTCCTGACCTCAGCATCCGAGACAGGCCCTGTGCAAAGTGCCCTCTGGTGGGATTTCACGGGAGCCTCACAACCTCCAGGGTGAACACTTGGGTTATCCGCATCGTTACTGATGAGGAAACAGGCATAGTTGATGCAAGCTCTCAGCAGCCAAGTGGCAAAGCCAGGCTTTGAACGCGCATGCTGCCGGGGACCTGGGTCTCAGGACAGACCAAGCCCTTGCTACCCCTCCTCTACCATTCTATCAGCCAGTCCACGACTGGCTTGTCCTCAGTCTTTCATTTCTGGAGCGATCTGGGCGGCCTCGCTAGGGAGTGGAAGCAGCTCAGTTTAGGGGCAGGAGTTAACAGGGTGCAGTGACCACGGGGCCCCGTGTGACCCCCCCTCCTCACCACCTCTCGATTCAGCTGCTACTGTGGGAGACGGTCTGTGTGAGGCTGCTGGGGGGCCACTCTAGGTGCCCAAGCATCCGCATCTTTTTCAGCCCTCAGTCTTCCTCCAAGGCTCCCAGAGCTGCTGGGTTCAATAGACGGCATGTCACCTGGTGCAAATGGGTGACCCATAGCTGTTAAATGATTGACTATCTAATAGCGGTCACTTGAAAAGTTTCTGGTATGTCTTTCATTTTACAGGAAGGAAGAGCTGGAGGCCAGAGCAATTTAATGATCTGCCCAAGGTCATAGACGGGTAAGGGGGAAGAGCAGAGCAGCTTTAAATGCAGAATCTTGACTCTGAATACTTTGGTCCTCCTGTCTGCTCTCAGGAACCTGGACCAGTAGTCTGACATGTTTTCTCATTTTGATTCTCTGCAGGTTACATACAGCTGGGCAGGTGTCCAACCATACTAAAAATAATAATGAAGAAAAAATCCAGAACCAGTAACCACCTAGGAGCCCCAGAACTAAAGGACTCAGTGACAGCGCTCTGTCCCCAGCAAAGGGGGAGAAACTGAGATGTTACCGCATGCCCGGGCTGGAGCCAAATGCCATGTTTCCTGAAAGGTGATCCCAGGACTACTTTTAGAAAAGACTATTCTAGATCAGGTACCTACTTATTTCTAATCTTGCCTCCAGGCTGATGAGATGATCCATGATCCACTTTCTACACCACCCTCCAACTCCGGAGAGTCACATTTAGAAGATCCTTTGGGACAGAGCTAGGGGTGCCCAAGGATTAGGAATGGTGACATTTTATCCACGTGGAGCATGCCAAGGAATGGGATGTGCTCTCACACACCTAGGCAGGACCCCCACCTCAAGGCAGGACCCCCACCTGATGAAGAGGTTGTCTCTCGTAGCCCAGACCCCCTGGTTGAGTTCCTGCCTTATCAAGCCACCAGCTGCCGTTCCAGAGGAATCTGATGATTAGTCCCTAGGCTTGCCCAGCTGCAGGATGTAAGAAGAATAGAAGGAAGCTGGGGTCTTGGCGGCCACGTTTATAATTAGCAACACACTGGTTTTCAGGGTGCTCTCGGGAGGGAACTTGATTCCTCGTGCTGCACTATTATGTTGTGATCCAGCCCCTGGCATAGAGCCGAGCACCTATTCCTACAGAACAGTAACGCAGGGGCCCATGTGGCTTCCGTGTCCTGGTTAGTGGGTCTACCGGGACAGGCAGGCGTGGGGGTGGGGTGGGGTGCAGCCCCTAGTTAGGGCCTGAAAGGGCATATGGCTTATTTATAATACCCACATCTTATTCCCTGGTTATGTATGCACTTGTTACTCCGAGCTGCCCGTCAACTTCACCTCCCTGACACATTTCTGAAACTGGGCAAAACTAGTAGCTCCAGCACACCTGGATTCCTTTCCCTCTCTGGATAACAACCCCTAGAAAGTGCGCCAACCTTTCACCCCCCAGTGTCAGCCAGCAGGCGTATGTGTCAGGACTCTTCATGCACTCAAGAAGACAGGATTTGCAGACAAGATCACCAGAGTCAGCAAGAAAAGATGCCCCCGGGGCTGGCCCTCCTCTGCCAGCCGCACTCCTGGCTTGGCTGGCTCACCTGCTCTGTGTCTCCTTCGGCCCCTGTGATGGAGTTTTCACAGATCCCTGTGATAGAGTTTTCACAGTTGCTGGGCATTAGCTCCAGTAGGGCAGGGAGGTGGCTGTGAGAACTCCTTCCTAGTGGCACATGGACCTGGCCTCTAAAGGGAGGATGTGAGGAACACACACTAATGCGGACACACCTTCTCCCTTTCCTGGAGGCTCAAGGAAACATCAAGCTGGGACTGAGAGCTCTGAGAATCTGGATCCTGAGGGCGCCAGACAGAAAGGGGCGGAGTCAACAGGAATTCAACCATCCAAGAACCATCCTCCTCTGCGAGGGGCCCAGCTCCCTCCAGACAGAAGACCTGTGGTCACGGTCACTCCTGCCCTGGCCTGCTCTCACCCCGCCTCTCCTTCTAGAGCTTTCCGCTTGGATCCCTCCCTGGCCTCATTCGTGACATGGAAATATCACCGATGACTTTCTCCTTGTAATTTGTTCCCTGGCATCTTCTGCAAGAGCTTCCCAGGGGGCGCTAGTGGTAAAGAATCAGCTTGGCAATGCAAGAAATAAAAAATAAGTGGAAAAAAAAAAAAAGATAAGTGGGTTCGATCCCTGGGTTGGGAAGATCCCCTGAGGAGGGCATCACAACTGACTCCAGTGTTCTTGCCTGGAGAATCCCCAGGGAGAGAGGAGCCTGGCAGGCTATAGTCCATGGGGTCACAAAGAGTCAGACACAACTGAAGCCACTTAGCATGCATGCATGTCTTCTGCAGAGTATTCAATTAAAACTGAATTGGAGATCAGAAAGGCCAGAGCAGACAGGCAGCTACATGCCAGACGCTCCTGCACCTCCAACCCCTGCCACCCCAGAAATGCCAGCTGTGGACACCAGCCCCACCGGGAACAGAGGCCAGAGCAACCTTGTACCACTGCCCTCAGAAAACGGAGCTGGTGCTGAATCCTGTGGGAGTACAACCCTAGAGGAGGGGAAACTGTAATCTCCTTTCAGGAAAAGACGTCATTTTCTCCTGCAGCTGACGGGGGAGGCAGGGCGGCGTGGAATTCATCAACGCAGCATGGCCAGATCTGAGCGGGGTTTTGAACAAACATCTTACGGGTTGTTTAAACTGGAGACAGTCACCGATAAAAGGCGTATTTGGTCCAGCTGTTTGCGCAGGACTCAGCCCTAATTCTAGCTCAAACGCTGCTCATTGTTTAAAGGCTTTATATTCTGAAGTTGTTCCCAGGCGTATCTGCAGGGGAAGAAGCAGAGAGCTGATAGCACTGGTGAGCTGTGACTGCCTGGCTGGACTCAGGAAAGAGCAGGAGATAAACACGGCAGTGGCGGGAGGGGGGGGGGTTGAGGGGGTGGGGGGGACACTTTCAGGGACAGAGTCTGTGCAGAGATGAGACCTCAGGGGACATGGCTGCTCCGGGGTGCCCTAAGGTCCCTCTGAATGGAGGGGCCGGGGCAGCTGGGACCGCCGAGGCCTTTTCCGGAGCCGGGCCCTGGCAACGAAGCCAGATGGAGGAAGAGGAAGAGGAGTGGCTTCCCGTCTGCCTGTGACTCTCCCAGAGCTGGGCCCACTGGCCCCGGGCAGGAAAAAGATGGCCTTCTCTGATAGGAAGGCTGTTGAATTGCTCGGAACAATAGATTAAGGTCTCGGTAGAGGCATTATTTGAACTCCACTGTTTGGTCAGCGTTCTGAAAAAGGTTATGATGCGATCTCCATCTGATTAGCGTGAAAGGCAGCTAGGCGATGGATGAAGCAATTGCTTCTGTGAGATATCAACACCAAAATCACGACAGACTTGGCTGTAGTCTTGGCAGCTGTTCCCTGGGATTTCTGAAGCTGCCAAGGGCAAAGGGCAAAATAATATATATTCAGAAGAGAAGGTATTTTGTGGTCAGACACAATCCCTGCACATCCTTGTAAAGGCTCTGATGCTTGAAAAACCCGAGAGGGCATGAAAGAGAGCTACATCACCTGCCGAGTTACTCGCTAGTCACCTGCCAGATTCTCCTGCCTGCAGGAGAGTGAAAGCGGGCTTGAGAGCATGGAGCCGGAAGGAGCCCAGAATGCGGGTCACCCCCTTCCTTTTCCTGATGGGGAGAGACAGAGGTGCAGGGTCCTTTCAGGGAGCCACTCGCCTTCTCTGGGCCGCGCCAGGTCCCAGACCCAATGCTTCTGACCCCAAGACGGTGCTCCTGGCAAAGCAGACCAGGCAAAGGGTCTCCGGGAAGCCGGGTGGTCCCCGGGCTGGAGCCTGGCGGACGAGGATGAGCTTGTGGAGAGGAAGACAAACTGGGTTGGGATGCAGTTGCAAAGTGCACATGGGAGATGAGACCCAGAGCATTCGTAGAGGGGGAAGAAGTAAGCCTGGGGGGACGAGCAGGGACAGAGCTGGAGAAGGACTGGCAGCACAATGGCTATTTTTTTTTTTTACTTTATTGAATTATAGTTGATTTGCAACATTGAATTGATTTCTGCTGTATAGCAAAGTCATTCAGATGTACGTGTCTATTCTTTTTCATGTTCTTTTCCATTACGGTTGATCACAGGATACTGGCTGTAGGTCCCTGTGCTACACGTAGGACCTTGTTGTGTATCCTATATATGCTAGTTTGCGTCTGCTAATCCCAGACTCCCAGCCCTCCCCTCCCCCACTTCTCCTCCGCCTTGGCCACCGCCAGTCTGCTCTCTGTGTCTGTGAGTCTGTTTCTCTTTCATGCATCAGTTTATTTGTGTCATATTTGAGATTCCACATGTGAGTGATATCATATGGTATTTGTCTCTCTCTTTCTGACTCAATTCGTTTAGTATGATCGCAGCCAGGTCCATCCATGTTGCTGTAAATGGAGAGGGGAATGGTTCCTTGTCCGGGTCACCAGACAAGTGGGTCACAGTGACAAAGCCTCGATTCTACCCCACTTCAGCAGAGCCATGGAGGGATCACTCTGCCCTATAGTGAAACAGCTTCATCTAACCTCTCTTGAGAAGTCTTTTGAAGATGCGTGAAGTGAACCTAGTTGTTTAAAGTGAACAACAGATTAACTATTATTCCTAAGTGTAGAGTGCCTCTCTGTTGAAAGAGGCAACTGGGGGGCCTAGGAGCCGGTCTCTGAGGTGGAGGGTGAAGAGGGGAGGGCTGGAGACTTTTCTTCTTTCCCTCGGAATAAAACATTTACTCCCCACCAGCCAACTGTATATATGTGTGTGCACCATGAATATTCGTGATGGTTAAAGGTTGGTCAAGACAGGCACTTAACAGCAAGTCTCCAAGGAGGACAAAACTCCAAAATGGGAGGTCCCCAACTCACGTGGGCACCTGTAGTAATTAGAAAAGAGGACTATAATCCTTGTAAGGACTCGATTTTGTCTCCAATTGCTGTGCAACAAGCCCGCCCAGTCTTAAAGGCTTCAAACAAAAGCTGATCACTTTCTCTCGCCTTTCTATGGGTTTACTTGAATCAAAAGTGACCGTGCCCCAGAAGTTCCAGAATGTTCTTTCTATATTTTATTTGACAAGCAAGTCCTAAGATCAGCCCAGATTTTAGTACTTTTGTTTGATACTTTCTACATTCTTCTTTTTTGGCCTTGCTTCTTGACATACGGGATCTTAGTTTCCCAATGAGGAGTCAGACCTCTGCCCCTTGCACTGGAAGTGTGGAGTCCTAACCACAGAACCACCAGGGAAGTCCCACTTTCTACATTCTTGTCTCTGAATGGCTTACCTTTATCTCCAGCGTCCCTTTTGAATCTGAACACTGATTTGGTTTCTCAGTATTTTTCTCTCTCCCTCTCAATTTCTCCCTCTCGCCCTCTCCCTCCCTCCCTCTCTCTTTCTCTCTCCTTCTCTCAGCTTGCATCTCACCCTCCAGCACCACTGCACTTCATTGTACTTGCCTCCCGTCTACTTTGCCGTGACCATTGTGCTGGGGTCGGAGGACCTGGTAGTTCTGCATCACCTCGGTGGCTCCATAGCAAGACCCTCGTGTCTGTTTCCTCATCTGTAAGCCCCACCTGTCACTGAAGGGTGACCAGTCACATCACTGGGGGGTCTATGGGGTAGAGAAAAGCCACAGCCATCTTTGGAAAAACCATCCCCCGCAGGGTCTTAGATTGTCCCTTTTCTAAGTGGATTCACTTTGCTTTGCACATTGATTGCATAGACATCCTTCACAAATAAATAATCACTGTACTCTCTCCTAGGTCTATAGTGAGAAATATACAACCCTCCCAGGTCTGAGGTTCATTTTCCTTCATTGGACAGAGACTTAGTAAATCAAGACTCCACTTTCCTTCGAACACAACTGTGAAAGAAACGACAGAGCAAACATGATGACAAACAGCAGCTGACACTCCTGCAGGGAGATTTTAGGGAGTGGTGAGAACGGGGGTGAAATGGGGATTGTGGGCAGGTCTCAGAACTGCTGGCACTTAGCGGGGGCTGAGTATCATCACGTGAGAAAGACTGTTGATTATATAGCTTCTAATTTACTTTGAAATACTTCAGCACATTCAGTAGGATACCTATGTGTGTACAATTTAATTTTAATCAACACCCTAGGTGCAGTTAACTTTAAAAGACCCTTCAAATTAGGAATCCAAGCTCTAGGGGTGCTTAGTTACCATGTGAAAGACCCCAATCAAAGCTCTGCTTTCCAGACACAAGCACTTCAGATGTTGCAACTACATTTGGATGGAAAAAAACAAACTGTGACTCTGCCTCCTGGGATCAGGGTTTACTTACACCTGCTGTTTGGGCACCACCATGCAAGATGTGTGTGTGTGTCCATCCAGCCCTGAAGATCCAGGAACCCCTCAGTTCAGTTCAGTTCAGTCACTCAGTCATGTTCAACTCTTTGTGACCCCGTGAACTGCAGCACACCAGGCCTCCCTGTCCATCACCAACTCCCGGAGTCCACCCAAACTCATGTCCATTGAGTCGGTGATGCCATCCAACCATCTCATTCTCTGTTGTTCCCTTCTCTGCCTGCCCTCAATCTTTCCCAGCAACAGGGTCTTTTCCAATGAGTCAGCTCTTCTCATCAGGTGGCCAAAGTACTGGAGTTTCAGCTTCAGCATCAGTCCTGCCAATGAACACCCAGGACTGATCTCCTTTAGGATGGACTGGTTGGATCTCCTTGCAGTCCAAGGGACTCTCAAGAGTCTTCTCCAACACCACAGTTCAAAAGCATCAATTCTTCGGTGCTCAGCTTTCTTTATAGTCCAACTCTCACATCTATACATGACTACTGCAAAGACCATAGCCTTGACTGGACAGACCTACCCCTCAGCTTCACTGAAATCCAAGAGCCCGCTTGAATGACCAGATCCCCTGCATTCACACCGGGACAACACAATGGGGAACCGTAGAGCTTTTCGTGGGCACCGGCGTGCCCATCGTAAATACAAACCTCTACCCTTTCATGAAGAATGTCTTCCAGACCTTCCTGAGGTAGCTGAGGGGATGGGTGGATGTGCAGGTCACACAAGGTAGGTCCAGGTCCAAGTTCCTACCTTACTGAGTCCTCGGTTTCATGCCTCTGCATTAAGTGCAGAAAGCTCCCAATTTGTAAGTGTTGGCAAGTGAATTTGGCCCATGTTGTTGGAAGAGTAAATGCACATCTGTGTGCCAGTAACTTAACCTCTCTCTGCCTCTGTTTCCTTATCCATCAAATGGGAACAGTATTAATAATAATAATTCTCACAAGGTTGTCGTGGACTAAAGTAAGTCTGTATGTAACATTTCACAGGGACTAGCCACGTTATAAGCTCTATGTATGTTGCCAGTTTAAAAACAAATACACCAATTTCCACCAGTCAAGTGTCCAGACACCGCCTACTCTTGACCTGTCTTCAGTTTTCCTGTTGCCGATTTGTGCTGTCCACTTAGCCTCCATGGAGGGAACAGAAGTCAGACCTGTAATAAAAATGCACTAAAGAGAGAGCTTTACCAATAAGCTGAACAAACACATACCCTGAAAGAGCTCTTCAGAGCTCACCACAGGACTGCCTTCTCTCTCCTGCTCCTCTGCCTTCACCAGGCTGAAGGCAAATGCGTGTATTGTTGCTGCCAGACACTCGAGTTGATTCCATCCAGACTCAGGCACCAAGTGGGTGGGTACTTGATGCAAAGTGTTGACTTATCTGGGCACAGCAAATGCCAGATGCCTCATCTGGAAGCCGTCTTTCCCTAGCAGAAATGTTGGTGCAGCACTCTGGCATTAAAGTACCAGAAATCAGCCTGGTAAGTTCCACTTGAGCCTGGCCCACTAGTTAAAATCTGGAAACTCAAATCAAAGCTTTTAATCTTTCCCCCATCATAGTTGGACTTGAAACCTTAGGAACAGATGGGTCTGAATTTAAGCACAGGTCAAGGATTGTGGCTTCTTTAAGGAAGCCCTATTTCTTCTCCCTTTCCTCAAGCTTTCTATCTTTGAGAACTAAAGGAAGGTCAGAGGCAAGAGGAAGAGAGAAAAGGAGCTTGTTGCCTGCTAGGTGGCTTGGTTTCAGTGACAGAAGGGATTTTTAGAGGAGGCAGGACACCTCTGAGTGAGGCTGCAGCTCGTGTGGAGACAGGATGCAAGAGGACCTCTGCGGCCCCCAGAAGGAAGTCATCCATGGGGTATCTCCATCCTGAAGTGGCCATCCCGAAGCCTCATACCCTCCACTGGGTGCAGTGGTGATGTGGCAGTGGTACCCAGAAGCCTGGACCAAACTGCTCTGCCTTCTCCATCTTCCCATGGGGTCACTCGGACCATCCTCTCTATAGCCCCGAGTCCCTGTCTGTTTCAGATGCTTTTCCTCCGGTCGCTGTCTCAGTCCCTGACTTAGGCTTCACATCTTGAGTTAATACTTTTCTCTGCCAATGTGTTTGGGAGTAAACAGGAATGATTCTCATTTCCAAAGCTCATACTCTTTATTCTACACATAATGCTTATACAGCATTCCTGGACCAGAGACAAAGTCCATCAGAAAGGCTATGGCTGCAGAAAGAGAGGGACATCCTACAAGGGAGGGCCTTTCCTTGAACCTTCCCCCCACGGCTGACTTCCATCTTGAAAGCACCCTAGATGTCTTTGTTTACGAGACGCAATTGACTGTCTGGGTCCAGATCCTCAGAGGAAAGTAAAAATTTCCCTGAATGGAAAAATCCCTGAAATTCACTCACACCTATGCATTTTTAAAAAACTTTTTATTTTGTGTTAAGGTATAGCCAATTAATTTATACATTGTTAATAAAACAAGTCCAGCAGGACTATGTGATTCCCACTGGAAAAAATTCCAGGAGAAAACATTCACAATACCAGGTTTTAGCTCACTTTCAACCCTACAAAACCTAGTATTGATTCAAAGACTGGATTTGAAAGTCAGTCTGACTTAGTTCATTCTGTATCACAGACCTGGGTCCATCCACATCTCTGCAAAAGACCAATTTCGTTCTTTTTTATGATGAGTAATATTCATTGTACAGCAGAAATTAAAACAACATTGTAAAGCAATCACATTCCAATAAAAGTAATTATTTAAAGAAGTCAGTCTGTTCAGGTTTGCACCACTTCCTAATTAGGAAGTAGACTTTGCTTCTCTATAGCTTAGTTATCTTATCTTTGGAATGAGCACATTAAGTGTTCCTCCTGCATAGGGTTCTGGTGCCAATTAAGTGAATAACAAATGTAAGCCTAGGACAGTGCCTGGCAAACAGCAAGTGCTTAATAAGTGTTGTCCACCACTGTTGTGGCTGCTATAGCTCCAGCTGCATTGGCAACCTTTGTTTAAGTTTCCACTTTTTCTTTACTGAATCAAAATATTAAGAAACAACAAAATTCCTTTCAGGTTTTTTAAAAATTTTTATTGGAGTATAGTTGGTTTATAGTGTTTTGTAGGTTTCAAGTGTACAGTAAAGTGAATCTAGTTGGGTAAAATGAACCGCAATTTTGCATGAGATATAAAAGTGTGGGTTCAGTCAGATGTGGTTTCCCAGGTGGCACTAATGGTAAAGAATCTGCCTGCCAATGCAGGAAATGCAGGAGAAACAGGTTTGATCCCTGGGTTGGAAAGATTCCCCTGGAGGAGGGCATGGCAACCCACTCCAGTATTCTTTGCTGGAGAATCCCATGCACTGAGGAGCCTGGTGGGCTGCAGTCCATGGGGTCACAAACAATCAGACATGACTGAGCGCACACACACACATACACATACACACACACACACACACACACACACACACACCACATGCAGATGTACTGAGTTCAACTTCATAACACAGAGTTTAAAATAAACTAAGAAACGCAGAGGAAAGGAAACCATAAAGAGTTAAAAACCATTGAACTGGGTGTAAAAAGACTCGTGGAGGTTTCTAAAAGAACAAATATTATATGTATGTGCTGACTAGATGCTTGAAAGGCACTCTATGCTGGGAATTACAAAAACGGACAAAATACAGAGTTCCTTTCCTTCAGTGAGCTCACTGCCTTGTACGGAGGACTCAGGGGTAAACAGGCCATTAGAGCAGGGCACAGTGTGTGGAGGAAAATCTGGGGCGCTGGCTTGTAAGCCAAGGTTTCTGAGGTCCTTTCAGGACGGGAGGCAGGCGTGGTGGGTCAGGGAAGGGTTTAGAAAAAGTTCTCACTTGTAGGAGGTCCCTGTTTCCACCATACCCCTTCCTACTGATCTCTGTCTGGGTCGGGAGTGCTGAGGGAGCCTTGTCAGGGGTCTATCAGAAGGGTATTGTGCCCAGTTGAGGGCATTTGAGCAGAAAGAGCTTCTTCTTTTTTTAAAGGTTTTTTTTTTTTTTTATGTGTACCATTTAAAAAATCTTTATTTAATGGGAAAAAAAAAAGTCTTTATTGAACTTGCTACAAGTTTGCTTCTATTTTGTGTTTTGGCCATGAGGCAAGTGGGATCTTAGTTCCCTAGCCAGTAATCAAACCCACAGCCTGCACTGGAAGGGAAGTCTTAACCACTGGACTGCCAGGGAATTCCTAGAAAGAGTTTCTGGAAAGGAGTAGTATCTAAGCCAAGAACTGTAGGCTGAGTTAGAATTAGGTATAGAGAGAAGATTACCCCAGTAGGGAGAGAAACAAGGGGCTTTCCAGGTGGTGGTAGTGGTAAAGAACCCTCCTGCCGGTGCAGAAGATGTAGGAGACACAGGTTCAATTCCTGGGTTGGGAAGATCCCCTGGAGGGGGACATGGCAACCCAGTCCAGTGTTCTTGCCTGGAGAATCCCATGGACAGAGGAGCCTGATGGGCTATGGTCCATGGGTCTGAAAAGAATTGAACACGGCTGAAGCGATTTACCACACATGCATGGAAGAGAAACATAGTCGGAGCCCACTTCACAGACAGGTGGTTTGAGGAGGTGCAGGTAATTCACTGTGGCCAGGACCTTGGAGCTGCCGGGAACAGCTAGAGGAATCGGACCACAAAACTGTCAGTCACGTGACAGGCCTGCACCTTATCTGAAGGCAATGTGACTTTCAATGTCACTCTTCGCTGCACAGGTAAATTGGGTCAGAGGGCCAGAGAGGGGGCTGCCTGCAGGAATGCAAGTTAGAAAATCAGCCAGAGATGAGCTGACAGCAATTGGAACAGAGACTAGCAGAAGGACTGAGAGGGTATTGATAAGTCAGAGTCCAAATGACCGGTGACTTCAGGGGATGTGGACGGGGAGCCAAGGCAACGAGGCAGCAAGAGGAGCTTCGCTGCTTCAGGTTTGGGCAGCTGAGCAGATGAGCAAGTGATTTCCTTTTCTAAAACGTTACTGGAGTATAATTGATCTACAATGCTGTGTTCATTTCAGGGGCACAGCAAAGTGACACGTATGCATGTGTTCTTTCCCATTATGATGAGTGTAGTTCCCAGTGCTGTATGGTAGGATCTTGCTTTTTGCGTGATTGTGTGCTCATTGGCTCAGTCGTGTCTGACTCTTTGAGATCCCGTGGACTGTAGCCCGCTAGGTTCCTCTGTCCGTGGGATTCTCTGGGCAAGAATACTACAGAGCGTTGCCATGCCCTCCTCCAGAGGATCTTTGCAATCCAGGGATTAAACCCATGTCTCCTGCATTTCAGGTGGATTTTTTATCACGGAGCCACCAGGGAAGTCTATCTTATTTATTATATGCTAGTTTGTATCTGCTAAGCCCACAGAGCACATGATTTTCTCAAATAAGGAGAAAGAGAATGGATTCTGTGGGAAACGATATGGGGTGGGTTTTGAGGATGCTGTGTTACAGGTGCTTATGGGCATCAGGAGAGGTGAGATGCAGACCATCAGATACATGGCTCTGAAGGGCAGGCTGAGGTCCTGGCTGAGAAACCACACACACACACACACACACACACACACAGACACACACTGCTGTCGTCAGGGGTGTTGGGGTTTTGATTGCTGAATGAGCACCTCTTCCTCTCAAAACCACCTCTTCCAAGCAAATGAGAGTCCAAAGGATTAGACCAACCTCTCCCCAATCCGGTTTCTGATCCTTACACCTTCCCCCACACACTCTGACCAAGAGCCCCACTGCGAGTAAGCCTCACACTCCAACAACTAGTCACCCTTCTAAGCAGAGACCACGTCTGGGAGAGGACGGGAATGCAGCTGTAGCCCAGCAGCCCACACGACCTGACGATGGGCCCACCTCGTGTTGGGTGGGCCCCCATGGGTTTCGGCTGTGCGGTACCTGCCTTGTTCATAGGGAATGAAGGTGCAGCCTCAGCCCGGCTGCTGCAGCGTGGGAGCTCCCAGCACTTCCCTCCGTAAATGAAGACAGGAGTAAGAACCTTCCTCCTCCAGCCTGAACGCATGTTCACTGTGGGAGGGGATGCTTGCTTTGCTGCTTATGACTCACTCCCTCCAAAACCCAATAGGGCATCCAAGGGAAAAATAAGCCCCTTGCCATTCCCCCAAGGTGTGTTTATTGCAGGGAAAAGAAAAAGCCGAAGCAAATCTCCCCAGGTGGTTAGAATCTTAACAAGGCCTACAGTTCCCTTTACATTCAAGTGCAGCATTAACCTCATCCATAAACCGAGTCAAAATACGGCAGAAATAATAATAAAGAGGAGCTTTTAATATTTGTGAAAATGTTACTTGCTCAGTTGTGTCTGACTCTTTGAGATCCCATGGATTATAGCCTGACAGTCTCCTCTATCCGTGGGATTCTCCAGGCAAGAATAGTAAAGTGGATATGCACTTCCTTCTTTCTCTAGGGGATCTGCCCAATCTAGAGATCAAACCTGGGTCTTCTGCATTTTAGGTGGATTCTTTACCATCTGAGTCACCAGGGAAGCTCCCTGCATCTCTGACTAAATGAACATGAGTTTGAGCAAACTCCAGGAAATAGTGAAAGACAGGCAAGCCTGGCATGTCACAGGCCATGGGGTCGCAAAGAGTCGGACACGACTAAGCGACTGAACAACAAAGGAATATTTATGGTTGCAGTGTAGGAGAGAGGAGAGTAAAGAGACTCCCCAACCCCATTCTCAGCCCCTAAGTTCCGTGATCCAGAAGGACCAGTGACCTTCCATCCCCTGAAACCCCAAACGTTCACCTTCCCAGCCCGCAGCCTTGGAGTCCTCAGGGAGAGATACCATGACCAGCCTGCGTACGTGGCGTTGGGACAGAAGATGAAAGTCGCCTTTGGCTTTTCCTCTAAAGCAGAAGATGTGCCAGTGTTTACGGAGAGCCATCATTGTGTGTGCATTGAAGTTTTCATTTAATGAATGAACAAAAATATCAGAGCTGCTCGCAGGGCAGCCCCTATGCTGTCAGGGCAACCAGCCATCCTCTGAAGGACACAGGAAACCAGAGGCTGGGTGGTATGAGTGTCACTAACTGAGCAGCAGCGGCTTCTGAACAAAATCCTGGAGCAGGGTGTGCAGGGAGAAGCAGCAGAGATCGGGTAGAAGTGAGGGAGAGATACTAACAACGCTTTCTGCTCCCATCACACCTTTCGTGCTCGATTTCCAAGCCCTGCACGCATACACTGCATCTCTGACCTTCCTCCCAGGTAAACATCATCATCCCATTTCACAGATGGGAAGTGGGTCCAGCGAGGGGCAAGAGTAGCCATGCCCGCAGGAGAGCAATGAAGACAGCCTTTTCCCCCTACCCAGACTGTGTCCCTCCTTCTGCCACAGAGTCCCAGCCAAAAGCTCAGACTGGAATGGAAGCCAAATCAGCTCAGCCCGTCCTCCTCCAAAGGGAATTGGGCTGGTTCCCTGCCGCTGCCTGTGGAAGTGTCTCTGGAAGAAGACCTTGCAGAAGCAGGGCTCCCATCTGCTCTTTGTGGACATTTAATATTTCAGGGAGATTACCGCAAAGTTTATCTCAGGCCCTGAGCTGGCAGTTCCTTTCTAGGCGTGCAGGGACTGTGCACCGCTTGTGTTCCTAACTGTGGCTCTCCCAGCCCTAGTGACCTGGGATAAGAAGACTGTCAAGCGGTTTCTGTGTGCTGGATGGCTTAGAAATGTGGAGGGGTGGCAGACAACAGAGATGGAACCCCCATTTTTAATCCTGGACCAGCGCCAGTGCAGTTGGTAACCCGCCTCTCTGGAACTTTGTTTTCGGAAGGGGCGATTCCATTTAAAAAGGATGCGATACTTTCCCATCAAGCGGATGAAATTGACTTCCTTGGATGGCAGGATGCCCCACAAATCTGAAAACAGAAAAGGGTTTTGTTTTGCTGCAATTCACTTTATGGTTAAAGAGTATTCAAAAGAGGTAGGGAGATAAAACTCATTTTGTCACTGTCCAGCCTTGAGAGAAAACGAGGAGGGGGTGAGTAGGAGCGAAACATCGAAAACATTGCAATTGTGCGATGACGCCCAAATGCTGGTCTGGGCTACCTCTCATTTCCCAAGAAACCGTTGAGCCTCCCTTAATAAGCCAGAGTCTGAAATAGACTCTGATTCTGACACTGTCAGTTTGCGCGGCGTGTGATGAGACATGAAAATCACCGCATAGCTCTCAGGCAGCAATCATCAGACCACTTGAAGTGTGGCCGGATGATCTGGGCAGTTCTGTGCGGAGTCTTGGACGGCGTTCCATCAGGATGTCGGAGGCTGTGTGATTGTCTGTGTTTCTTTTCCTGTTTCCTGTTTGTTTTCCAAGCAGAGGGGGTCAACAGCAGAGCAGCAGAGCAGACAGAAAACTCCTTTGGCTTCTTTTTTTGGTCCCACTTGCTGCTTGTCTCTCTCCTCCTCCCTCTTGTCAATTTCCCTCTTAGACTCTGTAAACTTCCCTCCCTCTCCACCTTTCCATCATTCCTCTCTTCAAATGCTGCCTTCCTCTTTGATGGACTAGTGCATCTCACTCCTCTCTAGATGGACACGTTTCTGGTTAAAAAAAATACATCCATGTGTGCGGGGTGATCAGGACAGGGCTCCCCACACTCAGCTGAATTTCCCCCCATCACAGAAGACTGGGGAGAAATGTTATCTCCAGACTGCTGGCACCTCCAGGAGAGTAGCTTCAAGCACAGATATCGTCTGTGATAAAATTGCAAAACAGTGATACGCTCAATGGCTTTGCCTCCTGAGCTGTTATAACCTGCAGACCAGAGGCACCGAGGCAAGACTGCTGAGCCCTGCTTGAACGGCACAGGCTGAACTCTCCAAACAATGAATCCGGATGCAATGAGTAAATGGACTTAGGAAGCCAAGTAGCGGCGGGAGTCACGAAAGCTTCTAAAAGGCATATCTGCCCCTGCTAAGATTCTTGGTCTCTGCTTGAAGGAAGTTACGAAGGGTTATTTGTTTGTTTGTTTGTTTTGCATGAAGATCTCTCTTGGAACAGCTATGCCTGGGACGCATGTGTGGATGAGGAGGGCCTGATGGAAGCAGCCCCAGAACTCTCTTGAGCCTCTGTTGTTCAGTCTTTGAGTCCTGTCCAACTCCCTGCAACCCCATGGACTACAGCACAGAAGGCTTCCCTGTCCTTCATTGTCTCCTAGAGTTTGCTCAAACTCAAGTCAATTGAGTCGGTGATGCCATACAACCATCTCATCCTCTGTTGCCTCTAGGGGGAGAGTTCTCAGACATGCTCTGTCTTAGGCTGGGCATCCCAGAACAAAAAGTCAAGTGCGATTCACTTACTTGGGGTGGCGTCCAGGACGCAGCTTTAGGACAGTGAGTAAACAGAGAGGAAAAGGTAGCTAAGAAAGAGCAGAGGAGTTCCCAGGGCAGGTGCCTGGAGCCCCACCCTGCTGTAGAAACTGGGAGCCAGAGCAGAAGACATATATCCAGATGTTCACCAGCTGTTATTATCTGAGGTCCACTCCCAGGACTCATGGGCCCCATGCACTTTGGCTTTTATCACAGTGGATGGATTTCACTCTGGACTCCAGTGAATGCCTTCAGGAAAGGAAACCTGGGTGCTGAGGGCTATAACCCCAGTGTACAAAAGTGGAGAGGGCATTGGATGTAGGTGGGGTGCTCATGGCTTCTCATCTATATATCACAATAACATATCAAGTGGAACTTAGAGTTATATGGCTCTTTGGCTGGTGATGCTTATAAATGGTGGCCCTGAGCTATATCAAGTTAAAAAACTTGTGTCAAAAGAAACAAGTTCAGAGAGAACAGCATTGAAACAAGTATACTATCAAGGGTGAAACAGATCACCAGCCCAGGCTGGATGCATGAGACAAGTGCTCAGGGCTGGTGCACTGGGAAAACCCAGAGGGATGGGATGGAGAGGGAGGCAGGAGGGGGAATCAGGATGGGGAACACATGTAAATTCATGGCTGATTCACGTCAATGTATGGCAAAAACCACTACAATATTGTAAAGTAATTAGCCTCCAACTAATAAAAATACATGGAAAAAAAAAACAAGCAACAGAGTAAAAATGTGACTCAGGTGTCGGTGGAAATGTTGCAATTAATATCTGATAAGGGACTAAAGTCTAGCATATATATAGAACTCCTACACCCCAAAATAATAACAAAACCTGATCAAGAAATGAGCAAAGAACTTGAAATTTCTATAAAAAGCATATCATTGTAGTTGTTTAGTCACTAAGTCGTGTCCAACTCTTTTGCAACTCCATAGACTGAAGTCCACCAGGCTCTAAAATCCTTGAGATGTTCCAGGCAAGAATACTGGAGTGGGTTGCCATGCCCTCCTGCAGGGGTTCTTCCCAACCCAATGATCAAACCTGTGTCTCCTAAATTGGCAGGTGGATTTTTTACCACTGAGCCACCAGGGAAGTCCCAAAGAACACATACATATAGCACATAAATATATGAAAATATGCTCAACATCTCAAATTATTAGAGAAATGCATATCAAAACCACCGTGAGATGGCACCTCATACCAATTAGAATGGCTGGCATCAAAATATAGAAAAAACAACAAGTGTTTAAGAGGATGTGTACATGGTCCTTTGTGTACCATGAGTGCAAATGAAAAATGGTGCAGCCGCTATGGAAAACAGTATGGACATTTCTCAAAAATGTAAACACAGTTATCATATGATCCAGCAATTCCAATTCTGAAGATCTACCCCCAAAGAATTGAAAATAGACTGTTGAAGAGATATTTGTTCACCTATGTTCATAGCATTATTCACAATACTGGAAAGGTGGAAGCAACTCAAGTGTCCGGTGACTAGTGAATGGATAAGCAAAAATGGTCTGTCCATACATTGCAATAAGATTCAGCCTCAAAAAGGAAGGAGATTCTAATACATGCTACCACGTGAATGAATTCGGAGACCCTTGTGCTAAGTTAAAGACACCAGTCTCAAAAAGATGAATACTGGATGGATCCACTTACGGGAGGTGCCTGGAGTAGTCAGATTCATAGACACAAAGAGCACAGTGGTGGTTGCCAGGGGCTGAGGAGGAGGAAGGCAAGGAGAGCTGTCATTTAATGAGTCGAGCTTTCAGTTTAGGAAGATGAAAAAGTTCTAGAGATTAGTTGTACAACAATGTGAATGTAGGTAATGCTATTGAGCTATAAGCTTAACAATAGCTAAGGGGACTTCCCTGGTGGTTCAGAAACTCCATGCTCCCAGTGCAGAAGGCACGGGTTCAGTCCCTGGTTGGGGAACTAAGATTTCCACATGCTGCACAAAAAACCCCCCAAAACTAAAATAAAAATAAAATAAAGATTGAAAAAGTAGCTAAAGATGTTATGTTAAATGTTACATTATTTACCACAATTAAAGACCTTAAAACCACATACGGAGTTGAACAAACACAGTTGAATCAATGGAAAGCTAGACCAGAGATCAGGAGGTTTAGATTACTGTTCTGACTTTGGTTATTCATATCTTAGCTTGACTTAGCTAAAATATAAGTGAGAAGAGCGCTAGAAAAGCACTTTCAGCATTTTAAAAAAGGATGGTATTGTTATTAAGGACCATTGGCATAATCACATTGTTACAACAGTGCACTAAGAAAACAAACCTTTCTGCCCTAACAGATTATAGGCAGAATCAGATGAATGAGGAGCTATCCTGCCAGCTCATATTAACACCCTAATAGAAGAAAGAGGGCAAACCTGAGGGAAAAAATGCAGCCATTTACTTAAAAGCAATTTTAAAAGGGAAAAAATAATAACAGTAAATCTGTGACCCAGAGTTCATTTGCTGTGAGAAATGAATTTGGATGGGTCTTGAAGCCTTATATCATGAATCAAAACTAATTTGAGTTTCAATGACTTTGTGTTTCACACGGTGTATTTAACTCTTATCAGACAGATATATGGACAAATACGGATCGACACGTGCGCAGTAAATTAAGCTAGAACCATTTTCTTCCGTTAGCGATTTAGCTCGGGGAAAGCATTACACAGGGAAGGCTCTTCAGACCCTCACCCCTGTCAGAGAAAGCTGTAGACCTGAGTTATTAACAGAGCAAAAAAGGAGGAATGTGGTTCTCATTCCCACATGCTCACCCTGAGCCCTGTTAACTGGACTCCGGTGGACCCGGTATAATGGGCTTGTTGCTAGGTAACAGACACAGGGACCCTGGAAAGCCTCTGCTCTGGGCTGCATATATTTTCCGCAAAAGCCCTGGCTTCTACGGTCTGGAAACTGTTTCCATTACTCATTGTCTCTGTTGCTCTTCCCCCCCATTTGTTTTTGTTCACAGACCCCAATTTAACAAATGAGTTCATACATCTTATGCCATTAAACAGTTGTGTGAAATAGAGACCTGCCTTAATGGAACTGGTTTACTCCAACAGGTAATGTAATAGAAAGCATTTGACTACTGGTGTTTATCTCCACTTCAAACAAGGAGAGGTGCTGGGAAAAGCATGCAAGCAAATGAAAATGTTTCCTAACAATAGAGTGCCATCTTAAATATGGGTTCCACTGAGCAAATAAATCAGTCAATAAAATTGCTCTTTCAAGTCGCAACAGTTTGGGGGAAAGTGGAGAAATTTGAAAGCGAATTAGGCGTTTGATGCTTTTAAGGAATCTTGTTAATAGGTTAGAGGTGGAAATTGCATTGTGATATGTACAAGAATGTCCTCATTTTTGAAAACGATGCTCAAGGCAAAAGTGTCATAACTTCTGTAAACGACTTTCAAATGGTCCAGCCGAAACTATAGATGAAGCAAAAATGACAAAATATGGAAATAGTAGCAATGATTAGATCTGGATGGAATAATGTATGGATGTTCATGGTCCTGTTTTTTAATTTTTTCATATGTCTGAACTTTTTCATAATGAAAAGTAATTTATAGTAGAAACAAAGAAACACTCTACTACTGTCTTAGAAAGGAAGGTCTTATAACATGGGAGATACATTTTTTTCTGCTCCTGAAAAGATGGAGAAGAATTTTGGAGGATGGGGGGTAGAGTAGCGCTGTCGGAGGAAAGAGATGGGGGTGGCAGGGAGGGAAAGGCTTGATGCTGGAGACCCTATGACATGAACCAGTTAGAAGACCTTAATGTTGGGTAAATGGTGACTTGTGGTGTTCAGCTTGAAACCGTCATGTTTCTGAAACATTCACTCTTTGGTGAATCCAAATTATTCAGTAAATTGAGCTACAACCAGAACAATTTGTGAGAATGAAAAATGAGTCAGGTGTCAACTTCCACGTCATAGAAAGATCCATAGACTCAGCCATTTCCGTGGAAGCTGGAGTCAGAGGTGATCACGAGGCTCCGGTTCCTTGGGAACTTATGGAAATATTTGGAAAAGACTGTTGTTGCTGTCATTCTTTCATTCACCAAGTCACGTCTGACTCTTGGCAACACCATAGACTGCAACATGCCAGTCTCCTCTGTCCGCCACTATCTGAGTTCACTCAAATTCATGTCCATTGAGTAGGCAATGCCATCCAACCATCTCATTTTCTGTCGCCCCCTTCTCCTCTTGCCCTCCATCTTTCTCAGTATTAGGGTCTTTTCCAGTGAGTCGGCCCTTCACATCAGGTGGCTGAAGTGTTGGAGCCTCAGCATCAGTCCTTCCGATGAATATTCAGGGTTGATTTCCTTTAGGACTGACTGGTTTGATCTCCTTGCAGTCCAATTCCAAGACCCTCAAGAGTCTTCTCCAGCACCACAGTTTGAAAGCATCAGTTCTTTAGTGCTCAGCCTTGTTTCTGCTCCAGCTCTCACATCCCTACATTACTGGAAAGTGTTTGAAGCTTACAAAGAATGGAATTGGATTCAAAGATATCTCATCTTGGTCTCAGAGCTTATACCCTGTTTCTCAGGGTTCTGTAGAAACAGGAATCATGGCAAATAGGACCACAGGGGGAAGGACCAAGGTGAGATGGGCAGGCACACAGAAAGGGCCTTTATTGTTGTTTCAGTGGGAAAGAATGGATGAATCAGGGTAAGCATGCTTAGAACTGGTTAGTTAGTTGGCTTGGGGCACAAGGATGTATCTGTATATCTGGTCCCTGGTCCTGGGATGATCAAGTCAGGTAGACAGTGGCTCTAGATTGGTTGGTTTTCCTTTGAAATGTAGACTCCCAAGCAGGAGAGCTACTTACTACATCTAGGAATTGGCCAGTCCAAGATGGGTGACCCCGTCCATCGTCAGCAAGGCTCCAGATGTCAGAGCATCTGCATGCAGGAAATAAAAAATCACGGTTGCTCCAATAATATTTAAAGCCGTAAGCGTGAATGAGATCACAAACGGTTGGGGCCCTAAGCACTCTAAGCCAGAGGTCAGCAAGGTGATAGGAATCTAGCAAAAACAACTGATGAAACAGGAAAAATCCAGCAGAGAGTTGAAAGGGAACCAGCAGAACATGGAAGCCCTGGAACCAAGAGGATGGAATGAGAATCTGGGCTGGTGTTACTGATAAGCCCAGTAAATGACATGAGGCCATGGGCAAATTTTGCAAGGACAGTTGTGGTGCAGAAGTAGGGACAGAAGTTCAAATGAATTGGATTTAAGAGAGAATGGTGAGGGGCAGGTGAAACATAATAACTGTCCCTCTTCCAACATCTGTAAAGAGAGCATGGGGATGGAGCAGGGCCTGGAATGGGGCTAGCTTTAAGCCTGGGAGAAAACCTGTTTGTGATAATCAAAGGAACAGGAGGAGGCAGAAGAGTCAAACAAGAGATGCCCAGGAGTGGACAAGAGGGGACCAAGAGGAGAGTCTAGCCATGGAGATGAGCAGGTGCCCGTGGGGGGCAGGTGGAGAACCAAGGCACCGGTGCCGGCTGTCCTGAAGATGCGGTGATGAGAGGACGTCCACCAATTTCTTTTCATGGTGGTGATTACCTTTTGTGTGTGCTTAGCCCTTTAGTCATGTTCAACTTTTTTGCAACCCAAAGGACGGTAGCCCACCAGGCTCCTCTGTCCATGGAGCTTGTTCTTTTTCCTGATGCTGACTTGATGCTCTTTACTGGGTGGGTGACCATAATCTAATTCACAGGAAGTGAGAGAGCCCAGCCCACCTCCTTCTTATGTTGGCGTGGCATTGTATACAAACGAAATCACAAGAAAGAATGCAAATCTCTAAATACAGTCACAGAAACTAGATGAAGGTTGTTATTCAGTTGCTCAATCGCATCCGACTATTTTCGACCCCATGGACTGCAGCACACCAGGCTTCCCTGTCCTGATTCTGATTAAACTGTTTCTCCAACATTGTGAACAAAAATTTGGGAGAACTTCAGGTGTAATAACAAGACACGTTTTAATGCTCCTTCCAATAAGCAAAACAATACTGACTTTCCGGGGTATTCTAAAGTTATAAGAGAGAGGGAAAAAAGTGGATTCAGCATTTGACTACTATATCAGGAAGGGCTTAACAGCCTCCAAGGGAGCTCCTAAGAAAGTGCTTTAGGAGGAAGACCTGTGCATACACATACATCCCACGCACATGCACCGCATACCCTCCACATGTCTACTCTCCCCACCGCACCCCCTGCCCCCCAATGGGGCACAGCCTTGCCAGTTACGTTCTAGGGACTAAGATGGCTTTATTCTGACAGCTTATTTTTCTGACTTCGCAGTTCTGTCCCGGTCACAATGACATGTCTCCTGCTCTTCCATCATAAATAAAGGCAATTTACTCATGAGCTGTCAGACAATGTTCAAAGATACTTTTTTCTTTTCATATTCATAACTTAACCCTCTAAGTGGGTGGGGAGACTTCACAGAGATCGCAAGATTCTGAGTCTGAAGAAAAGTCATCACTGCCTCTGCCTCAGGTGAAGAGCATCTCAGAGTCCCCTGTCCAGGCTATAGGGGTGCTGGCAGCACCCCTGGGTGCCCTGGGCCACACTGCCCCTCACTGATTCTCCCTGGGATCTGCCCAGGGGCTGGGGCTCACCAGGTCTGGGCAGCAACCCACCCCCAGCCGAGGGTCTACCAGGAGTTTCATGTTCTTGCCTCCTTTAATGAATTCCTCACGACCTTCCAGAACCTACAAGCCTGTCAGATGCCCAGTGAGCATTTATTCACCTCCACTGGGACAACATTTGGCATCCAAAAGTCACGTCTTGCTCTTTATGACCCCGTGGACCATATCCCACCAGGCTCCTCTGTCCATGGGATTCTCCAGGCAAGAATACCAGAGAGGTTTGCCATTTCCTCCTCCAGGGGGTCTTCCTGACCCAGGGATGGAACCTGCATCTCCTGCATTGGCAGGCAGATTCTTTACCACTGAGCTACCTGGGAAGCCCCCAAAGTCATCTAATCTTGAATTATTTCATTTGCTGTCTGGGAGACAGTCATTGACAAGCCAAAGTTTCTGGCCTGGGCCGTGCCTATCTCTCTCAGAGAAAAATCCTCATTAGCTGTATCATCAGAAAAGATCTGGCAGGCAGAAGGTTTTTTATTTGTGCAGAAGGCTCCTTTGTTATCTTTTATGCAGGTCACAACTCTTATTTTCTAGGCTTCCTTCTCCGTCGTGAAGATGCATCATAGTTAAGAAAGTTCCCGCATCTGGGGTCCTCTGAGGCCATAACTGATTTAAGCCCTGGGCTGACTTTCCTGCTTGCTCTTTCTTCCCATGGAAACAGAATTCGAGCTGCACGGCCGGGGTTCGGGGGAGGGAGTTATTACTGTTTACCACGGGGGAAGCCGGCTCTGCTGCCCAGCTCTGCTTTTGCAGGTCTAGATCATGGCTGCATCTTGATTCAGGCACACAAAGCCTTGATTTATGTCACTAATAAGTATGTGGTTTGTGTTGCAGTCCCTGTGAACCGCTCAGAATACATGATGTGCTGGTTGTAAATTGATAGCCATCTATTGTAAATCATGGGCAGCTTGGAAAAAGGTGACAAGTATGGGAATCAAGTTCATGTGATACAGCCTCGACCCAGGATGCAAACCTCAGCAGAGGGGTCAGGGTGTCTTGTCATTGTTTAGTCACTAAGTTGTGTCCTAACTCTTTTGTAACCTCATGGACACAGGAGCCTGCCAGGCTCCTGTGTCCTTGGGATTTCCCAGGCAAGAATACTGGAGTGCGTTGCCATTTGCTTCTCCAGGGGACCTTCCTGACCCAGGGATCAAACATGCATCTTCTGTAATAGCAGGAAGATTCTTCACCATCTGAGCCACCACGGAAGCCCCCAAAGCATCTCAGCCAAATCCAAATTACCCAGCACGTCACCGACATCCATTTCTTGATGTCACTGAGAACTCACAGACCCTCTTTCTCTTTATCAATGAGTTTTGCTTATACATCAAACTCTATATGAAGAATTCTGATCTCAAATGAAAAATTGGTCCATTATCTGCCTGTCTTATGGGGAAAGGAGGTCACACCACATTAAGAAAGACATAAGTGGGAATTCCCTGGGGGTCCAGTGGTTAAGACTCAGCACTTTCACTGCTGAGGGCCTGGGTTCAGTCCCTGGACCCAAGATCCCACAAGCCACATGACTCAAGCAAATAAAAAGAAAAGAGATAAACTTCAAAGACAACATAAACTGACTCCATACGGAAGGGTGCAATGACTTCCATGCAGTGTTACAAGAAAATGCATCCTTTCCCCATGAGAAGCAACGCGGTCCATGGGAAGTCCAGCATAGCCCAGCACATGGCCCTCACGTCTTCCTTCAGTCCCTTGTCCGACTTCACCTACTTTCACTGATCAAGAGCTCAAGCTTCAGTTTTGTTCATCCATTCGTTGGGCAGCTTCTCAGAAAGCTTTTGTAATAGTCCTTGAAATGGAACATGATTAATGGAAATTCACAAGAAACATTAATGAGGTCGAAATGCCTTTACATCCATCTTGGAATTCCGGAACAACCCCCTGCTCTCCAACCCCCAGGGTACTGCGTTTTAGTCCAGGCAGCAAGGTAATTGAGATTTGCACAGTAAATGGCATGAGATGGATGTTTGTGGGTTCTGAAAATGTGCAGGAAGGGTGAGCCTTGCAGTGGTGACACTGAAATTTTCTGAGTGTGAGAATCTTCTGGGAGTGATTTTTACCATTTATGTCAATAAGTGTTTCCCCAGAAAACTGGGGGGCCTGGGCATCGAAAATCTGGTTGTCTTTTTACATGGTGCATCAGGTAGAGGCAATCCCGCTGTTCCTGAAGTTGAATCGTGACATTAAATAGCACAAGGAAATAAAAGTGTGACACTCCACCAGGACTGTCAGCTGAGTCAGAAAACCCGATTAGCAGCAAATTTGGCACCTGAGACTCCTGCAAATGGAATGAATCGCCAAAGGTGTGTCTCACCAAGAGAACATTGCCTTTTCATTCAGTTATAGCAGTAGTATGGGCTACTTGATATGGTGCATTAATTGTCTTAGAACAATTGGCAGTAGTATAAACATACTCTTTTAGTACGTGCTTTGGAAAGAAGCATTTTGTGTAGCTGGGCCTATATTCCTTGGCTATTTTATTAAATGCTAAAACTTTTAAAGAAACTGTGCCATACTTACAAATGATTTAGACTAGCAGAAACCACATAGGGCATGCTTAGGTTAATTATTGCCTGGGAGATTTTGGAAGTCTGATGTGTCTTCGATTTCAGTAGGAAAAATTCAGCATTGTGAAGCGTGTTATGCCAATAATATCTAATTCCTATAGATGAAGATGCATTGTATGCAACTCAACTGTCAAGATGGACACAGTTTAGGAAATCAGGAATTTTAAATGAAAACTTCTGGAAGACAAGGAGAAAAGTCAGCTTTTCTTCTGAGTGTTTGTCATCATGGCAACTACATCTCAAACATTTATGTTTCATTTTCCTTATAAACTTGAAATATGAGGCCAGGGTGATTGTCACAGCTTGTAAAGGGTAGGGAGGGGGTGCATACAATTAAAAATTTAGCGTCAATTATATTTGATACAGCATTTTGTCATTGTGTTTTGAAATGATGTAATTTTCACCTGCCTTTCCATAGCACTAAGGTCTGCTAGAGATGTGTCAGGGACCAACTGGGGATGGCAGACAAAGTTTGGGATTAGCAAATGCCAACAAATATACATAGAATGGATAAACAACAAGGTCCTACTGTACAGCACAGTATCCTGTGATAAGTCAAATGGAAAATAATATGACAAAGAATATATGTCCCTATAACTGAGTCACTTTGTTTCTACAGTAGAAATTAGCAAACATTCTAAATCAGCTATACTTCAATAAAACTTTTGTAAAAATCCTCATTATGCCTCAAGCTCTCTGCTCTGAAAAAAATCAGCTCCACATTGATCTCCCTGTAACACCAGGATTTAAGGAAGAAATGTTTTGCTACCTAAAGGAGTTTGTAAATAACTGGGTTGTTTTGATTCATTGAAAAAAATACATTTAAGGATGTTGTAGAAAAAAATGTAAACATGGAAATCTGTGCATGACATATTGTTATATTAAAAAATGTTACAAAAGAAGTGTGAATGTTATAGGTCCTTTTTGCAAACAGACTCGTATTTACACTTAACAAGAAAATGATAAAATAAAAATAAATTCTATTCAGAGCTGAGTGTTAGAGAATATTTTTATATTCTGTTTATCTGTCTGTATTTCTTTAACTTTTTGTTTGGAAAAAATTCCAGATTCACAGGAAGTTGCAAAAAGAATACAGAGCGGTCCTGTGCACCCCTACCCACATTCCTCCAGTGGTAACAGTGATAGTAAAGTGAACTGTAGTGTGTGTGCGAGCAAAGTTCTGTATGCTTTAGTCACACAATGTGTAAATCTGTGCAACCACCCCAAGAATCAAGACAGAGAGCAGCTCCACCACCACAGAGATCCTTGGAACTATACTTGATAGTTCCCGCCCCCAACCTTGTCCCTTATCCTTGGAAACCACTAAATGAGTTCTATATTTCCATCTCCCTATAGCTGTGATCATTTCAAAAATGTTGCATAAATGCAATCATATAGCATGTAGCCTTTTGCGATTGACTTTCATTCACTCACCATAATTCCCTTGAGTTCCAACCAACTTATGTTTATAAACTATGCTTCTTTTTTCATTGCTGAGTCATATTCCATGGTGTTGCTATACCATAATTTTTCTTTTTCTTTTTTGCTATTCATGCATTGTAATTACAGCTGGGTAACATCCAAATCTGTAGTCTTCATTACAAATAAAGGTACTGTGAATATTTGTGTACACATTTTTGTGTGTAGACATAAGTTTTCATTTTTCTGGAATAAATTCTCAAAAGTGTGATTTCTGGATCATATGGTGACTACGTTGAGCGTTGAAAGAAATTTCCAAAATAGTTTTCCAAGTGACAGGGCCATTTTGTATCCCCGCCAGCAACATATGAGAAGACACACAAATGACAGTAAGTATTACAGGCTCCTCTTTTCTTGAATTTTATACCTTGTGTCAGATGAGTGAAGCGAAGACTATATGACATTATCTGATGTTGTTCTCAATATATGTAGAGAAAATATTTGTCAACTATATTATGAACAGGGAGGTCAAATGGACAATGTGGGTGAAAACTATGTTCATTTTACTCAAACTTTAAAACACTGAGATCAGTGGACAGTGACATACATATAATGTAATACCTAGACCAATCACTCCATATCTATACAAAAAGCTACACTCAAAAACTTTATACAAATCAGAAGAGAATTCTAAAAAATGTTCAAATACACCCTAAGAAGGCAGAAAAAGTAAAATAGAGCAAAGGAAAAGAGGACAAATAGTAAAGTGGTAGAAGTAATCCTTAACATATTAATAATTAAATTAAGTGGAAATTCAATTAATCTTAAAACACCAATTTAAGGGACCTCCCTGGAGGTCCAATGATTAAGACTTTGCCTTCCAATGCAGGGGGTGCAGGTTCAATCCCAGGTAGGGAAGCTAAGATCCCAAATGCCTCCTGGCCAAAAACAAAACATGAAACAGAAACAATATTGTAACAAATTAATAAAGACTTTAAAAATGGTCCACATTTTTAAAAAAAACTTAAGAAAAAACACACCAGTTAAAAGACAAAGATGAGCAGACTGAGTTTTTTTTAATGACCCAAATATATACCGTCTAAAATAAACATCATGTGTATTTGTGTATAGGTAGGTTGAAAGAAAAAAAAATGGAAAGAGACATCATATCAACATTAATCAAAAGAAAACAGAAATTAACATCAGATCAAGCAGACTTGACAGCAAAGTGGCAGGTTCCTTAGGCTGCTCTCCACCTCCCAGAATCTTCTGTGCTTATTGACTTTATTATGTCCAGGGACTTGCAGTTAACAGCAGGGCTGGTAGGGATGGGAAACAACAGGATGGTTCCATCTTGGCCAGAATTGAAGTCCTCAGTAGTTTCCTTATTTCCAAAATAAACTAGATATTAAAATAGTTTAGTTTAAGTATATTTAAATTATCAAAACAAATTAAACTCTCGATGAAAGAACTTACAATGAATTGCAGGTCAAAGTGAAGTGCAATTTTCTGAATTTCAATCTTGAAAATGTTACTGATTCATCGTCCAAAAATTTTCTTGATCAAGGTTTGAATAAAGTCAATGTGTGTGTTCACATTCACTCAGTAGATAGGTATCAGGGTTTGACTCCTTTCGAGGGAAGTCTGGCTTCAGAGCCCATGCACTCTCCTTTGCTGGTTCCATTCTGCCTCTCTCTCATGCTACTGCTACTGAACAAGTCACTTTAGTCATGTCCAACTCTGATGCTGATCACTGGTCACTCTTTGCGACCCCATCCCTGGAATTCTCCAGGCAAGAACACTGGAGTGGGTTGCCATTTCCTTCTCCAATGCATGAAAGTGAAAAGTAAAAGTGAAGTCGCTCAGTCATGTCTGACTCTTCCCAACCCCATGGACTGCAACCTACCAGGCTCCTCCGTCCATGGGATTTTCCAGGCAAGAGTACTGGAGTGGGGTGCCATTGCCTTCTCCTCCTCTCTCTCATTACACCAGCACAAAACAAGGATACTGGCTGAGGACACTGGGTGTGATTTGCATGCCTATCCCCTTTCTGATCTCCATTCCACCCTCAGGCAATCCCTCCTTGTTTTCATTCCTCATGTCCATAGAAATATATATATATATTTAGAGAGAGAAAATGCATAAAACATGGCATTCTTTTATGAGACTATACCAGATCAAAGGGAAAAATAAGCCACTACACAAAGAATCTTTGATAACCCTAGGGAAAAGGATTCAGAGAGAGAAAAATTTGACTTGTTTACCTAATTTCTGGTCATTAAATTGCTTATGGTCCTGAATTCCCTTGAGTCACACCTATAAACAGCAGAGCTTCTACAGGAAAAGAGAAGAAGTGAGCAAGGGCAAGGGAGAGACGACCCGGGTCCCCTGGTCCTCTCTTGTGGGTGAACAGGTCCCTATTTCTTGCTCCCGGGACCTGCTTCTACAAGGGGACAGCATCTTCCCCAGAGGGCATCCTGCTGTGTTCTGTTAGGCAGAGAGCCTAACTGGTCTTAATTGCACTAAACTGTGTGAAATTCCACCCATTTAGTGTAGGAAACCTGTAATACCCATTTTATTATACCACAGTCGTATAACACCTCAGTCTTACAGCAGAAGTGCTGAGGCCTTTTCAGCTGCCTTGACTCTGTGCCCTAACCAAGCTTCATCCAAGATCCAAGAGATAGGATCGGGTTGAAGAGCATTAGGTTGCATGAAAATAGGGCAGTGCGTTTAGACACCCTCCCCAGAGACTCTGGGAGAAGCCACGCGAAGAGGAGAGCTGCAAGGTAGAAGCGAACTGGTGGATTGACGAGAGTTTACCAGACTGCAGATTCATTATCTGTTGCAGGGAACAAAAGACACGAGTGCGTGGCTATACACATTTCTGACATCAGGTCAAGTGGAAAATGGGCTTTTTCCGGTGGCTCAAACCTTAAAGAATCTGTGTGCAGTGCAGGAGATGCAAGTTAAATCCCTGGGTTGGGAAGGTCCCCTGGAGAAGGGAATGGCAACCCACTCCAGCATTCTTGCTGGAAAATTCCATGAACAGTGGAGCCTGGTGGGCTATAGTCCATGGGATCCCAAAGAATGGGACACAACTGAGAGACTAAGCATGCACACATGCAAATGGAGAATAAAGAAATTAGTAGGCTTTTAAAAGGCATTTCTTTTTTGCCTGTGGACCAAAGTGGACACTGCAGTGAGCAAAGAGGTAAAAAGATAAGGCTTCTCACATACGTGAAGATCAGTTTTAGTCCCCTTCTGTGTAGGAAAGGGACAAATCTTGGATTAAATTACCCAGCCTCATATGTTAGAACATGTTGAGAACCAGAAATCTTTCATTTCCCATATCATGTAAAGAGACAATATTGCTTTCTTAAAATTACCTTCTGACAATCATGTTAAACCTACATCAAGCAATAACTGAGCCAATTTTATTCTTTAGATAACAAGAGAAATAATCTTTTAGAAGCCTCTATCGGGGGATTCCTACATAGTTTTCATAAACTCTACTGTATGGAGACGCCTATGTGCAGAAACTGAATCCATGGAAAGTGCACCATTGCCTGAGTTTTGACAATGACATTCACCGGAGAAACCACCACCGCAGCCAAGATACAGACTTTTCCATCACCCTCCGGAGGTTCCTCCAGCCCCTTTGCAGCTCATCCCTCCCTCCACCCCCAGCCACAGCGAAGCACCCACCTATTTCCCACATTTTAAAAAATTAATTAATTTATTTTAATTGGATGCTAATTACTTTACAATATTGTAGTGGTTTTTGCCATACGTTGACATGAATCAGCCATGGGTATACATGTGTTCCCCATCCTGAACCCTCCTCCCAGCTCCCTCCCCATCCCATCGCTCAGGGTCATCCCAGTTCACCAGCCCTGAGCATCCTGTCTCATGCATTGAACCTGGACTGGTGATCTATCTCACATATGATAATATATATGTTTCAGTGCTATTCTCTCAAATCATCCCACCCTCACCTTCTCCCAGAGTCCAAAAGTCTTCTTTACATCTATGTCTTTTGCTGTGTTGCATATAGGGTCATTGTTACCATCTTTCTAAATTTCATATATATGCGTTAATACACTATATTGGTGTTTTTCTTTCTGACTTACTTCACTCTGTATAACAGGCTCCAGTTTCATCCCCCTCATAAGAACTGATTCAAAACATTCTTTTTCATAGCTGAGTAGTACTCCATTGTGTATATGTACCACAGCTTTCTCATCCATTCATTCATCTGCCGATGGACATCTAGGTTGCTTCCATGTCCTGGCTACTGTAAACAGTGCTGTGATAAACATTGGGGTACGTGTGTCTCTCTCAATTCTTGTTTCCTCGATATGTATGCCCAACAGTGGGATTGCTGGGTCATATGGCAGTTCTATTTCCAGTTTTTTAAGGATTCTCCACACTGTTCTCCATAGTGGCTGTACTAGTTTGCATTCCCACCAACAGTGTAAGAGGGTTCCCTTTTCTCCGCACCCTCTCCAGCATTTATTGTTTGTAGACACAATTCTTTAAGGCCAGTGTTTCCGTTACTCGTGAGGAATGAAAGAGAAACACAGAAGTATAAAGAACTTTCAAGGTTATTTTGAAAAATCATCCAGGATCTATGTCATGCACCAGTGTTATTCACAAAATACCAAGAGGGCACCCTATACACTCTCTTTCATTTGCCTAATGCCTGGGAGGGGCAGTCAGGGCTGGAGTTGCCATAGCTTTGAGTATTTGAGAAAAGAGGCAAGTGGGGAGACCAGATAATCGCTCTCCCACTCTCTGGTATGTTGGCGAGTGCAAATTTGATAGCTAGAAGTGTTAGTGCAAGCGTGTGTGCTGGGGGCGGGGGTGGAGGGAGAGAGACTTCTGGGCTAAGCCAGGTGATTTCTACCTGTGTGGTTTCAGGTAAGTGATGCTACTCTGAATCTCTTTCACTTCTCCAGTAAAGGGAGAAGGTGGGACTGAAAGCTCTCTAAAGGCACTTCCAGGTCTACAAATCGGTGTCCAGTCACAAACAGGACTGTTTTAAAAAATTATTTAATTGGAGGCTAATTACTTTACAATATTGTCGTGGCTTTCGCCATACATCAACACGTATCACCCACGGGTGTACATGACGTGTCCCCCATCCTGAACCCCCCTCCCACCTCCCTCTCCATCCCATCCCTCAGGGTCATCCCAGTGCACTGGCCCTGAGCGCCCTGTCTCATGCATCGAACGTGGACTGGTGATCTATTAAACAGTACTTTAAAACACTACTGACTGTGGGTTGTTTTAATCGGTTGGGATAAAAACAGAGAACTGAAACTGTGTAATAGAAATACTTTGCAACTCTCTGTATCTCTTGCAGAAATGACCCTCTCACCTGGTGATCTAGCATAAGCATTAGTTCAGTTATCTCTTTTAGCTCTTTTTAACTTTTATTTTAATGATTCTGTCATTGTGATCTTACTTTGAGACTTAAGAGGAAAACACATAAAAAGTAAATGACATCAATGACTCTGTCTTGTTGCAGATTACTGTTTTCCTGGAGGAAGTATTATGTTTACTTTTAAAAGACTGTGATATTTTAACATAAGTTCTAGGTCACTTTCATTTAAAGAGGCTTTCGAAACTAATTAATACAAAAATTATAATGTTCTACACCTGATTTTAGCCATGAGAAGAAAAACCAAAAAATACTTGAGTTCTTTCAGAACATTCCAAACAGACTACCCACAGACGTGACTGTAATACTGTTTCAAGTTGAGTTATAACATCTATTTTCTCGTAATAAGAAAAATACTCAGGGGATGGGCAAGTCAAACTTCAAAATCATTTTTCTGCTTTTCAGAGATAATTTGACTTTTTCCTTCTAATTCGTACACAATGGGTACATGAATCCTGGAAATGTAAACACACCTATTTTGGGGCTTCTGATCTAGTTTGTCGATTATATCACATTCTCTCCCCCTCTTTATAATTACCCTTCGATACCTCAAATAAAACCTCAAGTCCATTTTACTACTTATTATTGTAGATGGAAGAAACTTAAATCTTTAAATTACAATGAAATTCATGAATTGTTGGCAGCAACTTTAACGGAAACAAAAGAAGTCATACGGGTTTCTTAGAGCCTCTGTCTAAACCAAATGTAAACGTCATAATTTTTTAAAAAATTTAACCCAATTCAGCAAACTAAATAATGAAAAAATACATTTTAACTGTAAATAAATTTGAATCTTTTCTCACATAATTTTGGAACATGAAAATAAATTCTGAACCTGAACCAAACTGATAGTTAATTGATTTGCCTCTCAGCCCTATAAATGTATAATTTTATTTTTTCATTATCTCATTTAAAAATTATCATGAATATATCATTTTCAAAAGTGAACCATATAAATTTTATTTTAAATGATTCATGTTAGTGTAGATTGTGTTCATATAACAAAGTTGTATATTGTTTCAATAATTTAAACAGATATGTACAAATGTGTATATATAGATATATGTATAATGTACATATCTATAAAGATATAATGTAATAATGCAACATATATCATAATGTAATATTGTTATACCTTACAGGTAGCTTAAAAACCATCATACAAATATTTTAATCATTAAATATTTATAATATATTTATATATATAATTTTCCCTTTTTTTATGTATTTTCCTTTTTTTAAACCTTTCTTTCCCTAGTGGCAGGCTGTGGAGTGTGTTCTGAATTTTCAGCTAAATTCTTCCTTGTCCATTAGTTCATTTTAGATTAGCTCAATTTCGTTCAAATCCTGAGCTGATCAGCCTCTGCTAATTTGCGTAGCTGTGCATGCCTGCTTAAATGTGAAGGAGATTAGTGGTAGGAAATCGCAACATACTGGAGGAGGGGTCAGCGACTTTGCCTGGTCCGTTACCCCTGGGACGAGGGACAGCAGTGTCACAGGTGTTGGATGTCACCTCTGTGACCGGCTAGAGACAGACATCGGCTGAACCCTCACCTGCGAACCGCTCCAAGTCCCACAGTCAGAGGCCCCAACAATGCCTTTATTCATGGTTCCACACACTAAGCGGGGACAACGTCGCGCTGAAGGTCAAGAGGGGCCATCACAATCAAGACGGACCAGCTCAAGTGTCACATTGCAGCCAAAAACTTGTACCTGCTGCAATTACAGTGACCAGGGCAGGTCCCCATGCTGGCAAGGCCTCTGTCCTGAGTGGGGCCTTGTGAGGTTCTCTGTGTGGTCCCTGGTCTCTGGTTCCTTGGCCATTGCTGATGGCGTGGTTGAAGTAGCATTTAAGCTGTTGGGGAAGAGAAGGGGTTCATTAGAAAACCAAGAACATCCTCTCAAGCTGCTCACAGCCTCTGTGCAATGTGTCTGAACAAACAAGATTTAGGCTTTCTGGAATGCATATGGCACATGTGATGAAAAAAATCAATTAGATTTTTCATAGAACTATGTATTGAGTGTTTGCTATAAAATGAGAACATTTATTGGGTATTGGCTATAAAATGTGAACTCTGGGACCTCCCTGTTGGTCCAGTGGCTAAGATTCCATTCTCCCAACTCGGGGCTGAGTTCAATTCCTGATCAGGGAACTGAGTCCCACATGCCACAACTAAAGATCCCGCATGCTTCCATGAAGATGGAAGATCCTTTGTGCCATAACCAAGACCTGGTGCAACCAAATAACTAAACTTTAAAAAAAAAAATGTGAACACCATGAGCTTCTGTGATTGTGTGTGCATGCCTGTGTTTTGTGTGTATGTGTGTGCATGTGTATGCATGATTTCTGTTCTTGGCCTACTGTTGTTTCCCAAATGCTAAGTCCCTGTCCCATAAGCACAAAGTAGATGTTTGTTGAATGAGGAGTTATTCTGAGCACTGCCCATAAGATTTCATAATTTACATATATTATGTCACTTAAATTTCAACAACTTGAATAGTACAGTGTACAGACCTCAGTAGGCAGATGAGGAAACCAGTCCCAGAGAGTTTAGTGGCTTCCCCTTCATCCACTCGCAGGGGTGACAGGCTCAGCTTTTGAATCCTGGTTTTCTCTTTGCAGAGTCTGTTCTCTCCATCATATCTCATGATTTCAGAGAGTTGAGGCTTCACACTTATTCAGCACTAAATCATAACCAACCTTATTCCAAGTATCTCAGAGCCAGACTGGTTTCCTGGCTTCTAGAATGTTCTGACACATGGGAAGTATTTCCTTTCAGATTTGTAATGCTTGTCTGTCTGCTCCTTTAACTGGCTGTGTCTGAGTCCGCTGGAATTGATCAACCTGATGAGGTTAGCCTGCAAATGCCAACTAATGATAGACTTTAGGATATGGGCAAGCCCTCCACGTGTGGGGAGCCCTGATTTCACCTGCATTACCAATGTGCACAAGAGGATGACAGCTTACTTTTCTTTCAGTGTCTCTGAATGAGTTTTGCTCCCAAGATAGATATTGTATTGAAAGCCCTGGAGAAACAATTTTTTCAGTTCATGCTTACAGGGGACTATGGGTCAGAGCCACACTGTTACAACCAATGAGCCCATATCTACCCTGAAGGGCGAGCACCTCCGCTCCCAGGACTGCTTTCCCCTGAGCCAATGGCTTCTGTAAATGGGCATTTGAATTAGAAGCTGGGCTGAGACCAGGGAGACAGCAGAGTGGCTGTAAGACAGTGTGATTACTTTCAGCTGTGATAGGATTAACTCTTTCACCCATTAGTGCTTCTTGGTTTTATCCATTTTCCATATGAAGGTCTGGCTAGCTTTTTCAAAAAATTTTTCCTTAAAGGATTTCCTTTACATTAATATTGTCTTTTAAAAAAAGTTTTATAACCGTCTCATTTGCAGTAAACTTCCTTTATGTTCCAGGGTTGAGCATAATAACACAGAATGAAATGGAAGGTAAGGATTATAATCCACCACGAGGGCTTTTTCTGAGTCATAGTCAAGAGATATATATAGAGAGAAATAGGCTATTTTCACCCACAGAATTCATGCCCCACTGGAAACAATATGAACTGGGCAATAATGCTCACAATAACTATTTGTATTTTGGACATGTTCAATGCATAGAGATTAGAGAAGAAAAATGGATTCCAATTTAGCAGCCCATAGCCATTCAAATAAAGTGTTCTGTCTGAAAGTTGGCCTGAACTATCCTTTTCTATCTCATTTCCCCCAACTGCCTAAAAGTCTAGAAGGGCAATTTAGAAAGTTAAGCTAGAGAAGGGCTAAAGTGAATTCAAGATCTTATGAAATAAATATTGCAAGGGTACAATGACAAAGAAGCATGGGCAGGCTTTCCTCCAGACATAATTACTTGCCTACCAAATAGAACACAACGTTTGCCATCTTGAAACGGCAGTGTTAGGTGCAGGGGCTCCATAAGCAGTTTTCTGCAGAGAAGATTCATAATTTCATCAGGCTCCCATCGGTCGGTATAATTTATTAGGTTATGAAACATTGTCCTAGCAAAGGATTGAATCTTTCACACTGTGACAACATCTGCTTTCTGGTCCTTTAACTGAATATCTGAAGATTTAGATTTCCCAGGGCTCCTAACTTCTTCTGGAAAGAGAGTCAGATCTGGTCTGGGTGGGGGTCAAACTAGACCGTGGGAGTAGCATGATGTCAAATGAGGCGACACAAGTAAACTTCTCAGGCTGTTGTTCAGCAAACAGAGGAAAATGTGCTGGATAGTAGTCTGTTGCCTAGAAAAGTGTATTTCCTCATCTGATGAGCAGGTCACTCAGAGACGCTTGCGAGTCTCATTCTGACTTAACCTGGACAGAGTGCAAAGACGTCTGGAGAGAGGAGGAGTTCTTCTACCAGCACCACCCGCTCTCTACTGAACCACAATGGCCACCCCCTGGTCTGCTGGACCTTCCAGGGCATCTTTCATTGTCTTGCTCATTACTTGGTCCATCTCAAATCCCCCGAAGCAGTGAAGACACAAACCCCCACGTGAGGAGCAGTCTCACTTTGTATCATGACACAGCTAGAGCAAGGATGAGAACTGATCTGAAACCAGAGACCTCTCTGAGCATCCACAGATGGTCATGGACACTTGCCTCAGGCAGACCTTATAATGTTTAGGTGGATTCCTAGATCCCCACGGCCCGTCTCTGAATCTGTGGGTCTCAGGTTAAGAAGCCCTAGTTTAAAAGACAAATGCCGTGTGATATCACTTAAGTGTGGAATCTAAAATATAGCACACATGAACATATTTGCAAGACAGCAACAGACTCACCGACATGGAGAACAGACTTAGGTTGCCAAGGGGGAGGGGTCTGGGGAAGGGATGGATTGGGAGTTGGGGATTAGCAGATGCAAGCTATTATATGTAGGATGGATAAACAACAAGGTCCTACTGTAGAGCACAGGGAACTGCATTCAGTACCCTGTGATAAGCCATTCTAGAAAGGAATATGAAAAAGAATATATATATGCATAACTGAATCACTTTGCTCTATAGCAGAAATTAACACTGTAAATCAACTCTACTTCAATAAAACACATTTAAAGAAACAAGAAGCCCTCGTTGAGAGAAGGAGTTTTCAACTTCAACACCCACGCTTGTGGCTGGAAGAGTCTTTGTGGGGGGCTGTCCTGTACCTTGTAGGATGCTTAGCAGAATCTCTGGTTTCCATTTGCTAGATGCCAGGAGCCCCTCCCTCCATTTGTGGCCACCAGAAGTGTCTCCAGAGACTGCCCTCCCCAGGTGAGAACCACCGCTAAGGTGGACACACCCAATAGGACTTTCTGAAATCAGCCCCCAAGTGAAAGGGGGCCCTCTCCTGCCCTCAACGTGGGCAGACTGTTGGGATTCACAAGAGGAACAGAAGCCCACATTCGTGGCATATTTTTTACCTTCATGCACTCACTTAGCCACACAACCACCCAGTGAAATAGCAGCCACGAGTGTAACAAACAGCAAGTTCAAGTTTAAAACCAAGTCTTCTGGTGTCAAATCCAGTGCTCTTTCATATGCATGATAAGGTAATGGGAGTTCTGGCCCTTAACTCAAAGTTCTAGTGGGATCTGGCCCTTAATCAACCATGGTGTGTGTGCTCAGTCACTAAGTCATGTCCAGCTGCTTGTGACCCCATGGACTATAGCCTGCCAAGCTCCTCTGTCCATGGGATTTCCCAGGCAAGAGCACTAGAGTGGGTTGCCATTCCCTTCTCCAGGGGATCTTCCCGATCCAGGGATAGAAACCACGTCTCCTACATTGGCAGGTAGGTCCTATACCACTAGGCTACTAGGGAAGCCCTAATCAGCCATGAAAGCTCTTACATTGTCTGCGACTCATCCTGCATGGCTCAGCTGTGTAACAGGAAGGACACCTCCACCTGTTTCCAGGGAAATTTGGAGGAACAGACGAGAGCCTGCTGAGCAATTAAAGAGGACCCACGCCAGCTTAAATGTAAGGTGTTATTAAATTGAAAAGTATCCATTCATCTATAAGAATTACATGGACATCAGCACTCTGAAATCTTCCTTATGAATACGATCTTGAAAAATGATGGTGCTCGTGGAATATTAAAAACCAAGATGGGCGAGGGATTGGCTGTCACACTTGACATTAATTTCCTTTTGTGCAGTCCAGTAGAGCAGGCGTATTCAAAGCCAGTCCTTCTGTCTTCCAAAAAGAAGCCACTCTAAGAAGTAAGATGAGCTAACAATACCAGACTATTATTTTTCTTGTCGATTTCCAAACCCTTCAGTTGAATTTGCAGCCCAACAATGGTGCTGTTTGAGTAGAATAAAAAATACCCTGACTTGAATCTGTAAAGAATTATAAGTGAGTTACATCTTGCTCGTGCTTAAAAACAGAAAGCCCACACGACTGTGAAATGGATGGAAAGGAAGACGAACTGGTAGTCTTGGGTTGTAGCTTGTATCACCTCACTCCTTGTTATGGAGTCACCAGTGATGGTAATTGGTTCTTCCCCATGAAACAAGTGGGTGGGAGGCAGGAGCTATCGAATCCCTTATTAGCTTTCTGGGTTCAGTGGATGGAGGGCACCAGCTACCCTCCAGGCATCAGATATTGGTCCCTCATCCTAGAGCTGCAGCCTCTTCAGAATGGTGATTAGAATAATTCTAATTCAATTGCTCTTGGGGGCCCATAAGGACAGAAAAATTATGCTTAGCCCCAGAGGTCACTTGCTTGGCTAATTTTTCACTAATTATTTCTTAGTTGCTTTTTTTTTCAGAACAGAGAGAAAAAAGAGTTCACTTTTAGGGTTTTATGAAGAAGGACTTAGAACCTTTATAGCAGTGTAGGATTCATAAGGCTAGGGCTTTAAAAAAAGAGGTCAGCACGTACGTGGCTCATTGAAATTGACCAAGACAGCAGCACGCCTACAATGTAATTTTTTAAAAGATGAGACTTCAGCGGTGAGGGATGGAGGCATGGCAGGTGAGGGAGGATAAGTGGCCCGCTAACAGTGGGAGGAGGGGCTTGGTCCAGAGATGGCCACGAGGCTAATTAAGTAGTAATAAAAGGACCCTAAGTGACCTGGATTCTGAGGTTTATTGAAACATTGATGGAAAAACTCTTAGCTCAGTTCAGTTCAGTGGCTCAGTCGTGTCCGACTCTTTGCCACCCCATGAATCGAAGCACGCCAGGCTTCCCTGTCCATCACCAACTCCTGGAGTCTACCCAAACCCATGCCCATCAAGTTGGTGATGCCATCCAGCCATCTCATCCTCTGTCATCCTCTTTTTCTCCTGCCCCCAATCCCTCCCAGCATCAGGGTCTTTTCCAATGAGGTGGCCAAAGTACTGGAGTTTCAGCTTCAGCATCAGTTCTTCCAGTGAACACACAGGACTGATCTCCTTTAGGATGGACTGGTTGGATCTCCTTGCAGTCCAAGGGACTCTCAAGAGTCTTCACCATAGTTCACTCTCAAGAGTCAACACCATAGTTCAAAAGCATCAGTTTTTGGCACTCAGCTTTCTTCACAGTCCAACTCTCACATCCATACATGACCACTGGAAAAACCATAGTCTTGACCAGACAGACCTTTGTTGGCAAAGTAATGTCTCTGCTTTTTAATATGCTATCTAGGTATGAGAAACACTTAGTAGGGACTAGCTAATCTGAGCATCATGCAACACCAACTGAGCTATTTGTATCTCGTGTGTGAGAGAGAGAGAGAGAGAGAGAGAGAGAGAGAGAGAGAGAGTTCAGTCATGGCCGACTCTCTGCAACCCCACGGACTGTTGCCTCCAGGCTCCTCTGTCCTTGGAATTTTCCAGGCAAGAATACTGGGATAGGTTGCCATGTCCTCCTGCAGGGGATTTTCCCAACCCAGAAATAGAACCTGCGTCTCTTGCTTCTCCTGCATTGGCAGGCAGGTTCTTCACCACTGCACTGCCTGAAAAGTCCCCATATCTCTTATAAATTGTTATTTAAGACTTAACAACCCAGACTTTGGCACTTGTCCTGTTGTCAGACTGATATGATTCTATTGTCAGGAACACAGAGTCAGAGGAACCTTTAAGGAGTGAGGATGAAGTGTTCCCTCTATTGATGGTCTTGCTGTCACTCACCCAGCAGGGGGCCTCTCCTGGAGCGGCAAACACAGGACCTGAAGTAAAAGAGGAACCTCTTCATCTCCCTGGGGCCAGGAGTGAGTTTGGCGCTGTGCAGCTGTGTGGCCACCAGCCGGGGGAGTGAAGGCCCAGGAAGTTGGGTCAGTGTAAGTCATCCATAGTCATGCTCTTCTGCTATCTTTGAAATTTCAATAAAGCCTGATGGAAAGCACGGCAGAATCAAGTTCTGAGAAAATAAGAACTGTTTCCTCCCCAGACCGTCTCCTGTGGTGTTCAACCTCAATCCGTTCCATGAGTGACACCCTCTGCATTGGGGAAAGGCAGACACACCAAGAACAAAGACATTAGTTGGATGTCTGAATAAAAGTTTTTTCACTGATAATGGAGATGCTGATGGCTGAGGATATCTATTGCCAGAGCTAGGTTGTTTGGAGGCAGAGAAGAGCTTGTGAGCCCCACTGACTGGGACAAGTCAGAGAGAATGGGGAGGGGGGAGTGCGGGGCGGTGACATCTCAGCTGTGCTCTAAGCCAAAAGAGGAGATGGAGCAGCTGATGGGAGGGAAGTTTCCAAAGCGGAGCATAGCCAGGGCATGTGTGGCCAGGGATGCCTAGGGAAGGTTCCTTCTCCCAGGCCCTCTGGGCTAGACTCCAGGGGGAGAGAGAATGGACCACCTGAGGCTGGGAGCATCTGAGCAGTAGAGCCTGAAAAGTAGATGGTCTTGAAGTGAAGGACCAGCTCACAGACAAGGAGTAGCTGGTATTCAGTAGAGCAGGGATTCTAAGCAGAGGAGCTGAACACGTACCTCTTTTCTGCTCCAAACCTCTCCCAACTCCAGAGCAGTAAGAGAGTCCAGTCGATTGTATTATTTGCTCAAAATATTTGCACTCGTAGAGGCTGCCCCTTTTGCCTGGATCCCAATGATAAGAGGACATTGATCAAAGTCTCAGTTGATATGTAATGTGAGTGAGAATAATCATTTATTATTGCAAGTCACTGAGATTTTAGGAGGGAGGTAACTTTTCATAAGCTAAGGCAGGATGCCTATCCAAAAGATTTCCAAGGGACTTCCCTGATGGTCCAGTGGTTAAGACTTTGCCTTCCAATGCAGGGGTTGCAGGTTCGATCCCTGGTCTGGGAGTTCAGATTACACATGCCTCAAGGCAAAAAAAAAAAAAAAAAAAAAATCACAGACAGAAACAATATTGTAACAAATTTAATAAAGAGTTTAAAAATGAAAAAGATTTCCAAGACCCAAGGATCCCCAAGAAGGACTGGTAGGCAGGGGACCCTTGAAGAGATCTTGTGGTTTTGAACATGGCTAAGATGACACAGAGTCGTCCATGTGGCTCTTTGGTAAAGAATCCACCTGCCAATGTAGGAAACTCGGGTTCAATCCCCACATCTTGAAAATCCCTTGGAGAAGGAAATAGCTATTCACTCCAGCATTCTTGCCTGGGAAATCCCATGGACAGAGCGGCCTGGCGGTCTACAGTCCATGGGGTCGCCATGAGTTAGATACAACTTAGTTACTAAACAACAGTAACAACAGTAGCAAGATGACACGCAGTGACCTGGGTCAACCTTAAGACCAAAACTCAGTAGAACACGGGGCCCTCAGCAGTAGACCAAGCATGGGAAAATTCAAGGGAAAATGTTCAAATGGATGTGACATTAGCCGTGACCATATTGAACCAAGCCGAATAAAGAAGAAATACATGCTCCCTGCTGTTGAAGCTCAAGCATTCTTAGAGGACCTGCGGGGAGAGGTGATGAGAAGGGAAAGGAGAACATCCAAATGATGTACCCAAAATACAGCAAGGAATCCTTAGAACACATTCTTTTCAACCAGCAATAACAAGTTTTCTGCCATGTGTGGAAATGGGGCTCACAATCTTCATTTATAGAGAAATCAAGTTTCATTTTGACACATGTGACTTTGTGACTATGGGATTCAGACCCGCGCACGTATGTTCTGCAGTGGGAATGAATCCACTAAGAAGCAGAGAGACACAGACGAGAAAGAGGGCCGGGTTGCAGGTAGGCTTGGGGGACACCGCTGACTGCCAGGCCACAAGCAGGGGTGGTGCCCGATCTGTGTTCCCAGGGACCCCGCATATCTTCATGGAACGTCTTGAGGCCAGTTCCCGGCAATCAGGCTGCTGGGGTGGGTGCCACAGTAACTCACTGCAATCCGGTTGGCAGAGTGATAGCAGCCAGGCTTTATGCAAAGTCTGCGGAGCACCATCAACTCTGAATACAGAGCCGGTTTGCATCATCCGGCAATTCACTCAAGTATGCAAGACAGTGAGCAGGCTTCATTATTCTAGAACTCAGCCTCTTTTTCAGCCCCATTCTGCCCAATGGCAGAAAACATCATCTCAGGCAAAGAGCTCTTTTCCATCACTTCGGGCATGAACTTCCTCCCAGTCCCCTATCCCTCCCAGGCGGCAGCAGCCACGGACATCCCTCCACTTTGGAACCCTCTCTGATACGTCCCTCTAGATCTCCCCACTTCCTCCACATTATTTCTGGGGCTCCTACCCTCTCCACCAACCTCTTTCTAGGGCAGGAAGAATCCACTATTTTAGGGTACCAACGACTCAGGGGGCTGGCCTGGGTCTTAAGTATCCAGACCCACCTGGCCACAACTTGACTTCTACAGTCACCTCCATGTGCACACCCCGACAAGAAAGACACAGAGGGGGCTGGGGCTGCAGTTGCTTTGCTTTGAGATTAAAAAGTGTGTGTGTGGCTATGTCTGTGTGTGTATCTTGTGTGTAAGAGAGAGGGAATTTAGGAGCATACATCAACTAATATATCTCAAAATAATCTTTCCACATATCATATCATTTACTCCTCACTGAAATGCTGGAAGGACAATATTATTTCTCTAGTTTTATAGAAGCGAGAAGTGAGGCTCAGCCATACGAAACTGTCAGTCACTCAGTCGTGTCCGACTCTTTGCAACTCCAAATAAGCATGCAAATAAATACTTCTAAACAGGTCACAAAAGTGGTAGATGGTGTACCCAGAGCCCAAGCTCAGATCTGTCAGATTCCAAAGCTTCTGTTTTTTTTTTCCCCCATGGTAGAACATTTCAGTGGTTCCCTTTCCTGGGGATGCTTCTTCCGTGGTCCAGAGAGCATGTTGGTACTTCATCTGCCTCCTCCTATTACCTTAGCATCACCAGCTAGTAGATGGAGCATCCATTAGAGACCTCACCACTGATGCTGACAGGATGGCCAATGGGCTGCTTTTATGGAGGAGCACCGGAATTGACCTCTACCAGGGGTGAGATGGTATTTTCTGCTTAGATCCTATAGCCGGTCCTACAGAAATGTCCTGCAAGGGCCCAGGAGTCAGTGACCACAATTGGTCCCATTTGTAGCGTAAACAGTGTCCCAGTTCCCATCAGCATTTTCTGCCACACAGGGACATAACCAAAGCTGGCATTCATTCATCCTTTAATCCATCTGTTGGCAGTCCTTTCTCCTGGAAGAGCAAAAAGACCATCTTAGGTGTCTGTTCCCATTGCTGACACTGAGAGTGATTCGTCCCCGTGAAAACTCCGGGGCATCCCCCGAGATGCCACCCACCCGTCTGGAGCAAAAGCACATTTGCAGACACCTGTGGTTTGCCTAATTACATTTTCACAAACCCTCGGAAACCACTGAGGGCTTCAGCTGCACCACGCGTGTGGTCTAATGAGGTTTCCGAACTCCATGTTATGAAATTGTCGCAGGTTATTTGTCAGGAAGCAGCTGTCTTGTGAACAGAGCAGACTTAAAATTTGGGGGTACCCACACTGTAATAACAATTCTTCATAGTTACAAAAACATCACATGACTTTAGTTACATGCAGCAAATGTTTTCTGGGCTTTTGTTTCGAATGCACCTGAGTTTTCCATGTTTTGTGTTCCTCTGTACGTTTTTGAGGAATTGAAAATGGCAGGCAGTGCTACTCTCATTCCTAAATTTGAGAAAGAAAGAATGGTTTTCTCATGAAAACAGAGATCTCAACTTGAATTGATCAATGTTGATTTCCTTTCCTTGTAGATGGATTAACTACTGTTTGCTCTTGTGTTCACCCTTTCCACAGTTATTGTATTTTATCATAGTCATCGCATTCAGTTTTTTCTAAAGAGAATATTTAATGTAAGCACATCACCGCTTGGTTATTAAGGGAGTGATGATATGGTGAGTGGATTATTCTTGCCCTTGGTGGTTGCTTCTCTCCCCTTCTTTCTCTCTGGGCTCCTGGCTCTGTAACCCCGCTGTTGCTAATTATGAGCTCTCTACACCAGCTGGAGCATCGCTACTGCAGCATCCATCCCTGCCCACTTCTAATAACAGCCCTGTGGCCAGGGGAGCCTCTGATCACCTGGAGCCATGAAGCCTGCGCCAGGAAGCTTGGTACCAGAGCCTCTCACCCACTAGCAGGTGGGGCTTGGAAACAAACTTCCACAAGGCTTTGTCTTTAGGCCAGACTGCCTGGGGTTATTCAACTCCCACCATTCACAAAGCCCCTGTGTGGAACTTCCCCAGCCTTTGGAGGAGGGGCGTCTCATTGTGCATCTTGCTGCTATAGGGACAACGTGATCTATGTACTGGAAATTAAGTTTAACTACTGACACATGTTTCGTGCATTGTGCATTGAGCACTCTTTGTGACCCCATGGACTGTAGCCTGCCAGGCTCCTCTGTACCTGGAATTCTCCAGGCAAGAATACAGGAGAGAGTAGCCATTCCCTTTTCCAGGGGATCTTCCTGACCCTGGGATTGAACCCATGTTTCCGGCATTTGCAGGTAGGTTCTTTACTGAGCCACCTGGGAAGCCCAATATACATTTACTGTACAGCACATGGAAAATGAAGAAAAATAAACACATTCACACAAGATAAGTAAAATGTCATGACCCAGAGATATCTCCAGTTTTGAATCTCCATGTATATGGCTATGTCTATTTTATTAAAAAGGAATATACCATAATACCATCTAATTAATTGATTTCTTAAATTAGTGATATGCTATTATTATTATTGTCATACGGCATGAAATGCTATGTCAGATGATTGCTAAGTAATGCATCGTATGACTGTATCATTCCCTACTTAGCAAATCTGCTAAAGCTGATGACTTAGAGTGATTTCTCTTTTATTATAAACAATGAACAGCATAAAGAGGTTTCTGGGTTTTTCTGGTGGTGCCAGTGGTAAAGAATTCACCTGCCAATACAGGAGGACGTAAGAAACGCGGGTTCGATCCCTGGGTTGGGAAGGTCCCCTGGCAGATCCCTAGAAGAGGATGCACACCAAGCCACACAGGACTGTGTGGGGAAGAACCAGGGTCCATCCAGAGAGAAGAGGACTGGGCAGAGTGTGGCCCAGAGCCTGGAAAATAAGTTACTGATTCATGTTTCATGAATTCTGATGAATTCTCCTCTATGTCAGCTTACCCAACGTCAGGGGTTTATTCGGAAAGGAGTGGGAAGGCAGGGTAAGCCAGAGAGTAGACTTAGGGTTGGCCAGCTTGAACAATTTTGGCAGCCTATGGACTACAGGGGTGGTCCCTAATGGACTGGTACCTGTTCTGGACTAATTCAGGTCAGGAAAGACTATAGGATTACAGCCTTTGTTGGGAATAAGTATTTATCGGGCTTCCCTTGTGGCTCAGAGGGTAAAGCGTCTGCCTATAATGCAGGAGACCTGGGTTTGATCCCTGGGTCGGGAAGATCCCCTGGAGAAGAACACGGCAACCCATTCCAGTATTCTTGCCTGGAGAATGCCATGGACAGAGGAGTCTGGCAGGCTATGGTCCATGGGGTAGCAAAGAGTTGGACACAACTGGAGCAACTTAGCGAGTGTGTGCGTGCACACACACACAGAATTGAATTGGAATTTTGCCAACCTCTGCAGAATTAATTACAGCCCCACCCTCTCAGATTTCCTAACCACTGCCTCTAGGGCTCAGCCTCTTGTAACACCACCGAGGCCTCCTGACACCCAGAACAATCCCTACCAGAGTCTGTCTTCAGCTGAAACAGGATCGCCATGACTGTGCTGAATTCTCCTCTGTGTCAGCTCACCCAACATCAGGCACAAAGAATGCTAAAGCCTCCAAGCCCAAAACAGGTTAGCTTAGTTCAGCGCTCTATATATAAAGGTCTGCTGGAGAGAGGCTGAAATTCTTGGCAAGATAATATTTATGAATTAGCTGTGAATTTCAACTACCCCTGCATCCATCTCACTTCATTAGTATGGAATCAAAAATTATAATTATGGAGTAAATGTTTTTCCAAGACAAGAGAAAAAGAGTTTTTGCCACAGTCCTTGTTATTTCTCTTTTGTAGGGAAATCTAAAATTGGACCAAAAAGAAATGGGACTATGAGCTTTCAACATTCTCCTTGTGATGGGATTACTACATATTATTATTTCTATTCATAGTTTCATTGCTTCTGATAGAGCTGTTATTACTGGAAACAAAACACAACAATAACCCTTTGAAATCTCTTCCAGCAAATTCTCTAAATAGGTAGGCATCTTCCTACCTCATCTCAGTTTTTTTCTAGGGGGTCAGCTAATTTTACCTTTTAAAACCATTGGTATTCAAATCCACGGTTTCTTTAATATCTAGTGGTTTGCTAAGAATTATCCAATCTCTTCTTGAGCATGTGAGCAAAAATGTTCTTATCCACCACTGAGGAAGCAACTGTTCTCTTTCACCCCCATTGGGAACGTGGGGGCACCTTCCCCCACTTCATCAGCATCCTTCTACTCATAGGCTGCATTCGTTCCTGCCTCACCTGACCCTCCTCAGGTGTGTGTAGGAGCGTGACAGCTCCGGCTGGGAGAGACATCACCCGCATGACTGCAGGGAGGGTTGGTCCTTATTAGGCCTCTCAGAGTTCCCAGCTCAGCTGTCTGCCCTTTGGTGTCCAGGCAACAGGTGACATCCTGCCATAGCCGGGGCTCTTAGAGAACTCCTTTATCCGGTCACTGTTGTGGCATGCTGCCTGCCAGGTCCTCCTGGTGTCTCTCACTCTGGCATGGATCACACAGCACAGTTTTCCTTCCTAAGACCTGGGAATCGATTTCATGTTCTGATCCATCCCTTTCAGGCCAGGCGCTGGACTGGAGCCTTTCCCTCCCCTCCCACCCCAATCCCACAACCCTGCATGCAAACCAGAGCAGCAAGGAGCAAAAGGAGCAGCCGAGATTCATTCGACTTTAGCTTTTATTAAATTAGTTATTTTTTGGCCATGCCATGCAGCCGGGGGGATCTTGGATCCCCTGCAGCGGGAGCAGTCTTAACCACTGGACCACCAGGGAAGTCCCCAGAGACCCATTTTAAACAGTCTCTGAAAGCTGGTTTGATGTAGCAATATTCTTGTCAGAGATCAGCTTCTCGGGTCCCTTTGTGTACCCGTGGAAAGTTCTGGAACAGTCGCCCCAAGAAAGCTTTTCCCTCTGCTGGCCCCTACCAGTCGTCATGTGGATTCCTGGGGTTCTTCTGAGGCTTGGCTCTCTCTGTCCCTTTGATGGCCTGCCGAGTGTAGATGCCTGTCTATTCCCGCTGCCCCCCTCTCAAGACTTTTTCTAACATGCTGAATGCTGAACTCTCACCAGCATGATGCCATTTCATTTTGCTTCAGCCAGACCCCAAATACTAAAGCTCCAACAAAGACATTCAAACTGTGTTTTAGAAACGAGAGGAAGAAATCCAAGCTTTAGAACCCTGTGCGGGAGTGAAAGGTAGCTGTTTGCAAAGTCAGGTTTGACTTGTACTCAGAGTGGACTGAAAGACAATGCAAACCAGATTCAGCTGCAGAAAATGGTATGGAAAGTCCCAGAGACAGCTTTATTTGGAATTTCTAAAACCGCATGGAGAATGGTCCTAGCAGACTTTCCCCCCTGCTTATAAGATATGTACCCCACCCTAAGAGGAAGGAAGGAGAGCAGGACCACCTCCTCTATCTCTTCACTCTCTTTTTGACATTTGGCTCTGCAAACACCAGCACCGTGTCAACTGCTTGTTCTTCAGTGAGAAATGCTCTGTACAGATTTCAGTGGCAATGTGTGTGTACGTGCTAAGTCGCTTCAGTTGTGTCTGACTCTTTGCGACCCCAGGACTGTAGCTCGCCAGGCTCCTCTGTCCATGGGATTCTCCAAACAAGAATACTGGATTGGGTTGCCATTTTCTCTCCAGGAGATCTTCTCAATCCAGGGATCGAATCCACGTCTCTTATTTCTCCTGCATTGGCCGGCAAGTTCTTTACCACTAGCGCCGTCTGGGAAGCCCAACAAGTCACCAATCAATGGGCAAAAGTGGGTGCTCCCCCAAATCTGTACACAACTAGTTTATCTGTCTCCTTTGTAAGAATCTCTGTGTTCAGAGAGCTCTCGGGTCTCAGCCGCAGCCTGCGTGGGCAGGCATACAAGTGGAAAATGTTTTCTTCAAACAGGTGACAAAATTGAGTGATGCTCTGAGGACTGTGCTCAGGCTGGAAGGTGGATTGCTAAAACATTTCCTTTCCTAATTCTGTGACTTAAGAGAAAGAGCCAGACTGCAGGAGGAAGCCTCTTTTTCTGAAGCTCACTGGTTTGTCAGCCTGGCAATGCAAAGTAATGTTAGTGATGTGGAATAAGAAACAAATACTGGGACACAAGGCTCTTGCAGGCATCTTGAGTGGGGAGGGCTCCCCAGCACTCTTTGTCCCCTGGGCTTTTCCAGTGGCTCAGCTGTAAAGCATCTGCCTGCAATGCAAGAAACAAAGGAGATTCAGGTTCGATCCCTGGATTGGGAAGATGCCCTGGAGGAGGAAAGGACAACCCACTCCAGTATTCTTGCCTGGGAAATCCCAGGGAGAGAAAAGCCTGGTGGGCTACACTCCATGGGGTTGCAAAGAGTTGGACATGACAGGGCACATGCACATACATATATAGTACCTTCAAGGTTGTCATCTTTACCACCCAACCCCGCTGCTCCATAAGCCTTTTTGGATCTGAAGTCCTCTTTCTTTTATACTGTGTTTGGTTGCTGGCTGTCTCCATGCTCCTGAGGAAGCCATGCTAAGGAACTCTATGTTCCTGACTCCAGGAAATAGAGCAGGAACTTGCATTTTGCAAGCAAGTATTTGAATATGAAGCAAAAACAAAAACCGAACACGTATTTTCTAAAACTACGTGGTTATGATTTCCATTACTGTAGCATACTCCAATTATTTTCTTTTTCTATAAATAATTTTAAAAATGTGTTGGAGAACGGTGTCATTTCTAGCATTGTTTTAAAATTTTTCAGATTCAAAAATGATGAATATTTAAATGATGCGATGGAATTGATGATGCATATTTTGTCAGATGAAAGGCTTGAGATTAAGTGCATGTGGTTTTCTCCAGGCAGTGAGTAAACCACATCCCATCTAGCTGGGAAAGCAGAGTCATTCACATTTCATGGTACCAACCGCCACTGAGCGCAGTTCACTCTGTGGCCCAGGGCATACTATGGGGTCGGGGCGCCTGCTAAGTGACTGGAGCTCCCCCGCAGAGCTTGCAAACGAACCTTCAAGAATGGCAGCTCCATCGGAAGACTGGAGACAACTGGAGGCAGGGGCTCAAGTCTGAGCAGTGCATAATTTGCAGCCAGAGTTAAAAGAGTTTCATTCTATGTCAATTGCACCTCTGTTAAAAGAATTATAACCTAATGCATTGGCAGGATTATGGAAAGAATGAATGATGTCTGATGTTCAAAAATGAGCACCTAGAAGCCAGTAAAAAAGAAAGTTAAGCTCTTAAGTTCACAGAAATCAAACCAAAATCATCCAATTATGTCTTTGAAGGTGTAACCATATCAACATAGTCTGTTATTGATTTTTTTAAGTTCAGGAAATGGTCCTTTGTGTGTTGTCAAAACAATCCAACTAACAAACACTACTGTGGAGTTTTCTATGTATTTGTATTTTGGGGGTTTGTTCTCACACAGGAGGCGGAACATATACACAGAATAAAGATGACTGATAGTTTCTAAGGATTTAGTTTAAGAAGTGTGAAAGTCACTCAGTCGTATCTGACTCTTTGCAACCCCATGGACTGTAGTCTGCGAGGCTCCTCTGTCCATAGGATTCCCCAGGCAAGAATACTGCAGTGGGTAGCCATTCCCTTCTCCAGGGGATCTTCCTGACCCAGGGACTGAACTCGGGTTTCCTGTATTACAGACAGTTTCTTTATAGTCTGAGCTACCAGGGAAACCCTTAAAAAAGGGAGTTTCAAAATGTTTGGCAATGGACAGGACAGATTCTCATTTACAGCATCTTCATATCACCTATCTCCCTTTCATGTTTCCGGATTCAATCTAAATTTGGAACAGGATAAAGACAAAAGGGGGAAACAGGGGATATGTCTAACAACTGGACTGTGTTTTGACAAGTTAATTCTGCTCAGATCTCTGGACTGCCAGTCTGGCTGCTACCTGGCTTCCTTTCAAAGTGCAGTCCCCAGGAAGACCCTCTCGAAGGACAAAGCAGAGTGTCATCTTAGAGCTGAAGAAGCAAAGACCTGTCTCTCAAAGCTGCTTTCTCTAGGGACAAAGCAGCTTTATATCCAGGGCTGGAAACACCAGACAGGATTAGGAAAGGAATAAATTTTTCCCCCACACAAAAGACAATGTGACTGTGAACTGCTTCACAAGGCTTAATTTTCGGAGGCATAAATGGAATTTAAACTGTAGGCAATAAATCAGTGACACCTTTGATTCATTATAGATAATCACAAGGAAGCTCTTCTGATGATCAGTACTAACAGTCATAGCTCCTGTTTCCTTCAGACTCCACCATCGGTTGAAAGAAGGGATTGGTCTGGGCGGGGAGGTGGGGGAGTGGTTGGCTGCAGCCCTGAGTGGCGGATGGAATTTCCCTCCAGGGTGCAGGCAATGTGACCTGGGCAGTTGTTTACCTTCCCGAGGCCTCTTACGCCTGCCCAGGAAGCATCCATATGCAACTCATCCTAAAGACTGCTTGCCACTCTTCCCCCTCCCAGCCTCTGGCTCCCTAAAGCCCCTGTTGCCATCAGACTGCAGGCTGCACCATTAGCCCTGGCGTGTGGTCCAGCCCCCACCCTCACGCGGGCCTCTCTTCCTCACCACAGGCACAGACTGATAGCACTGGGGTGTGTCTGCAAACCCCAGAGCTGCAGCCCACTGGGGCCCATGTGGTCCCACTCCCCTGCCCTGACCCTTGTCCAGAGACCTTCATGCCACCTGGTGGGTTCTTTCTTGGGGACCCCATGGTTTTTCCTGCCATTTAAATGTTTGCCTTTGAAAGCCCAGGCCATGCTAAGGTCCCTGTCCCTTTTCTTCCAGGAGTTTCCACAGATCAGCTTAAGTTCTATTTTCCTCTAAGATGCTTCTCTGCTTCTCCCTGCTTCCACATGTTCACATCTCTGACAGCTGGTGTGTCTCAGTCTTGGTGGTGTTTTACAGTTATGCCTGGCAGCAACTTTTAAAATCAATGCTACACTAAATAACTGTGCATTCTACAGTTGATGCATCTGTTGTTCAATTGCTCAGTCCTGTCTGACTGTTTGTGATCCCATGGACTGCAGCACACCAGGTTTCCCTGTCTTTCGCCATCTCCTGGACTTTGCTCAAACTCATGTCCATTGAGTCGGTGATGCCATCCAACCATCTGATCCTCTGCCACCCCCTTCTCCTCTTGCCTTCAGCCTTTCCCAGCATCAGGGTCTTTTCCAACGAGTCAGCTCTTCGCCACAGGTGGCCAAAGTATCAAAGCTTCATCTTCAGCATCAGTCCTTCCAAAGAATATTAAGAGCTGATTTCCTTTAGGATTCTCTGGTTTGATCTCCTTGCTGCCCAAGGGACTCTTAAGAGTCTTCTCCAGCACCAGAATTCAAAAGCATCAATTCTTTGGTGCTCAGCCTTCTTTGTGAAAGTGTTAGTCACTTAGTCAAGTCGACTCTCTGTGACCTCATGAACTGTAGCCCACCAGGCTCTTCTGTCTATGGAATTTCCCAGGCTAGAATACTGGAGTGGGTAGCCATTCTCTTCTCCAGGGGATCTTCCCGATCAGGGATCAAACTTGGGTCTCCTGCATTGCAGGCAGATTCTTTACCTTCTTTATGGATTTAAAACATCTGTCAACTTAGAGGCAAAGAAGATGCAAACAGAGCGCGGGGTAAAGAGTGGCCCCTGTATCACTGGTACAGAGCATCCAGACCCAGCACAGCTGTCGAGTCTGGGAGTCACTGCCTCCCACCACCACCCCCATCTGCTAGGGCATAAGAACCTCTGCCTGGCAACCAATGTTTTCCCTTATTTTCTTAGGAATTCTGGGCCTGTGAGTTTAGCTATCATCGGGCAAAGGGGGAAAGTTGCTGTCTAGACAAAGACTATAATTACTAGTATTATTTAAAGTCACTGAAACGCCTGACTTGCAGAAAGAAGCAAAGGGGCTCATGTAAGTCAGAAGCTAATAACAAACACCCGGCAAACACCTTTCTGGGGGATACGACATCTACTCCAGATTTTGCAGGCTTGCTTGCTTGCTTCACTTCAGTTGTGTCTGACTCTTTGTGACCCCACAGACTGTAACCTGCCAGCCGCCTCGGTCCGTGGGAGTCTCCAGGCAAGAATCTTCCTGGCTTTGCAGGGGGTGCTGGTAAAAGAAGCTGCCAGAATCTCCGAGAAGCCTGTGTTGGATAAAGCTACAAGAACAGCTTCTCTGGTAGTGCAGTGGTAAAGAATCCACCTGCCAATGCAGGAGACACAGGTTCGATCCCTGGTCTGGGAAGATTCCACATGCCTCAGAGCAACTGAGTCCATGCGCCACGACTATTGAGCCTGTGCTCTAGAGCCTGGGAACCACAACAAGGGAAGCTACCACAGTGAGATGCAGCAAATAGTAGCCCCTGTTCACCACAACTAGAGAAAGGTGCTTGCAGCAATGAAGACCCAGCATGGCCAAACAAAACAACTATAGGCAGGATTTCTTTAGTAAGGTGTGTGTGTGTGTGTGTGTGTGTGTGTGTTTTCTCTGTTGTATGTGTGCATGCTAAGTCACTTCAGTGTCCAACTCTTTGCAACCCCATGGACTGTAGCCCACCAGGCTTCTCTGCCCGGAGACAGTATCTCAGGTGACCCTGAGAAAGCTGACTCAAGGAGGCAGGGGAGGAGCCAGGCTGTATACAAGTTTATGGCCAGGGGCAGGTAATGTGAATGTTAAAAGATTACTGTTGATAAGGAGGAAACTAAATCTCTCACACGAAGAGATTTCCAGTCAGTCCTACAGGAAATCGACCCTGAATATTCACTGGAGGGACTGATGCTGAGGCTGACGCTCCAATACTTTGGCCACATGAGGAGAAGAACCAACTCATTGGAAAAGACCCTGATGCTGGGAAAGACTGAGGGCAGGAGGAGAAGGGGGCGACAGAGGATGAGATGGTTGGATGGCATCACTGACTCAATGGACATTAGTTTGAGCAAGCTCTGGAAGATCATGAACAACAGGGAAGCCTGGCATGCTGTAGTCCAGGGGATCACAGAGTTGGACACGACTGAGTGACTGAACAAAAACAAATCTCTCACATGAAGAGTTTTAGCTATCTTACTGTGGGAAGATGCAAGCGTCCGGGCTTGCTGAAATCATTTCTTTCATGTGCATCTAGCTATCTGGGGCCAATCCTGCTTCCTTCATTGTTCACATACTAATTCCCTTGTTTACCTTAAGAGATGGCTGCCTCTCACATCCCCCCTGCTCCTCGGCACTTACCAGGAGGAAGTGGCTGGCTTTGTTTCATCTGGGCTTGGATATTTGCATTGGGAAGAGGCTTGTTTACTGGAGAGCACAGAGCAGAAAACATTCCATTTCACAGAAGGAAAGGCCACACGTGGCCCTGGGCTATCTCGTTCCCCTAGAGCTGTCACTTCAGCCTCAGAGACTGAATGATGGATTCCCTTGGGCCAGGGCTTTCCACCCCCTGCCCAGTGAGAAACTTCACACCCCCTTTTAGGAGCTAGATGGCCCCATTTAGCCATGAGAGATCCAGAGTGCACCAAACTGAAACTTCTCCCCAGAGCACACAGGGGTAGGACCAAGGTTTCAACTCAGGTCTGCCCAGCAACAAAGCTGGCACTGCATGGCAATATAAACATTAACCTGGCATCTGTCAAATGGCTGGGTAGACAGTACCCACTGGTATTTTTCACAAAGCTGAGAACGCCATCCTGCAGAAATAATTCCCAAACCTCTATTTCCCTGTTCTTCCAACTGTTCAAGAAAATGTCAGAAAGCAGAGTCCCCTCCTGGAATCAATACAAAAAAGATTGGGAACTTCCCTCTGGAAAAGCTAATATGAATAAAGGATTTCATGAGTATAAACTTTAATATTATGAATGTCATGGATAAGGTTGAGGTACTTTAAATAAACCCTGAATATTCACTGGAAGGACTGATGCTGAAGCTCAAGCTCCAATACTTTGGCCACCTGATGATAAGAGTTGACTCATTGGAAAAGACCCTGATGCTGGGAAAAAACTGAAGGCAAAAGGAGGAGGTGGGGGAGGGATTGGGGTGGAGTGGGGGTGGGGTGGGGTGAGCCAGAGAATGAGATGGTTGTATGGCATCACCAACTCAATGGACATGAGTTTGAGCAACTCCAGGAGACAGTGAAGGATAGGGGAGCCTGGCGTGCTGTAGTCCATGGGGTCGCAAAGAGCTGGGCTCCCTTTAGCAACTGAAAAACAACAAAATGAATATAATCTTTAATATTTTGAGTGTCATGGATACAGTTGAAGTACTTTGAAACTTGAGAGCAATTAAGAAATAGGGGAGTAGAATGGTGGTTACTAGAGGCTGGTGGAGGGTACTGGGGAGGTGTTGTTTAGGGGTGCACACTTGGAACTAGTAGATAAGTCCTAGAGAGCTAACGCAATGTCACAATTATAGTTAACAACACTATGGTACAAACTTCAAAGTTGCTAAGACACTAGCTCTTAATTGTTCCTGTCACAAAATAAAAATGATAATTATGTGATATGACAGAGATGTTAGCGATGGTGTAATCGTGTTTCAACATACAAATGTATCAAATCAACAACAGTTTACAGTTTCAACTGATACAAGGCTATATGTCGATTATATCTCAATCTAAGAAAAGGAAAGAAGAGGAAGGAAGAGGTCTTAGTCTGTGATATACAATTAAGGTTAAAATGTGAGAGTGGGAAGGAGACAGAACAGATTCAACCTCTTTGGACACTTTAAGGAAACTCATGCTTTAAGAACCTATTTGCCCCCTTGAGAATGAAATCATGGGCAGGAAGATATGGATTCAGCAAGACCTGCATCTGAGTCCTATTTCTTATTTAAACATCTCTTTACTCACCCCAGTCTCACTGTCAGCAAATGATTTGTTTCCCTCTGCTCTGAAGACTGGCTTCATTTAATTTGTAAGGAATTATTTATTCGCATCATTTCTGTTGCTACTTGATAAAGAAATACTGCATCTTTTAAGAAACGGTTGGGAGCTCAGACAACAAAACAATAAAGAGAATAGAAAAATAGCAGGAATGCAATAGAAGTAATTAGACTTGAACCCGACATTACTTTCCATCTCCAATACCATATATTAGTACAAAAGGGAGAATAATAGTTTTTCATTTACCTTCATATTTATGGTCATGATGAAAAAAATCACATAACTTATTTAGGGAAATCTTTAGTTTAAGCCAGTGTATAAAAAGCTTTTATTTGAAGTGCATTACAGTGGTCTGTTTCTGTGCAAGTAATTTTTCCTGCATAAGAAAAATAGTTTTGAAAAAAAAATGTTACAAGCATCATTCTTTTTTATTTTAGAATTATATGTTTTCAAATAATGACTACAGTATCTACTACTGTTCCACAATATTCTCATTATTTCTATGTCACCAGAGGGTGTCCTTTGTGGGTAAAAATTCAGAAATTACCAGAACACTGGAGGAACACTTTGTTGTATTGTCGTCCTTTAAACACACTTGGTTGTGTAAGATACAATGGAATCTGGCTTATTTTTGCTTTTCTTAACTGGACCTGTATTATGAAATGAGGTTTGCTTCTTACTGCCACTTACTGGTGCTTTCTTTATTTTTTTTTTAAATTCTAAGTTTATGAATTGAATTATAAGCAGCATAACTAAAATGAGGCAAGACATTATTCCTCAAAGCACTGTGGTCCCTCAGTTGGGGAACTCCACATTTCCTGCCTGAGAGGGGAGAAGGGATAGACACACAGCTGACCCTAAATTTGTCATCAAAGCTGCCATTTGGATGTAGCCTGGCGCTTGTCATCTCCACATCATCCCCCCCTGGCCACCCAGGGGAAGAGCCATCAGGTGGATACCTCAGGCAGCAACCATTCTTAAAGGCTTTGAGGTCCACGAGTGCCCAAGAACCCATGACCACTGGAGGCTTGTGGGCGATTGGGACACCCCCACCAACATGCCCCAGTCTCTCTTGTCCCTGACTGAGCCCATGACCACATGCAGCTCAGAGCCATCCTCTAGACAAACACAAGTTTTGAATCTTCCTCTCTTGGCCAGGCCTGGCTGATGATAGAAATGTGCCAGCAACAGGGAGGAGGGGAGGAAAAGGGGGGGTTCTAGCCTCAGCAGGGTGCTCCCCCACCCGGCTTAGGATGCTGGAGAGATGAAGCAGCCATGAGCCACTGTAGCTGTGAAAATGTAGTTATCAAATGTAAGTAAAATTTGAAACTCTAAGAGACATAAATAGAGTTACAGATGTAGAAAGCAAACTTGCAGTTACCAGGGACTAAGCAGTAGAGGGGAGAGAGGATAAACTGGGACATTGGGATTGACATATACACGACACTATACAAAGAATAGGCAACTAATAAGGACCTACTATAGAGCACAGGGAAGTCTATTCAATATTCTGTAGTGACCTCTATGGGAAAAGAATCTTTAAAAGAGTAGATTTATGTATACATGTAACTGATTCACTTTGCTATACACTTGAAATTAACACAACATTGTAAATCAACTATACCTCAATTAAAAAAACCTTTTTTAAAATTTTAAACTCAGTCCTTCAGCTTCACTATGTCACATAGCCAACACTCACACATAGCCAGTGGCTACCACACTGGACACAGAGGGTGTGGAAGATCTTGGCCGTTGCAGAAAGTTCTCATGGGCAACCCTGCTCTAGAAAGCTTCAGATTTCCCCCCGCTGTTCTCGGGGATGACTTTCACCGGGTCAGTGTGAGTGGATCTTGTTCTAGTTCTGTTGCCAACGTGCTGCGCATTGGGGCAGGTCACGTCCTTACCTGTGAGGACTTCCTGGAATTAGATTCTGGTCTGTGATGGAAGAAGGGCAGGCCTCACATGACCCAAGGGTTTCAGATTACTCGTTTCTGTTTTGGCTTTTGTAGAATTGTTTTTACTGTATTGTAGTTTTGTATCATGTTTTCTGAGCTTCCCTGGTGGCTCAGTGGTAAAGAATCTGCCTGCCAATGCAGGAGATCCAAGTTCCATCTCTGGGTTGGGAAGATCCCCTGGAGAAAGAAATGGCAACCCACTCCAGTATTCTTGCCGGGGAAATGCCATGGACAGAGGAGCCTGGCGGGCTATAGTCCATGCGGTCTCAAAGAGTGAATACATCTTAGCCATTAAACAACAATCACTTTTTCTACCTATGAAAGGACAATCACAAGCAATTCAGTACTGCTTTCATTTTGGGAATTTTGTGGAACATTTGAAAAATTATGTTACAAACTTTCCTATTTATGAGACGTAATTGGAAAACTCTCAAGCCTCAGAACCAGGACAGAATGTGTTCCTCATAAGCAAGTAGTGGGAAGTTAGGTTTTAAAACAACATGAATGTTGTAACTAATCTCATTTTCCTCTTTGTTTTCATGGTGAGAAAGCTCAGAGCAACACCATTAGAAGCAGTTAGACTGACTCTTATGATACTCATTTTTCTTCCTAATTGTATCTCTAATAAAAGCTTTCGGGAAGTCATCAAAATATTTTGGGGAATGAATTGGAGTTGAAATAAGTTATTTTATGAATTGAGGTAAACATATGTTCAGAACCCCCAAACCTTTAAACACATCATGAAAATGCATAACTTAAATCCAGGCTAAGAAAATCCATGTCTTGGGATGATATCCTTAGGAAGATGTCTTCTAACCAGACTTGACCTTGGGGTCTGGGAATTTAGTAGATGTGTATTTCTGGAGTATAACAAAAGGCTAAAAGAAATTAGGTGGCTGGGAGTTATAAACTCAGATGTTCTAAAGACTGAAAAATGAAAAGACATCACTGTTTTTAAGCAGAAGGTTTCACTGTTGCTGTTGTTGTCTTTAAAAAAATTTGGAAGTTTCCAAAGCTGTCACATTAACAGACTTCTCACTCCTCCCACATTAAGCATGACTCTATAATTGAAAAACATCTCTTGATCGAAGAATAAATTAGTAAAAGTAAAAGCATCTCATCCCTGAAAACACTTCCATCCTGTTTTGTTTGTTTGTTTTGATCACTGTCAAAATGTACTTCTTATGTTAAAGGATATTTTTCAAATAAAAAAGTGTTCTTAGAAAACTGTAAATACGACAGCTTTCTTCTTTGAAGTTAGTTATATCGTTATGGTATCAGACTTCATGAAGAAGGAAAACTACATGTTTTGAAATCAAAATGTGAAAGTCCAAACTAGAGTGTACCCGGATATGGTCCATAAGAATTATCTGGACATTGCTATTGATAGATATGTGCTTATTTGCAGTACAGAGCCCCAAAAGAATCAAGGGGAAAAACAGAATGTAGGGTTCCATCACGAACACATACTCTGTGGTAATCATGTAACGGGGTTGTTTTCAAGAAGCAGTGGTACTCTGCCCTATGTGTGTGCATGCCCATTCACTTCAGTCGTGTCTGATTCTTTGGGACCCCATGGACTGTAGCCTGCCAGACTCCCCTGTCCATGGGATCCTCCAGGCAAGAATACTGGAGTGGGTTCCTGTGCCCTCCTCCAGGGGATCTTCCCAACCCAGGGATCAAATCCAGGTCTCCCGCATCGCAGGCAGATTCTTTGCTGCTGAGTCACCCGAGAAGCCCACTCCGCCCTGTACTAAAGCACAAAAAATAGCCCTGAGTATTCGTTTCACTCAACATCTGAGTCTCTTGCTTCCATACATGTCACACAAATATATGAATATTAGTATATCCACATCTCAATCATTCTTGCAAGTAAAAGGCACACCAGGGAGGATTATTGAAATAAGAATAAACGATCTTTATTGGAAATTTACTATGTACCAGGCACTCTGACCAGCGGTCCCGAAGGACCCTCTTATTAACAAACGGTGGGGTAGGTATTGTTTCCGTCTTCAACACACAGTGGAGGAAACTTGGGGGGTAACTTATCCAGGTCCACAGACACGCAACAATTGGTGGGACCCCAAGCTGAGACTGCCTAGCCAGGACCCTGTAAGTCCCCTGAAAAAGAGAGAGGACCTGGCTGCAAGTTAGTGGCAGGACTGAGAGAAAAACCCTGAGAGGGGGACCCAGATTTCACCAACCCTCACGGAGAGACCCCTTCCAAGCTCCTTCTCCAGCACCTGGAGGGGATTAGAGGGACCACAAAGCTGGAAGAACAGACAGGAGGACCGGGACAGATGGCTTTCCTAAGATCTGTGAGAGAGAATTCAGGCCTGACATCCTATCAGCTAATGTCGAACTCTTTCATTTACTTCTCTCTGAAGAGAGGATAAATTTGTTTTCACGTACACATGATTAATTTGCCGAGAGAGTATTTAATAAACATCACTCTAATTATCTGAGTATTCTGACACCAGATCGCTGTGACCCTGAGAAGCTAAGCTCTCCTATCGCTCTGCTTCCCATTCTATTAAACGAGGATGGATAAAAGGCTTTCTTATCAAAGTACCTTAGGATTTGATGATGAGTGTAGCAAACAGCCACTGAGCTGCCTTTGTATCCAGCTTAAAAGGCCAGCCATTTTCCACTGAAGGCTCCATCCACACTGAAATGCCTCATCCTGATACAGTTTTATACAGAGTAATTAAGATATCATATTTGGGACCAACATTCTAACATTCACAAGTAATTAAATGCTAACAACTGGGAGTTCCCTGGTAGTCCAGGAGTTAGCACTCTGATCTTTCACAGTTGTGGTCAGGGTTCAGTCCCTGATCAGGGAACTAAAATCCTGCAAGCTGGGTTGTGTGGCTAAAAAAAGAAAAAAGTACTAGCAACTGGCTGGGCATGTTCTATGGTTTGCAGTCACTTCAACTTAGAAGATGCCCTAGTAACACACTTATACTACATATAAAATAGATAACCAACAAGAACCTATTGTATAGCACAGGGAACTATACTCAGTATATTGTAATAATCTGTAAGGGAAAAAATCTGGAAAAGAATATACATATAGATATACACAAGCTACACACACACACACACACACACACACACACGGCTTCCCCGGTGGCGCTAGTGATAAAGAATCCACCAGCCAAAGCAGAGGCATAAGAGACATGGGTTCCATCCCTAGTTTGGGAAAAGCCCCTGGAGAAGGGCATGGCAACCCACTTGCCTGGAGAATCCCATGGACAGAGGAGCCTGTCGGACATGACTGAAGCAATTTACCACACACACATGCACAATGTGTATATATAATATGTATGCATGCATGGGTGCTAAGTCGCTCAGTCATGTCCAGCTCTGTGACTCCATAGACAGTAGCCTGCTAGGCTCCTCTGTCCATGGAATTCTCCAAGCAAGAATACTGGAGTGGGTTGCCATGTCCTCCTCCAGGGGATCTTCCTGATCCACGGATTGAACCTGTGTCTCTGGCATTGGCAGGTGGGTTTTATCAATAGCGCCACCTGGAAAGCCCTATAATATGTGTATAGCATACACACACACACACACACACACACACACACACACACATATATGTCTCCCTGGTTTAGAAAATACATCACAAGTAATTGATATTTATTTGATCAATATGTGGGCTTTTTTGACATCTGTTACCTTTATCGTTCTCTCCTGAGTTCCTTGGGTTTCCCTGTTCTTTCTATCTGGTCCAAAAGGAAGCATAACTTGGTTCTCACTGACCAGCTACTGGCTCCCTGGGCTTGCTGATATAATATCCTGTCCGCTCACCAGCCTCCCACCTCCCGTCCTCAGCCTACCCCGGCTGTTTAAAGACGAGGGTGTTGACAAACAGGCCTGGGCTTTCCCTGCATTAGCGCTTTGTCAAGTCCGGCAGGTTTGTCATAGAGCGAGGCATGGTGGAATGATGAGCCAAGGAAAACAAGAGTTAGGGGTCCTAAGAGGGTCTTCTCAGAGGGTTTGCAGTCCAAGGACCTGGGCAGACTGGGAGGGCTCCTTCCAAGTAAACGGACAGATCAAAAGGGAAATGATCAAACGGAGTCTTAACAAAGACCTTGAGCCGGAGAGCGGTGAAGTGTGAACTGCAGGAACTCCGCGTCTGTTCCCGCTCCCCGGGGAGTCAGGTACAAAGGCAGATGTGATTGTGGTCATGAAAAAAGTCTTGCATTGACATGATTCTGGAAATTCATCCAGCCAGATGAAAGAGCACAACGGAAACAAGAGCTAACCTGCTCTCCACCCAGCTCCTCCCTCCCCTCGCCTCGTGGATGTGGATTTGGGAGAAAACACACTGTGGATGTGGCAGAGCATGGGGCCGAACCTCACAGGCTGCCTGGTTCCGCCCCGTGGAATCGCCCTGCTGGTCAATATGGACTGAGTGGCAGGCGGGTGGCCTCTTGCCAAGTCTTGCCGTCCTCATCATGAGTCCTAGTCTGCATTTTTGACAATCACTTGGATAAAGATATAAAAGGCATGGAGAGTGTGCACCCCCTGCCTGGTGTCTGAACCTCCTTCTTGTGTTTGGAGAATTGCTTGTAGAACCAGTCCTGTAGGGAGGAGGGCTCCCCTCCAACATCAGATCCTGAGAGAACCAAAGGTCTGGTTCCAGGCCGTCCTTGCCCTGGAGTGTAGGGAGGCCCAGCCACTCAGGCTCACACAAGCCCAAGTCTGAATCAGAAGACAGGGGCTCAGAGAAGAGACCCAGACACATCCCCACTGGCAGCAAGAGATGGGTTGCAGGACTGGTTCCAGGTTTCCGGGCCACACTGGCATGCCCACCGCAAACAGGGACTGTGTCCCTGGCCTAGGGCCAGAGGCCTGGAAGACTGTGCATCCAGGTACAAGGGGCAGGAATGTCCTCCCAGTGGGGTTTCGTAGGCTGGTTTGTGACAGCCTCTTTCTTGCAGCTCAGCCGACCCTTCCCCTGCCTCAGCCCAAGGTTCTCCTGTGACCTTCCCAACGGACTCAGTGGTAAAGAATTTGTCTGCAAATGCAGGAGATGCAGGAGACTGAGGTTTGATCCTTGAGTCGGGAAGATCACCTAGAGAAGGAAATGGCAACCCACTTTAGTACTTTTGCCTGGAAAATCCCATGGACAGAGGAGCTTGGCGGGCTACAGTCCAGCTGTTGCAAAGAGCTGGCCACGACTGAGCAACTAACACTTCCTCTTTTTACCACATTGCTACTCGAATATAAAGAAACATAAAATTAGGTATAAGTTCCTTATGATTATGACTCGTTTACAGTTATAAAACCAAAACAAATTTACCAATTAATTACCAGCAGAACTACAAAAGCAATAACATTCAAATTAACCTCATTAATTTAATGTGAGAGATGATGATGTTTTGCCAGAACTGGATCATTGCTCGCCCCACGGCTCAGCACCAACCGCTGGGACACAGGGGGTGTCAAGGTGGGGGTGGCCCGTCTGCCGCCCTGGAGCCAGGAATGCACGGAGCTCCGGGCGCCCTCCCATCCATCACTTCTCAGCTTCCTCTGGATCTCCATCACCCAGAGGGTTCTTTCCAGAGAGCGGGGCTTCTGTCTCATCGCTCTGACTTAACTGCCCTGAGATTCCTTCTTCCCCCAAATCAATCTGTTCTTCACTGAGTCCTGACACCCTGGGACTAAAGTCACTGGCCCAGCGTGAATTCAGTATTGACGCCTCGTCAAGCCCAGTGAGGCCTCCGGGAGGCAGCATCAAATGGTACTGAAGTGACGGCTCCCTCAGCACCCAAGTTCACAAGGCAGGGCTGGGTGCCCCTTCCGAGAGTGACTGCACGAGGTGAAGCCCTCCTTTCGTCCAACTCTTTGTGACCCCACGGACTGTAGCCTGCCAGGCTCCTCTGTCCGTGGGATTCTCCAGACAAGAATACTGGAGTGGGCAATCCATTGCCTTCTCCAGGGGATCTTTCTGACCCAGGATTCGAACCCCTGTCTCCTGCAAGTCTCCTGTACTGATGGCAGGCAGATTTTTTTTTTTTTTTTTTTTTACCAGTGAACCACCAGGGAAGCCCCCTCCAAAATTAAGATGCAAGCCTATCAGGGGCATATCTGAGGGTATTTGGTGAAACATTGTTTGTGGTGGCAGGAGACTGGAGGTGACCTGGTTCCTTCACTGGGAAAGTGACCCATGGCAGATGCACGGTGTGGTCTACTGTGCAACAATTAGACTCCATGGGAGTACACATATCAACCTACATGGGCCTAAAATATAAGGTAGAATGAGATTTAAAATACTATTTACATTAGCTAGAGACACATATGAAAAATAATATGTGTTTTGCAAAAAGGCTTGCAAATACAAAGATGCATGCTACATTCAAATATTTGCCTGTAGGGACTTCCCTGGCAGTCCAATGGTTAAGACTCTGTGCTCCCAACTCAAGGGGTCCAGGTTCAATCCCTGGTCAGGGAACTAGATCCCCAATGTTGTGACTAAACATCCTCCATGTTGCAACTAAGACCTGGAGCAGCCAAATAAATAAATGAATATTTGTCTGTAATAGTATGACAGGAAGGATGCTGATACAAGAGACCAAGTAGAAAAACAGCCAAACTCACTCACTCACTAGCAAATGAGAGGACACCCTATATGGGCCAATGATCATGTCCATGAACGGTAAGGTTTAATAAATCCTTAAGTCAAAATTCTGTAACCAAGGCAAGAAGAAAAAGAGAGGGAAGGAAAAGAGAAGAGAGGGAGGGAAAAACGAGTGCCAGTGCTGCAGGTATGTACCACACAGGCAGATTACAAAGATCCTCTCAAAACTCTTATTTCACACAATGAGAAAATCTTTTGAAAGTCACAATTAGAAAATCCAGCTTTGAAAAACAATATTTTTTGATAAAGAATAAGAAACAATTATTAGGACTTCAGCAGTGCCCCCCCAAAGACACCATCTGTCCCACAAAAAGTAACCCATCCTTTACCCTGACTCCAGCTTATCCAAATGCAAGTCTCCCAAGTGTGATTTGAACGTAATGAACATGGCGCTGTTCTTTACAGCATAAGTTTGCACACAGCTTTATCTTTTCAAGCCAGAATAGGCTGTGCTATTTCAGTTACATTTCAGTGAAATACCCATGTCATGATTCATGAAAACATTTCATTAACTGATTATAGATCTTGTCGCTTCAGCGGAAAAGCTGAGAAGAGCACCTCTGACCTTAACATCCTTCCGCAGAGACTAAATGACATATGAAGGGTCAGAATTCCTTGCCCAATTGCTAGTCAGAGAGGCTAAGAAAATGACTTTTTTTCTAACCAGGCATTGATCACATACTTAAAAAAGAGGTGATTTCCATTGTCATCTTGGGATATATAAAAATCCTTTTAAGACTTTGCAAATAAGTTTTTAAAATACTGGCTTGGCATCCACAAGAATCAACACCTGTTGATTATTAACTCCAAGGCAAAAATAAGCTTGTTATGGCTTGGCATTGAATTGAGCTGCCACCTTAAATGAAATCACAGTAATAAGATACTTATTCTCAATTCTGTAAATAGATGATATGACATCTCTCAGTGGTATGAAACAGCTACTATCTTGAAACTTACCTACTATCTGATCCATCCTAGGTGAGATCAACCAATTTGTGCGACTGTGAGTTATTCACGATACAAATTTTTCACTTCACTATCTCTGTGTTATCCCAAATTTTGCAGTTAGGTAAGGCCATGGGAATTTCTCTGGTCAAAAGGCTATGAGTGAGGGTGATGAATGTCACATCTGATCTGAGGAACTTGGGACCTGGAGTGAGTCCCCCGTGCTCTCAGCTCCCCGTTATGATGACCAGGGAGCTCACCTGTGAAGTGTGCAGTGTCCCTTGGCCAGCTCTTTGGGGGATGACGAGGGGCAAGCTCCCCAGAGACCTGAACTGGGTGAGAAGCATGGACCAGAAAGTTTCTGCTCCATCAAGCCACTGAGATCTGAGGGTCACTTCATTGCTGCAGTGTAACCTAGTCTATACTGACTAATATTCATATTGAAAGTTTTACTAAACAATAACCTAATTTATCAAATTTGTCAGGAACACAAACAAATTTAAATGATAACTGTCCATGGAACCGTTAAGCAAAACATTTGTTTAACACAGAAGAAGAATTTCCTGAGGCGGTATCATGGGATGAGAAGAAAAGTGAATGATCCCAAGAGAGTCAGTGCTCCTAATTCAGAGGGGGTGTCCCTGGGCTGTAGGATTAATAGAAGAAGGTGGGTCCTGAGTGAAGCCTTGCAATTTGTGTCCCATTTGAAGAAGCTGGAGCAAGAATGTTGGGAAGGAACTGGAAATAAGTTTGGACCTGGACTAGTCCAAGACCGAAAAGAGAGGTGCATTTAGGAGAACAATTAGACATAAAATTTGAATATTTTAACTGCATGATGTGAAGTCCATTGAAAGTCAAGCTAAGGATTTTGTACTTATATTAAAGGCAATAAAGTAGAACTTTTCTGGGTTTTTTAAAAAATACTAAGTTATTTTAACCTTTTCAATTTTTAAAAATTTATTTTAATTGGAGGATAATTGCTTTACAATGCTGTGTTGGTTACTACCGTACAACAACGTGAATCAGCCATAAGTATATATATATATTCCAGCCCTCTTGAGTCTCTCTCTCCCACTACCCCCAAGTCCCACCCCCTAGGTCATCACAGAGCACCGGACTAGGCTCCCTGTGTTATGTAGCAATTTCCCACCTGGCTTTTCAATTATTTGACTGAAGAGAGAAAGATAGACAGAGAGAGGTAGAGAGGTGTGACATCAGCTCACGTCAGTGTTCAGTGAGTATCTGAGAGCGAAAAGAGCGGAAATTGCGAGAAGCCTGTCTCCAGGCAGAAGGTGCACTGGGTTTTGATGATGACCAGGTTAAAAAAAGGAAAGGCCCCGTGAAGAATTTGCAGACACTGGTGAGTAGATGCAGAAAGCCAAGGAGAAGGATGGCTAGCAAGTCATTCATTCATTCTGCAAATACATACTCAGTGTCCACCACGTGCCAGACACTATTCGAGGCTCCTGGAACACAACAGCAAACAAAATCAAGTTCCTGCTCTCAAGGAATTTAAATATTAGTCAGGAGATACAAATGATAAACAAATAAGGTACCAGAGGTTACACTGGGGAGAGAGAAAAGAACTAGATTGGGACTGATGAAGAGCAGAGACAGGGCAGGTCTCCCAGGAAAGGTTACAGAGCAGAATCTGAATAAAGTAGGTAGCAAACCATGTGACTATCTTGGTTGGGGGGTGTATTGAGGAAAGAAAATATATAGATCACCTAGTATTCTGTAGGAAATTACTTCACGGCAGAGGTATTCTGTACATGTGGAAGAGGGTGCATAAGCCAGCATCCCCATGAGGGGCAACCAGTACAGAGGAAATGAATGAATGGGTGAAGAAGTGAATGGTTGTACACATACTTTTTTTTTTTTTTTTGCTGACAATACTTTTCTAATGGACTTTTAAAAAATTATATTTATTTCCATATGAAGGAGGAGGAAGAAAAAGAGAAGGGAGGGGAAGAGCGGGAAGGGGATGGCAGAGAAGCAGCACCCAACCAGTTCCTTCCTCTGCCTGGTTCCTGGGAGTGTCAAGAAATGCAGGAGGGACCCCGGCTTCCCTGGACACACCCTGAGAAGAGGTAGGGGCTCACCCTGGCCTAGAGCTTCCCAGACCTTCTGATTTGGGGGAGGTGGCTGGTCAAAGACCTCCTCCAGATCTCCCTGTAGACAGGATTTTGGGGTGAATCCCTCCCTGAAAGACACAGGTTCTGAATCAATCTTTTTTTAGTAACTCATAACATGGAGTTTCTCCCTTACTGTGATAGATGTTCATTAATTTTTATTTATTTGTTTTTCTTAATATATATGTGTATTTTATTGAAGTAGAGTTGACTTACAATGTTTCAGGTGCACAACAAGGTGATTCAGTTACACCTATATACACTCATTATTTTTCAGATTATTTCCCATTATAGGTTATTACAAGGTATTGACTATATTTCCCTGTTCTACACAGTAAACCTTTGTTGCTTATTGCATATCTGTTTTTTAAAAATTAGAAATCTAGCATTCTATTCACGCTAAGTCAAACAAGTAGAATCTAAATAGCATAAATTTTTTAGTTAGGCAAAAATTCATAAGTTTTCTAAACTATATATATTATATTTATATATATATACATATACAAAAGCTTTTCTACTATACTTGATAAAGGCTTGAGAAAGAACATTAAAAAAAGACGAGCTGGAGAAATTTGGGAAACATAGACTAAATGAAATGGGAGTCCTGAATATGAAATAGAAAAAGTGAAACAAACTAGATAAAAATTCAGAAAAGGCAGAAAACATCAGAGTATGAAAAGTACCAATTATTAACTAGTTGTAAGTCTACCATTTACATAATTGTTTCATATTAAACAATATATACTTAAATATTGCTATGGCTATGGAGCTAACAGTTGAAAATCAATGAAAGAAAATTAAGTGGGAAGGTTAATATCACATCTAATCATCACAGTACAAAAAGTGAAGGTTGAAATGTCTCCAGTGAAAGCAGCCATGATTTTCAGTAATTACTAATGTGACTTAATAAGCAGGATTTTAAGATGATATTCGGATTCACTTAAGTTTACTGGATCTTTTGTTGACTAGGATGTAAGCATTAGGGAGTGATAAATATACTCCTTGAGGGATGAATTTTAAAGCAAATCAGCTATGGCAAATAATTTATCGCGTGTGAAGCTGGGCCTGTATCTTTAATTGCTGGTGTTTTATTTGCTCTCCTCCTTTTCAGAGCTTGCTCCTCTTCTCTTTCTTTGTCTCTGTCCCTTTTCATTCAGAATCAGAAATGAAGATTGTCACGTCACAGGGAGAAAGGAGACAAGGAAGCCAGACCACAGGAAATCATTGTCTGTTTCAAAACTGGGATTAAGTGCAGGCAGTGCTGGCTTTCCACAGAAGTCTGCCTCCTTTTACTGCTAGTACAAATTAATAGCAGGCAGATAATTCTTATTTGTTCATTGAAAACAACTTTTTTTAACCTCAGTTCATGTTATGCAACTCATTTATCTTAGTTTTAAATTCATTTAAAATGAAATGTTTTAGGTTTTTCTCCCAGGTCCAAAATAGTGAGATTTTAGTGTAGCAAATTTTCCAGGAGTTTGTCTTTCTCTTTTTTTTTTTTTTTTTTAGTTTGTCTTTCTTTTTGCAGTATATATTATATATTTATTATATATAAATATATATTTAATAAATATATCATATAATATATTTAAATATTTATATATATTTAATTACACAGATATGTGTTCATTATAGAGAAATAGGAAATATAAGTTTTAAGACATTTAAAAGATTTGGAGGTCTGAACTTGAACTATAGGTGAAAAATTGAGATTATTTATAATGAAGGTATCCATAAGATATATTAAAATTAGATTTGAGTTCATCCTCCAGGATTCAGCTAGGTAATTTGAACACATAAATCCATCCCCGACCTTTATTTTATTTAAAAATGAATGCATAGTGACTGTGACACTCGAAGTTGCTATTAGCTTTTTTCTCTATTAACCAAATAGAGAAGATATTGCCTAATTCAACCCATAGCTGAACTATACCTAACTAGTCAGAAATAAGGCTTCCCTGGTGACTCAGTGGGTAAAGAATCCGCCTGCCAGTGCAGGAGACCCGAGTTTGATTCCTGGGTTGGGAAGATCCCCTAGAGAAGGGAATGGCAACCCACTCTAGTATTCTTGCCTGGAGATTCTCTTGACAGAGAATCCTGGCGGGGTACAGTCCATGGAATCAAAAACAGTCAGACACAACCGAGTGACTAAGCACACAGCACTTACACAGAAATAAGCACTTTTAAATTCCATTTGTAAAATATCCAAAGGAAAAGACTCCCAGTTTTCCCGAATCATCTGTGACTAAATTTTCCTCCTGCTCTTGGTAGCTCACCTATAAAGAAGCTCCTCCTTGCAGTTAATGCAAATCTCTAAAGCCACAACTTCACCCCACATCTCCTGGGATCAGCTGTGTTTGAATCTATCACCTGTGATGTTCGCTCCTCTCCACGCCTTCGTCTTGATTCCTAGGCTGTTTTGGTTTCTCCTTGCCTCTAGTGACAACAGAGTTGAGCAAGCTCCAGGAGATGGTGATGGACAGGGAAGCCTGGCATGCTGCACTCCGGGGGTGGCAGAGAGTCGGACATGACTGAGCAACTGAACTGAACTGAACTGAACGCACTCATGCCATTTGTTTGACTGTGACGGCTGTTTGAGGACCTGTGACACATATAAGTACAAGTACACACACCTTCAAACTCAATTTCTAAAATGGTTATGATGAGGAGGGGGGCACTTTTGGGGTAAAAGTTTGTTAGACCTTGTGAAAATTATATAAGAAATGCAAAATACAGTCTTACTGGAAAAAATTTAAAAATATAGAGTAAAACACTAATACTTGCTCTCACCTAGCTCTCCACAGACTTCCTGTCCAGCCTTTTCACTGTCAATTGCTTTCAATTACTCAGCATTCTGTTGGCCTATGTTGATTTTTCCACCAAGATTCAATTTAGCTTTATTTTCTCTGGGTTACAGTAGAAGAAATACACAACTATAGAATCAGAATAAGTAAAGTTAATCATCAAGGAGAAGGTCAGAGGATAAATTCCTTGGACTTTGTGGGCCATATGGTCTCGGTTGCAATGACTCAACTTTGCAATCTTTGCGGAGTTTGACAGCAGCCATAGATAGCATACAGGGCTTTCCTGGTGGCTCAGTGGTCAGGAATCCTCCTGCCAATCCAGGAGACTCGGGTTTGATCCCTGGTTGGGGAGATCCCCTGGAAAAGGAAATGGCAACCCTCTCCAGTATTCTTGCCTAAGAAACCCCATGTACAGAGGAGCCTGGCGGGCTACAGTCCATGGGGTCACAAAGAGTCAGACATGACCTGGCTACTGAGCTTGCATGCATAGACAGCATATACAGGGATGAGCATGAATGTGGACCAATAAAACTTTGTCAACACTGACATTTGAACTTACGTGATTTTCATGCATCACAAATATTAGTTTTTTATTTTTTAAAACCATTTAAAATATAAAAATTATGCTTAGCTTACATGCTATACAACCTTGGGACAACTTGGTCTATGCCCCATGGCTGCTGGATCCCTGAAGCATAGAGAATGTGATGGTGAAGCAGAGTAAGACCTCCTGAAACAGGAGTAATATAGCAAAGTGCTGTTTTCCAGGATAAATTTTAATAATATAGTGAATACTTAATGCTCTTCATCAAGTAATCAAACCTCAAAACATAAGATCCCCTAAAAATGTTTATAAGCAACTTTAAACTCCTAATATTTTAGTTAATTGGAGGAAATGGAATCAGACAAGGTATAGACGAGACTAAGATTTAATTAAAAATTTATATCATCTTTTAAAAACAAAAATCAAAGAGTTCTTTCTTAATTGCTGTGCAAATATTTCATTCCATCAGATTTACTTGTTGAGAATCCTTTTCCCATCTTTTAATAAAATAATTAACACATAATTTTACATATAATTAAAAGGATGTGTACAATTTAATCCCTGGAGGAGGGCATGGCAACCCATTCCAGTATTCTTGCCTGGAATCCCTATGGACAGAGGAACCTGGTGGGCTATGGTCCATAGGATTGCCAAGAGTCAGACATGACTGCTGTGACTGAACACTCATTCATACAATTTAAGCCCAACATATTTCACTAGGGTAAGCAAAGACAGCTGAAGGAATTTGAGATTAAGATCTAATTTTTAAAGAGCTGAATGTTTGAGAACAATGCAATTTCCCAATAATACATGTTATATTCATGAACCATTCTTAGAAAATTCTAAGTAACAGAAAGGGCAAGATCAGGCGCTGAACATGATCAAGCCTATAATGACTGAGAAGAAAGTTAGTGCTGAGGTCTGAACTCTTGCTCTTTGAAATTTTATTTCATCCTTGAAAAGGATGAGGCATACAATTAGGACAAATTATTCTACATACTATTTGTGTTTTCCAAATTGGAAAAAAATTGAATCAGTCTGTTTCCTTTAATGATTACTTAGATGTCATTTCAAGAGCAGGCTGAATGCAGGTCCCTTTAATACAATAATGGGACATAAGCCATCCCCTGGGCAGAGTCTTCCTAACTGCTCCTGGTCTCAAAGCACAGTGCTCTGAGCTGGTCCCAGGGTCACTCAACTGATAATGTCCTCAATGGGCCAGATCATCGCAGGACCATGCTGTTTATTTCTCAGTCTTGTGCACACCCTACTTTCTCCTTCATCCAGCCACACAAACGTCAGCAGTGGACATTCTGGTATTTTCCTGGCCCCCAAGCTCCACATGAGAGATCTTCTCCCCACTGCTTTTATGGCTGGATCCTAGCAAGGCTACAGGGCTCCTCACCTCTAAAGATTTTCCTCCATTTTACAGTCAGAGAAACTTAATCCATTCATTTCCCCTGACATTTATAATAAACATGGCACCATTTTTCATTCACTTTAAGTTTGTCACTTTCAAATGTATTGTAACAGTATAAGTAGCAGCTGAAGCTTAAAAAAAAAAAAAACAGCCCAAGAGCACATGCTCATACTGATTAAGAAATGAACCTAATATTCATTGTACAGAAAGAGTTGTTGTTTGTTTGTTGGTCTTGTTGTGTCTCTAAGTCATGTCTGACTCTTTGCCACCCCATGGACTGTCAGACTCCTCTGTTCATGGGATTTCCCATGCAAGAATACTGGAGTGGGCTGCCGTTTTCTTCTCCAAGGGATCTTCCTGACCCAGGGATCAAACCCGCATCTCCTGCATTGGCAGGCAAAATCTTTATCACCGAGTCACCTGGGAAGCCTACATAAAGAGTTGCCAAGCAATACCTCTGTAGTATTATTAAATTAGGAAAGAACCCCAAAGTGGTGCTTTTAATAGTTGCCTTTTAATTACCTCCAGATAGGGTGCTGTGTAATAAGGAAAATACATTTCTGGTTTGCATCATTGTATGGCATTCTTAGTTCAGAAACGTGCTCATTCATGGACCAAAGTACTGCCTGGATACAGATTCCCAGGGCTGTTCTCACTTCTCACACCTGGAAACCCAGCGTGGCATTTCAAAGACATGAGAAAAAGTGCCAGACAGACGAGAAGAATCTGTTTGTACACTGTACAACCGTTGTCCGTGATCAGAAGGAGCTGTTTTGGTTGAACAGACATGCCCAAGAGAGAGTTCCTGATTTTTTACTGATTTAATTTGGTCAGAAGATGCACTGCCCTCTGAACCACTGCTTTCAATCTTAGGAGGGAATGCAATTAGTTAGAAAAGAAAGAAATGTACTCCCTAAAAGACAGATCATAAGAAGTGACATTCCCTCGCTTGGATTACTAACCATCCATTAGAGATCTAATAAAAGTTGCACTTATTATGATGTCTGAGCTAGGGTGAAGCATGGACTGCAAGCCCTTTTGTGTCATCGCTGCCCGGGATGCTCTCCATGTTCCCACTCAAATCTGTGTGGTTGTTAACTGAGTTAACTGAATGTTCTCCATCTCAACCCTCTTTCTGCTCCACTCTGACCTCTGTAAAATTAAGTCTGTTAATACTTTAGGACATTTGTCAAAAGGATAGTTGGAAACTGATTTAATAAGAAAGGACGCATGTAATTTTCAAAGATTTCTTTTCTAGGTGTGATGTATTTATCCATAGTCATAAGTGAGTGGAGTGTTATTCTCAAGCAAGGAAAAGAAACATTTTCCTTAGGGAAAAAGTGGGATATAAATGGTAAGCACCTAATTGTGTAGCAAAGAGACTTGCACAATCTTATTTCCTGTCTTGCAGAAGCTGCCCGTTCAGAGTAGAAATCATGTAAATGAAACTGAAACTTCAGCATAAAAGCAATAAAGCAATGCATGAATATTCAGTGCCTTATTTACATCAAATCCAAGTCAAAAATGATTTAACCATAGTGATTAAGAATAATAGTTTTTCTGGGGTTGGACTAGTGAGGTGGAAGATACAATTTCAATTTTAGTCAAGAGGGAGACATTTTAACCTCTTCTTAATCAATACAGAATTTTCCCTACGTACCTAAAACTAGCTATAGAAGGGTGTTAGGAAAACTGGATAGCCACATGCAAAAGAATGAAAGTGGACCTCTACTTGTTACACAAAATGAATTCAAAATGGATTAAAGACTTGAACTAAGATCTAAACCCATAAAACTCCTAGAAGAAGCTATAAGGGGTGAGATGCTTGACATCAGTCTTGGTAATAACGTTTTGGATTTGGACATCAAAATTAAAGACAAAACAAAGCAAAAACAAACACGTGGGATTTCATCAGCCTAAAAAGTTTCTGCAAAGCAAAGGAAACCATCAACAAAGTGAAAAAAATTGACCTACCAAATGGGAGAAAATATTTACAAATCATATGTCTGATGAGGGGTTAATATTCAAAATATGTAAAGAATTCATACGACTTAATAGCCAAAAAAGAAAACAAGTGATCGAAGTTTAAAATGGGTAGAGGAGCTGAATGAACATTTTTTAAAGAAGACATACAAATGGCTAACAGATACATGAAAAAAAGTGCTCAATATCACTAATCATAGGGGAAATGCAAATCAAGACTGAATGGGAGGAGGAGGAAATGACAACCCACTCAGTATTCTTGCCTGGAAAATATCATGGACAGAGGAACCTGGTGAGCTACAGTCCATGGATTGCAAAGAGTCAGACTGCTGAGCACCAATGAAGACAGTGCAACACTACATCTTTGTATCCTATGAAGAAAACTGAAAGAGATATCACCTCAAACCTGCTGGAATGGCCATCACCAAAAAGACCAGAGGTTACTACGGTTGGCAAGGATGTAGAGAAGAGCCCTTGTGTATTGTCAGTGGGAATGCAAATTGGTCCATCCACTAATAGAAGTAGTATGGAGGTCCCTCAAAAAATTAAAAAAGGAACCATCATATGACCAGGCAATTTACTTTGGAGTATATTTCCAAAGGAAACACAATCACTATCTCAAAGAGGTATCTGCACCTCCATGTTCATTACAGCATTAGCAGTAGCCAAAATGTAGAAACAACCTAAGTCCATGGCTGGCTGGCTGGATGGATAAAGAAGATGTGATGTACATGTATAATGGAATATTATGCAACCATAAAAGGAAGGAAATCCTGCCATACGAGACAATGTGGATGAACCTTCAGGACATTACGCTAAATGAAATGATAGCTAAAGACAAACTCTGTATGATCTCACGTAGATATGGGATCTAAAAAACCAAACTCATGGGTACAGATTGGTGGTTGCCAGAGGCAGGACAAGAAGCATTGGGAGAAATGGGTGAAGCTGGTCAAAAAGTACAAACTTTTTGTAAGACAAACAAGTTTTTTTGTAAGACAAACAAAACTTTTGTAAGACAAACAAGTTCTGGGGATGGAATGCCATAATTAGCAATATTATATTGTATATTTAAAAGTTGATCTTTCTTCAGTTACATTTTTTGGAGGGCTGCACCAGGAGGCTTGCAGGATCTTAGTTCGGGCACCAGGGATTGAACCCATGTACCCTGCAGTGGAAACGTGGAGTCTTTACCTCTGGACCACCAGGGAAGTCCATTTTTCATCACAAGAAAAAAAAGTTGTAACTCTGTAGTGAAGGATGTGGTTAACTAAACTGTGGCAATCGTTTTGTAACATATACATATATCCAACTATTATGTTGTACACCTAAAAGCAATACAACGTAATGTGCCAATCACATCTCAGTAAACCCTGAGAGCACAGGAAGTGCTTTCCTTGTCTGCTAATCTCCTGACTTGAATAAACCAAATTGCTCAGCTGACAGACTTGCTTCAGTTTCCATGGAAGTTTACTGTGCCCAGGTTGAAGACATCTTTTACTGAGATTTTCAACCTATTAAAGCTTAGGGAAGCAGGGTGGATGGGTACCAAGAGTGGTGGTCAAAGAGTCAGTCCTACTTTGCCCTGTTAGCTTCTGAACCCATGAAGTCAAGTTATCTTTATACCAGCCAGTAATTCGACACACAAAGCCTATTCTGAAACACAGTACCCCCAAGCTCATGTTTTTCTGGAACGTTTAGTAAGCCAGTCCAACAAGCTTACTGCATCCAGGTAATGAGATGTATGCGAGAACCCACTGCCTTCCATGGTCACGTGCCCACTGTAATATATCTTTTGCCATATAAGAGCATTCTTTGTTGTATGGCAATGCTATTTGGGACTCTGTGCCTATAAATGAATCACTCTGTAAGCTCTCAGGGATGCTTGCAGGTATACTGCAGGTGTGCATTACAAACCCAAATCTGAGATAGATGTCGGTTCTAATAAGGACAAGTCACTCCCCCTTCCAGAGTTGAATGTGTCCAGTGTAACTGAGCAGCCATCAAACGGCTGGCAGCACCAACATATCAGAAACAGCTCCTGATATTTTCTCTCAAACCTGCTTTCCGTCAATCTTCCCCACCATAATTAATGGCAACTCCATCCTGCAGGCAAGAGATTGAAGATAGCCTGGGACTTCGCTGATGGAGGGCTATGAATTTCAGAGGGGTTTGGAATGATTTGGGAGAATGGAAAGGGTGGAAGGTGAGGTCAGATTAGGGCTTATTCAGGACAACCTGGCCAGATGGTGATCTTGAGGCTTGGACTTTCAGTGGGGACTGAGGCAGCTGGGGAGGAGGGAGATTCAGTGGGCTGAACCCCGGGTTGCTGGAGGTTGGGTGGCGGTGGCACCCCAACATGGGTGGAGGTGGCAGCTGGTGGTGCCAACAGCAACTGAAGACCTTGGAGGGTTTACTTGACCTTGGTGGATGCAGGGGACATGGAGTCTTGAAGACCCGTGTGGACTGGGCTGGCTAGCCTATGGTCTGGAGGCAGGGCAGCCCCTGGCCAATAGGCAGTGCCCAGCTCCTGGAATACAGAAAAAGGAGAGAGAGGAAGGAGAGGGAGGAGAGAGAGGGCAAAGGCAGGCAGGCACAGTCATCTGAATAAAAGTTAAAATGGTAACTCTGGGTTGTATGTATTAGTTCTAGAAATTCATAAACCAGATAAAATATTAACATGCTTTTCATATTAAAAAGTCTCTTCATGACCTGAGATAATCAAAGTAAGAAATTTTATTATCAGTGCCAAGACCTCTTCCAGGTCCTAAAAATCCATGGTTCAGTAACAGCAAGATACACTGTGTATCTTTTTTTTTCTTTAAAGGGAAGTTGATTTATAATATGCTAATTTCAGGTATACAGCACAATGATTGTCATACACACACAGAGATCGGCACACACACGTGAGTATACACATATACGTATGTGTATGTATGTGCTCAGTTGCTTAGTTGTGTCCGACTTTGCAACTTCATGGACTGTAGTCCACCAGGCTCCTCTGTCCATGGAATTTTCCAGGCAAGAGTACTGGAGTGGGTTGCCATTTCCTTCTCCAGGGGATCTTTCCGACCCAGGGATCAAACCTGCATCTTTTTCATTGGCAGGCAGATTCTTTCCCACTGAGCCACCATGTGTATATGTATGTGTATATATATATATATATATATATATATATATATATATATACCATACACACACACAATGTGTGTACAATGTGTGTGTGTGTGTAGTATGTATGTGTGTGTGTATATATATATTTATATAAATATTCATTTTCAGGCTTCCCAGATGGAGCTAATGGTAAAGAACCTGCTTGCCAATGCAGGAAGATTATAAGAGACACGGGTTCTATGCCTGGCTTGGGAAGATCCCCTGGAGGAGGGCACGGCAACCCACTCTAGTATTCTTGCCTGGCGAATCCCCTCAACAGAGGAGCCTGGCGGGCTACACTCTGTGAGGTCACAAAGAGTTGGATATGACTGAAGCAACTTAGCACCCACACAGATTGATTTTCAGATTATTTTCCCTTATAGGTTATTACAATACACTAGGTGTAGTTCCCCGTGCTATGCAGTGGGTCCTTGTTGATTAATCTCTTTTATATATAATACGGTGTATCTGTTAGTCCCCAAGTCATAATATATCCCTTTCTCCTACGCCTTTCCCCTTTGGTAACCATACATTTGTTTTCCACATCTGTGACTGTCTGTTTTGGAAATAAGTTCATTTGTATCTTTTTATACTGTGTATCTCATTCCTTCACTCAGTATTCTAATCAACTACCTACAGCCCTCACTGGTGATTAGAGCATTTTTAAAAAATTTACCTGGACTCTCCTGTCAGAACTCTTGCTGGGTGAATGAGTAACACTTGGCCCCTGGCGAGCCCTGGTGGGGACTCCCCTCCCTGTTAATGACTTCTACCTGCCGAGCCATGGGCAACTTTCCCCATCTTCCATCTGAACAATGACGGGAAGACATTTCCTCTCCCATCTCCGCTCCACTCTGCTAAGAAGATCCACGCCCTGCTGCTCCAAGCCCTTCTCCTTTCAGGTTTCCCAGGAGGATGTACAGTAGTGTTATAGCCTCGAGAAACTTAGCCCAAATCCCCAGTAGGTCGTCAGCAATTCTAGAACATTCCACCAGTTAATGACTGCATTTTAATACATCTCCTTTTCATAAGAGCAGAACAGCCTTCCTCCCTACTCTTTCAGTCTGGGAGCTACCTGCCTATTTGCAAACTGTTAAATACTTCTCAGAGCTGATGCCTTCAGCAAACTTTTTTTTTTTTCTTTATTCTGCGTAAACGTCCTTCTACCAAGGGGCCACCCCTAACAGGAAAAATAAAAACAAGATTCTCAAAAGAAGATTTAATAGCAATTCCGAGCAGAGTTGATCTTGTTTCATCACAGAATCTCTGACTTTCCACAGGGAAGAAACCTAATTTAAGGGTGGAGAGGGGAGGAACTCTGATAGCCAAAAGTTCTGAGAGCCAGAAATGACATCTAAAAATAATATTTGTCAATGTACCCAGAGGCTATTGCATGATGGGCGCCCACTGGAGCAGGGCCCCAGGCAGCTGCCTCTGCCTCAGGCTGCTTATGTTGATTCTCCAAAAATAGCAACAGTGAGCTCTCACCTAAGGCTCCTGCCCTCATCCCCCTCAGCTACAAATGTATCTCTCAACCCTAGGATCAGACCCGTTCTCTTACAAAGAATGCCTTCCATCCCCTCCGTGGGCAAGTCTGCGTTTTGCTGCAGAGCTCAGTATATTCTCTTTGGAATCAATGAATTTCTGTCATTCTAGCTGCCACCTCTTGTATCACTACACTTACTTCACCTCCTCATTTCTGTGTGCTTTCTCTACTCTTCCTGCCTCTATTTATTCCTCTTTCTCTGGGCTCTGGAACCCCAGAGATGCTGCAGCTCCAGTAAGGGCGCTCTCAGAAAGACTTCATGGAATGTTTGAACTTCTAGGGGAAGAAACAGTACAATCAAAGCCACTTGGGGCCCTTCTGTGACTCTTATCCACAGGGAAGGGGGCCCTAGCAGGAGATAGAGTTATAGTTGGTAAAGAAGAAGCAGTCATTCATTTTGGCTAGCAGGGGAAGGGGTGCTTGGTACTTTGTGGTGGCACCGTGACCTTGCTTTTGCCTGTTCTTCAGAAAAATTATGAATTGACCTTGTTTCAGCTCCTTTTATTAGGGGCTCTGAGGGCTTTCCAGGTGGATCAGCAGTAAAGAATCTGCCTGCCAAGCAGGAGACATGGGGGGGGGGGGGGGGTTCTAGCTCTGGGTCAGGAAGATCCCCTGGAGAAGAGAATGGCAACCCACTTCAGTATTTTTGCCTGGAGAATCCCATGGATAGAGGAGCCTGGCAGGCTATAGTCCTACCTCCTAGATTTGATGAGTATCTATCAAATTGGCTTGTTCTGAGGATTCAGGAGTTAACATACATGTATTTAGGGTAAAACAGGCATATGATTATTGTCATCTATAATCCTTGAAGGACCAGTTTTCTCAGAGTGGTGGAAGCCAGCAACCAGGCTGCAATGGCCAAAGATAAAGAGCCATTGGTTAAGCAAGTTCAGCATGTTCTAAATAGCAATTCAAAAGAGAGTCTGATGGAAAAATCTGGAAATCACGCAGATTCATGAAGGGAATTGGTTTATCCAAAGACGTACAGAGCAGTGCTTCTTGAAGAGTGTTAGCAATGCAAAATTCCAGCCCTCCAGGTGATTCTTTAAAAAAACAGCTCAATTTTGTCAAAGGCTTTCCCTGCATCTATTGAGATAATCATATGGTTTTTATCTTTCAATTTGTTAATGTGGTGTATCACATTGATTTGTGAATATTGAAGAATCCTTGCATCCCTAGGATAAACCTCACTTAGTCATGATATATGATCCTTTTTAAAAAAAAAAAGCTGAACTATAATTGATATACAATAAACTGCATTGACCTAAGACGTACAGTGTGGCAAGTTTTGACACATGTGCACAACATGAAACCATCACCACAGTCTACATATTCATCACCCCTTGGTAACCCCTCCCTCCTGTCCCCCACCCCCACCATCCCCAAGTGATTTCTGCTGCCAGTGTGTGAGAACCACTGGGATCTTTAGATAAAGTATGCCCTTGGGAGGACCTGAAGTCATGGTCCCCCAAATAGTAATGACGATGAAATGGTAACAGTGGAGAAGGGAAGAAAAGGGGAGGTAGTTGGCAAATCGGAACAGGCAGCCTTGGGCTCAAGGACCAGGCTAAGGGGGATTGTCAGACTCAAGGCCGTGAACAAGCAGGTGTTCATTTCTCTCACTGGGTGACAGGGACTGGGGACAGCGGGGACGTAGGGCTTCCCCATGGCCACCATCTGATACTTAGGTTAGGAAAATGTTTCAACTCCAGGTCTCTGATCATGGCACATCCCTGCTCAGAAACCCTTAATGGATTCCCTTTTCTATAAGATGCAGTAAAAACAGACAGACAGGGACAAGCTGCAACAGAACCTCCTCAGCTTGGCTTTCAAGACAGCCTACAGTCTGGCCTGAAGCACCCTCCAACACCACCTTGCCTTTTTCCACCCCAGTTAGCTCTGGTTCTGTCCCAGGGGCTTGTTCCTGTTCTGCCTAATTGCTTTTCCCTTTCCTCCCTTCCAAGAGCGGGTCCTCCTCCACCGGTCCACCACCCGTCCACTGAAACACTGCCGTTTTCTGAAACCTCTGATGGTACACCTGGGCTTAACCTCTTTTTGCTCAGAACGTTTTTACTATAAATGGTGGCCTTCGTGTTGAAAGTGGCAAACGCTTAAAGGCAAAGCTCTATGCATCTCATCTTTGCATGCTAGCACCTGGCATACACTGAAGCAGACACCAAATGTTTGCTGCTAAATGAAGGAACAAATGAATTTGCCCCCAGTTCTTCATCTTTCATTTATATGACTGGATCAGTGTATCAGGGACTTCACTGTTGGCTCAGCGGTAAAGAATCTGCCTGCAATGCAGGAGACCTGGGTTTGATCCCTGGGTTGGGAAGACCCCCTAGAGGAAGGCATGGCAACCCACTCTAGCATTCTTGCCTAGAGAATCCCATGAACAGAGGACCTGGAGGGCTGCAGCCCAGAGGTTGCACAGAGTCCGACACAACTGAAGCGACTAAGCAGAAGCCGCAGCACAATCCCCGGGTTTGTCAGCCGTGGCACTTCTGACGTTTTAGTCCAGGTGACTCCTTGGGGTTGGGGGCTGCCCTGTGCATTGTTGGGTGTTTAACAAAATCCCTGGCCTCTGTCCACTAGTTGTCAGTGGCATTCCCTTCTTGGTGTGACAAACAATAAATTTTTTCAGTTGTTGCTAAATAGCCCCCGTGTCCCTGGTGTGATGAGGTCAGGAGAGGGTTTGAGTGGGGAAATAACTCTGTTTGAGACACTTGAACATTAACTCCCCAGGTCTTCCTATTACATATTCATTAAGAAAAGGATAATAGTTATGATCAAATTCAGGTCAAGGCATAATGGACAATGATTAACACTTGGAACTCCTAAATCCTAGGAAACACCCTTTGTGTTCTAAGTGGCTTTCCCCCTCCATCCCCCCATGCCCTCCCTGTTCCCTGCTACTTTGTACTTTATTCCGATAGACTGTCCATCAGTTCCTATTCACAGCAACAGAAAATATGTCCTGGACCCGAATAGAGACGCTTTAAGGATGGAATAACTTCAAGTCAGTCGGAATTTTGAATACGGTTCTGTGAAATGAAGTATTTCCTGCCATATTGGTGGTCAAGAAAAGCCATAGCCAGGTCTGAAATGGCTGTTTCAGACCTCCAAATGTGAATGAGGACTCCCAAATTGAAACACAATGCCTTCGATTGAGCAGATGCCATGCCCCCATGGGAACTGCTGAGGAGCTTGGGGTGAGAGAGGGGGTGATACAGGAAGCAGCCAACTGCCAGCCCTGCCACCCCTTATGGTGGACAAGGAATTAAGTATAAACAATCAAGAAACAGGATTTGGCCCCAGATAGCTGTGGTACATATGAAAGGAATGAATTCAGTGAGGCCAGAGGCTAGTATCTTCCATAGCCCGCCAGGCTCCTCCATCCATGGGATTTTCCAGGCAAGAACACTGGAGTGGGTTGCCATTTCCTTTTCCAGGGCATCTTCCCAACCCAGGGATCAATCCCTGGTCTCCCACAGGGCGGGCAGACTCTTTACCATCTGAGCCACCAGGGAAGCCCTTCCCATACCCAGAAGAACACTAAGTTCCTTAACTTGATATCAGGTTTTCCATACTTAACAATAGTCCTTGACCTCCAGACCTCCCGTCCTCTTCCTTGCAAACTCGTATATAGCCCAACTGCCTCTCCTGCCTCCTGGGAGCAGTTTTCTCAGGACTACCGAGATACTGTCTCCATGGCTTGGAGTCCTTAACAGTCCCACCAAATAAAATAAGTCTCCACTTTCAGGTTGTCACTACATTTTTTAGTCCACCGTATCATTGTGTTCCCCAAACCAAGCCTTCCAGGTACCTCTTACTTTCTCTCCTCATCATGCCCGCTGTGTATGATCTACAACCATCTGTTCTCAGGAACTGAGGATGCTAAATCACTTCCCCACATTTGTTATGAGATAAAACGTTTACCATCTTGACTTCATGTGGACAAGTTCTGAAAGTGAGAAAGTCAGGAAGCATGATTCATGCTCTGTTTCCCTGAGCTCTCTAGATGTTTACAATCTTAAGTATTTCCCCCTCCATCTTTCAGATGCAGTCTCAGTTTTAATACACTTTCTTCCTTATTATAATATGATCTATGGTGTTCATTTTGCAAGTCTAATTCAATGGACCATTTGCTCAATGCACTATTAAAACAGAAGAGCGGCATGTAACCTTAAGCCTCTGTCCAATCAGGCTGAGCTCTCAGCACACCTCCTGTGGGTACCACCCGCTGCCCCGTCGTTCCCCCCTCCCCTGCTCCAGGCAGGTGGCGGCCTCTCTCCCTCACAGCCTGTTCTTCTTCCCACTTCTCCCCTTTCTTCTCCATCTACCTCACGCTGACATTTTCCTTTGATCCTTTCGTGCTTTATAGACTCTTTGTCTCTGTTCTCACACTCTGCTTCTGTCTGTGCTGTGTGCTTCAATTTCAAATCACTGGGAACATAAGCTGTATATCACTCTTCTCCTCCTTAAGTCACAAAAGCAGAGGGAAAAAAAAAAATGAAAAAAGAGCTCATCTTTCCGCCTGAGCAAAGCCTTCGTCATGTAGTCAGTAGGTCTGTCGCTCTGTACCAGCTGGAGCGGACCCTGGACACGATCCTTTTAATGAGAGAACTTCTGATGCAAGTGAAAAGCATACGCTTGTAGGAAACAGCCTGGAAAATGTGGTAAGATAGCTAGCATCACGGTATTCTGACAGTTTTGATATCCTAAGGATACTTAGCTTTCCGTAAAATTCTAGAATGTGTCCTGGAAACTAGGACTTTGGATTTATGTATTAATTTTGAGTACGTCTTGCACAAATGGGAACTATCTTTGATTTTGGTCCTTAACAATCAAGGAGAGATTCAACAAGGCTGCCTCCAGGAAGTTGGCCCCAGGGTGAGGGATTCTGCCGTTCTGTGTGGGTCACTGTGGCTCCATCTGTTCGGAAGGCCATCTGTAGATGTAGATAAACAGAAAAGGACACACAGCCAGAGGTGCGAATTTGAGCTTACCTACGATAGCCACTCAGCAAATGTGACAAACCAATTCGGGGAAGAGTGATCCCCTGTTCCTCCTTAGAAAATCATTCAGCTCTTTCCTTCTGTGGTCTTCTGCTCTCTTTCAGACTGTTATCCACTTGTCCTGTTCCCTGACTTCACATGCAGCCTGCAAACTTAGAAGAAAATACAGTCCAGGTTCTTAAAAACAAACAAACAAACAAAACCTGCTAATTTCTATCTTCTCACCCCAGGGAAAGATGAGAGCTTGACTGATAAGCAAGTTGAGAAAGGCAAGCACACTTGGCCTAAGATGCCTAAGTTTTGCAGCTTTTGCAAAACTGGAATTAGAGACTAGAGTCATCAGAGAACCAGAGGTAAAATATGGAGACCTTGTGAACACCTTCTGAGTGGCTCTTCATAACTTGGCCTTAGTATTTCATTCAATATGAATTAATTGCATAACAAAGTGAAAGTTGCTCAGTTGTGTCATTGTGTTAGACTCTTTGTGACACTATGAGCTATATTCTCCAGGCCAGAATACTGGAGTGGGTAGCCATTCCCTTCTCCAGGGGATCTTCCCAACCCAGGGATCGAACCCAGGTCTCCTGCATTGCAGGTGGATTCTTTACCAGCTGAGCTACCAGGGAAGCCAGTACCCCAATTCATATTACCGTCCAAAATGTATTTTCCAAAGCCATAGAGAAATAATCTTGGATATCACAACTCTATTATTTCTTGATGAAAATGGATATACTCTTCCTAGTGCTTTTATTAATCAAGACATTTAAACCAACCAGTCTGTTCTTTTTTCAAATTTTTAATTTCATAGCATAATATAAAAGCAGTACGCTTCTATAAAAGATACCTCATCTTCATTATGACATTGACTTTTCTCTTCCTGAAAAGAGGAAAGATAATGCCAATACTGTTTCAGCCTTCCTCCCTTATGAACTCAATGAATTCATAAAAATAAATGTCATAAACAGAGATTAGCAATCAGACAATATCTAATACAAGGGATGTCATTTTGATCTGGCAAGATGTATTGCTTTGCAATATTTTAAAAATAATTATAAAATTTTGGAGGTTTCTTGTTTTTAATGTAACTCTTCAGCTGATATAACATTTTCTTTCTCTGTTCCCTTGCAACTCTTCTCCTTTTTTATTCTTTAAATCATGTATGTTGTAACTGCATCTCCATCAGATGTCCATAAATGTATCATCTATGTTTTTCTCCATTTTCAGCCTTAATGGATCCTTGAATTGTAACCTTTTGGGAGATAAGATTCACCAGTCCATAATCTCAGGTAGTTTTCATGATATTCTGAAGTAAAAACATGGCAATTTGTCAGATCTGGAAGTGAGAGAGTCTTTAGACAAAATTCAACACTATTTCATGATTAAAAAAAAAAAAAACCTTGATAAACTAGGAATAGAAGGGAACTTTCTCAACAAGAAAAAGACCTTATCTGAAAAATTTACATGTAACATCACACTTAATAATGCAAGACTAGATGTTTTCCCCACCATGTCGGGAACAAGATCAGGACATCTGCTCTCACCACTTCTATTCAACCTTGTACCTCATCACAGCCAAGAGGAGGAAACAACCCAAATGTTTATCATCATTTGAATGGATATATGGAGAATGGATAAACTATTGTTATATATCCATGCCTGCATGCTAAGTTGCTTCAGTCTTATCCAACTCTTTGCAACCTTATCGACTATAGCCCTCCGGGCTCCTCTGTCCATGAGATTCTCCAAGTAAGAATACTGCAGTGGGTTGCAATTTCCTTCTGCAGGGGATCTTCCCTACCCAGGGATCAAGACTGCCTCTCTTGAATCTCCTGCTTTGGCAGGTGGGTTCTTTATCACTAATGCCAGCTGGGAAACCCAATCTCAATAAACCTCTTTAAAAAAAAAAAGTCTATCCTCCAGAAAAACAAAACAGAAAAATGGCTTACCACGAGATCAGTACAGCACTAAATGTTTTACAAAACAGTATTTCATTTCTATGCTCCCATTTTGCAGATGGAGAAACTGAGGCTTCAAATGTTTAAGCATCTATCCCAAGGCTATCCTGTGAGGAAATGGCTGGGCTGGCATTAGAATAAGAAAAGTAACTCCCAATTCACTGTCAGATTTAACATTTATTGGATGTCATTATGTAGTGAGTCACTTTTCAATGTACTATACCATTTAATTCTTGAAACACTTGCTGTGATGTAAATATTACTTTTCTCACTTTAGAAGTAAGGAAGCTGATATTCCTAGAAACTGTGGAAACTGGCAAAATTTCAAATTAGTCTTTTTATTGAGATTCCCATGCTTAGTTTTCACCTTACCAAAACTAAAGTTCACCTGCCTCTACAAAGGTCAACAGGCACTAGCTGAGATCCAGGTACTCAGACCCTCTGACTGTAATACTCAGATGAAATGGAAATTTTCAACTACCTGCAAAAGAAAGACTAGATCCAAGCCCAGCAAATAAAGATACATCTGCAATGGAAACAGTTTCATTGATGGATTACTTCAATTTATTTATGATTTTTGGTCTCAGCTTAGTGGACCATGTAAATTCAAAGACCACCTTCCTAATAGCCAAAATTTTCAAAGCATTAATTTGATTCAAGAGTAATGTGTTTTGAGGCTGCCTTCTCTCACTACTTATTTATTTAGCTGAATTGCAGATCAGCTTATAAAGTCCAATGATGATGAAATAACCTCTTTTAGAAGGGCGATTGTAAAATATGTGTCAGTTCATTTATAGAAAACAAAATGCTTAGTAAGATTTGCCTTCAGAGATTTTTGAAATTTGAGGCCTATGGAAGCAAGGGACGTCTGCCAATGAAATTCACCAGGTCAGCGCCTGCAAGACTTTCTAGAGTTTTGTTAAGTAGAACTCAGAAGAGGACCTGAGGCTGGGAGTATGGGGATGGTGATGGTAATGGGCTGCAGGAAGCTGCTTCCAGGATAGAAGCCCATAGGGGCCTCTCTTACCTGACTTGCTTCCTCCTCCCTCCCCACCCTGAGAAATGAACAAAGAGGCAGACACAGCATCGTCCTCCAGGGAAGAGAACAAAAACTACACCTAAGAGCAGAGGGGCTACAAATTCTACCTGAATCCTTCCTACTGCAGACCTTGGGCAAGGACTCTTATTGTCTCAGGGTATTGTTCAAAGTGTGAAAACACTGGCTTCTGTTTAAAAATAAAATATCATAGGTTTCCATAGAAGAGTATAAGAACTATATTTAAGGGCCACCAGGCAGAAAGAGTCTTTCTGAGACTCCACGGGTGGGCTTCAAGAGAAGACTCCACAGGAGCCGAGTTCTTTGTATGCAAAACGTTTTTTTTTTTTTTTAAGAGTCTCTTCTTTTTCGATTTCAAACGCAATACAATCCTCTGAGAAGAGGGGAGAAAACCCTCAGGAGAGCTGATTAAATGCCTGTCAGAGATTTAGGTTTATTGGCCATTTTCCCCAAAACAGGCAGTCTTCCAGGACTGCTGGCTAGTCTGATTTCCAACCTCAGATTATCCCTGGGGTAAAATAAGTAAAAGTGGTCAAAAGCTAGAAAACAACTGGGAGTGTTACTGTACAGACTGGCAGCAATGATTGACAATGCTGTATTGTATATTTAAAAGTTGCTAAGAGAGTAGATCTTAAAGTTCTCATCATAAGGAAAAAAACAAACAAACTCTAACTACATGAGGTGATGGATAGTAACCAGATTTACTGTTGTGATCATTTCATACTATATATGTCGATCAAATTGTTATGTTGTATTGGTGTATTTGTTGTACATCTTAAGCTTGTGTGTGTGTGTGAAGTTGCTTCAGTCTTGGGCAACTCTTTGAAACTCTATGGACTGTAGACCACCAGGCTCCTCTGCCCATAGGGATTCTCCATGCAAGAATACTGGAGTGGGTTGCCGTGCCCCTCTCCAGGGGATCTTTCCAACCCAGGGATCCAACCTGTGTCTCCTGTGGCTCCTGCATTGCAGGCATATTCTTTATCACTTAACCACTGGGGAAGTCCCACACCTTAGGCTTATACAATGTTCTTGGTCAATTATATCTTAATTAAACTGGAAAACTTTTAAATAATACAAAACAGACCTTGAAAACATTCAGAGAAAGATTCACAGCCACTTAAACTTAACCAAACCCAATTGCCCGGGTTACCTACTCTTCTCTGTATTGGTAACAGAAGCAGTCAGAGCTTTTTCCAAGACAAAGACACAGTGCTTCTTCATCAGCGCCCACACAAAGTGCCCTGTGCAAGCACGTCTTTTGTTGGCGTCAGCTTCAGCCCTGATTTTGAATAACTTTGAGAGAAAAGATGTGCAGGAAAACTTTCGAGTGACTCAGTCAGCATAGGCACTGTACTTGCTGGAAAAGAATGTCTTGCAATCTTTAATAATGGAAAAGAAGCTGCTTTGGCTTACCATCCCTCCTTCTCTCCCAGAACTGTCTCAGTTTTTTTGCAGATGTTTTAACACAGCTTATCTAGACAGCAGCTGACACAGGCCACTGATTCACTCTGGGTTGAAAAAGTGATCTCTTGAAGATAACAATCTCTTTAGTCTGTGATGGAAGAATTGTAACTGGCTCGTTCTGTAATATGAAAAAAAAAGAAAACTCAACTTGGAAACATATATATATATATATATATGTGTTGTCAGTAATAAACTTCCAAGGCAGCTGGGCTTCTCTTATTTGGAATTTTTAACATGATAGTTAAACATGACTCTGTCGAGAGGGTGACGTAACTTCCAGCTAATAGCCATTGTTTTCCGGGCTCATCCCAGCTTGGGCTTCTCTCGTTTTTCGGTTGGACAGTGATTAGTGTGAAAGTGAGATTCAGTTTCCAGGCCTTCTTTCCACATGTCCTGACATTCTTTGTCCTGATGTCCCCATGAAGGAAATTCATCAGAGTGGGGCTCCTGGCTGCTCTGCCTCCACCCACCTTCCTTCCTTCCCAGGGGAAGCCCTGTCAAGTCTTTGTGCTCAGCTGGAAGGAAGGATGAATCATTTGAACATGCTCAGGGTAGGGTCTGTCCATCCACGGAGGTGCTTAACCAGCACCCGAGCTTTCTGGGCTGGTTTGCTTCTGTTGAGGGCGCCAACAGGACGAGAGGGATCTGTGATCTGCAAGTAGTTGAATGAGTTGAATCTAAAGAGTTATTTAGAGTTAGGAGGTCTGTTATGTCCATACACCTAAGTTCAGCCTGCAATCCAGCATTTATTTATGATAATGCTGATTGAAAAAAAAAAAATCTCCTTCCACCACAGTCAAGCTCATAGAGACAGAAAGTAGAATGGTGGTCCCTAAGGCCTGGGTCGAAGAGGAGGAGGGAATGGGGAAGTTGTTAGTGTTTAATGGGTATATATAGTGTTTAATGAGAATGAGGAGTTAGTGTTTAATGGGTGAATAACCTTAGTCCCAGGCTTGCAACATGAAATGGGGTCTGGTGATGATGATTCCAACGAAGTCCTTGGGTATGTAATTCCACTGCACTGTACCCTCAGAAGTGGCTAAGATGGTAAATATTATGTGTATTTTATCACAATAAAAAATTGGGATGAAAAGTCCTTCTAATACCTGTGCCTGGGTTCCCCCAGGGTTACATCGTTGTTCAGTCACCAAGTCATGTCTGACTCTTTGCAACCCCATGGACTACAGCACTCCAGGCTTCCCTGTCCATCACTATCTCTCAGAAGCTTGCCTAGGTTCTTATCTGTGGAATCAGTGATGCCATCCAACCATCTTATCCTCTGTCGAATCCTAGGGCTAACTGCTAGTTCCAGTGACTTACAGGAGTCAAAAGCTGGAATGCTAAAAACAATTCAACATCCAACAGTATTTGGTTCTATGAGGGAACTTCCCCCAGAATAACATTCTAGTCTCTCTCCTTTTTCTCACACGCCCTTTTCCTTGGGAGGAAAACTGTCCTATTAAAGCTAGAGAAGCTTTCTCTTTCTTAGAAGCACCCTGACTGGAGAAGGCAGACACAGAAGGAAGATCTTCCATTCCTACAGAGAGGTTTGCGTTGTGCAGGTGAGCCTGGGATTGGATGGGTTACTTTATGTAGAAATGAAGTATTAGGAAGCCAGTGTGGTTGTACATTGTTATGTTTTTCAATCTAGCTTTTATTCATTTGTTCACCCAACTATTTAAGGATACCTTTATGTTCCAGGCACCCTCCTATGCACTTGTGGCAGTGTAACAAAGCTGTGATTTTTATCTCTATCTGCCTAGTTCTTAAGTTTTTTGTTTTTTTAATTTGGGGCTGCACTCTGTGCCACGTGGGACCTTAGTTCCCCAACCAGGGATCGAACTCGCCCTCTCTTCACTGGAAGCAGAGTCTTAACAACTGGACTGCCAGGGAAGTCCCCTAGTTCCTAGGTTTCACTGTTTCACTGGGGAAGAAAAAAACTCGGGGAGGAAAGAAAAGAGAGAGACGCTCTGTACTGACCTCCTAGGACCTCTGCAGAGAACAGATTCTCATTCTAATTAGGCCAATATGGAATACACATCAAATTCTCAATATACCCCAAATTGAAGTCAGCACATCCTACCACCACCTTTGTAAATTCTGGCAACTGCTAGAGATATGGAAATTTAGAAAGGAAGGCTAAGAAAAAAGCAACACCTAAAATTAGGACAGAGTCAGATATTCCCATGCTCAGAGGTTAGCACGAACAGGAATCAACATAAAATGGCTAAGATTAGCCATCTGCAGAAATCAGCCCAGGAAATAAGCCAACCGAGAGATGATTCACAAACATATTGCTAGCAATTTGAGGGTGCTTTTTAGTCTCACCAGGGGTCTAGTAGGCTCCTCTAAAAGGGAAGTCATCAGTTTAAAATGTAACTAGTGGAAGATTAGCAGTAATTTGAGAAATTGCAAACTGTCATAAGGAAATGATAGAGGTTTCAGATGACAGATAAAGAATATAGAAAATGAATAGCACAGTAGAATTTGTCAATGTGCCCTCACAATCTGTAGGGAAGGAAATCCGCTGACTCTAAAGACTACTAGGGAATATTTTAGGAATATTCCTAGGATCAAGAAGATCAACTCTCCTTGTTTGATAGTTGGATAATTACAGCCAGATCTATCTGTTCTTATTCTATGTTCACTAATTAGCCTGCTAACCCAACTGATACTGCTGCCGCTGCTGCTAACTCACTTCAGTCACATCTGACTTGTTGCTACTCCACTGACTGTAGCCCACCAGGCTCCTCTGTCCATGGGATTCTCCAGGCAAGGAAACTGGAGTGGGTTGCCATTCCCTCCTCCAGGCAATCTTTCTGACCCAGGGATCGAATCCACATTTTCTGCATCTCCTTGCATTGCAGGTGGATTCTTCACCACCGAGCCACCAGGCAAATAAGATAGTGAAAAAACGGTAAAGGTGGGGGAGGAGGAGTCTGCAAGGAAGAGATAAAACTGTGAACAAGCAAATGATCCAAATATTTAGGGATTGTCAAATGGTTGAATCAAGCCCATGCGGAGTTCTTAAAAACTGTAGATGGGACAAAACTTTGACCTAGGACTGCAGACTTTGGAAATAAAATTGTGATTCCACAACTCTCTTGCAAACTATAGAACAATTTCCATTCTTAACTTACATGTGAGTCACTTATTCATTGTTGTTCAGTCAGTAAGTTTGTCAACTCTTTGCAACCCCACAGACTGCAGCATCCCAGTCTCCTCTGTCCTCCACTATCTCCCAGAGTTTGCTCAAATTCATGTCCATTGAGTCCGTGATGCTATCTAATTAATGCATTGTTTTCCATTTATTTATGTATTTCCATTTACTTATTCAGCCAGTGTATGGATTTTCTACTTTTATGGTAGCCAGTAAAACAAATTTAGCAGCTGAAATCAATGCAAATGCAGTCTTTCAGTTATGTAGGTTAGAAAGACAGGCCAGAATGAAGGCGTCAACCAGCCAGGCTCTTATCTGGAGGCTCAGATGGGAGTTCACCTGTAAGACCATCAGGGTTGTTGAGCTTCCCTGGTGTCTCAGATGGTAAAGAATCCACCTGCAATGTGGGAAACCTGGGTTCGATCCCTGGGTTGGGAAGATTCCCTGGAGGAGGGCATGGCAACCCACTCCAGGATTCTTGCCTGGAGAGTCCCCATGGACAGAGGAGCCTGGTGGGCTACAGTTGATGAGGTTGCAAAGAGTCGGACACGACTGAGTGACTAAGCACATCATAGTGCAGGGTTGTGGGCAGAATCCAGTTCCTTGCAGATACAGAACCAAGTCCTCATTTTCTTTCTGGCTGCCAGCTGGGGGCTGCCCTCAGCGCCTAGTGCCCCCTTCCAGTCCTTCTATGTGAACCTTTGAACTTTAGAGCTAACAAGAGGATGTTGATTCTTCTCACACTTGGAATCTCTCTGACTTCCTGTTACTAGAACAGTTCAGAACAGCACCCACACTATCTTGAGATCAATTACCTTCATTATATCTGCTAAGCCCTTTCTGCCATGAATTGTAACACGTTCACAGGATCTAGGGACCTGGGTGTGAACTTCTTCACGGGGACATTCTGCTTACCACAGCCAACAATAATTACTGTTGATACAGACATATTTTTACTTTTAATAAATTACGTACTCAGTGAAAATAGCACCGAAAAAAAAAAAAAAAGCTGATTGTTAACCTTGTTGAAACCCTGCCAAGAAGTGATCTCTTAGGCACAAGTTTCATGAACAACCTAATTTTTTAGCCTTAAAAAATATTATTTCCAACCCTTAACTGTATTAGAGGTTCTCCACTGGTTACTTTATAGATTATCAAAGTGTGCATTTTATGATGGAATCATGAACAGTGTATAGAAATTGCACACAAATATATAGCAAGAATATGATCTGTATAACTGATTTACTGCTGAATTTTCTACCATGTGGGGAAATGAGAAATCACATTCAAACTGGTGTTGAGAGATAAATTTTTGGAGGGTGATTTGACAACATATA